>NC_092138.1:41308852-41954852 GCF_043159975.1 Macaca nemestrina
TCTACTCTCATTATTACCTAAAAACTCAACTTGCAAATGTGTCATACAGAATACACAAATTTCGTTAATTATATTTTTTGGGCAGTTTTCCAGTTCATGGATTTGAATCAGTAATGTAACCTTCTCTAGCTCCAAATACTGTGTCCCTTTGTTTCTACTTAAAAAATGAGGAAAATGTCCGGGGCCCAGTGGCTCACGCCTGTAATCCCAGCACTTTGGGAGGCTGAGGCGGGTGAATCACAAGGTCAGGAGTTCGTTACCAGCTTGGCCAACATGGTGAAATCCCCTCTACTAAAAATACAAAAAATTAGCTGGGCGTGGTGGCAGGCAGGCCCCTGTAATCCCAGCTACTCGGGAGGCCGAGGCAAGAAAATTGTTTGAATCCAGGAGGCGGAGGTGGCAGTGAACTGAGATCATGCCACTGCACTCCAGCCCGGGTGACAGTGCAAGACTCTGTCTCAAAAAAAAAAAAAGAGAAACTTTTTTTTCAGTGTTCTTTCGTTACTTAAAGTGTCATTTTGGTTTTGAAGTAGAATGAGTGAAACCTTATAGTCTGTGCCGAATGTTTAATTGCATTGAACATAATTTGGTCAACATATTTGATGCTTTGTTACTACAAATGATTTGTCTAACAAAATGATAGAAATTAATGCATAATGATGGTTTTGATAGTAGAGTTTTCAAGTCTGATTTTCCTTAGATAAAAGTTAGAGAATGCCTGATAAATTGAAAAAAATAATATAATATAGAAATTTAAATAAGCCAAAATTCACCAGTAGTAATTTTTCTCCACTATTTATCATATAAGTATTAACATTCAAAATAGCCATGTGGTTATGTTAAAATTTTAGGAAATAGCAAAAAAAATTCTTATTGGCAAGTTATATTAGTTTATATTCATTCAGTAAAGTTCACAAATCTTAAGTACACAGCTGATATAAATTTGCAAAGGAAGACACTCATCACCACTGAGATCAATCTGTAACTTATAATATGTTCCCCTCCCTATCTGTTATTCCAGAAAAATAAGCATTTTTTTATTTCAGTTGCCATTGATCAGTCTTTTTTTTTTTTTTTTTTCTATTTTCAACATGGAATAATTCAGCAAGTTATATTTTGAGTCAACATTCAATCTATGATATTCATCCAAGTCATCCATGTTTTTGGAATGTAACAGTAGTCAGACCTCTGTTTCAATTCTGTGTAATATTTTGTCCTGTGGAGTATTCCATAGTTTACACATTTTACAGTGGCAAAAATTGGGTGACTTCCTGTTGTGTTATTTGCTAGATTCATTGCTGTAATGACCTTAGTTTTTCATACCTGTCTGTATTCATATTCTTTCATACTGTCCTCCAATATGGATATGCTTGGTGGAGAGACCTTCTCTGGCCAGTTGGAGAGTAGCAAGCACAATATAGTAAGAAAACCAAAAAACTACTTGTACATTCCATCTTTCATGGATCTCTCCCCTCTAACCTGTCACAAGAACATACCGAGCTTGGATGGTTGATAAATGTGAAAAATGTGAAAAGTGGAAAATGGCTGAGGCCATCCTAAACTAGCCAAGAGTGTGTGAACACTTATATGCCAGACAGCCGAGTCTGGCAACTGAGCTGTCCACCTGATGTACAATTAAACTGTTGATGTTGAGTAAGCTCAGACAAGGCCATAAGTGAAGGTACTAAGTTTTGGAGTGGTTTGTTACAGCCGCAAAACTAACTAATACAGACTACATTGTAACAGCCACAGACATTGTAGCATGTCTTTTTAGTCTATGTATTTACTCACATTGAATAAATACCTAAGAGCAGAATTTTTAGAATGCACATATATGCAGTTTTGACACATACTGTTAAGCAATTTCCTAAAATGTTTGTACTCATTTACATTCTCATCAATAGTGATGGAGAGTATTGGTTACATCATTCCATTAAAAAATATTGTAGCTATTTCGGTAGGTTTATTGTGGTGTTACATTGTAATTTTAATTTGCATTTCTCTGTGAATAATTATTTAAAATACCTTCACTTCAACATTTTGGTCATTTGATCATCTGCTTTTGTGAGATGTCTATTAAAGTTTTTTGCCCTTTTTTAAAAAATGTTATTATACTTTAAGTTCTAGGGTGCATGTGCACAATGTGCAGGTTTATTACATATGTATACATGTGCCATGTTGCTGTGCTGCACCTGTTAACTCGTCATTTACATTAGGTGTATCTCCTAATGCTATCCCTCCCCCCTCCCCCCACAAGCCCCCATTTATTTGTGTCCTCTTTTATTTCATTGAACAGTGGTTTTTAGGCCCATGACAGGCCCCAGTGTGTGATGTTCCCCACCCTGTGTCCAAGTGTTCTCATTGTTCAATTCCCATGAGTGAGAACATGCGGTGTTTGATTTTCTGTTCTTGCAATAGTTTGCTCAGAATGATGGTTTCTAGCTTCATCCATGTCCCTACAAAGGATATGAACTCACCCTTTTTTATTGCGGCATAGTATTCCATGGTGTGTATGTGCCACATTTTCTCAATCCAGTCTATCATTGATGGACATTTGGGTTGGTTCTAAGTCTTTGCTATTGTGAATAGTGCCACAGCAAACATACAGGAGCATGATTTATAATCCTTTATGTATATACCCAGTAATGGGATGGCTGGGTCAAATGGTATTTGTAGTTCTAGATCCTTGAGGAATCGCCACACTGTCTTCCACAATGGTTGAACTAGTTTACACTCCCACCAACAGTGTAAAAGTTTTCCTATTTCTCCACATCCTCTCCAGCAACTGTTGTTTCCTGAATTTTTAATGATCGTCATTCTAACTGGTGTGAGATGGTATCTCATTGTGGTTTTGATTTGAATTTCTCTGAGGGTGAGTGACGATGAGCATTTTTTCATGTATTTGTTGGCTGCGTAAATGTCTTCTTTTGAGAAGTGTCTGTTCATATGCTTTGCCCACTTTTTGATGGAGTATTTTGATTTTTTTATTGGAAATTTGTTTAATTTCTTTGTAGATTCTGGATATTAGCCCTTTGTCAGATGGGCAGATTCTAAAAATTTTCTCCCGTTCTGTAGGTTATCTCTTCACTCCGCTGCTAGTTTCTTTTGCTGTGCAGAAGCTCTTTCATTTAATTAGATTCCATTTGTCAATTTTGGTTTTTGTTGCCATTGCTTTTGGTGTTTTATTCATGAAGTCCTTGCCCATGCTTATGGCCTGAATGGTATTGCCTAGGTGTTCTTCTAGGGTTTTTATGGTTTTAGGTCTGACATTTAAGTCTTTAATCCATGTTGAATTAATTTTTGTATAAGGTTTAAGGAAGGGATCCAGTTTCAACTTTCTACATATGGCTAGCCAGTTTTCCCAGCATCATTTATTAAATAGGGAATCCTTTCCCCATTTGTTGTTTTTGTCAGGTTTGTCAAAGATCAGATGGTTGTAGATGTGTGGTATTATTTCTGAGGACTCTGTTCTGTTCCATTGGTCTATATCTCTGTTTTGGTACCAGTACCATGCTGTTTTGGTTACTGTAGCCTTGTAGTGTTGAAGTCAGGTAGCGTGATGCCTCCAGCTTTATTCTTTTGGCTTAGGACTGTCTTGGCAATGCAGGCTCTTTTTTTGCTTCCATATAAACTTTAAAGTCTTTTTTTCCAATTCTGTGAAGAAAGTTGTTGGTAGCTTGATGGAGATGGCGTTGAATCAACAAATGACCTTGGACAGTATGGCCATTTTCATGATGTTGATTCTTCCTATCCATGAGCGTGGAATGTTCCCCCATTTGTTTGTGTCCTCTTTTATTTTGTTGAGCAGTGGTTTTTAGTTCTCCTTGAAGAGGTCCTTCACATCCCTTGTAAGCTGGATTCCTAGGTATTTTATTCTCTTTGAAGCAATTGTGAATGGGAGTTCATTCATGATTTGGCTCTCTGTTTGTCTGTTATTGGTGTATAGGAATGCTTGTGATTTTTGCACATTGATTTTTATCCTGAGACTTTGCTGAAGTTGCTTATCAGCTTAAGGAGATTTTGGGCTGAGACAATGGGGTTTCCTTAATATACAGTCGTATCATCTCCAAACAGGGACAATTTGACTTCCTCTTTTCCTAATTGAATACCATTTATTTATTTCTTCTGCCTGATTGCCCTGGCCAGAGCTTCCAACACTATGTTGAATAGTAGTGGTGAGAGAGGGCATCCCTGTCTTGTGCCAGTTTTCAAAGGGAATGCTTCAGTTTTTGCCCATTCAGTATGATATTGGCTATGGGTTTGTCATAAATAGCTCTTATTATTTTGAGATACGTTCCATCAATATCTTGTTTATTGAGAGTTTTTAGATTCACAGGTTGTTGAATTTTGTCAAAGGCCTTTTCTGCATCTATTGAGATAACCATGTGATTTTTGTCTTTGGTTCTGTTTATATGATGGATTATGTTTATTGATTTGTGTATGTTGAACCAGCCTTGCATCCAGGGATCAAGCCACCTTGATCATGGTGAATAAGGTTTTTGATGTACTGCTGGATTTGGTTTGCCAGTATTTTATTGAGGATTTTTGCATCGATGTTCATCAGGGATATTGGTCTAAAATTCTCTTTTTTTGTTGTATCTCTGTCAGTCTTTGATATCAGGATGATGTTGGCCTCGTAAAATGAGTTAGGGAGGATTTCCTCTTTTTCTATTGATTGGAATAGTTTCAGAAGGAATGGTACCAGCTCCTCTTTGTACCTCTGGTAGAATTCGGCTGTGAATCCATCTGGACTTTTTTTGGTTGGTAGGCTATTAATTATTGCCTCAATTTCAGAACCTGTTATTGGTCTATTCAGGGATTCACATTCTTCCTGGTTTAGTCTTGAGAGGGTGTATGTGTCCAGGAATTTATCCATTTCTTCTAGATTTTCTAGTTTATTTGCGTAGAGGTGTTTACAGTATTCTCGGATGGTAGTTTGTATTTCAGTGGGATTGGTGGTGATATTCCTGTTATCATTTTTTGTTGTGTCTAGTTGATTCTTCTCTCTTTTCTTCTTCCTTTGTCTTGCTAGTAGTCTATCAATTTTGTTGATCTTTTCAAAAAACCAGGTCCTGGATTCATTGATTTTTTTGAAGGTTTTTTTGTGTCTCTATCTCCTTCAGTTCTGCTCTGATCTTAGTTATTTCTTACTGTCTGCTAACTTTTGAATGTTTTTGCTCTTGTTTCTCTAGTTCTTTTAATTGTGATGTTAGGGTGTCAATTTTAGATCTTTTCTGCTTTTTCTTGTGGGTATTTAGTGCTATGAATTTCCCTCTACACACTGCTTTAACTGTGTCCCAGAGATTCTGGTATGTTGTGTCTTTGTTCTAATTGGTTGCAAAGAACATCTTTATTTCTGCCTTCATTTCGTTATGTACCCAGTAGTCATTCAGGAGCAGATTGTTCAGTCTCCATGTAGTTGAGCATTTTTGAGTAAGTTTCTTAATCCTGAGTTCTAGTTTGATTGCACTGTGGTCTGAGAGACAATTTGTTATAATATCTGTTCTTTTACATTTGTTGAGGTGTGCTTTACTTCCAACTATGTGGCCAATTTTGCAATAAGTGTGATTTGGTGCTGAGAAGAATGTATATTCTGTTGATTTGGGGTGGAGAGTTCTGTAGATGTCTGTTAGATCCACTTGGTGAAGAGCTGAGTTCAATTCCTGGATATCCTTGTTAACTTTCTGTCTCGTTGATCTGTCTAATGTTGATAGTGGGGTGTTAAAGTCTCCCATTATTATTATGTGGGAGTCTAAGTTTCTTTGTAGGTCTCTAAGGACTTGCTTTATGAATTAATTATCCTTATGTTATTGTTTTTAGGAAGTGTTTGTATTGTTGGTTATGAGACCCTTGTTCAATATCTTCTCTCATCTGTGGTTTGACTTTCAAACTTGCAGTTGTGCCTTTAATTTTATGTATTTATTGTTAATAAAGTTACATGTATAAATATTTCTTATCATAGTTAGTTTTTTGTAATACATTTCTGCTTATTACCAAATCAGAAAGATAACCTCATTTTAAAAACATTTTTTAGCTTTCCAATTTAAATTCATGAATTAACAGAAATTGTTTTCATAAATCATGTGACAGATTTAAACTATCTTTTTGTTACATGGGTATCCCATTGATTCATACCCTCTGTAAGTATGAATTTTTGTTTTTGTTTTTGTTTTGAGACAGGGTCTGGCTCTGTCACACAGGCTGGAGTGCAGCAGCACGATCTTGGCTTATTACAACCTTCACCTGCCATATTGAAGTGATCTTTACATCTCAGCCTCCCAAGTAGCTGGGACCACAGGTATGTGCCACCACGTTTGGCTATTTTTTGCAGAGACAGGGTTTCACCATGTTGCCCAGGCTTGTCTCAAACTCCAGAGCTCAAGCAATACACACACCTCAGCCTCCCAAAGTGCTGGGATTACAGGCATGAGCCACCAAGCCCAGCCCTCCAATTGTTTAATAAACCTTAGCAATGATTACAATTACATGTTAAATTTTCTACTGAATCTCTGAGCATAAGGGTTTTATTGAGAATCCTTGACAAAGCCATCATTTCTCACTGCATTGCCATTGCTACTTCGACATACATTGGGTGAATGTTTATGATTATGCCTTTAAAATCCTTAATAGATTTCATTGATCCATTTTTCTATCACACAAATAGCTTTTCATTTTATTTGTAGCTATACAATAAAATGTAGCTTTATGATAGGTCTAATTTTATATAGTCTTATAATAAAAAACTTAATATCTGTTACTGTAAGGACTCCAGCTTTGTTCTTGGCCTTTCTACCTCAGATTTGCTTGACACCCCATCAGGTGGTTTTAAAAAAATCCATTTATTAAGTCTAGTAATTTATATGTATGTATTAAAAAAATCTGGGATTAAAATTATGCTATCTAGAAGTAATGACGATTGTATTTCTTCTATTCCAATATTAGTACATTTTATTTTTTTTCTTGACTGACTAGTTCCTTCAGTACAATGTTGAATACAAATAATTATGGTAGACGTTGTTTTGTTCTGATCTTGAAAGAACACGTACCACATTTCACTATGTTAGTAATTTTCATTGTATATTAAAGAATATACCTTCTATTTCTGAGACATTTTGTAAACTTTTTTTTTGTTTAAAATGCATTTAGTCCACCTATTGAAAAAATTAGATGACATTTTATTCTTTTGCTAGTTAATGGGGGGAATTACACTGATTATATTCAAATGTTGAATCACACTTTCATTCCTTGAATTAATCATATTTATATTAATGTATCCCTTTTACATATTTCTGCTGGCATTTTGCTAATATTTTGATAAGAATAATTGTATTCCCTTTGTTGTTGTGAAAGATACTAGTTTCTGGTTTTTATCTCTTATAAATTTTTAAGATTTTTTTCATCAAGATAATGCTGACATTATAAAACGTGAGAAAGCAATTCTGCTGTTTAAATTTTGCAATATTCATGTTATTTCTTTCTTAAATATCTGAGAAAACCTCAGCCACGAAGACATATTGAACTGGAATTTGTTTGTGGGAAGATTTTAAATCATGGATGAAATTTCTTAGTGAATATAAAACTATATTTTTAAATGTCTTCTCATCTCAGTTTTGCTAGCTAATTTAAAAAATAAATTTGTATGTTGCATTCCAATTTTAAAATTTATTGCAAACTTGTTATTAATATTATATTTTCATTGTCTTCTTAATATCTATACTATTTACCATGAGTTCTCCTCTTTCAGCCATTAATTTTTTTTTTTTATATTCAGTAATTTTTGCTCATTCTTGCTAGGTGTCCTTCGCTATTAAAAATTATTTTCGTACAATCAGTGTTTTCATTGATAATTTTCTCTTTCATACCTTCTTCAGCTTGCTTTTGTTTGGTTTTACCAGGGAAATTTTTTTCTAGTCTTTTATTAAAACTTATTTTTGTCTTTATATTTTAAGTGTGTTTTTGTTGGCAAAATATGGGTTAGTCTTGCTTCCTTCTTTTTAATCCAGTCTGCCAATTTCTGCCTTTTAATTTGGTGTTTAAACAAGTATATTTAATATGATTATAGACATGGTTAGCTTTAGGTCTATAATCTTGCTATTTAATTCCTAAATGTACTTTTTTCTCCTCTTCTTCTTTTCCTTTCTGAGATTTTTTTCATTTTAATAACCTCACCTTATTATTTGTTAGATTTATAGCTCTTTGTTCCATCATTTTAATAGTTATTTTAGAATTTATAGTTATATAACTAGTATAGTAGGATTTATAGGAATATTACTGTAAATTATTGCACTGTATCTTTAAGTGGTATTTTATCAGTTCACACATAATGTGAGACCCTTATAGTATTATATTTTCATTTATCTTCCCCATCTTTTCTGTTATTGTTGCCATACATTTCACTTTTACATATTATAAATCCCATACTACAATGTTATTAATTCATTTACACATATATTTATATTTTAAACAGCTCTAAATAATTAGCCAAAATCTTATATATTTAGTTGTGTAATAATTATTTCCAATGTCTTTTATTCCTTTGTGTAGATCACATTTCCATATGTTATTTTGCTTTTCTGCCTGAAGAACTTTCTTTAGCATTTATAGTAGTATTTTTAAGCGAGTGTTTGGTTTGTCCCTTGTATGCCTAAAACTCTTTATTTACTCCTTAAAACACACACACACACACACACACACACAGACACTTTGGGGATAGAATCCTAGGTTGGATGTTATATTTTTCTTTTCAGTACTTAGCAGATGCTATTCCATTGTCACCTATCTTGTGTTGTTCTAACAAGTAATTACCTGTCATCCTTCCTTCTGCATATAATTTTTTCTTCTGTTGATTCTTTTGAAATTGTTCTCTTTATCACTGATTTTGAGCAGTTATGATATGAACCCTAGTATTTTTGTTTCTTTATTTTGATTCTTTAGTTGGAATTTTTGTTGAGGTTCTTTGTTGTGTGGAGTTACAGTTTTCATCAAATTTTGAATATTCTTGGTCATTTTTTTCTTTCAAATAGATATCGTTAGCTTCAAGTTTCTACTCTTCTCTCTTTTCTAGGACATGGATTACTTTAAGTGTAGGAGGACACTTAATCTTGTCTCACCATTAACTAATACACTGTTCATTCTCCGTCCTCTTTCTGCTTCTTTTTGAATGGGTTCTATTATTATAACTTCAAGTTTTCTTCTTGTGAAATTCCTAATCTGTTTCTGACCCCATTCAGTAACTTTTTCGTCTTCACATATGGTAGTTTTTATTTCTATAAGTTAAATTTTTCTATTATAATGTATTGTAAGTTTCTACTTAATTTTTTGAAAGTTAGAATATCTTTTGCTGTTAACTTTTGATGTAATTCTAGTGTTTATGTCATATCTAGTTCAGTTTTCATTGATTTAATTGATTTATCTCAGCATGGGTTGGATTTTCCTATTCCGTTTCTTAAATGATCAGATTTTATTGGATTGCAGATGTTATGAATTTTATCTTTTTGATGAGTGAATGTTTTTGTATTCCTATAAATATTATTGAGTTTAATTATTGGATACAGCTCAGTTACTTTTAAATAGGCTGATCATTTTAGATTTTACTATTATGATACGTTAGGGAAGACAGCAAAGCTCTGTCTGGGGCTAATCAGTACGACCTCGGCTCACTGCAATCTCCGCTCCTGGGTTCACGCCATTCTCCTGCTTCAGTCTCCAGAGTAGCTGGGACTACAGGCACCCACCACCACTCCTGGCTAATTTTTTGTATTTTTAGTAGAAACAGGGTTTCCCCGTGTTAGCCAGGATGGTCTCGATCTCCTGACCTTGTGATCTACCCTCCTCGGCCTCCCAAAGTGCTGGGATTACAGGCGTGATCCACCGTGCCCAGCCTGTCCTTTGAATCTTGAAGTTTTCCAGTATGGCTATGAGAACAGTCAGTATTCCTGTATGGATGCCGTTCATTATTCTCTGTATTATTTGAGTTTTCTTTTTCTGGTCTCACATATGTACTGTTTAATACTAAGCTTAATATTTGAGGGGTCTCACTGCAGATCTATGAAGTTCTCTCTCAGTGTAGCTCTCTCTTCCTCAGTTCTGCGACGTCTGTCCACCTTGATCTTCTTACATCTCAGCACTATATTCTTAACTCAAGGAGCTCTCTTAGGTCTGCCTGGGCTCCACAGCCTGCATTGATGCCTGGCCACTCTTTTCAGGCAGTGTCCTTAGTTAAAATATGACTCCCATTGATTTTATTTTTTTAATTTCTTAGCAATCACTGTTTTTCACTGCTGGAAATCTGTAACTGGAACATCATTGTTTTAAATATTTTGTCTATTTTTCATTTTGTCCAGAAGGTAAACCTAATCACCATCACTCTATCTTATCTGGAAGCAGAAATCTCATCTATATAATCTTTAGTCTCATTAAATTTATAATTGGGAATGTGGACCTTTTTTAATGCATAGAGCAGGAAATCAAATTGTTATAAATTTATGAAAGAGCAATTAACTCTCTTTCCTACTGTGGTTATTACTTGAATCTTCTAAAACATTCTTTAGAGATTTAATTTATTAAGAAGAATAAAGAGTGAGAAGTAACAGGAAATGTTTACTGCCTCTTATGCCTGGGGACTATAAAATTATAGATTCGACACCAAGCAAAGATATATAGAACCTTTGACACAAGATCTGATCACAAATAATGTTTTTATTGTTTATTAACAGAGACATCCTTTCGACAGTGATTTGTGTGAACATTGAGCACTGTTACCTCAAATGTTTTTGCATAGTTCTGAAATAGTCTCTTCACATGCCTGAACTAATCAGTATGCAGTTGAAAACTACATAGCAACCCTCTACAGAGTTATGCATATTCTTTCGGGGCATACCTCTCTTCTTTAATATGCTGCACTGTGAACTCTAGCTGCTTTGTCTCCCCATATTTCAACTCAGAGTGTCCACTCATCTTTGCCAAGATTTCCCGTTTTCCTGTATTGACTTTCAGAGAATGAACTGGAATAATTATGCAGCGCATCTCATTTGTTTCCTGTTGCTCAAGAGTAACTACCCTTCGTTGCTAAATGGTCAATTTATTGTATATTATTTTTACATCCAATATGAAAATATTTTATATGCAATATAAAAATAATATACAATAATTTGACCATCCAACAATGAATGTATGTATATTTGGTTGTTTCATCAGGCACATGAAGGTAAATCTAGCCTCTATTACTTCATCATTCTCTAAAGAAGAAATCCCAGCACAGGATTTAATTATAATGTCTTTATTATCATTTAATTATTTTTTTCTAAATTCTATTTTGATAACTTGCATTTGGACTATTTAGAAGACTGTTTTGCTATTTTAAAGTAGTTAAGAATTTTATTTTACATTTGCTTATTGATTTATATGTCAAGTACACTATGCCATATAAGATTTTAACTTGAAATTTATTGGTATTTGCATTATGGCAAAGCATATTATTTTATTTTTGTATACAGGCCCTGTGCACTTCAAGAGAATGTGTAATTTGCACTTCCTGAGTGTCAACTAATTAATATCAGTTAAATAAACTTTACTTTTTAAAATATCATCTATACACTAACAATTGTTTACTTGCTTTATCAATTAATGGGAGAATTGTATTAATGTGTGGATCTGTGTTTATAATTTGGTAAACTCTTGTTTCATATGTTTAAGTCTTGTTATTCAGTGTACAATAATATTTTAGGATTAATATCTTAGAATTCATTTATATATATTTAATATATATAATTTTTTATCATTGTGAAATATCTCTATCTCTGGTGGTATTTTGGCCTTACTTTATCTGATATAGCTGTACAAGTTTTCTTTTTTTACAGTAAATTTTTATTCTTTGTATTTTACCCTTTATGCACACATATATTTAAAGTATGTCACTTTCAAGAAGGATATAATTTTACTTTTTAACCAGTCTAACAATCACAAGCTTTTAACTGAAGGATTTCGTTCACTCATATTTACTGTAATTATCAACATATAGAGATGAAATTCTACCATTTTATTAAATGATTTATATTTTTACCACCTTGTTTTACCATTTTAAAATTTTTTTAGATAAAAAACATTTAATATTTTTAATATTAAATTTTAATGTTTTTAATTTTTTTCTATTTTAATATTTTTTCTATTTCTCCATTATCATTTACATATTTCTTTCTTATTGTTATGTCACTTTCATATATTTTTGACTTGAAAGAGTCTATCTTGAATATGTAGTTTAATTACCTCAGAAAGTGCAAGGATTTTTCTTAAGCAATGCTTCTTAACATATTTTTCAGAAGTCAAGCCATTTATTGATAGATAAAACAAGATTGAGAAATAATTGTATAATACAGAATTGTTTCCATGTTGGAGTTTCCAACTTTATTCATGTACAGTCATGCCACATTTTTTTATTTCAACAGATGATACCCCAATTTTTTCTGCTTTATTGCTTTTAGAGATACATAATTTTCTTTCCAAAATTAACGTTTGCCCAAAGTTATAAAAAGTTCCAATCCTGAAGGAGGTGTCACATTATCAATGAAAAGATCTGTGATTACTGTGTTGTAGAGATGAATCTTGTCTGGATTTTAAATAGTAATAGATAAGTTTTTGCAAAAATAATTACTAGTAAGTAAAAATGGTAGTAACAATAACCACAATATGAGCTTGCAAATAAATATTTTTGAAGTTGAAAGTAACAATTATCTGGAGAATAGAAAATGTTACTGAAAATTGGTATATAGATGAATTGTTAGAGGCTTCAAATAATATATGTAAAATGCAATTTATGGAACATTTAGTAGGTACTCATCTAAGAATTATGAACAAAAATGTGCACACATGTTTATTTTTAGTACACAGTAATCTAGGAATTTACTACTATACTTTAAAGCCAAGTAATGAAAGATTAAACTAAAGAAATAAAATGAAAAGCAAGACTTGTCATTTGATAGAGTGATGAACATTTATTTATTGGAAGGATAAAACGTAGCCCAATGGAGTAGTCTATTGTGATTTCAAAGTTTTACACTCAAGTGAATGGTAATTAGACAAGAAGAATAAAAGAAAAAGTCAATTTGTGGGGAGAGGAAACCAAATTTTAATTTGCACATGTAAAATTTTAAATTTCAATCATTGATGTAAATGATGGTTTCAAGCAAGTTATTGGATAAACAGGTCTGAAGAGATTATGAAAGGAATCAGTTGTGATCAACTCACCACTGAAGCTATGCATGGTTATATGGAATCACTGGGGGTGGAAAAACTAGATTAAATTTTTTTAGAATTTAGGAAGAAGTAGATTACTCAAAACTATCAGAGAAGAAATGCAGCAAGAATAGTGGCTTCTAGAAAAATGCGTTTTTGATAATTTCATTAGCATTCTGTCTCTTAGAATGTTAATGTTGTCATATAAATTGTTTTGGCATATGTGGTTAGTACTAATTAGAAAAAGTCTGTGACCCTACTTATAAAAGCATAATTTGATTAGATTAAGAAATAATGTTTACATTGCATAATATTTCCACTTGTTTGATCAGATTATCATTACCTATTAAGCAAACTGTAATATTATAGAAAACTACATGGGATTTTATATTATATTATATTATATTCTAGAAAACTACTATTATGGGAAGGTTTGACTACTGCATGAATTTTTTTTTTTTTTTTTTTTTTTTTTTGAGACGGAGTCTCGCTCTGTGCCCAGGCTGGAGTGCAGTGGCGGGATCTCGGCTCACTGCAACCTCCGCCTCCCAGGTTCAAACAATTCTCCTGCCTCAGCCTCCCAAGTAGCTGGGACTACACGTGCCAACATGCCCAGCTAATTTTTGTATTTTTAGTAGAGACAGGGTTTCACAATGTTGGCCAGTATGGTCTCGATCTCTTGACCTCGTAATCTGCCCGCCTCACCCTCCCTAAGTGCTGGGATTACAGGCGTGAGCCACCGTGCACGGCCATTAATATTTTTACCTTCCTATTTTATCTTTTCCATATATAGCTATATCTGCTTTATGAAAGGGCTATTATGATGTTATATGATACATAATTTTTCTAACAGATTATCATCATTCAGTGTATGTCATCTTCTTTATTTTGTGAAACTTTAAATTAATTTTCTATCACTTAAAACATTTTATTCATGATTTTCCTTGAGGTTTTGGTGGTGGTTTCAAAAATTCAAGCTGTAATTTCTTCAAGATTTAGTGAATTGAGCTAAGAGTTTTATTATTTGTAAATGCTACATTGTAGGCTGTATACTTGATGTTACTAACTTTTGACAATTCTGTAAGACATATATTTTCCTGTGTCTATTTTTCTCCAAACTATAACTCAAAGAACTCTGCATTTATCACTCAGATTCGCTTATTTCATGGGCTGGATTAAAGATGATAAATCACTGGCCAGAACTGCATTCTCTAACTTTTTAACAGTCTGGATTTGAAAGTATAATTCTGTTTTCTTCAAATATATTGAAAGTTAAAATTCCTGTTTAAAAAATATTCCTAAAATATTGTACGGGTATCCATGCTGACTTACTTTGACGTTTGCATGTACCTTGGGATGCACATAATGCTTTTTGAGGTTTTGTTTTTTGAGGTAATATGGAAACCAATTCTGTACTTAGTAGTGTGTACAGTTATTTCTCAATAAAGTTCATAAATGGCTTTCGCTTTTTAAAGTAATGTTAAGGAGTTGCTGAAGAAGTATTTGTTCTCACGTATATTTATTAATTTGATGGCTTTTTTCTCACAATATCTACCATATCCAAACCATTCCATAGTTTTTATAAATCTCTTTTTATATGCATATTATACTGATATACATACAGTTTATTAATGCTATGTAAGTAAAGTATTATATTAAACTGGTTTGAGCTCAAACTCAATAAACTTTTGGTCAGAAAGCAACAAGTTCAGATGAAATAAAGAGTAGTCTACTAGTATATGCACTAGTCAATATGTTTTTCAAGTTGAATTGAGGCCATTGATTGAATGGAATTAGTTTCGTTGAGGTCACTTATTTCTGATTTTCATCAATGGTGATAAAAATTGGTAGCTTCAAGCTCCTCAGCGAAAGCAACAAGAGAACACTATGTAGGTAACATGGGGTGTTAGATAAAGAGTAGAGTAAGAAAAAGAATTCCTGATATCATAGGTAGTCATATTGGTAATGATCAAATCAATGACCCTTACCATTCTGTGGTGGAGGATACCACTAAGTACAGGTTGCAGTGAACAGAGGAAATGAAAGGGGGCTGTTAATGAGGAGGCATCTGCTTCCTTAGCAACTTGGCTCAGATAGTGCTTAGTGCATCCTCACTAGGGAAATAAACCATTGCTTGAGTGATAAATATCTGTATGTATTTGGAGGAGGCAGTCATCGTTCAGCAATTCCAGTTGCTACACCAATGAATATGAGAGGAGAGTATAAGTAAAAATGTTTAATTTTTGCATTTTTGATGATACCTTGGCAGTCATCTGGTAACAACAGAGAAGCAAGCTCATTATTTCTTGCATGCCAAATGTAAAGAAAATTTATCTGACTCCTTTTTCATCCTTGGTTTGTTTCATTTGGATGGGCCAATGGCTGGTTAGATAATGTACAGTCTTACAACAGCACTTCACTGTTCACCTTGAGATAAATGCTTTCTGTAAATTTTTGTGTTTAAATGTATGCAGCTGCCTTCCTGTTGCTTTGGTTCTCAGGGAATTGACTGTTTGTTTATTTTGTTCTCCCAGCAGAGAGATAATGTAACCTTTTAAATAAAGAAATCTCTCTACTGTCAGAGAATAGAAATAGTCACCCACTCTTTTAAGGAAATAACTTCTTTCTTTTAAAAACGTATTTTAAAACTCTTTTCGGTGCAGTTTTATTAATAATCTCTGTGCCATTCCTGAACAAAAAATACTTCATCTTTTGATTCAAAAGATAGGCTGCTTTCAGAATATGAAGAGATTGAAATCAAAATCGTTCTTTTTATGTGGATCTTTTAAAATAGTTATATATACAAATTATTATACAGTTTCAATGTATGAAGTATATTTACCCATGTGTAGTTAATGAGCTAACCCTTGATCTAATTCATGATGCAAATACATATTTTAAAAGGAGTATAATTATTTAAAATTTATATATTTTTATGGGTTATTATTTATAACAAAAAATAACTTAAGTAGATATCAACTTGTAACAATGATGTTCTTATAGATAAAAGGTATAAAGGTGCAAGAAAGCAGTTGACTTTATCTGAATGTATCTAAATTACAGTCAATTGGATAGTAAATTGATATTATGTTAATAAATAATATATACATATAATATATTAATATAAATATTCATATCAGGCTTTACCTTTGCATCTTGACCTTCCAAAAGGCTCCATTGGACTGAAATGAAACCAAGAGAATGTTAAGGGATCTTGAATTTACAGAGATTAATATACCATAGGTTGGGACCACCCAGGGCTTCAAAGAATTCTCATGTGGTACGTATCAGCATGGGAAACTAATTCAAAATCCTAGACTCCTTGCCTACATAGTTTGAGTTAATGGTGTCAGCCCTATAGCCAAGGTTAGCACATGTTTTCTCCAAAGTGATTAATTATTAACAGCAATTGTTAAAGTGAATATTTGGGGTCTTTGTGCCAGACACAGTGTCTATTGCATAATCCTCTTTTTTTTTTTTTGTACAATACTTTTAAATCTAAAAACCACTGTTAGATATTGGCCATAAACTATAGGCCATGGGCAAAATTTGGCCATCTGTAGAGTTAAAACTCATTCCTGGTTTGTAAGAATACTGATGAGAAGAATACGGATGAATTCTCAAACAGCAAAGATGATTTAGGAAATACAACAAAACTGGGTATCGAAAAATAATTTGAACCTCAGTGCTGATAATTATCAGAAGGATAGAAGGAGAATGCTTCCTTGTTTGAGAATGTTGACAGGATCAAGAACTCTAGAAGAACACCTTGAAAAGTGTGGGTGGATATGAGGGGTGACACATGAAAGATACTATTAAAAAGTCTTTGTCTTTGATTTGGTGTTATCAAGAGAACAAAACCACTTACTCGGAGAAAAACAAATCATTATGTTGGTACGATCAGTTCAGGTATTGCTGGCTTGACCAGTTGTAGACTTATCACATATAAAATTCCTAACTGCTATTTTATAGGCGTATTATAAACTAAAAGACAGGAAAATTTCAGTGAAGAAAGAGTTATATATGGTTGAATTTTTAAAGGAATTATTTTTAAAAGGGAGATGGAGATGAACATTGAAAGATTATACTGCTTAAAACGGCAGCTTCTAGAATAAAGCCTGCTAACAATTAGACATCTCAGATAGCCTGTATCTGTATTAATTGGTTTCCTTATGAATAGAATGTAGCAGCAAGAGGTAAAGGTATGGTAATTCAAGCAAAAGGGTAGCATGGGTATAAACACAAAATGGAATTCACAAAAAGCGAAGATGGTCTTTAATACCTCTGGGGAAATAGGAGGAGTGTTGGGGCAACGTTGGGTCTCATTCATTTAGGTTCACAAGCAGACAGAAGATTAAGGAAAGGAGTGGGAAGAGCTCTCCCTTTTGTTTCACACTGACAGTCCTCCTGTGCAGTCAGGGCCTCACCTGTATTGTTTAAAGGGGAGATGTCCAGATATTTTAGGTCACACAAAATAAATTTATTTGTGCAACTCATGGTGGGCTATTGACTGCCAATATTTGAACTACTGTAGGTAAGGTATTATCACTATTTGAACGTAAAAAAGATGATATTACAGTATGCACAGGAAGATACCTTCGTACTTTTAATGTCAACTAGTGAAAACTTGGTTTGCATTTCAGTTGCTTAATGACAAGAAAACACAGTGCTTATTCTTGTTGGAGCCATAGTGTGGTCGATTAGTCCCTCCAGACAAAATTCTCTAATCCTAGTTAACCCCCACTCCTGCATCATGGGTCATGTATTCTTTATTCCCCCAACTTCTTAGCCTCAGAATTTCTTATTTATCCTTCTAGGGAGAGAGCAACCTGGATTTTCCTCTTTTTCACTGAAAATTTACCGCCAATCATGTAAACTTTGGCTGTAGATTCCCAGGCTCTTCTGATCCCCCAATTTTTTTTTTCCCCAGAGTAATGGTCTTTAGGTCCCTAAAGCTGAAAATTTAACAAAAATTCAAAGTGGAACTAGACATTTTTGTTGTTGTTGTTCACATGTTTCTATAATAGCAAACCTTTATTGATGACAATGTGTGTAGAATGCCTTTATTGTTCCTTATGTGAAAGTAGTGGGGAAGGAAACAAAGAGTAAAGACCTGAAAAATTATGTTGGGAAGCAACACAATTTAATATAAATTATTCCCCCAATACATAAATTAAATAACGAGTCCTCTGGTTTGATCAGCTTGTTAAGCACACGTGGAGAAATAGTAACAACTGAACCTGAAATAGGTAATTGAGACTATAAAGTTAAAAGTGTCATACAAATAAATCTCTGCTCCCCTTATTTTGACAGGTTAGAAAGAACTGTTAAATGTTTTCAAAAATAAGCAAGATTTGGTAAGTTTCTTAAAAATTTGATTAACTAAACACAAATAAAGTCAGAAAAGAAAGTGGGTTGGAATGACAGAAGAGGAAAGGTAGAATGTGATATGGAACATGCTCACTGACCTCATTCAATTTCAGCTGGTGCCGGGTATCCCAGCATAATTCTTTACTTTTACCCTAAAAAGGTACACCAGTATTAATGATAAGTTTTTTCTATTCTAATTTTAAAACTATTTAAATTGTCATCATCATATTATAGAGCGCTGGAGTTAAAAATTCAATGATAAGAACAGATTCATAAAATCTATAAGCTATTTGATTTTCTTAACAGCAAGGTGAAATCTTATGGATATTAATGCTTCCCTATTTAATTCATAGGATATGGAGTAGCAGAACTCTGTGTGTGTGTGTGTGTGTGTGTGTGTGTGTGTGTTTCAATAACTTGTGCTTCACTTATTGATATGGTGGTACAATAAATTACAATCAAATTTCTGTTCTACCATTTATTCTTCAATGTTCATTCTAATTGAAATAAATATTTCTTCCATGTTCACAAGATGAAGCAATTATTCCTCAAAAACAAATCAAAGGGATTTCTCCAGAGAAGCCATCCTTGACCTCTGCAAATAAATTTGAGAGCTCCTTCATCTTGTGATCTCTGTATCGAATACATTCTTTGATCATTAAGCTTCTGACATTGTTCTATAATTTATTCCTTTTTCAGTTTCTCCACCTTAATACATAGTAAGTTCCTGAAACGGACTGCTTTTCTTTGCATCCCAGGATTCCTGGTGCCTGACAATGTGTCTGACCCATGCATTTTTTGAATTAATTTCAATCACTTTAATTGAATGTATTTGAGAATTTTCATAGCAAGTAGCCAACTAATTTTAAAATAAAACCTGATTACTTCTGAATACATCCACTTGCAATACTTTATGGTTTCCAGTAAGGTGCTTTTCTGAATTGATTCATTAAATTAGCTATCAGAATGTGTGGACTTTTATATTACTCCAAGATATTATTAACTATGCTTAATAGTTTAAGCATTCTGAAATAATTTAATCATATTTACAGTTTATTTGCAAAAATTCTTTTTGTTTGAGAAAATAAGTATTTTTATGAAAATTTGCCTAATTCTGGATGTCGCATATGCGTGTGTGGCTTAACATTAAATTAATGTTAAGAATACTTAACATGAGTTCTACCCTTTTAACAAAATTTTAAGTGCACAATATAATATTGTTAATTATAGGGATGATGTTGTACAGCAGACTTAGAGAATTTGTTGATCTTACATGACTAAATTTACCCTGTTGAACAGCAACTCCCCATTTTCTCTCCTCAACAGTCCCTACAAACATTGTTATACTTTCTGTTTCCAAGAGGTTGAGTACTCTAAATATCTCATTTTAGTGAAATTATGTAGTATTTTTCCTTCTGTTACTGGCTTATCTCACTTAATATAGTGTTCTACAGGTTCATTCATGTTGTCGCCTATGGGAAGATTTCTTCCTTCTTTTTAAAGATTAAATAATATTCCATTGTATGTATATACTACATTTGCTTTGTCTATATATCAGGCGTTTAGATTGTTTTCGTATCTTTGGCTGTTGTGGATAATGCTGTAATAAACATGGGGGTTCAAATATCTCTTTTATATTTTGATTTCAATTCCTTTGGAGATACCCAAAAGAGTGGGATTGTTGGATCATATGGTAGTTCTATTTTAAATTATTGGAGGAACTTCCATTCTATTTTTAATAGTAACTGCAACATTCTTCATTTTCCTCAAAAGTGGATACCAATTTCTTCACATCTTTGATAACACTGATTGTCATATGTATATGTGTGTGTGTATGTGTGTGTATATATATATAAGTTCTTCAAAAATTATTTTGTCTTTTTAATCATTTACAATTATAAAGACATATAAGTTTCTCAACCTATTTTGTAATATTTTTAGTACAATTCTTAGGGGAAAATGGTTTGTAAGATACTGTCCTTCGTTTTTATTCTGAAAAGATGATTTCATATCTCTTTTCCTTGTACTTCTAACATTTTTATTTATAAGATATAACATTTACTAAGATTTTATTTGGTTTCATTTTTATTTTTAATTTACACATTTCTTAGCATGCCTTGCATAGAATAGATGCTCATAATTTAATATTTTCTCAAAGATCAAAGTTAATATCCATTGTGGGTGATTTGTTTCTTCAACTACGTATGACTGAAAGGAGAAAAATATGGCTGAATGTTTAAAATATATCTTTAGAAATTAACATTGAGAAAAGTTTGTTACTATTTTATAGAAACATTAATAATAGTTTTTCCAAAGGACAAAAAAGTTAATGAAATTTATAATGATTTTCATAAACCAGAGAAATACAACACTTTTTAATAACTTTTATTAATATTAAAAATTGCTATTTTGTTTTTGTAAAATACTACTCAATAGATAAATCAACAAACAAGCTCCCAAATTTTCTGGACATGATGTTTGTCAGAGTAAGAGTAAATGGTTAGCAACATAAATATATAGAAATGACAGAATTAATTTGTTGTCAGAATGACATCAAAATATGAATGAAGCCTTTAATTTACAAGCTCATGGACAAATGATAGCAAGATATGACATTAATCTGTGAAATAGTACAGGTTGCAAACAGATACAATCTGAAATGTAAGCAGATACAATCTGGAATAAAACTTTTATAAAAATACAAGAGTTTTCCCTGCGTTGAGAAAGCGAAAGAAAATGGTTTCCCTAATTGAATAATTAGCATATTATAAAAGTGCCAAAATATATTATGGAATTTTTTGAGTCAAATATACTATGTATTACTAAATAAATACTCTCAAGAAATCATTCGTTGTACATATCACGTAGTCTGTATGTAAGTTATCTATGCAGACAAAAGAAGCCTTGTGCTTTGTGCATATTCCAAAAATACAGTATATGGTATGATTTTGTCCAAGTAAGCACGAGAAAATAAACTGAAAGAGGATTGAAATTGTTACTGACAGGCTTACTCTCTCAATTAGTATGGTAGTAAGACTTAACTTGTGTCAAGATCACATATTGTTGCTTTTAATCTTCTTGTTTTCACCACCAAATTCTATGGTCAAGTAGGTTCCATTTTTATTTACATTGTGCAGAATTTTAAATTCCTCATGATGATGACTCAGAACTAGATTCTACAGTTTCAGATTGGACTTTTCATCACTTATTGCAGTAGATCTCCGTTAATGGAGTGAACCAAACTGCAGTCAAGCTAGTAGAGGGACATAAAGCATATGTATAACAACATTTAATGGCAGACCCATAAATGATTGTGGGGAGGCAGTCTTCTTTAATATACATTTTACTGCTACAAATAGATCTGGATGACAAGTTCAATTTAAAACAAATGTTCTTTCTGAATCTTTATGACTTTTTCATAGGACAACCATTTCAAATGATTGACAATAAGGTTTCAAAATGGTTGGTGCCCTTGCTTTAGTGAAAACCGTGGTGTAATGAGACAGCAGTGATATCTCAAGCTCTAATCTTTCCTTAGACACTTTCTAGTTTTTCCAAAGTACGTTACATAGTGTCTCAATGAGAAAGTCAACAGTCTAAGGATATGTTTTGATTTATTTCCTGGAACTATGATTCTAAATCTAAAAGAAAAAGATCAGAGAGAGAGATATATATGTCACACAGCAAATGCATAAGAAGCAATGTTCTCAAAACTTCTGGGAAGACTCATAGTCTAATTGTCAGACTCTATTTGCTAGAACTTCATTGAGTAAATTGAGTATCATGTGTGGCAGTGGGGGAAGGCTTGGGATGAGAGCAAGTGTTCCAGTCCTATTGATGCAAAACAAACAACCTAAAGATAGTGATATAAAATAACAACCAGTTTATTATGCACACAGATTCTGTGGCTTAGGAATTCAGACAGGGCAAAGTGGAATGCCTGGACTCTGCTATACATGTTTGGGACTCCAGTTGAGAGAATTTAATTAGTCAAGGATGACGTGAACATTTGTGGCCTAGAATTGTCTGAACATTTTTATACTCATGGGTCTGGTAAATTTGTCCCGATGATATGAAGGCCATTCTTTGCTGAGTCTGTCACCCAGGGGTTCACAATGGGGTTGAAGATGGTTGTAAAAGAAATAATTAGATAGTGGTTAAAACAAAAACCTAATTAAAACCTGATGTCTGTATTAGGACAGTCATAGAATAGCAAGTGCTAAACCCATAAGGATGATTAATTATCAGTGTATAGGAAGAACCTTGGCATGGCTGGGTAGATGCCTAAAATGAGTATAATACAAAATAAAAATAAAAAAGTAGCGTGGGTTAAAAAGTAAGATGTGTACATTTAAACTTAGATATAAAGCATGTGAATAATTACTGAATAAACAAAATGGTAAATAATGTACAGATGGTCAGAACAAATGTATTTAGGAACCAAGGACCAGATAAATTATTCTAGAAATGAATTTATGTTCGTCTTATATATACATATTTAGTGTTCTCATACTTATACCTTAAAGACAGTTGGCAATTGATGACATTGATAACACTTCTGTGAAGACATATGTTTATGGAAATCTTTGATGCAGAATCAGAGACACAATTGCTAGATTTTTGGGAGGAAATGTGTTGCAGAAATAGGAGTATATTCTTCCAACACTAAATACCAAAGGTAAATATATAGAAGAGCATTAATTATTCATTTATGGAAAATATTATTTATATAGCAGGTCTCAGATATTAGGTGGTACTGTCAACTCTATTTCATTCAGAAATAATATTGAGTGCCTGTTAAATACAAGGCACTATGAAAAAATTCAGGAAAAATAACAAGATGATATGCAGCCACATCCAGTCATACACACTCAGCTTATGCACACACACACACACAACTTGCAATTTAGTAATGTTAATTAAAAAAGTGTACACACATTTAAAATTTTCAATAAATACCTAATACATTATGTGATTAGGAGATATGCTATTTTTTAAACACATATTCATATATTATGTGTATATATAGGCCTATGTGTGTATAATATATATGTATATAGGTGCATACTATATGCAATATACCTGTATAGACTTATATGTGTATACTATATGCACAATATACTATAAATATATATACATATATGTGTATAGTATATCTGCAATATATTATATTTGTGTATTCATGTTACATATATATGTGTATAGTAGATTACATGTAAGCATAAATATATTTCAATAGAGATGGCTAGGTAGGTAGAGAGATTTAAATAGCATGTATTGCCTAGGTGCGGTGTCTCATGCCTGGTAATCTCAGCATTTTGGGAGGACGAGATGGGCAGATCACTTGAGGTCAGGAGTTCAAACCAGCATGGACAACATGGTGAAACCTCGTTTCTGCTAAAAATACAAAAATTAGCCAGGCATGGTGACGCATGCCTGTAGTCCCAGCTACTCAAGAGGCTGATGCAGGAGAATTACTGGAACCTGGGGGTCGGAGGTTGCAGTGAGCCAAGTTCACGTCACTGCACTCCAGCCTGGGTGACAGAGTGAGCCTCTATCTCAAATAAATAAATAAATAATAAATAATAAATAAATTAAATTTAAAAAGTAATAAAATAGCATGTATCTTAATCATGATGAAGCATTAGGTATTGATAAGTAAAGTCATAGGAGATAGAGAACAAAGATAGGGAACAAGGTTGTTCCCTGTTAACTTTACATCCCTTTAAAAATGAATTTTTTATATGAAATTCAGCATTATTTAAGATTCTGCAAGTTTTTTGAGTGATTATATGTCATTCTAAAATAACATAATTTAATAGAAAAATCAAATAACAAATGTCTCTTTTTACCTTTCACATTCATTTAGCTAACAAACAAGTGGATAAGTATTAAGATTTGGAAGTTTTAAAAATTCTATTCATAAAAATCATAGTGAATGGGGAAAACACTTCCAGAATTTTAGACTAAATTCTCCAAAGTTCTGATCCTCATACCTAAAAGTAACAAGAACACTAGCAAAAATTGCCAAACATAACTTTCAAACTCTGGAAATCAACCAATGATTTGCAATAGTAAAGAGTGTTTGTTCAGTGAAACAGATCAATCTCAACAAGAATACTGAGCTTTGTCACATTTTATCTTGTACTATTTCCATCACTTTTTTTTTTTACAGTCCTGGAGTAGATTTAAAAATCAGCATCCTCGACTGGGCCCTGTGGCTCCCGCCTGTAATCCCAGCACTTTGGGAGACCAAGGCGGGTGGATCACCTGAGATCAGGAGTTCCGGCCTAGCCTGGCCAACATGGTGAAACCCTGTATCTACCAAAAAAAAAAAAAAAAAAAAAAAAAATAGCCAGGCGTGGTGGCAGACGCCCGTAATCACAGCTACTCAGGAGGCTGGGGCAGGAGAATCTCTTGAACCCAGGCAGGGTAAGTTGCTGTGAGCCGAGATAGTGCCATTGCACTCCAGCCTGGGCAACAAGAATGAGATTCTGTCTCAAAAAACAAAAAAACAAAAAAAAAATCAGCATCCTCAAAAATCAGCAGCTTTGCAGGCACTGTATAAAAAGGAGAGAATCCATTTGGAGCGATGCAAAAGGCCTCATTCTCAAAGAATTGTCACTCTTTTACATGTCTGAAGGCTTTCTGAACAACCTTCATTCACAGGGCTTGAATTTATTTTACCTAGACCTGAAATTCTTCAGTGGAAAAAGACTTACCATTAGGATATTTGTCAAAAAATCAGCAACAATTATTTAGCATCACCACTGCCTGAGGTTGCAATACTAATTGGAGCAAACAAGAGACTAGCTGCTGATTGAAAGCATGGAAGAAAAATCTGAGGAAATGGATGTTAATAAATGTCTTTGAAAAATCTGCAACATATTCTTGGAAATGTAAAAGGTCAACCAATTGTGTAGGGCTCTCTAAAAGCCCAGGAAATGTATAAGAATATCATAATTGTTCCACTGTGTCCAACCATGAGACATTGTGTAATTGAGAAGTGAATGCTAAGGCAGAGTTATAAATTGGAAGAATATCGAGTGTGTTCCTCACTATACATACAAAGCCCTTCAACAAAGTGTAGAGAAAATAACATCCAAACATTAGCTGACCTCTAAGCTCACCAATCAAAAGCACAACTAGCCACATACAACAAAGAAAACATACTTTAGGGCATTAGTTCAGGAAAGTCACTAAACAAACAAAAATCAGTCATGAAAACTAGCTGCAACAACAGAGCAACAACAAACCCTAGAAAGGAGGAGTATCTAATATCCAGAGTTGACACACTGTAATATTTTAAATGTCTGGTATACAACAAAAATTATTAGACATGCAAAGAAACAGGATTTTCCTGTATGTATGCAGAAAAAAACCCAAGCAGTAGAAATTGTTCCTGAGAGGACCAAGAAGTTGAACTTAGAAGAAAAGTATTTTAAATAATATGTCTTTATATACACACGTGTGTGTGTGTGTGCGTGTATGGTATGTAATGTTTATGTAGTATATATATGTGGGACATATCTGTGGTGATGTGGTATACTATATGTGGTATATAATAGGGTATATATATGAGGTATATGTTTGTTGTATATAATGTGTATAAACATGTGGTATGTATATGTGTTAGTGTGGTATGTGTAAGTATTTATGGTATATAATGTGTATATACTATATATGGTAATGTGTATATATGGGATATATGTGGTGTATATATGTGGTGTATCTATGTGGTAGCGTGGTATATATATGTGGCATATACTGGGGTAATGTGGTGTGTCTGTATATATGTGGTATATATTATGATGGTGTTTATACACACTTCTTTTTACCCATTGGTTTATTAATGGACACAGGTTGTTTCTATATACTGGCTATTGTGTATAATGCTGCAATTAGATGGGAGTGCAGGTATTTTTATGAGATGATGAGTTCATCTTTGGGTATAACTCAAGAAACAGGATTGTAGTGTTATACAGTAGTTCTATTTTTAACTTCTTTAGAAATCTCTATACATTGTCTATAATGACTGTACCCATCTACATTTTTTTTTAAATTTATTTATTATTATTATACTTTAAGTTGTAGGGTACATGTGCATAACGTGCAGGTTTGTTACATATGTATACTTGTGCCATGTTGGTGTGCTGCACCCATCAACTCATCATTTACATCAGGTATAACTCCCAATGCAATCCCTCCCCCCTCCCCCCTCCCCATGATAGGCCCCTGTGTGTGATGTTCCCCTTCCTGAGTCCAAGTGATCTCATTGTTCAGTTCCCACCTATGAGTGAGAACATGCGGTGTTTGGTTTTCTGTTCTTGTGATAGTTTGCTAAGAATGATGGTTTCCAGCTGCATCCATGTCCCTACAAAGGACGCAAACTCATCCTTTTTGATGGCTGCATAGTATTCCATGGTGTATATGTGCCACATTTTCTTAATCCAATCTGTCACTGATGGACATTTGGGTTGATTCCAAGTCTTTGCTATTGTGAATAGTGCCGCAATAAACATACGTGTGCATGTGTCTTTATAGCAGCATAATTTATAATCCTTTGGGTATATACCCAGTAATGGGATGGCTAGGTCATATGGTACATCTAGTTCTAGATCCTTGAGGAATCGCCATACTGTTTTCCATAATGGTTGAACTAGTTTACAATCCCACCAACAGTGTAAAAGTGTTCCTATTTCTCCACATCCTCTCCAGCACCTGTTGTTTCCTGTCTTTTTAATGATTGCCATTCTAACTGGTGTGAGATGGTATCTCATTGTGGTTTTGATTTGCATTTCTCTGATGGCCAGTGATGATGAGCATTTTTTCATGTGTCTGTTGGCTGTATGAATGTCTTCTTTTGAGAAATGTCTGTTCATATCCTTTGCCCACTTTTTGATGGGGTTGTTTGTTTTTTTCTTGTAAATTTGTTTGAGTTCTTTGTAGGTTCTGGATATTAGCCCTTTGTCAGATGAGTAGATTGCAAAAATTTTCTCCCATTCTGTAGGTTGCCTGTTCACTCTGATGGTAGTTTCTTTTGCTGTGCAGAAGCTCTTTAATTTAATGAGATCCCATTTGTCAATTTTGGCTTTTGCTGCCGTTGCTTTTGGTGTTTTAGACATGAAGTCTTTGCCCATGCCTATGTCCTGAATGGTACTACCTAGGTTTTCCTCTAGGATTTTTATGGTGTTAGGTCTAACATTTAAGTCTCTAATCCATCTTGAATTAATTTTCGTATAAGGAGTAAGGAAAGGATCCAGTTTCAGCTTTCTACTTATGGCTAGCCAGTTTTCCCAGCACCATTTATTAAATAGGGAATCCTTTCCCCATTTCTTGTTTCTCTCATTTTTGTCAAAGATCAGATGGCTGTAGATGTGTGGTATTATTTCTGAGGACTCTGTTCTGTTCCGTTGGTCTATATCTCTGTTTTGGTACCAGTACCATGCTGTAATACTCCTCGAGAAGAGCAACTCCAAGACACATAATTGCCAGATTTACCAAAGTTGAAATGAAGGAAAAAATCTTAAGGGCAGCTACATTTCAATAAACAGTATACTATGATTTACTCTCCTTCACACACCCACCAACATATAACACTTGACTTTTTGATAATTGCCATAATAGCGTATGTCAGGTGATATCCCCTAGTAGTTATAACCTGTATTTTTCTGATGACTGGTGATGTCGGGTACCTTTTTATATATCTGTTGGCCATTTTTATATCTTCTTTTCAGAAATGTCTGTTCAGGTAATTCTCCCACTTTTAAATCAGGTTATTTGCTTTTCTGCTATTGAGTTGTAAGACATCTTCATACATTTTGGATATCTATTACTTATCAAGTATGTGCTTTGCAAATATTTTTTACCAGCCAGTAGGTTGCCTTTAAATTTTGTTGGTTGTTTCCTTGGCAGTACAAAGTGTTTAACATTTGATGTAGTCCTATTTATTTATTTTACTTTTGTTGCTTGAGCTTTTGGTGTAATATCCACAAAACATTGCCAAAGACAATGTTGAGAAGCTTTTCACCTATTCTCTTTTAGATGTTTTAGCATTTCAAGTTTTACATTTAGGTCTTTTAACCATTTTGAGTTTGTATTTGTGTATGGTCCTATAAAGATAAAATAAAGACCAAATTTTATTCTTTTGTATGTGGAAATCCAGTTTTATCACTACCACTTATTGAAGAGACTATCCATTTCTTACTGTATCCCCTTAATGTCTTTTCTAAAAGCGAGTGGATCTTATATGTTTGGATTTATTGAAGGACTCTGTATTCCATTCATCTGTGTTTCCATTTTTATGCCAAAAATATTATTTTTATTATGATAGGCTTGTAATATTAATATTAAATCAGGAAGTGTGATGCTTCCAACTTTGTTTCTATTTCTCAATATTACTTTGGCTATTCAGCTATTTGGCTTTTTGTGGTTCCATACAATTTTGAATTATTTTCACTTTTCTAATAAGAATGCCATTAGAATTTGAATAGGAATGGCATTTAATCTGTATATTGCTTAGAGTAATTTGGGTATTTTATCAATATTAATTATTATGAATTATGAACATGAAATATCTATCCTGAAATAAACATGAGTCATTTATTTGTGACTTCTTTAATTTCTTTTAGTAATAATTTATGGTTTTCAGCATGCAAATGTTTTACCTGTTTGTGTACATTTATTCCAGTTTTTTTGGATGCTGTCATCAGTCATTTTCTTGATTTCCTATTTTAACTAGTTGTTATCTGTGCATAGAAATATGACTGATTTTTGTATGTTGATTTTGTGTTCTGCAATTGCACTGAATTTATTTATTCAAACAATTTCTTGTTGGATTTTGGAGGTTTCCTGCATATAAGATTACATGATCTGCAAACAGGGATAATTTTACTTTACACTTTCCTTTTTGGATGTCTTTTATTTATTTATTTTGCCTGATGCTAGTACTTTTCAGTACTATATTTACTAGAAGTGGCAAGAGTGGGCATTCCTGCCTTCTACTGAATCCGTGGAAAAGCTTTCAGGTTTTCTGTTGATTATTATATTGCCTGTTGGTTTCTCATAAATGACCTTTATTATGTGGGGGAACTTTTCTTCTATTCATAAACTGTTCAGAATTTTTGCCAAGAAAGAATGCTGAACTTAGTCAAATGCTTTTTTGTGTGTCAATTTAGATAATCCTGTGGTTTTAATCTTTCATTCTGTTAATACAGCACATTGATTTGCATATAATAAACCAGACTTAAATGCTAGGGATAAATGCCACTTGTTCATAACATATAATCTTTTTAACATGTTGTTGAGTTTGGTTTGCTAATATTTTATTGACAATTTTTGCATCAATGTTTATCAGAGATTAGGCCCATAGTTTTTATTTTTGCTTTTCTGTTGTTTTTCTTACAGTATCTCTTGCTTAAGTATCAAGGTGATATGGTCTTCTAAAATGTTTTTGGGAATATTTCCTCTAGCTCATGTGGAAGGATTTAAGATTGGTAATAATTCTTCTTTGAATGTTTGGTAGAATTCATTCATAAAGCCATCAGTGCTAGACTTTTCTTTTTTGGAAGGTTTTTAATTACTTTTAAAATCACTTTATTGTTATTGTTCTGTTTATAGTTTCTATTTCTATTCAATATTGGTAGGTTATATTTTTCTAGGAATTTACTTATTTCCTCTAGGCTATCCAACTCTTGGCAATTAATTCATAATAGTACCTTATGATTTCTTTTTATTATTATACTTTAAGTTAGTTCTAGAGTACATGTGCACAACGTGCAGGTTTGTTACATATGTATACATGTGCCATGTTGGTGTGCTGTACCCATTAACTTAATTTCGAAGACACCTGTTGTAATATCTCACATTCGTTTTAATTTATTTGAGTCTTCCCTCATTTTATCTTAGGTATTCTAGTGAGAAGTTTGTCAATTTTGTTTATTTTTTACAATAACCAATTCAGTTTTACTGATATTTCTATGTTGTTTTCTGTCTTTATTTGATATTTGTCCTGAATTTTAATGTTTCCTTTCTTCTGCCAGCTTTGGGTTTAGTTTTTCCTTCTCTTTTCTAACTTTTCTAGAAGTATAATGTTAAGCTTTTTATTTGAAATATTTCTTCTTTTTAAATTAGGCGTTTATTACTAAAAGCTGCACTCTTAGAACTGCTTTTGTTGTATCCTGTTGATTTTGGTGTGTTGTGTTTCCATTGTTATTTGTCTCAATTTATGTTTATTTGCCATTTTGATGTTTTCTTTGACCCATTGGTTGGACAAGAGCATGTAGTTTAATTTTCATGTATGTGGTAATTTTCTAAAATTTATTCTGTTATTGGCTTCTAGTTTCACACAGTTTTGGTTGAAAAAAAAATGCTAGATTTCATTTAAGATTTCTTGAATTTGTTAATACTTGTTTTGTGGCCTAACATAAGGTCTAACATAGAAAATTTGCATGTATGTTAGAGGAGAATATATATTCTGCTGTTGTTAGATGGAAAGTTTTATATATGTCAGGTCCATATGGTCCGAAGTGCAATTAAATTGAATATTTTCTTGTTAATTTTATGTCTGGTTCCATCCATTGCTAAAAGTGGAGTATTTAAGTTCCCTAATATTGTTGTATTGCTATCTGTTTCTTCCTTTACATTTACCAAATTTGCTTGATATATTTCAGTGCTCTGATGTTGGATGTGTAAGTATTTACTCTTGATATGTCCTTTTGATGAATGGACACATTTGTCATTAAATAATGACCTTCTTTGTGTTTTGTAACAGTTTTAAATTTGAGTTGTATTATATCTGCTATAGTTATAGTCAACCCTTCTCTTTTTGGTTACTATTTGCTTGGAATATCTTCTTCCATCCCTTTACTTTCAGCCTATGTGCATCCTTAAACTAAGATGGTTCTCTTGTAGGCAGCATGTAGTACCATCTTATATATATATATATATATATATATATATATATATATATATATGTGTGTGTGTGTATATATATATGTATATGTGTGTATATATGTATATATATGTGTATATATGTGTGTATATATGTGTATATATATGTGTGTATATATGTGTATATATATGTGTGTGTATATATATATTTTAATCCATTCAACCACTCTATGTCTTTTGATTGGAGAGTTTAATCCATTTACAGGTAAGGAATAGGTAAGGAATTATTCCTTCCATTTTTGATAATTGTCTCTGATTGTTTTTACTTTTTCTTTATTTCTCTCCCTGTATACCTATGTAATTTAGTGATTTTTCTGTAGTGCTAAGCTTTGCTTTCTTTCTCTTGTTTGTGCATCTGCTGTAGTTTTACTTGCTTTGGGGCTAACATAAGACTTACATAAAATATAGTTATAACAGATTATTTTAAGCTGATAACAAATTAACTTTGACCACATGCAAACATTTTAGACTTTTACCCAATCCTTCACAATTTTTATTTTTGTTGTCTGTCATAATTTACAACTGTTTGAATTGCATATTTCTTAAGAACTTATTGTAGCTGTAGTTATTTATGACCATTTTGACTTTTGACCTTACACTAGACATTTGAAAGATTTACACACCAACCTTACAGTAATGAAGTATTTCAAATTTGATTATAAGTTTACCTCTACCAGTGAATTTTACGCCCTTTTTAATGTTTTCTTAACAATAATTATTATCTTTTCATTTTCTGTTGAAGCACTCCCTTTAGCATTTCTTGTAAGACGAACCTTGTTGGTGATAAATTCCCACAGCTTTTGCTTGCCTGGAAAATATTTTTCTTTCATTTGTGAAAGGCAGATTTGCTGGGTAAAGTTAGAATTTTGGGGATTTTTTTTGTACTTTTTGCCAGCACTTTGAATGTATCATCTTATTTTCTCCTGGCCTGCAAGTTTTCCACTATGAAATCTGCTGATAATTTCATGGAGACTTTCTTGTATGTCACTTGACACATTCTATTGCTGCTTTTATTTATTTATGAACATTTTATTTTATGTTCAATTGAAATGTAATATGTGTACATGTTTGAGATACTATATATTGTTTTGATATATGTATAAATATTATAATGATCAAGTCAGTGTAATTAACAAATCCATCACCTCAAACACATTATTTTTGTTGTAAGAACATTCAGAATGCTCTCTTCTATGTATTTTGATAAGTATGCTGAATTATTGTTTAATATAATTACTCTACTGTGCACCCAAACTTACTCCTTCTATGTTAAGAGTAAATTTGTACATATTGACCTCTAACCTCTACCCCCACCATTCCCAGCCTCTAAGTAACCACTTTTCTAATTTCTATTTTAATAAAACGTTTTTTTAGATTCCACATATGAGTGAGATCATGTGGTGGACTTATTTTACTTAACATGATGTCCTCTGGGTTCCTCCATGTTGTCATTTATGACAGGATTTATTTTATAACTTAAGTAATTTATCCATTCATCCATTGATGAACTTAGATTGACTCAATATCTTGGCTATTATGAATAATATTGCAATAGAAATGGAAGGGCCGATAAGCTCTATGATACATCAATTTCATTATTTGTGTGTGTGTGTGTGTGTGTATATGTAAAGAATAGTGAGACTATTGAATGATATGATTGTTCTACTTTTAAGTTTTTGAGGAATCTTCATACTGTTTTCCATAATGGCCATACTAATTTACATTTTCACCAACAGTATGTACCCAAGTTGTATTTCATTTTTGTCCAAATCCTCACCACATGTTATCTTTTTTCTCTTTGGTAATAGCCATTCTAACTATAATTACGTGATATCTTATTGTGGTTTTGATATACATTTTTTTGATGATCAGAGGTTTAGCATTTTTTAATATACCTGTTTGCCGCTTGTATATCTTCCGTTGCAAATGTCCATTTAGATCATTTGCCCTATTTTTAATCAAACTTTTTGAATTTTTTTGCTAATGAATTTTTATTTTATCATATAGTCTGCATATTAACCCTCTTTCTCATGTAAACTCTGCAAATATTTTCTTCTATTCTATAAGTGGTCTCTTTCCTCTGATGATTGTTTCCTTTGCTATTCAGAGCTTATAAGTTTCACATAACCCCATTTGTCTACATTTGCTTTTGTTCTTTGTGCTTTCAAAGTCTTATTCAAAATAATTTTTGCAGAGACCAATGTCATGAAGTGTTTTTCCCTGTTTTCTTCTGGTATTTTTATGGTGTTGGTTTTTATATTTAAATATTTAATATATTTTGAGTTGATTTTTTTTTTAATCAGGAAAGATATAGAATCTGATTTCATTCTTCTGCATGTGGATACAAATTTTCACTCTGTTAGCTCCCTGAATCTGTAGATTGCTTTGGATAATATGGACATTTTAACAATACTAATTATTCCAATTCATGAACACAGGATATCTTTCCATTTATTTGTATTTTTTTCTGTTTCTTTCTTTTGTGTTTTATAGTTTTCAGTGTAGAGATTTTTCACCTCATTGGTTAAATTTATTCTTTAGTATCTTAAATATTTTTAGCTATTATAAATGTAATTGTTTTCATGATTTTTTTCTCATAGTTTATTATTTGCTTGTAGATATGCTTCTGATTTTTGTGTGTTGATTGTGTATTCTGTAACTTTACTGAATTTACCACTAGTTCTAATAGTTTTTGGTAGAGTCTTTAGGGTTTTCAATACATAATAATATGCTCTGCAAATGAGGACAATTTGACTTTCTCATTTCATATTTGAAAGCCTCTCATTTATTTGTATTTGTTAAATGCTCTAGCTGAGGCTTCCAGTACTAGATTGAATAGAAGTGATGACAGTGCACAATTTTTTACTCTTTTTTTCCAGATCTCACAGAATAATATTTCAACTTTTTTCTGTTATAGTATGAGGTTAGTTGTGGGTTTGTCATATGTGGGATTTACTGTGTTGAGGTATGTACTTTCTACGTCTGATTTGTTTAGAGTTCTACCATAAAGGGATTTTTAATTTTATCAATTGTGTTTTCTGTATCTATTAAAATAATCATGAGGTTTTATTAGTGGGATAGATTACATTTATTGATTTGTGTATGTCGCAGTATACTTGCATCCCTGGGATAAGTCCCACTAGATCATAGTGTATGAGATTTTAAATGTGTGTTGAATTTGGTTTGCTAATATTTTGTTGAGGATTTTTTAACCTATTTTTATTAGTGATAGTGACATATAGTTTTATTTTATTATGTGTCTTTTTCTAGTTTTGGTATGAGGCTAATGCTTGCATAATAGAACAAATTTGAAAGGGTACTTTTTATTATTGATTCAATCTCATTACTCCTTATTGGTCTGATATAATTTGGATATTTTTCTCCCCGAAATCTCATGTTGATATGTGATTCCTAGTGTTGAAAGTCAGGCCTGGTAGAATGCTTTTTTTAAATGGGGGAAGATTCCTCATGGATGGGTTGGTGCCCTTTCATTGTAATGAGCCGGTCTCACTCTGTTAGCTCCCATGAGATCAGCTGTTTAAAGGGTCTGACGCTTCTTTCTTTCTTTCACTTGATACTTGTCTTCCCATGAGTAAAAGCTTCCAGAGGCCCACACCAGAAGCAGACACTGTTGCCATGCGTCTTGTACAATCTGCAGAACTGCCAGCCAAATAAACTTATCTTTGTAAATTACCCAGCCTCAGGTTTTTCTTTATAGCAATGCAAAATGGACTAAAACTTGCTGTGTTCAGATTTTCTGTTTTTCCATGATTCAATATGTGTTGGTTGTACATTTCAAAAAATTTTATTCTAAGTTTTCTAATTTATTGACATACAGTTGTTCATATCTTTATGATCTGTTGTATTTCTGTAGTATCAGTTATGGCCTGTTTTTTCATTTCTAATTCTATTTATTTGAGGCTTCTTTTATCTTAGTTTGACTGGTTAAAGTTTTATCAATTTTATATTTAGAAAACTTATCAATCTTTTGTAATTTTAAAGTCTCTATTTTGTTTATTTCTATTGGCTTTTACTATTTATTTGCTTATAATTTTGGATTCAATTTGTTTTCACTTATTTGGTTCTTTGAGGTGTAATATTAGGTTGTTTATTTGAAATATTTTCTCTTTATTGAGGCAGGGGTTTATTGCTATAAGTTTCCCTCTGAGTACTGCCTTTGTTGTATCCCATAGATTTTGGTATGTTATACTTCAATTTTAATTTGTTTCTATTTTTTTAAATTTCCATTTCAATGTGTGCATTAACTCATTCATTGTTTAAGAGCATATTATTTAACTTCTGTGTATTTGAATCATTTCAGAGGGTTCTTCTGTTGTTAAGTTCTACTTTTATAACATTTTGGTTGGAAATAAAATTTGATATGCTTTTAATTCTAAAAATTTATTAAGACTTATTTTGTGGCCTATCCTGGAGAATGTTATGTGTACACTACAGAAGTGTGCATTAGGCTGCTGTTAGATTGACAGCATCTGTCCATACACGCGCACGTGCACACACACACACACACGTATATATGCAGATACACATACAGGGATATATGTTTATATATAAACATACATAAGTTTATATATATATATAATGTTCCTTCTGTACTACAGAAGAATGTGTATTCTGCTGCTGTTGAATAGACAGCATCTGTCTAGATAGATAGGTGCAGACATACAGATATAAATATATCTGTTAGGTCCATTGGGCTTAACATTCAGTTCAGTTCCACTTCTTCCTTATCCACTTTCTGTCTGGTTTATCTTTTATTGAAAGTGGTGTATTAAGTTCTCTAATTGTATTGCTATCTATTTTTCCCTTCATGTTCATTAATATTTGCTTTATATACTCAGGTGCTTCAATGTTGAGTGCACATATATTTACAATTGATATGACTTATCATTGAATTGTGCCCTTTATCATAAAATAATACTCTTCTTTATCACTTATGACAATTTCTAACTTGGAGTTTATTTGACTTTTCATATAAGTATAGCCACTTCTGCTGTCTTTTGGTTACCATTTGAATGAAATACCTTCCTTTGTTTTTTAACTTTCAGTTTATGTGTGTGTTTAAAGTGGATCTCTTCTAGGCAGCATAGCTGGATATTATTTTCTTTTTAATCTTTATCTACTCTTGTTTGATTGGAGAATTTAATGTATTTTCAGTCAAAGTAATTATAGGTAAGAAATTGCTGCATGCATTTTGTTAGCTGTTGTGTTTATTTTGGTTTATTTTGTAGCTCATCTATTCATTCTTCTTTTGTTGTAAATCTTTGATGTGGTGATTTTCTTTAGCATGAATTTTTGTATTTCTTTATCTTTATAATTTGTATACCTACTACAGTTTGGCTTTGTGTTTATCGTGAAGATTACATAAAACATCTCATGGTGTAATAGACTATAGACTGCTAACAACTTCAGTCACATTAAAAATGTCTATACTTTTACCCTACCCCCCAATAATTTATATTTTGATGTCACAATTTACATCTATTTAAATTATGTATTTCTTAACAACTTATTGTAACTATTATTAATCTTGACTATTTTGACTTTTAAGCTTTATAATAGAGAAATAAATTATTTTCAGAGCACCATAACAGTCTTGGGATATTTTAAGTTTGACTATATATTTACCAGTGAATTTTATGCTTTCATTTGTTTTCATGTTAATCATTAGCATTCTTCGTTACTACTTGAAAAATTTCTTTAAGCATGTTTTGCAGGGTAGGTCTGGTGGTAATGTATTACCTAAACTTTTGCTTCTGTGAAACAGACTTTACTTCTCACTCATTTCTGAAGGACAGCTTTTCTGGGTATAGTATTTTAGACTGAAGTTAGCTTTTATTTTCTTTCAGCACTTTGAATATATTATCTCATTTTCCTCTGGCATGCAGGGTTTCTGCTGAGAAATCTGCTGATAGTCTTATGGGGATTTCCTTATTTGTAACTTGATGCTTTTCTCTTGCTGTTTTTAAAATTCTCTGTAATTAACTTTTGACAGTGTATTATAATGTGTCTTATTAAGATCATTTTTTATTTGAACGTGTTTAGGGACCTTTAAGCTTCATGGATCTGGATGTCTGTATGCCTCCTAAGACTTGAAAAGTTTTCTGTAATTATTGCATTAAATAAGCTTCTTATGCCATTCTCCATATTTTCTTCCTCTTGAAATTTCTTAATGTAAAAATTTGTTTGCTTAATAGTATTCAATAATTTTTATAGGCTTTCCTCACTATTTTAAACATTTTGGATTTTAAATGATGTGAATTAGTGTTTTTTAAATTGTTGGTAATCTCTACATTTCTATGCAGGCTAAAATATTTTAATAATTGACTTTCTCCCTTATAATAGTGAATTCTGTTATTCATTTTGGCTAACTGACTTGAAGAACTGTCTGTGGAAACCATGGGACTGTTTATCGATGTCACCTGTTCTGTGTCAGGTCAGGTGCAAGGAAGCATAAACTTAGTTCAGGTTGAGGTTACAAAGGTAAGGGGAGAGGATGGAAAACACTGCAGTGAGAAGCATGGTTAAAAAAGATTTTACGCTTCTTAGAGAAGAGAAGAGTTTAATTTTTATTAGGTCCTCATTTTATAGTGGAGGAAACTGAAGTTCATAGACCATATTTGATGACTCCAGATCACTCAGCTTCCTGTATAAAAGAAATGCCCTGGGAATCTGGAGCTTCCATCTTTCATATCCAACATATTGCACTGTATATATCAGTGGGGTTGGGTTCATTTTAAATGATTTTTATAACTCAAAAGGTGTACAAACATGCTGAAATGCCTGGTTAGAATCATGTTTGTATGATGATTTGCCCTTGCAATGTGTAGCTAGTCCTTACCGTCCAAATAGAGTCATTAAAATTGCCTTGGTTTTCTTTATATTAACATTACAGTTTTCTAGATGAAGGCAATGAGTTTCAAAAAGATTCAGTGAATTGCTCAAATGATAACTTAGGACTTAAAATTAGCTACTTGAATTCTAAGCCTGTAACTGGGCCACCATACAAAATTACATTATCCTTGTACAATCATATTGTTAGAATTGTCCTTCTGTATTTTACAAACTTCTCTGGAAATCATGTTGTTATTCCTTCACCATTACAGGAGTACAAATTGTAGAAGCAGTATAATTTATGATTATTATTATTTCTATAGTGTTGGCAAAAGTATATTTCATCTATAAATACCTAAAGCTTGATGCTATAAATTTGGAGAGGATGGTAAAGTGAGGCTGATATTTATCTTTGATTATGATTGTGCACTTTATTAATTTGAATTTCACCAATTCACACTTCAGAATAATTTAGTTATGGTATTTGCTATACTATAATAAAATTGCCTGAACTTTGACTTACATGTAATTACGTGATTTGGTAGGAAAATTAATACTTTATCATAATATACTGGAATTGCAAAAATAACATAAGGGATGCTTTCAGGTGTCCAAGGACTCTAGAAATCATTTACATACAAGCAACTGACGTGTTAATTTCAACTCATTCTTATCTATTCATTGAAGCTAGTAAGCTTCAGAACATGAGCGCTTTGTTAGTCTACTTCCAGTTACAGTACATAACAGAGAGTATTGAAAATGCATCTTGTTAAAAAAAATCTATCATTTGGACCTTTGACTAAGGGAAACTAATCCAAATTAATGAGTTTTCTACAGTAATGATGACAAACTTTATGCTTTCTGATAAATAAAAGAGAAACTATGATCTAAGTTTTAGTTTCTATTCTCAGGACTAATTGCTTACTTAATCAAGAATTTCTGCCTTGGTTATAATTTTAATTATTCAATGAATATAGATTTGCATTTTTAGAAATATATAGAAACTTAAATTTTTTTAATTTTAAAACTTGAGCGCCAGGCAGAGAATATATGCAGTAACAGCCAATTCAAGATGTCTGGTTAAGAATTCAGATAAACTAAGAAAAAATGAGTAAATGTTAGTACAAGTCCAATCATGAATCTGAGACTCTATCTGGTAAACTGTTGATGTTCAAGTGTGTTAGAAGTCATTAGAGAAAGGGCCAATGAATCAAGTATTTGCATGTTGGAGGGAGACTAGAAGACGCATGAGTCACAAAAACTATTATGAAAAAATATGGTATTGAATCAAGAAAAAGACCTAGGGTTCAAGTTTTAACAGTGCTACTTAAAAATTATGTGGTTTTCTGCAGATTAACTTTGGGGCACCTCTATTTCCTTCTCTGCAGAAATGCTGAGCATAATACCTGCATTCTCCACTCCTGTGAGTTTACTATGAATATTAAAAAATACCAATGCCTTCTGAAAATGTTCTATAAATATAAGGTCTATAGTAGTTTAAAAGATAGCCTATTAAATGACTAATCTGACCTAGAAAAATTCTGGGTTTGGTGATTTTATAGAACTTAAGAAAGATCACTTTGTTCTCCCCATGCTGACTGAGAGCTCTCCATTCTTCACTAACAGAAAATCTGTCAAATAAGAGATTCTGACCAAGAGTGCTAGAAAAATCCATGATGGAATGGCACTGAAAATAGTGGAGCCCAAGGCAAAAGCATGATTGTATTAATTGGCAGCCTGCTGGCCCCTAAAAATGTACTGCAGCACTGGAGAGGCAATTGTCAATACAAAGGCTCCCAAGAACAAGTATTTTCTCTTCATTATGGTTTTAGAGTTTATACATAAAGTCATCTGAAAATTAACATTGATTTTAACATCGAGCTTCAATCCTCTGTTACTTAAAGTTTATTTATTGGATCCCTTTTGTTCTAGACCAACTCGATTGTCTAAGCCTCAATAAAAGCAACATTGGTTTGTTCCTTTTATGTTTTTTTCTTTTCAGTAGACACTAGTCAAGTTTCAGAAATAACACTAAAATAAATTATTTAAAAATTACCACTGGAATAAAGAGCATAGGTATCACATGGGCTGTAAGTTGTTCTGGCAGCCCAAGGCAATGAGCTGCAAACAATTTGTACAGAAATATTTTAGGAAGGTGTCACTCTCCAAACTCAGAGCTAAAGTTTCCAAGAAAAGTCACAGGTCAGGGAAATTGTTCATCTGAGAACTACAGTTGGTCACAGAAATGCAAGGTATAAATTAGATAAGGTTCCACTGAATCAGTACCTATTCTAATAATATACGGAATAGGGAGCCAATTCTTATCTTTTGGAAACTTCACTGGATTTAGGTTCCTGAACAAATTTAGCTCAGTGGAAACTTGAGTTTCCATAAGACTTCAACTGGGGGATAAAAACTCTAATTTCAATTCTATTAGTAACTAGATGTTTAATCTTGAGCAAACAGAATAAAATTATTAAGTCTTATTTTCATTATCTATGAATAAGAGAACATGTAATGGAAAAACTATTATCTATCAAATGACTTTCTTAAGATAATCAGATGATGTCGTATATTCCAAACAGTCAGAACTCATTAAGTGCTAACTAATGTTCATTAAATTGGAGTTTTAAATGTTGCATTGTATTATTTGGACCTTAGTTGAGAGTTTTTTTTTTTTCTATTTAATTTTCAAAATTTATGTGTTGTTATGTTGTTTGGGTTTATTACTGTTTTAATAGCCAATTCTCAGAAAGAACATGGGGTTACCCTCTTCAAGAATTTCCTGGATTTCTTTTCTTCCTTTCCCTTTGCTTTCTTCTATCAGTCTTTCCTCTCTCATTCATGCTCGACTCCCACATGAGAACATGCTGGACAGGGTTCTTCCACGTTCAGCAATAGTGTTCTGACTGAGGGAGCTGTCATTCTCTTTATCTACAACTTATTAAACTTCAGTTATTTAAGAAAATGCTTCCTGGCTCAAATCCCTTGAGTTCAGCAAATATATTTCCACTGTCCTTATCATTTCTGTTGCTAATTGTTAACGGGGAAAAATCTAGGCAGTACAAACTTCAGAAGGTGCTACTTTACTTAGATATAAATCTTCATCTAGACATAAATGTACTTTATCTAGACATAAATCTATGTCTAGATGATATAGATTTAAGAAATTATGGTTAAACATAATAGAAATCAGTAGGTTGAGAAGAATGCAGTTGAGAATGTTTTCTCCTTATTAAACTGCCTTTTAAAAAAATGGTTATTTACCTGGGTTAAATTCCTGGTTCTAATATATGCTATGGTCTTGGGCATATAACGGGAATTCTCAGTCAGAAAAGGTTCTCCTTCTGTAATATGGGAATACAAATATTATGTGTGTCATAAAGTTGTAGTAAATAAGCTAGTAGTTGCAATGATTAAATGAGCTAATGTTTGCAATGATTTAGAACTGTATTGTACATGGTGAAACTGTGGAGCCGTTATTATCATTATTGTGTTTTTTACAATGTTTAATGTCACTTGAAAGAAATTGCATCATTCCTTAGAGGAAACACTTGCTACTTAACTAATGTCCACTACATTTATTCTATTTGAATAAGCCTATGTAATATATATGTAAAAACATATATGACCAAATTCATACACAAGTGATTGTTAATATCCTTCTAAATATTTTGACCAAGTATTTCAGTTTTCTCAATGTAACTGGTAATTGACTGGACTAACGAGAAAAGAAAGCAAGTCAGGAAGTATTGAACAAGACACTATGTAAACAGAACTGACACTGCTAATGCTGCCAGTCTTTCATTTTAAATAATTGCAGAAAAAATCATTCTTTCCCACTGTATTCTTAGTCATCACATTTACTAAAGTCTTTCTATACATGGACTGCTCCATAGTCTCTGTAAATGTTAAAAGTGGAGTCAGAATACAATAGGAAGAAATCTATTTTTTTAATTCCTAAATTTAAAAAAAATTATGTTTAAAACTTTACACCTACATAGATCTGTTTTTCTTTGGAATATAATAACATTGTATGCTTGGTCAATACATATCACAACTTCCTTTGGAGATTTACATTATTTTGATATTTTGTTATACTGCAAATATTATAGCTCAAAATATGTAAACCACTTTAATTGTGTAAGTACAGTTTAGTCACATAATCTAGGGTTAAGTGTAATAATACAGATTTAATAATTTGGGAACAACCGTAAAGAGCTCAGACTCAAAGTCAGAAAAGCCTGTATTTAAATTCCATCAAGACCAGCGAGGCGCAGTGGGTCCAGCCTGTAATCCCAGGACTTTGGGAGGTCAGGAGGATCACTTAAGCATGGGAGTTTGAGGCCAGCCTGGGCCACATGGTGAAATTCCGTCTCTACCAAAAATACAAAAATTTTTGGCAGACGTGGTGGGATGCACCTGTGGTCCCAGCTACTGGAGAGGGTGAGTGGCAGCATTGCCTGAGCCCTGAGGCGGAGGTTGCAGTGAGCCGAGATCGCACCACTGCACTCCAGCCCAGGTGACAGAATGAGGATCTATCTCAATAAATAAATTCCATTAACACCACCTACTTATCTGTGACACTGGAGGAAAAATTGCTTAACCTTTGTGAGCTTCCCTTTCCTTTCCTGTAAAATGACAATTATATTGCTTTCCACCTCAAAAAAATGAAATTAGAAGAAATAAAAGACTAAAAACACCACTAACCTCTGCTCTCCAAAGAGAAAAATCAGCTGAAGGCCCCAGTGGCTACCTCTCTGAATCCACTCTGGGTTTGCGTTGGGCCATGATGCCTGTGGGATGCTCCAGGTAATGTCTAAGAACAAGCCTTCAAGTCACAGTAAGCCCATTCCTGAGAAAAGCAAGCCTCCTTCAGTAGAAGATTTGGTGGGAGACTTTTCTTAGAACCATGTTGCAGCCCCCAAGATCTTTCATGCTCAAGCTCCCTACCTTTCCTCTCTCCTTCACAGATATCCAATCTGTACCATAGTTGGAAAAAACCCTCTTATTCTGTTCTCCATCCTAACCCTCTATCCTACTCAGAAATTTCCAACAATAAATTGACTATCCTTAATAATCTCCTGGCATCTGCTTCTTTGCAAGAACAAACTAATACATCATGTAGTGCATTGCTGGCACTCACTGTTTTAGAGATATGTTTTTAAAACCTTATAGGAAGAGATACCACAGGATAGATAAATTCTGTACAGATATTGTGTAAAACGAATATACAGAACTTCTATTATCTCCTTTACAAAATTTTTTATTGTTGTATATACAATCTAAAAATAAATTTCTTCATTTATTTTACATTGCAGCAAAATTATGAGTACATTGTATATTATTTGTGTATTTAGATTTTTTTCTCAGCAGCTTCTTCATCCACTTTTTATTTTTACCTATTCATGCATTGATATTTCAGTACTTCTGACTACATTTTTATTTAAAAGAGTAAATTGAATAAATAAATTAGAAATTTAGCCATAGGGTGTCAAGGTGATTTTAAAGATGTGGGGATCACATTAAATGAACATATAAGCAAGAAAAAAAAAAGAAAATGATCACTCAAAGAATTTGTGTTAAATACAAAAGAAAAACGGAACTGATCATACTTTTCCTCCTTATGAAGCAATGCTATTTGTATGTGGGTGGCAGAAGGTACTAAGGAGGAAAAGTGGAAAAAAGTGAAAAAGAATAAGAAAGGAAGACAAGAGCATACACATTCACAAAAAAATGGAGATTTCAGTTCTCCAAGGAATGAAGCAGCTCTTTCTTCGTTCACATATTTTGTCATCTTTTCTCTCTATGTTTGCACAGGGTAAAACTGAAGTTTTGCCATTCTTGCCCTGAAACTCTTGAGTTATCATCTTTGATTCTGAAATTATAATTGTTTGTAGATACCCCCCAAAAATCTTCAGTATCATATGAGAAGGCAAGTTTCTCAGAATTTTTTTTCTCACTAATACAGATTCCCCATTAGTAATTTGCTGACTTCTAAAGAAGTAATAATTTTTGGGTAGCTACCCAGTAGTGACATTGCTGGGTCGAATGGTAGTTCTATTTTTAATTTAAGAAATCTCCATACTGTTTTACATAAAGGTTGTACAAATTTACATTTCCACCATAGTGTATACATATTTTCTGTTCTCCACATCTTCATCATCATTTTGTTGTTTGACTTTTTAGTAGCCATTCTGACTAGTGTGAAATTGTATCTCACTGTGGTTTTAATTTGCATTTATCTGATGATTTGTCATGCTGAACACTTTTTTCATGTTTTTTGGCCATTCGTATGTCTTCTTTTGAGAAATGTTCATTCATATAATTTGCTCACTTTTTAATGAATGCTCTTTTTTTTTTTTTTTTTCTTATTAAGTTGTTTTAGTTCCTTGCAGATTCTGGATATTTGTCCTTTCTCAGAAGTATAGTTTGCAAATATTTTCTTACCTTCAACAGGTTGTTTATTTTGTTGATTAACTTTTTTTGCTATGCAGAAGCTCTTTAGTTTAAATAAATCCCATTTGTCTGTTTTTGTTTTTGTTGCATTTGCTATTGAGGTTATAAATTTTTTGCCTAGTCCATTGTTGAGATGAGTTTTTTTTCAGTTTTCTTCTAGGGTTTTTATAGTTTCAGGTGTCACATTTTAGTTTTTAATCAATCTGAAATTAATTTTTATATGTTGTGAGAGATAGATGTCCAGTTTTATTATTCTAAATATGGCTATTCAGTTTTTATAGCTTCATTTATTAAGTAGAATATTCTTTCCCCATTGTATATTTTTGTCCACTTTGTCAAATATCAGCAGTTATAAGTGTGTGGCTCTATTTCTTTGTTCTCTTTCGTGTTCCATTGATTTATATGTCTATTTTTTTTACCAGTACCATGTTATTTTGTTTACTATAGACTTGCAATATAATTTGGAGATGAGAAAAATGTACATGCTACAATTGTTGGATAGAGTGTTCTGTAAATGTTTATTAGGTCCATTTGGTAGAGAATTGTTTAGGTCGAGTTTCGTTGTTGTTATTCTGCCTTTATGATCTGTCTAATAATGTCAGTGGGGTATTGAAGTCCCTCAACTTATGATATTACTATCTCTTTTCATAGGTCTAGTAGTATTTATTTTATGAATCTGGGTTAGGATCATTACATCTTCTAGTTGGATTGAACCCTGTATCATTTTATAATGACCTTCTTTGTCTTTTTTCAACATTGTTGATTTAAAGTATGTTTTGTCTGATATAAGTATAACTACACCTGCTTGTTTTTGTTTATTGTTTGCTTGGTATTTCTTTTTCTAACCCTTTCTTTGAGTCTGTGGATATCTTGACCTGTTAGGTGGGACTCTTATAGGCAGAAAATGAATGAATTTTGTTTATCCAATTTGTCAGTCTCTATATTCTAAATGGAGCATTTAGACAATTGATATTCAGTGTTAATATTGACATGTGGGTTTTTTTTTTTTTTTCTGGTCATAATGTTGTTACCTAGTTACTTTGTAGTCTCAATTTTGTAATTTTTAATAGGATCTTAGAGCTTTGTAATTATGTGTACTTTTGTGATAGTGAGTATCATAAAGAACTTTTTAATAATGCTCAAAAGAAGAATTTGGCAAGTACCCTTACAAGTCATACCAGAGGCAGGGTCCTAGAGCACTTTTCCCCCACTAAAACAATTATTGTAGTATTTATAATTTTGTTGTAATTGACTTGCCTATATAAATGCTTTATCGTTATAACCACTATCACTATTAAAGAGAGATTATATTTTTGGAAAACTTTTTACATAGACCTAAGAATATCACCTTAACAGTTTTTAGGTTGTTGTCAATGCATATGTACATAACAACATTACCTCTGGCATGAGAACATACTTGACTCACTGAATGGGCCTTAAGCCTTTGGACACTTTCCGAAGGAAAAAAAAGAAAAGTGAAAATAGAGTATTTTAAAAACAGAAGAAAGTTTTAAACAAAGAAAATGCAAATTGAATTCGTGTTAAAAGTTTTTTGTGCTTCACATTTCTATCCGGCATCTTGTATATAACAAAATTATGGATAAATAAACTTTAAGTTCAAAGAATAAAGGATTTTATAATGTTCTTAGAAGTGTAAGACCAAGTCTAAACAATTGTTACAGAAATATAATACAAAATAGGACATATTTATAATATCAAAATGTTTGTTTCTAATTTACAAAGAAGTATAAAATATGTGTGTTTTAGTTTATCCTTCTTTGTGATGAACAACAATAAACATGCATAATAGAATCCCTAACACTAAGCATGCATTGAAGAGATCTTGTGCAAAGATGATTTTAAGATGGTCGTAAAATAGTACTTTCATTTGAGAATAAATTTAGTATGATTTAAAAATTATATAACTTGACTTCATTAAATACATGTACTGAAAATGAATATTCATACTGGTTTTTAAATAAATGCAGAACTACTACACAATATGCTAATGAAAAGTGATATATTGTACTTAAATACATAATATCCTGTAACCATATAAGTCAATGCTCTGCTCCTTTTTTCAACCTTACTTGAAACTAAGTGTACTACCTATTTTTTATTGATGTTTAGGGACATTTAGGAGAAAATAATGATCAAAAAGTACAATTATTCTGTAATGAACGATCTAAAGTAGCTGTTTACACTTTAAAATTAATAAAATTAAGCTTTATTTTCTGCATCATCAACCCATCTCATTCCCAAACACCTTCCTTTAAGTAGCTCGAGCTTGTTATGTACTTAATCAACTTGCCAATAATGCTTTCAAATTGTTTTCACATACATACATAGATGTAAAAACAATACATATTATTGTGTTCTATGTTTTTCAAAATATATGTAATGTAATATGTCATGTCATATTTCAGCTGTATTTTTAAATAAAATAAACCACATCAATTGGTTTTAAGATCTAATCATGTTAATATATATTGTTCAAAGTTTATTCTTTTTTAAAATTTTTTCTAAGATGAACATTTTGTTTTCTAATACTTAATAGTTCAAATAAGGTGGTAATAAACTTTTTAAATTAAATTTTATTTACTTATATAAAATACTTTCTATATAAGGAGGTAGAATTGCTGATATATTTTATACAAGTTTTAAATTTTACTAGACACTGCCAAATAGCACTTCAAATTGCTGTGCAAACTTACTCTGGCGATTTGTATGAGTTTACATTGGATAGAGACTTCCATACACAAAGGTTCTAGTCTCCTTATAGAAAGGCATCATGTACTTTTGATTGTCTGTTTCCAGCAAATTAGATAGCCTTGGCTAGCTATCAGTGATATCATATTATGAGTAAAATGAATTAGTAATGATGAATAAAGCAATAACAATCACAACAAAATTTTTAATGTATAGTGTCTGGTAGAATAGTTAAAAATCCTGACATCTACAAATAAAAATAATAAAGGAAGAAGCCAAATATGGAATATTGGCGGAGTACTTTTCAGCCAATATAATTGACTGAAAATTCATCTTTAACATACTTGCTTAACCTCAGTGAACATGACTTTCATTTTTATACACTTCAAAGAAGACAGGAAAATTAAGCCTGGATCCCACTTAAGATAGGTAGTTTGGTAGAAAAATATTTTATATATACTTTATATATGTAAACTTTTATATATATATACTTATATATAAACTTTATATATATGTAAACTTTTTTAATCCACTCATTGGTTGATGGGTATTTAGGCTGGTTCCATATTTGTGAAATTGCATATTGTGCTGCTATAAACATATATGTTTATAGCAGTCTCTTTTTTATATAATCATTTATTTTCTTCTGGATGGATACTCATTAGTGGGATTACTGGATCAAATGGTAGTTCTACTTTTAGTTCTTTATGGAGTCTCCATACTGATTTCCATAGTGGTTGTGCTAGTTTACATTCCCAACAGTAGTATAAAAATGTTCCGTTTTCGCCACAACTATGCCAACATCTATGATTATTTTTTATTTTTTTTAAATTATGGCCGTTCTTTCAGAAGTTAGGTGGTATCACATTGTGGTTTGTACTTCCCTGATAATTAGTGATATTGAGCACTTTTTCTTTTTTTTTTTTAATTAATTTATTATTATTATACTTTAAGTTGTAGGGTACATGTGCATAACGTGCAGGTTTGTTACATATGTATACTTGTGCCATGTTGGTGTGCTGCACCCATCAACTCGTCATTTACATCAGGTATAACTCCCAATGCAATCCCTCCCCCCTCCCCCCTCCCCATGACAGGCCCCTGTGTGTGATGTTCCCCTTCCTGAGTCCAAGTGATCTCATTGTTCAGTTCCCACCTATGAGTGAGAACATGCGGTGTTTGGTTTTCTGTTCTTGTGATAGATTGCTAAGAATGATGGTTTCCAGCTGCATCCATGTCCCTACAAAGGACACAAACTCATCCCTTTTGATGGCTGCATAGTATTCCACGGTGTATATGTGCCACATTTTCTTAATCCAATCTGTCACTGATGGACATTTGGGTTGATTCCAAGTCTTTGCTATTGTGAATAGTGCTGCAATAAACATACGTGTGCATGTGTCTTTATAGCAGCATAATTTATAATCCTTTGGGTATATACCCAGTAATGGGATGGCTGGGTCATATGGTACATCTAGTTCTAGATCCTTGAGGAATCGCCATACTGTTTTCCATAATGGTTGAACTAGTTTACAATCCCACCAACAGTGTAAAAGTGTTCCTATTTCTCCACATCCTCTCCAGCACCTGTTGTTTCCTGACTTTTTAATGATCGCCATTCTAACTGGTGTGAGATGGTATCTCATTGTGGTTTTGATTTGCATTTCTCTGATGGCCAGTGATGATGAGCATTTTTTCATGTGTCTGTTGGCTGTATGAATGTCTTCTTTTGAGAAATGTCTGTTCATATCCTTTGCCCACTTTTTGATGGGGTTGTTTGTTTTTTTCTTGTAAATTTGTTTGAGTTCTTTGTAGGTTCTGGATATTAGCCCTTTGTCAGATGAGTAGATTGCAAAAATTTTCTCTCATTCTGTAGGTTGCCTGTTCACTCTGATGGTAGTTTCTTTTGCTGTGCAGAAGCTCTTTAGTTTAATGAGATCCCATTTGTCAATTTTGGCTTTTGCTGCCGTTGCTTTTGGTGTTTTAGACATGAAGTCTTTGCCCATGCCTATGTCACATGTTTCTCGGCGGGATGTGTATCTTCTTTTGAGAATTGTCTATTCATATCCTTAGCACACTTTTTGATGGGTTTGTTTTTTCTACTAATTTGTTTGAGTTTCTTGTAGATTCTGGATATTATTTCATTGTTGGACGCACAGTTTGCAAATATTTTCTCCCACTTTTGTGGTCTGTTTACTCTGCTGATGATTTCTTTTACTATTCAGAAACTTTTTAGTTTAATTAGGTCCCATCTATTTATCTTTGTTTTTGTTGCATTTACTTTTGGGTTCTTGGTCATAAGCCCTTTGCCTAAGCCGATGTCTAGAAGAGTTTTTCTGATGTTATCTTCTGGCATTTTTATGGTTTTGGGTCTTAGATTTAAGTCTTTGATCCATCTTAAGTTGATTTTACTATAAGGTGAGACATGAGGATCCAATTTCATTCTTCTACATGTGGTTTGCTAATTATCCGAGCACAGTTTGTTAAATAGGGTGTCCTTTCCCCACTTTATGTTGTTGTTTGCTTTATCAAAGATCAGTTGTCTGCAAATATTTGGCCTTATTTCTGCATTTGCTGTTCTGTTCCATTGGTCTGCATGCCTATTTTTATACCAATACGTTACTGTTTTGATTCCTGAATCCTTGTAGTATAGTTTGAAGTTAAGTAATGTGATGCCTTCAGATTCATTCTTTTTGTTTTGGCTCTGTGAGCCCTTTTTTCTTCCATGTTAATTTTAGAATTTTTTTTTTTTTAATTCTGTGAAGACTGATGTTGGTATTATAGTGGGAGGTACATTGAATTTATAGACTGCTTTGGGGATTATGGTAGTTTTCATAATATTGAAATTACCCATCCAGAAGCATGAGCATGGGATATGTTTTCATTTGTTTGTGTCACCTATGAGTTCTTTCAGCAGTGTTTTGTAGTTTATATATACATAAAACTTATATATATAAACTTTGTATATATAAAAACTATATATTTATATATATATTTATATATAAATTTTATATATACACACACACACACACATATATGAAATACTACTCAGCCATTAAAAGAAATGAAATAATGGCATTCACAGCAACCTGGATGGAGTTGGAGACCATTATTCTAAGGGAAGTAACTCAGGAATGGAAAAACCAAACATTGTATATTCTCACTTATAAGTGGAAGCTAAGCTATGAGGACACAAAGGCGTAAGAACAATATAAGGACTCTGGTGACCTAGGGGGAAAGACAGGAGGGAGGTAAAAAATAAAGAAGTACACATTGGGTACAGTGTACATGCTTGGATGATGGGTGCACCAAAATCTCAGAAATCACCACTAACTCATCCGTGTAACCAAACACCACCTATTCTCTCAAACCACTGAAATAAAAATAATAATAAAAAAAGATTGAGGGAACTATTCCACAAAATTAGAAAAACAATCCTCAATCCTAAAATTCATATGGAACCATAAAAGAGACCACATAGCCAAAGTAAGACTAAGCAAGAACAAAAATCTGGAAACATCATATTATCCAACTTCAAACTATGCTACAGAAAAAAAAGCATGGAACTGGCATAAAAATAGACATGTAGACCAATGGAAGAGAATAGAGAAATAATCTATATTTGGGACATTGTACTGGGTAAAGATTGATTTAGGGAGGATTCCCTCTTTATCTGCTGAAATAGTTCAGTAGAATTGGTACCAATTCTTTGAATGTCTGACAGAATTCAGCTGTGATTCCATCTGGTCCTGGACTTTTTTTCTTTTTTTATTTTTGCCAATTTTTAAATTATTGTTTCAACCTTGCTACTTCTTATTGGTCTGTTTGGAGTTTCTATTTCTTCTTGGTTTAATCTAGGAGGGTAGTATATTTCAAGAATTTTATTAATCTTTTATCAGTGTTTTAGTTTGTGCATAAAAAGGTGTGCATAGTAGCCTTCAATAACCTTTTGTATTTCTGCGGTATTGGATGTAATATCTCCTGCTTTGTTCCTGATCAAGCTTATTTAGATCTTCACTCTTCTCTTCTTGTTTAATCTCACTGATGGTCTATCGATTTTGTTTATCTTTTTAAAGAACCAGCTATTTGTTTTATTTACCTTTTATGTTGTTTTTTGTTTCAATTTCATTTGGTTCTGCTCTGATCTTTATTTCTTTTCTTCTTCTGGGTTTTGGCTTGATTTGTTCTTGTTTCTCTAATTCCTTGAGACTTGAACTTAGATTGTCTACTTATGCTTTTTCAGACTTTCTGATGTAGGCATTTAATGCTATGAACTGTCTTCTTAGTATTCCTTTGGCTGTATTCCAGAGATTTTGATAAGTTATGTCACTGTTATCATTCAGTTCAAATAATTTTTTTGATTTCCATCTTAATATCATTGTTGACCTAAAGATTATTCAGGATCAGGTTATGTAATTTCCATGTATTTGTATAGTTTTGAGTTAATTTCCAATTTTGGAGTTAATTTCCAATTTTATTCCACTGAGATCTGATAAGATACTGTATATAATTTTGATTTTCTTAAATTTGTTGAGACTCTCTTTGTGGACTCTCATATGATCTATTTTGGAGAATGTTCCATGTGTTGATAAAAATAATGTATACTCTGCAGTTGCTGTGTAGAATGTTCTGTAGATATCTAAGTCCATTGTTAGTTAAAGTCCATTGTTTCTTTGTTGACCTTGTGTCTTGATGGACCTGTGTAGTGCTGTCAGTGGAGTACTGAAGTCCACCACTATAATTGTGTTGTCATCTATCTATCTCATTTCTTAGGTCTAGTAGTAATTGTTTTATAAATTCGGGAGCTTCAGTGTTAGGTGCATATATATTTAGGATTGTGATATTTTTCTTTTGGATCAGTCCTTTTATCATTATGTAATGTCCCTCTTTGTCTTTTTAAACTGTTGTTGCTTCAAAGTCTGTTTTGTCTGATATAAGAATAGCTAATCTTGCTCAATTTTGGTTTCCATTTGCATGAAATAACTTTTTCTACCCCTTCACCTTAAGCTATGTGAGTCCTCAAGTGTTAAGTGAGTCTCTCAAAGACAGCAGATACTTGGTTGGTGGATTTTTATCCATTCTGCCATTCTGTATCTTTTAAATGAGACATTTAGGCCGTTTACACTCAACGTTAGTACTGTGATGTGAAGTACTGTTCTATTTATTGTGCTAGTTGTTGCCTGAATACCTTGTTTGTGTGTGTGTGTGTGTGTGTGTGTGTGTGTGTTATTGTTATGTAGACCCTGTGAGATTTATGCTTTAAGGGGGTTCTATTTTGGTGTATTTCATCGTTTTGTTTCAAGATTTAGAACTCTTTTTAGTATTTCTTGTAGTGCTGGCTTGGTAGTGGCAAATTCGGCATTCATTTGTCTGAAAAATACTTTATCTCTTCTTCATTTATGAAGCGTAGTTTTGCTGGATACAAAATTCTTGATGATAATTATTTTGTTTAAATAGGCTAAAGGTAGAACCCCAATCCCTTCAGGCTTGTAGGGTTTCTGCTGAGAAATCTGCTGTTAATCTTAGAGGATTTTAAAAAATAGTTTACCTGTTTTTGTCTCACAGCTCTTAAGATTATTTTCTTTATCTTGATTTTAGATAATCCGATGACTATGTGCCTACATGATGATCTTTTTGCAATGAATTTCCAGAGTGTTCCTTGAGTTTTTTGTATGTGGATGTGTAGATCTCTAGCAAGGCCAGGGCCAGGAAAGTTTGCCTTGATTATTCTTTCAAATAAGGTTTTTCAAACTTTTAGATTTCTCTTTTTCTTCAGAAACACCAATTAATCTAAGGTTTGGTTGTTTAAAATAATCCCAAATTTCTTGGAGCCTTTGTTCATTATTATTTTTTTTCTTTGTCTTTGTCAGACTGGGTTAATTCAAAAGTTTTGTCCTGGAGCTCTGAAGTTCTCTCTTCTACTTGTTCTAATTTATTGTTCAAACTTTCCAATGTATTTTATATTTCTCAAAATGTGTTTTTCATTTCCAGAAGTTGCAATTGTTTTTTCTTTATGTATCTATTTCTCTGGAGATGTTTTCATTAATATCTTGTAATTTTTTAAAATTTAATTTAAGTTGGTTTTCACCTTTCTCTGATACTTCCTCCTTTCTCTGATACTTCCTTGAGGAGCTTAGTAATCAACCTTCTGAATTCTGTATCTGGCAATTCAGAGATTTTTTTTTTCTTGGTTGGAATCCATTGCTGGTGAGCTAGTGTGTTCTTTTGTGGGTGTGCTACAGAACCTTGTTTTTTAATATTACCAAAATTACTATTCTGGTTTCTTTTCATGTGGGTAGACTGCTTCAGTGGAAAAATCTAGAACTCAAGGGATGCTGTTCAGATTTTTTTGTCCTTTGGGTGATCCCTTGATGTGGTGCTCTCCTACTTTCCCTAGGGAAGTGTCTTTCTGAGAACCAGACTGCAATGATTTGTATTGCCCTTCTGGGTCCAGCCACCCAATGGGGCTACCAGGCTACAGGCTGGTGCTGGGGAATATCTGCAGAGAGTCCTGTGATATGATTTGTCTTTGAGTCTCCCAGCTGATGATACCAGCACTAGCTCTGCTGGTGGTGGCAGAAAAGTGGAGTGGACTCTGTGAGTGTTCTTGGTTGTAGTTTTGTTTAGTGCACTTGTTTTCTTGAATGCTTGTTAGGCTTGTAGTGAAGTTGTCATGTGAGCAGACTCAAGGCCTCTGATTAGCCAGGATGTTGCAGGCAATGGTATTAGCTGTTGTTTTTTTATTCTTTGGATCAGTGTTATATTGCTCCTCACACGGGGTACCAGTGACTTACTGATTACTCACTGACTTGACCATGTGGTTCCTTTCTTCGACTTTGTTTTCCATGGGGGTCCATTGCATTTTCTTCATGTTTTCTTCACAGCTTTCCTTATGAGGGCAGTCCTCACACTTCCTTCACAGCTTGCCTCACAAGGGGCTCCAACTGCTGGAGGTCTGTTTCTGTAGACCCCTGCCTGTCTTCATACAGGGCACCAGTTGTCATACTGCTCCTCACATGGGGCCCGAGTTGAGATATCATGACTCAGAGAGGGTATCAGTTGAGGTATTGCTCCTCACAAGAGGGCATTAGCTGTGGGGCTTTGCCCGCAGATCCTGATCCAAACAACGGATGAATAAAATGTACACTGACACACAGATATTCTGTTTTACCAGTCCGGCTGATGTCCGACCGCCTACACACCAAGTGAGGTTTGTCACTGTGACTGGCCCTGAGCAGCTCGCACTCCAGACATTTATTTAGTATACAGTTAACAGAAGAAGTTTGGAGTCAATGCACTTGTGGATAATTAACATGGTTACGTGAGTAGTTCTATGAATGATTAAAGCTCAGATACTGCAGTCTAAAGTAAATACTATTAGGGGGCAATATCCTTGGTTGACCTCCCCCTGAGAGGGCCGTCTGGCTCAAAGGTTAGTTATTGGAGGTAGGGTAAACAGACTTAACTGAGGAAGCCTCTGTTGACCCTAGTATTTACCCTGTGACCTAATGCTCTAATGTAAGAACCGGCTGCCCTCAGCCTGTTCAATTACTATAAGCTATGTAACCTTTCGGCCTTCCAAAAGGTTTGTCACTATTTCCTATAACTTTCCTTAATATTTCCCTTTAATATTTCTGCCACCATCCTGAGTGAATCCCAACAGATCAGGGTTGTTCTGTTATGAGTTTCTATAATGGCTTGAGTTGGTTGGCTTCCAGCCAGGAGGTGGCACGTTCAAGAGGGCACCAGCTGTGATAGTAGTAGGTGGGACATAAGCTTGCCCTAAGTTCTCTAGGATAAATATTCAGGTTTCTCAGGCTGTTTGCAGGGGCCATAGCACTTCCGAGAGTTTATGTCTTTTTGTCTTTGACCACCAGGGTGGATAGAGAAAAACCATCAGGTGGGGACAAGTTTAGGTGGGTCTGAGCTCAGACTCTCCTTGGGCAGGGCTTGCTGTGGCCACAGTGCAGGATGGTACTCAAACCAATGGAGTTACGAAGGGGGATCATTGCTGCCTCTGCTGTCTCATATAGGTCACCGGGAAAATGGGAGAAAGCTGGTAGTGACAGACCCCACCCTGCTCCCACACAGCCACCAAGGCCAGTCTTACTTCCATCATGCCCTGCGAACAGCACTGAGGTTATATGCAGGTAGCCAGTGCAGAGGCTATGGTCTTTTCCAAGGCTGCAAGCCTCCCTGCTGAGAAAGCAAACAGGGCTTTCAGGCCTTGCCCCTCCTCCTGTGTCCACACAGTCAGCTGTGGCTTCTGCGCTTTTATCTGCACTACCTGTTTGCCCTCTGGATTCTGCTCAGAAAAATTATTGATATTATTACAAATTTCACTAGAAGCTATTTTCACCCTGCAGCCCCTCCCTAATGCCACTGGCTACCTTCCCCAAGGATCTCTGTGAAATAAAGTCAGAGACATCTTCCCTGATTTTGAGCTGGGGACCAGGAGTGCCTACAGGGCTCTTCCCACTGCTTCTTCTACTTTTATATTTCATTCAGCTCCCTAAATCAGTTTCTGTTCCAGATAAAGTTAAGTTCTTCTCCCATGATCTGGATTTTCAGGTTCTTTCTCCAGTGGGTATGTATATATTCAGAGGCAGACTTTTTCCCCTAGTACCCTTTGGGAACCCAGTTTTTTAGCTTCTTCATGGAATTTGGAGTGACAAGTGGCTTCTTTCAAAGGGTCTGTGAATTCTTTCAGTTTCCTGGTATGTTCCTGCAATGGTTTTTGGAGCGAAAGTTCACAATGTGAGTCTCCACCTGCTATTCTACCTATCCAGGTGGCAGCTGCATGTTACTCCTGTATTCTCTCTGCAATTTTCTCAAGGCTAGTTAGTGTTCCCTGTTTTCTTTGAGTGATTTCATGTTTTAGATTTAAGTCTGTTATCCATATTGATTTGATTTGATTTTTGTATATTGTGATAGTTAGAGATCTAATTTTATTGTTCTGCATATGGATACTTAGTTTTTCCAGCACCATTTGCTAAAAAGATTGCTATTTCCCTAATATGCATTCTTGGTACTTGTTATTTCCCTAATGTACATTATTGGCACCTTTATTGGAAATTAGCTGTTTATAGATGTATGGATTTATTTCTGGGTTCTCTATTCTGTTCCATTGCTCTATGTGTCTGTTTTTATGTCCGTACCATGCTGTTTTGATAACTATAGAACTGTAGTGTAATTTGGAGTCAGGTCACATGATTTCTCCAGTTTTGTTCTTTTTGCTCATGATGCCTTTGTCTATTTGGGGTCATTTGTCATTCCATATAAATATTAGGACTTTTATTGCATTTCTGTGAAGACTGTCATGAGTATTTTAATATGGATTTTATTAAATATTTAGATTACCTTGGGTGATTTGGACATTTTAACAATACCTATTTCCCAATTCATAAACATGAAATATTTTTCATTTTTTGTGTCTTCAATTTCTTGCATCAATGTTTTGTAGATTTCATTTTAGAGATCGTTCATTTTTTTCTTTATGTTCATTCCTTGGTATTTTATTTTCTTGGTAGTTAGTGTAAATGGGATTACATATTTTTTTTCAGATTGTTCACTGTTGGCACAATCTGTTCACAGATTTTTGTATAGTTGATTTTGTATCCTGCAACTGTATTGAATTTGTTTACAGTTCTAATAGTTTTAGTAGCATCTTTAAGTTTTTCAGACTACAAGATTATATAATCTGAAAACAAGAACAATTTGACTTCTTCCTTTCTAATTTAGAAGGCTTTTATTTCACTCTCTTGTCTGATTGTTCTAGCTAGGACTTCCAGTACTATATTGTTTAATAGCAGTAAAAATGTGCATCCTTTTATTATTCCAGATCTTAGAGGAAAGACTTTCAGTTTCTCCTTCTTTAGTATGTTACTAGCTGTCAGTTTGTCATATATGACTGTTATTATGTTGAAGGATGTTCCTTCTATATCCATTTTTGAGGATTTATATCATAAATAAATGTTAAATTTTATCAAATGCTTTTTCAGCATCAATTGAAGGGATCATAAGCTTTTTGTCCTTTATTCTCCGGACATAATGTATCACAATAATTGATCTGCATATGTTGAACCATCTTTGCATTCCTGATATCACTCTCATTTGATCATGCTAAATGATATTTTTAATGTGGTGTTGTATTTGGTTTGATAATATTTTATTCAGGATTTTTGCATCAATAATCATTAGAGGTGTTAACCTATAGTTTTGTTGTTGTTGTTGTTGTTTGTTTTTTTTAAATGTGTCTTTGGTTTTGGCATCAGGGTAAAAGTGTCTTCATAGAATGAATATGGAGGTATTCTTTCCCTTCAATTTTTTGAAATAGTTTAAGTAGGGTTGACATTAGTTCTCTAAATGTTTGGTACAATTCAACAGTGAAGCATTGGTTCCTGGGCTTTTCTTTACTTGAAAACTTTTTTTTTTTTTTTTTTTTTTTTTTTTTTGAGACGGAGTCTGGCTCTGTCACCCAGGCTGGAGTGCAGTGGCGCGATCTCGGCTCACTGCAAGCTCCGCCTCCCGGGTTTACGCCATTCTCCTGCCTCAGCCTCCCGAGTAGCTGGGACTACAGGCGCCCGCCACCTCGCCCGGCTAGTTTTTTGTATTTTTTAGTAGAGACGGCGTTTCACCATGTTATCCAGGATGGTCTCGATCTCCTGACCTCGTGATCCGCCCGTCTCGGCCTCCCAAAGTGCTGGGATTACAGGCTTGAGCCACCGCGCCCGGCCGAAAACTTTTTATTATGGCTTTGATCTTGTTATTTTTTATTGGTCTATTCAGGTTTTGGATTTCTTCTTGGTTCAATCTTGATAGATTGATAGATCTTGATAGATTTCATGTGTCTAAGAATTTATCCATTTCTTTGGGGTTTTTCAGTTTATTGGCATATAGATGCTCATAGTAATGATCCTTTGGGTTTTTGTTGTGTCACTTGTAATTCCCATTATTCATCAGTAATTTTATTTATTTGGGTCTTCTCTTTTTTTTACTTGAGTAGTCTTGCTAAAGATTTGTCATTTTTGTTTACCTTTGCAATAAAACAATTTTTCACTGTATTGATCTTCATTTCATTTTCATTTATTTGTGCTCTAATCTGTATTTTGTTTTTCCACTAATTTTGGGTTTGATTGCCTCTTATTTTTCTAGTTCTTTAAAATACATAATTTGGGTGTTTCTAGTTTTTCTACTTTTTTGATGTAAGCACTCATTGTTATATCCTCTAGTTACTGCTTTTTCTGTATTTTCTAGGTTTAGGATACCAATGTGTCTTGGTTCTTTATCCAGCTTGCCCCTTTATGTCTTCTAATTAGGGCATTTAGCCCATTTACATTTGACTTTGACTAGAAATAGAAATTTAGGAAAAAATTATGGTAGAATTTTTTTCTTGATTTGTAGTTTTTGTCAAGATTCCTATTAATGTTCAGCAAGAGACTATAACAACTGTAAATATACATGAAGCCAACACTGGAACACCCAGATATCTAAAGCAAATATTACTAGAGCTAAAGAGAAATAATGACCACAATACAATAAGAACTGGAGACTTCAACATGCCACTTTTAAGATTAGAAAGATCATCCAGTCAGAAAATCAACAAAGAACCATCACACTTATCACTGTACACAAATAGATCTAATAGATAGTTGCAGAGCATTTTATTCAATAGCTACAGAATTCACATTCTCAAAGATAGACCTTTTGTTAAGCTATAAAACACACCTTTAAAAAATTAAATTATATCAGGTATCTTCTCTGACCACAATGGAGTAAAACTAGAATTAATAAAAAGAGGAACTCTGGAAACTATACAAACACATAGAAATACACACATTTGCAGATGACAATTCTATATCTAGAAAACCCCCACATGCTCATAGATAGGATGAATCAATATCATAAAAATGGCCATATTGCCCAAAGCAATTTATAGATTCAGTGATATTGCTATTTAAACTAATATTGAGATTCTTCACAGAACTAGAAAAAACTATTTTAGAATTCATATGGAAGCAAAAAAGAGCCTGAGTAGCCAAGGCCATCCTAACCAAAAAGAACAAACGTGGAGGCATCATGCCAACTGACATCAAACTTTATTACAGGGCTGCAGTAATCAAAACAGCATGGCACTTGTAGAAAAAAACAGACACATAGATCAATGGAACAGAGCAGAAAATCCAGAAATAAGACTGCTCTCCTACCTACAAGTATCTGATCTTTGGTAAACCTAACAAACCTAACAAAAATAAGCAATGGGGAAAGGATTCCCTGTTGAATAAGTGGTGCTGCGATAACTGGCTAGTTATGCAGAAGACTGAAACTGGACCCCTTCCTTATGCCATATATGGATTAAAGACTTGAATGTAAATCCCCAAACTGGAAGACAACATAGGAAATTTAGAGCATAGGCATGGGCAGAGATTTTATGACATTTAGAGCATAGGCACAGGCAAAGATTTTATGACAAAGACACCAAAAGCAATTGCAACAAAAGCAAAAATTGACAAATGGAATCTGATTAAAGAACTTCTGCTAAGCAAAATAAACTATAAACAGAGTGAACAGGTTCTACAGAATGGGAGAAAATTCTTGCAAACTATGCACCCAGTAAAGGTCTAATATCCAGAATCTATACAGAACTTAAACAAATTTACAAAAGAAAAAAAAAAAAAAAAAAAAGAACAACCCCATCAAAGTGTGGGCAAAAGACATGAATAGACACTTTCAAAAAGTGTATATACATGTGGCAAAAAAGCCTATAAAAAAGTCAATATCACTAATAATTAAAGACATGCAAATCAAAACCACAATGAGATACCATTTCACACCAGTCAGAATGGTAATTCTCAAAAAGTCAAAAAGTAACAGATGCTGGCAAGGTTGTGGAGAAAAAGGAATGCTTATACACTGTTAGTTGGAATACAAATTAGTTCAGTCATTGTAGAATACAGTGTGTGAAAATTTATTGAAGACCTAAAGGCACAAATACCATTTGACCCAGCAATTTCATTACTGAGTATATACCCAAAGAAATATAAATTATGCTATTATAAAGACAACATGTGTGCATATGTTCATTGAGGCACTATTCACAATAGCAAAGACACGGAATCAACCTAAATGCCCATCAGTGATAGACTGGATAAAGAAGATGTGATATATATACACCATAGAACACTATGCAGTCATTAAAAAGAACAAGAGTATGTCTTTGGTGGGGATATGGGTGGGGCTGGGAGCCATTATCTGTGTCAAACTAACACATGAACAGAAAACCAAATATCGCATGTTCTCACTAGTAAATGACAGCAAAATGATCAGAGCACATGGACACATAGAGGGGAACAAAACACACTGGTACACCTATTGGAGGGTGAAGGGTGTGAGGAGGGAGAGGATCAGAAAAAATAGCTAATGGGTACTAGGCTTAATATCACGGTGATGAAATCTGTACAAAAAACAAAAACAAAAACAAAAATAACCATGACACGTTTACCTGTGTAACAAACTTGCACATGTATCCCTGGACTTAAAAGTTATAAAAAAGCATAACAAGAATTGACTTTTAAAGAGAATTGACTGATAGTACTTTATCATTAAAGACTACATTTAATGATAAAGTCATTGGTTGCCAAAATTGGAGAAGTTATATAGGAGGTAGCTCTAAAACTTGGTGGAGGCCAGGCATGGTGACTCACAGTTGTAATCCCAGCATTTTGGAAGGCTGAGGTGGGAGGATCACTTGAGGCCAGAAGTTTGAGACTAACCTGAGCAACATCATGAAATCGTATCTCTAGAAACAATAAAAAATATTAGCTGAGTGTTGTGACAGATACTAGTATTCCCAGCTACTTGAAAGGCTGAAGTGGGAGGATCACTTTAGCCCACGAGTTTGAGACTGCAGTGAGCTCTGATCATGCCATTGCACTCCAGCCTGGGTGATAGAGACCATGTCTGGAAATAAATAAATAAATAAATAAATAAATAAATAAATAAATAAAAATTGGTGGGTATATTAGAGTAACTGCAAAAATAGATCTCAGCTCAATGTTGTAAAATGTGTTACGCATTATATTTATATGGGACTTGGGAAAGAAGGGACTGCAGATAGTAGATGTGCATCCACTTCAGGAAATACATCTGAATCTGAATTGCAGGCTGTCTGTGGAGGAAGGAAGATTCCAGGGTTGGGAGAACTAGGGGCCAAATGGAAACCAGATCATTTATTTCCATAGGAGAATGAGAAGTGAAATCATTTTCCTGGGGTGAGAAAGAAGATGCTTAATAGTATCGCAGAGCCAGAGGGTAATTGGATGGTCTCATTGCTGTAGAATGACAAAATCAACCTTATAGAGAAACCACAGGAACATTTAGATTGGATAGAGGTAACTCTCTTGTCTAAGTCTTTCAGTGACCAGGGCCACAAAAATAAAACAAAAACAAAATAAACAAAGCAAACCAAACCAAGGCAGCAACAATGACTAGGAATGAAAGAGGATGTGCAGTTTGATTTTTGGTCATTTTCAAGAATAGTCCAAAAAATGAAGAAAAAAAGGAAGACTGAGGGAAAGAAAAAAAGAAAGAAGGAGGGATGGAGGGAAGGAAAGAAAGAAGGACATTTATAATATTAAATATCTCTGAAATGACAGGTCAAGGAAATATGTGAGCTGCATTTCCTTATTTCACTGAAATAATATGAGGAGCTGGAGGAGGCATCACATAATTTTACTAATAGAAATACAGTGGTGGAAAATATAGAGAAAAATGATACTAATGATAATAAAAATTAATAAGTAGTTATTCTAGCCATTTGATATAGCTTTCCCTAACTTTTTGCATCCAATCTTTAAAAAAGCTGTAAGATAGAGATATATATTATTTCCATTTTAAGGCCGAAACTTTCGATCCCAATACAATAAAATATATTATTATCAGGATCTGTTCTGTCCCCGCACTCCAACCTTTTTTTTTAGGAGGTTGTGTCGAGGGAAACATAAGCTATGATATAGTAACATATATGACTGTAGTACAGCTAAATCATCATTTTCGTAGTTTGAAGAGGAGACTGCTATCTAAATACATGCTGATATAATTTTCTGTAGTGTATGTTGAATAACTTTTATTAAAGTACATCAAAGCCTTGAACAATGCAGGTTTGAGCTGTGCAGGTCTACTTTTATGTGGATTTTTTTCAACAGTCAGTGTTTCAACAGCCTGCCTCTCCTGTCTCCCCTTCTACCTCCTCCATGTCTGCCACCCTTGAGGCAGCAAGACCAATCCCCTCTCTTCCTCCGTCTTTTCAGCATACTAAATGTAAAGACTACAAGAAGAAAGATCTTTATGATTATCCACTTCAACTTAGTGACTAGTAAATACATTTCCTCTTATAATTTTCTTAATTACATTTTTTCTCCAGCTTACTTTATTGTAAGAATACAGTGTACTATCTATCTATCTATCTATCTATCTATCTATCTATCTATCTAATATATAAAGTACAATATATGTTAATAACTGTTTATGTTACTAGTAAGGCCGGTCAACAGTAAACTATTAGTTAAGTTTGGGAGTCAAAAGTTATATATGGATGTTCTACTGTGCAGGGAGTTCAGTACTCCTCATCCCTGTGTTGTTCAAGGGCCAACTGTGTATAATTACATCATAATTTTGTAATCAGAGACACTGATACTTCAGCTATTTTTGTCATTTTCTAAGTGCATAAAATCCTGTGTATTTTCTAGGTGTCACATTTAGAATCCCAACAATTTCCTTATACCCATAGCACACCTCTCTGGTATGCTAATGTAAATAATTATGTGCTCTGTGTGTGGCGGGGGAGGGGCGTAGGGGGGTGGCTTAAAGACTTTTCAATCATTTTGATATTTTGAATGAATCTCTACCTTTTTACTAGAATCAGTGAAATCAGAAGGATTTTCAAAATTTTTAAGTGAAACAATTCAAATTATTGTCCTCCACATTAAATTATTAGTAGTCATTTCCCATAAATGTGTGAATAAGTTTTGCTATAAGCCCCCATTCTCTTTATCCAACAGCATGTCTGCCTCACTAGGTAGAATAGAGATTAATTTATTAGTAAATGTTCTTGAATGGGGAGTAGTGTCTCCATAAAAATGTTAGTGCATTGAATTTATATGACATTGCTGTTCACTGTTTTTCAACTGCTAGAACATTCATTTTGATCTTGTTTATTTTTAAGAAAATCCAGTGATGCAGACAATAATCATGCAGCTTGTTATTTCACTAGAGAATCCATTAAAAGATAATCTCCCTGCAGAAAATCAATATAAGTTGTTACAGAAAGTTTTTAAGAAGTTCTAACTCAGAGGCATAAAGAAAACATTTAACTTTATTTTCACTTCCTTGACTCCAAGGGAATCTTAACTTATCTTTGCTAAGAGGCCGAGTTCTTGCTCAAAACATTTTAACTTTGAGAAGAGATACTAATCAATTTTTAACACCTTCCCCAGAAAGGAAGAGTGAAAAAATCCATACACAAATTATTTTCACATTAGGAGTTCTTTCTATTGCTAGCATATTGCACAGTAGTTGATACTATTTAGTCAAAATGAATTAACCCTAGCATTTTTTCAAAGAATTTTAAAAAATTAGATGTTCCCTCAAAGATGAGATTCCCAATCTGGGGTAATTCCAACTCTATCTGTGGAAAGAAGGACAGAAGAGAAGCATGCTACAAGAATGATACGGAGAGTAAGAAACCCAGGCAGGAAATAACAGTACAATTTGGAAATCTCTGGAGGATTGAAGGGATTTAAAAAATGTTGATAAATATATTAAGCAACTCCAGTGATTTCTCATTCTCCCTTTTTCAGACATTTACAGTCCTGTGCTTTAAAACAATCTACTGAAACCATTTTGAAACATTCAATATCAATTTTGTATCATCTTTTCTTTTGATAAGCTGACTAGATAAATTATTTATTCATGATGACCCACTTTTCACCTTCTATAATCTGAAGGACATGCTTGTCAGTGTTTGAGAAAATAAATTTTTAAAATCTTGAGGAGAGAGCTCATTCTTAAATGTAGCACACACTTCAGCACCTATCTGTAATCTTGAAACAAAATGAAAATGTCTCACAACAGAAAAACTTACATCTAACAAAAAGATATGAGCATGTAACCAGCTTCAAGTACTGGAGTTTCAAGATGAATGAGAACTCTGACTGATCTTCAGTGCCTGGAGGTGTATAATAATATTGTAATAACAAGAATATTAATGACAAAAAAGAAGGAGATATGGAAGTTGTTGAAGGACTGCTTAAGGTAGCATATAGTGCCTACCACAAATAAAGATGAAAAAATAAAACAGAAAACCCTAGGCCAGTGAACTTGTCACAGAAAACAAGTAGAGAAGACATACTAACTTTCTAATGCTTATGGTAGGAATATGTTAGAAATGGGGAGATGTTTCACAAAAGGTGATAGAAATAACTGTTTTATATTTGCTAGATCTCACAGAAATAAGAGATCAGGGAAAGAGTGCTAAGACTTCAAGGATAAATTAATAATATTCATGAATCAAACATTTTCTATAACTAGAGACCATGATGTTTTATAACCTTCAAATTAATTTAAAAATATAGCTTTATGACAAATTATCAGGGTATCATTTAAGACTTAAAGTGGGGACTGTGCATTTAAATTTTTTCTCTTCCAAAATATACTAAAATGATGTTAATTATGTATAAATTATGTATGTTTTTGTATATATACATATATGTGTACACACACACATATATACACATATATATGTGTATATGTGTGTATATATATACACACACATACATACACACACACACACACATTGATAACTGATTACCAAAGGAGGTGGGGTTCTTGGGCACCATCAGTTATATTTCTTAAGAGCAGGGTAGGGAAAATAGAAAAGAAAAGGGGATAATCCAAAATAGAGAATACTGAAGCTAAAATATGCACCATATAAAAAGTCAACCTCAAAAGGAAGTCTTTTCTTATTGACAAATGCCTGAAAATGATAAGAGCTTAAATCAGATACTATAGACAGCAGAAGTAGGTTGTGGTTTAATAACGAGTTTAAATCATTTGTAAGGTATATATGGATAAGTGGATGAGAGGTCCAGGTTAGTTCTTTCACTTCTGTGCACATAGGGAAATTGTAATAGAAAATCCTACTCAAAACTGATATCTTGTCTCTAAGATATTGAATATTTTTCCAAGGAAATACAGAAGATTCCTGGGAAATTAAAAACCACATTTTCCAATAATGGAATCAAAATGTGCCTGGGATGTAAATTCAAAATAAATTTATAAAGTGTAGAGAAAACAAAAAAGATGCAGAGATGAGAATAATCACAGAAGAGTTAGGTGGCATTGATAGTTATTTGTTTTTTGTTTTGTTTTGTTTTGTTTTGAGATGGAATTTTGGTCTGTTGCCCAAGCTGGAGTGCAATGGTGTGGTCTTGGGTCCCTGCAACCTCTGCCTACCAGGTTCAAGCGATTCTCCTGCCTCACCCCCCTGAGTAGCTGGGATTACAATCGCACAACACTACGCCTGGCTAGTTTCTGTATTTTTATTAGAGACAGGGTTTCACCACGTTAGTCAGGCTGGTCTCAAACTCCTGACCTCGTAATCTGCCAGCCTCGGCCTCCCAAAATGCTGGGATTACAGGCATGAGTCCCCGCACCTGACCCCTATTCTGTATTCTATCTGTCATTTCAGCCATTTCATTCTGGTTAAGAATCATTTATGGGGAGCTAGTGCGGTCATTTGGAGGTAAGAAAACACTCTGTCCTTTAGGGTTATCAGAGTTCTTGTGCTTGTTCTTTCCCATCGATGTTGGCTGATGTTCCTTTAACTGTGGTGTAATTTTAGTATAGTTAGTTGTCTTCATTTCTGGATGTTCTCAGGGGGCCAAGGCTTTGTGCAGGGTCTTTATTTGTGACTAAATTCTTGTCCTTGGTTTCACATCGGGGCATATTAGCAAAGCATTATTGGTATTGAAGTGAAGATAGCCTAGCCACTTCTCTGTAGGGCAGCTGTGGTGTGCCAGAGGTATGAATAAAGCCCTCAGGTCTTTGTTCTTTCACCAGCCTGGTGCAGTGGCTGTGACAGATGGACTGTCAGTTGCATCTGGGAACACCACCCAGAGAGACACAGAGCTGTTGCTACTAGAAATGTTTAGCTGGGAGTCGGGAGTGGCTGCACTGTGGGCCTAAGCTTGGGCCCTACCTGGTGAAGAACGAGATCAGGGCTCACAGGGAAGAGAGACTGGGCTCCTCTTTGTAAGGCAGTTGTGGTGTCTGGAGGATACTGCACAGTGGCAATGGCCGAGAGCCTGTGGGCCATCTCTGAGATTCCCTCCCCAGAGAAACACAGAGCCACACCAACTGAAGTGATCAGCCGGGGGTAGGGCAGCTGTCCTCAGGGCCCAGGTTAGGAGCCCTGGCCCAAGGAGGAGCAGCAGCGGAGGGACCCATGTGGAAAGCAATCTGGCCGCTTTTTTCTGTGTGGCAGCTGTGGTGTGCCAGAGGCTCATGATAGTTGTTGGGCTCTTTGCTCCTTCTCCAGCCTGAAGATAGTAGGGGCAGGGGCTGTGGCAGTGGCAAAAGCTGAAGGCCTATTGTTTACGTTTGGGAGTTCTATCCCAGAGAACTGCAGAGCTGTGAACAGCCCAAATGCTCAGATGGGGATGGAGTGGCTATGCTGGGGTCCCGTGCCAGTGGGCTTTACCTGGTGACCTGTAATGGAGGCAAGGCCTGCATTTCACCCACTCAGTACCGTGGTTGTGGCCCCTATCCTGGGAGCATGAGAGAGAGCCTATCCTCCCTTTTTGGTGAAGTAACCGCAGCTGGTGCCAGGGTGCTCCAGGGTCCAAGGCTCCATGTGGTCCTGAACAGCAGCTCTGCCCAGACTCTACACAGCTCTCCATCATGCCAGTCTGCAGGCCCTGGGGTGGGGTTGGGGGTATTAAGGGGAATCTCCTGTGCCCAGGATTGCAAAGCTCTGTGCTAGAAATGTGGGTTCCTGGTGCCGTAGTCCACTCACCCTTTCCACAGAGTAGGGAACTTCTCTTGGCTCTGCACCAATCCCCAGTGGGCGACTGTTCTGCCTCATCCCTCTCTCTTCTCCATGGGTCATGTTGCTTCCACAGTGAATCCCAATGTGCCATCCTGGATGATATCGTTAAAGAGCTAGTGTTTACTCGCAGCTCTGTCTCCTCTCCATGAGAGCAGCGCACACTAGTTGCTTATAGTCAGCCATGTTGGAGCAAGATTAGTGTCTCTTAAGAGTGAAGCAGAATGGAAAATGTCCCCATCTAGAAGCATTCTTGTGGAATTTCCTTCCAATAAAAGTGGAGCTACAAACCTAAATGTTTTCAGAAAGAAAGACTTGTGTCCCTAAAGAGAAACATAAATTCAACATGTATCAGATTTCATCTTTTCATTGGTAGAAATGAATGCCAGGGAAAGCACAGAAGAGCCAGATTCTAGAAAAAAATATTTCATGTGTGTGTCCCAAAATAAGCTATTTACCCTCTCTGTGTTTTAGGAGAGCGGAATCCATTTGCCCTTTGATTTTAAAATGGCAAAATTTTCCCTTACAGTGGCAATGATTTAGTGACAAGGATTTTATTTTATACCCTAAGATCCAGTCATACTATGATGTTTTATTTTGAGATTAATAACTTAATCTATGTATATTACATTTTGGTTAGATTTTAGTGTTTTAAAATCATTTGAACAAAAATTGAATGTAACTGAAGAGAAAATAATTTCTGAAAAGAAGCAGAATCAGTTATTCAGGAACGAAAAAAAAAATAAAAATAAAAGTGACTAGGCCAACAACCAGCAAAATACAGTGTAAAAGAATCTGAAAATTCCCCTTATTATTATGAGATAGTTTTCCAAAAAGTTACATTAAGTGTTATTTACAGTTCTGTGTAATATTGAAGACTTAGTAAGAGCTCCTTAGAAAGGATTGGGCAGGAGACAAAGTGGGTTAGAGAGGGAATAGAGAAAGAAATTGTGGTGTAATGTAAAACTGTACATTTAAGCCAACATGTTTAAAAATTTTTCAGATACAGCAAGTCGGCATCAAAACTATGACCAAGCACATAAAATAAAAAATGATCTATATGCTTCATTTGTTATATCTTGCTTTATTTGTTACGTCTCTCTTCTTAAAGAAATCACTGTCTGGTAAAAATGGAATAAAAAATTATTCTCCTCCTACCCTGGGTAAATTGGTCGGTAGTGGAAGTGGTCTAGTCTATTCAAATAATTTTCTGGCCAGGTGTGATGGCTCACACCTATAATTCTATCACTTTGGAAGGCCAGGACGGGTGGATGACTTGAGCCCGGGAGTTCCAAGACTAGCCAAGGCAACCCGGAGAAACCTTGTCTCTACAAAAAAAATAAAAATTAGCTGGGCATGGTGATGTGCACCTGTAGTCTACTTGAGAGACTGAGATGGCAGGATTTATTGGGATCTCTTGAGTCCCGGAGGCGGAAGTTGCAGTGAGCCGATATTATGCCACTGTTCTCTAGCTTGGTTAACAGAGATGCTGTATCAAAAAATAAAATAAAATAAAAGATTTTCCTCATTTTGTAACAGCTCATGGAAGTTTTGCATGAAAAAAATTGAGAGTTGAACAGGCAGTCAACAATTATATTAACATAATAACAATCTTATGGGCAAAATTTCTTTATTTTATGCTTCCAGGGTCACTTTAAGCACCAACAACAAATGGCTCAGTTGCTCTTATAAACCTTAATTGTTCCATACGTTGACATTATAAATGTAATATAACAAGTAAACGTAAGATGGTGAGATACAGAAGGTAGGATCTAGTACAGAAGCATACATTTACTAGTCTTGCATAAAGAAAAAGATGGGACCTATGTCTGATACCTAAAGAAATAAAAATTTAAATAAATTTATAGAATTATAATTAACCAATAGAATAACTAAAAATACACATCTAATTTTAAAAAAAATTGAAAGAATGATAAAGGAGGAAATTTCAGGTGCCATATGAGAGTTAAGGATTATATCTGTAAGCTTGGAGATAGAAAATATTCTTTGAAAAAAACCATGAATAAGAAATGACAAACAGGCTATGTGTGGTGACTCATGTCTGTAATTCTAGCACTTTGGGAGACTGAGATGGGTGGATCACCTGAAATCAGGAGTTTGAGAGCAACCTGACCAACAAGGTGAACTCGTGTCTCTACTAAAGTACAAACCGTGTCTCTACTAAAGCTGGTTGTGGTTGCATGTGCCTGCAATCCCAGCTACTCAGGAGGCTGAGGCATGAGAATCACTTCAACTCAGGAGGCGGAGGTTGCAGTGAGTCTAGATTGCACCATTGCACTCCAGCCTGGTATTTGGATCAAACTCCCTTTTACTTTGAGTACATAAGAAAAGGAACATGGGAAAGAACATAAGAAAAGGAACATCATCTATATCCCTAAACATACTCAGTAGAAAAAGTTTATGTTTAGGGATATAGATCATATAGTGGCAACATTAAATGCTCTATCTGTAGGCTCTGAACTTTTCATGTTTTCTTTACTGAACATGATTTTGTAAATGTTTGCAATTTGCATGGTCTTTACATTGCTGGGCCCAGACCCATTGTTTCTCTTGCTCAGGTGTAAGGGCTGTGCTTTATTTGGAATACAGTATTGGGGGAAAAAGAAAGAGTGACTCTTGCTGATCTTCGTCTACATTTTTACACTCACACTTGCCTTTTTATACTGTGTGCATTCAGTACTAATTTAAAATAAGTAGGAGGAAAAGAAAGGTGCTAATGAAGAGAGATAAAAACTTTACACCACTTTCTTTTTTTTTGTTTGTTTGTTTTTTGTTTTTTGTTTTTTGAGACGGAGTCTCGCTCTGTCGCCCAGGCTGGAGTGCAGTGGCGCGATCTCGGCTCACTGCAAGCTCCACCTCCCGGGTTCACGCCATTCTCCTGCCTCAGCCTCCCGAGTAGCTGGGACTACAGGCGCCCACAACCGCGCCCGGCTAATTTTTTGTATTTTTAGTAGAGATGGGGTTTCACCGTGGTCTCGATCTCCTGACCTTGTGATCCGCCCGCCTCGGCCTCCCAAAGTGCTGGGATTACAGGCGTGAGCCACCGCGCCCGGCCTTACACCACTTTCTAACATGCTGTAATAATTAATGGTGGCAATGTTATCCAAATCAATAATTTACCAGAAGAAATATTATTTTTGTATTTGTGTTTCTTTTTTAAGTTTACGCTATCTTCTAGTAATTAACTGACAATTGTTACGAACAAAATAACAATTCACTGATATCAAGGGGAATTGATTAATTATTTTGAAGGAAGAATTCTTATTCCACTCTCATAGCAACAGGTAAGAATATATGTGGCAAATTTAATTTTTACCCTTTTTTTGGAATTAAAAATTCCTACGCTCATGTAAAACAAATATACTGGTATAGAAATAAGGAAATTAAGTGGAAGTTCACTACTTCTCTGATAAAAGTGTGATAATATCAAAATGAGGGTTTCTTTTTAATATTTAATGTTTATGATTATTTTTTAACCATTGTTTCTAAAGAAGACAGGCTGTAATAAACATGTAGTGCCTATTAATTATGAATGTTGCTATTGGTAAATTCACCTGGCTAAATTGACCACATTTCATTTTCTGCTAGTTTTTTTTCCACTTATGATGAACTCATATTGATCTTATTTATCATGACTGATGTAGTTCATTGCTGGGAGTAAAATGTATTTCTACAATGGACACACATATGAGTGTGTGCACACACCCTAACACAAAATGTTAGAATGAGAAGAGACGTAATATAATCTCTACTCTTTTCTGCTCAAAGAATTTAAAACTAAGGCTCAAAGAATATAAATTCCTAGAGGGAGGACCCAGATTTCTGACTACTCTAACGTTCTCTCTACATTATTACAAACTATATTTTATTCATACTGTGTCTTGATATGTTTCCACAATGGTGCTATTATTTCTATGTGCATTTTTTAATACTTGAGTACAAAAACACTTTTCTTACTGGCCTACTTAAACATAGGTATTTGTTTATAATCCTTTTATATAATTCTACTATGAGAGAAAATTAAACTATTTTTCACCTTATGTTTCTCAGAAACCTTGTGTTTGTTTATTCTGACAATGAATAATCTTAAAATGTTACATTCAGTAAATAGCAAAAATTAATTTTAATAATAAATTATTTGTATTTATTTTTCTTAAATGAAAGTATATAAGAAGTTAGTTTGTTAAAAATATACAATAATTCATATACTGGTGAAAACTGAAGCAAACTTACTAACCAAGAAATCTAAGTCAGTTTTAGCTAGTAAAAAACTTGAAATTTTACTTAGAATTGGGTTCATTGAGCACAATGTTATTTCAGAAGATGTTGTTTTCAATAAATAGATGATGATTATAGAGTTCTGATATTGTAACTCTCAGATAATGAATAATGTCTGAAAAACAGGATATTTGTGGTGGAATCTCAGAATACACATGAAATATATTTTAAAATATTCGATATTACATCTTTTAATATTTTAAACATTTCACTATTATTATATGATGATTTACATCATATAATAATAATTTCGAATGAAATTTGGAATAATTTGGAATAAAAATGACCAGAATTCAATGAACATATTTGAGTATTAAAAAGTAATGTTTTTTTTTTTCACAAGCTCTTGAGTTAGGCTGTATTTTCAGAAGACCATGGTTGAAAGAAAGAGCAGTACATTGGGAATTTGGAGATCTAGTGTCCTCTCCTGGTTTTCTTGTTATCTACTTCTATGATCTTAAACAAGTCATTGTGTCCAAGACAGCCAGTAGGTACATGCTTGTGCTCAGCAGACACATGTATTTGTTGGAAATGTATTAGAATTACCAAAAATGCATCAAATCAGCTACATAACTTCCATAACAAAAGTCATGATTTTGTTTGTTCTGCATTTGGAAAAATAGCATATTTGTCATCAGGAAAAGTAAACAAACACAAAATGCCAATATTATTGGTAGTCTTCCCAACCAGTCCACACATTTTTGTTCCCCTCTGCCTGCCTCCATGCCCTCAGTCACATGAAGCCTTTAGACTTAAGGCCACATCCAGCTACGTATTTCTAAAACGTTGTAGCTCATCTTCCAACTCTCAAGAGACAGGCTATTGTAATTTGTCTTTCAAATCTATTATACAAAAGTATATTTTACTGATTTTTATTTCTTTACAAAACAGGTTAGAAACATATTCTTCAATGTAGTTTCTTGAATCTTTCCCTGATATACTCTCACTGGTTATGGTTTCCTTTAAAATCCTTATCAAAAGTGTGGAAATGTCCTTTACAAAGAGATTGGATATAAATTTAGTAAATTAAATATTGAAAGACTGCAGCCCTCAGAGGACTTTAAAATAATCAGATATGTCACAAAAGTGAGAAATTAATGAATGAATGGTTAGAATAGATTTGACTGAAGCAATAACAGGTATATAAGTTCTGCAGGTCTTTCATTAGGCCTAGAATTCAGTATATTTCCCACTAGAGACTCTGTGCTGTAATGTGTTTCAATGACATTAGTTCATGAGTGCAAAAAAAAAAAAAAAATGGCTTGAATCACAAATGTTCAAACAAGGGGATTTTTTTGCCCATTAAAGACATTCAAACTGACAAGGAGTTATTCACATCTTTATTGGTTTGATGGCAATAAAACAGTGATGTTTATTACTCTCTAAGCCCAGTATGTCCAGCATTATTTTAAATTGTCCTTTCACACTGAGATTATTGCCTTAAGAGGTGCATTAATTCTGTCAGGCTACTTCCACATAAGTCAGCACAATATACAATTATCTGCAAAGGGAAGAATGCTTCTTAAGTCCCTTAACTTCTATGAAAAAACAACTTCAGTGCTTGGAGAAGTTGTTTACATTACCACATCAAAAAGAATATTGCTTATCATGAATAAATATTCTGTGATATATGTCATTCTTTTTTTTTTGAGATGGAGTCTTACTGCAACCTCCACCTCCCAGGTTCAAGTGATTCTCATACCTCAGCCTCATAAGAAGGTGGGATTGCAGGCGCGTGGGATTGCAGGCGCCCGCCACCATGCCTGGCTAATTTTGGTATTTTTACAGAGATGAGTTTCAGCATATTGGCCACGCTAGTCTTGAACTCCTGATCTCAAGTGATCCACCTGCATCGGCCTCCCAAAGTGCTGGAATTACAGGCGTGAGCCACTGCACCCAAACTGTAAGTCATTCTTGACAGTTTTTTTAAATAAAGTCTAAAATTTAGATATTGTACTCTTGTGAGTTTTATATTGGTGATTTTGAAACATCTGTTGATTTTTTGGTCTACATTAGTTTAATAATGCTAACTGCCAAATACAGATAGCATCTCGGTTTCAGCCTCTTCTTCAGGTAAAATACTTCCTTTTCCTTTGAGTTGCACTCCCAACTCTGAAAAATGTCAAAATGAATATTGATTATGTCCTATAAAATGTATTTTAAATATGCTAATTCTTAAGAATTCGCTATAAAATGGTGGGAATTTTTTCAGCTTCTTTTGCATGCCATGATAAATATTGGATATTGTAAAGAATCTGCTGCACAACTTCTTTAAGTTATGCACGTTATATTATTTTATCCATTTAAACTTTAACTATAAACCCTGTATTAGTCCATTTTCACACTGCTATGATGAACTGCCCAAGACTGGGTAATTTATAAAGAAGGAGGTTTAATTGACTCATAGTTCTGCATGGCTGGGGAGGCCTCAGGAAACTTACACTCACAGCAGAAAGGGAAGCAGACACCTTCTTCACAACGTGACAGGAGAGAGAGAGTGAGAGAGGAAGTGCCAAACTTTGAAAATCAACAGATCCTGTGAGAACTCCCTCCTGTTGCGAGAACAGCATGGGGGAAACCACCCCCATGATCCAATCACCTCCCTTCCTCCACATGTGGGGAAAGCAGGTTCCTCCCTTGACACATGGGGATTACAATTTTAGATGAAATTTGGATGGGGACACATAGCCAAACCATATCAAGCCCTAAGGTGTTACTCTTCATACTTTGTATAAGAAGAATAAGTGACACAAAGAAGTTAAACATTAAATATCTTACCTAAGTTGTTGCACCTAAAAAGTTGCATAGAATGCATATGAATAAAGTTTTGTATTTACTTTTCCCACTATGCTTCATGGTGTTATGTTTGTTTATTTAATGAAAGTATATAACCAGAGATACTTCATCCATACACCATAAGTTCTTTGGTGGAGCAAGGGCACAGTATATTTTATCCCCACACCAAATCAATCAATCAAACAAACATACATACAAAAAACCATTAGTGAATATTATCTTACTCAATTTATATGAGCAGTATGAACAGAACAAACTTGCAGCATGTTTTACTGACAGTGGTCATTGCTTGTGGGTCTTTTGTAACTTTAACAGTCAAAGCTTATCCACCATGATCAAGTGGGCTTCATCCCTGGGATGCAAGGCTGGTTCAACATTCGCAAATCAATAAACATAATCCAGCATATAAACAGAACCAAAGACAAGAACCACATGATTATCTCAATAGATGCAGAAAAGGCTTTTGACAAAATTCAACAGCCCTTCATGCTAAAAACGCTCAATAAATTCGGTATTGATGGAACGTACCTCAAAATAATAAGAGCTATTTATGACAAACCCACAGCCAATATCATACTGAATGGGCAAAAACTGGAAAAATTCCCTTTGAAAACTGGCACAAGACAGGGATGCCCTCTCTCACCACTCCTATTCAACATAGTGCTGGAAGTTCTGGCTAGGGCAATCAGGTAAGAGAAAGAAATCAAGGGTATTCAGTTAGGAAAAGAAGAAGTCAAATTGTCCCTGTTTGCAGATGACATGATTGTATATTTAGAAAACCCCATTGTCTCAGCCCAAAATCTCCTTAAGCTGATAAGCAACTTCAGCAGTCTCAGGATACAAAATTAATGTGCAAAAATCACAAGCATTCTTATACACCAGTAACAGACAAACAGAGAGCCAAATCATGAATGAACTTCCATTCACAATTGCTTCAAAGAGAATAAAATACCTAGGAATCCAACTGACAAGGGATGTAAAGGACCTCTTCAAGGAGAACTACAAACCACTGCTCAGTGAAATAAAAGAGGACACAAACCAATGGAAGAACATACCATGCTCATGGATAGGAAGAATCAATATCGTGAAAATGGCCATACTGCCCAAGGTAATTTATAGATTCAATGCCATCCCCATCAAGCTACCAATGAGTTTCTTCACAGAATTGGAAAAAACTGCTTTAAAGTTCATATGGAACCAAAAAAGAGCCCGCATCTCCAAGACAATCCTAAGTCAAAAGAACAAAGCTGGAGGCATCACGCTACCTGACTTCAAACTATACTACAAGGCTACAGTAACCAAAACAGCATGGTACTGGTACCAAAACAGAGATATAGACCAATGGAACAGAACAGAGTCCTCAGAAATAATACCACACATCTACAGCCATCTGATCTTTGACAAACCTGAGAGAAACAAGAAATGGGGAAAGGATTCCCTATTTAATAAATGGTGCTGGGAAAAATTGGCTAGCCATAAGTAGAAAGCTGAAACTGGATCCTTTCCTTACTCCTTATACGAAAATTAATTCAAGATGGATTAGAGACTTAAATGTTAGACCTAATACCATAAAAATCCTAGAGGAAAACCTAGGTAGTACCATTCAGGACATAGGCATGGGCAAAGACTTCATGTCTAAAACACCAAAAGCAACGGCAGCAAAAGCCAAAATTGACAAATGGGATCTCATTAAACTAAAGAGCTTCTGCACAGCAAAAGAAACTACCATCAGAATAAACAGACAACCTACAGAATGGGAGAAAATTTTTGCAATCGACTCATCTGACAAAGGGCTAATATCCAGAACCTACACTTTCTAAAACTAAATAGAATTTTCCCACAATGGTCCAAATGAAATACATACAATTGGCTGGGCATGGTGGTTCATGCCTGTAATTCCAGCACTTTGGGAGGCTGAGGCGGGTGGATCAGGAAGTCAGGAGATCAAGACCATCCTGGCTAACACAGTGAACCCTGGTCTCTACTAAAAATACAAAAAATTAGCTGGGCGTGGTGGTGGGCTCCTGTAGTCCCAGCTTCTTGGGAGGCTGAGACAGGAAAATGGCATGAACCCAGGAGGCAGAGCTTACAGTGATCCGAGATCATGCCACTGTACTCCAGCCTGGGTGACAGAGTGAGACTCCGTCTCAAAGAAAAAAACAAACAAAAAAACCACAAAAGATTATGAAATAACATTCTCCATTCACATGTGACTGTAGGATATATCCAAGTATCTCACTGGTACCTCAAACTCAAAGAGTCCTCTACTATTACTACATCTTGTTTCTTTTCAAATGTCCTCTTTTCTCTGTGTTATGTGCAGAGCTGGTACCCAACAGTATAGCCTACACCCAGTGCTCATTCTTCTTGATCAGTATTCGTATTATGGCAGTTATAGAGTATTTTATTATTGCCTTTAGTGATTTTCTTATTAATGAAAGCGCCACAACATTCTAAGGAACAAGTTTCAAACTTTTACATTTTATTTATGCATTTTCAAATGAGTTGATAATTATTCCAATATTCCTTGTAAGTAATTCAGGATTCTGATCTTTTCTCTTCACTTCCATGGGTTTCTCTCAAAACTCACTACCTGATACTTGGTCTATGGCAATAGACTTCTAATTAGTGTTCCCTTCTTTCTTCTTTTGTTCCATATTCTATTTTATGAAGCATGGTCTATTCCTGAGAATTTTTTTTCATGATTGTGTATGATTACTCAAATATACCATCTAACATAATTATCTTACTTTTATATTTTCTATAATCTAGTCCCTAGTTGTATTTTCAATATTATTTTTCCTTGTTACCCTTTCATCTCACTACATTGATTAAACATTCCTTTTACTGTAAACCTTCCTTGCCTATCAGTGCTTTGTGTCTTTGCTCATGATGTTCCTCCACCTATACTGTATTTTTTAAAATATGAATTTACTCAAATCCTACCTAACCTTGAACCAACAGCTCAAATGCCACTGGAGTAGTGATATCCTTCTTTGTTGCCTCTGCTCATAGTAGTCTCACTGTTTCTCCTTTAAATTTCTGTGGACCCTGTATTTACATGTTTTGTGGCAATTACTGTCTTTGAAATTAGAGTGCCGTTTTGGTTTTCCATCTACAGCATAGATAGATAGAACAATGGAGAAGATCATCCGTTAGAATTTTAAGCACAAGATCCTTATTCATTTAATTTTGTATCACTTGCAATGCCCAACACAGTGCCTGCCTCAGAGTAAGCATTAAAATAATATTGGAAAAATTGATATCATCCGATAAACCAGTGAACAGCATAGTTAGCGTATTGAGTTACTTAAGCTCAAAATGCATAGTCACATTAAAACTCATAGAATAATATTAAGATTAACATGCTGCACTATGGGTTTTCTAATCTAATCACTTTGTAGATGTCATCATGCTTTCAAATTGCTTTTTCCCATATCATATCTCACTGCCAATTAGGATATATATATATATATATATATATATATATATATATATATATATATATAACTTTCAATCTATTTATCTATTGCACTTTTTCTTAGGACACACTGACTGTATTTACAACAGTCATCTCAAATTTACCAAATAATGAATCAAATTTATTCTTTTCCTTACCTACTGACATAAATATTCTCTGATAATTCCTGCTTGGTTTAATAGTGTCACCATTCATTTAGTCTACCAAGTCAGACATCTAAGAATTATCTTTGCATTTTTCCTCTTCCTTATCTGCCCTGTAACTAGTAAAATACCAAGTCCATAAACTCTTTCTTATTTAATATGTGCATTTTGCTTTCATAGTTAAAGTCTGTGCTACATACCAATTGGCTACAGGATAAATGTTAAGCACTTAAGGAGAATTCAAAGTCCTAACAGTCTGTTCCTAATCTCTTTCCAGCCTCATTTCTTGTCATCATGATCTCCTTTTTTAATCTTCTCTGAATCCTATTCACATTTAAATGCTAACTATAGCACAGTCACATCTTGATGTTGCATACTTCTGTGGTGTGCATCTCTTTTTTCCTAAATTGCTTTTCCCTTTCTTTGTCACCCATCCCTGTGGCAACGCTTTTCATTCAACGTTTCCTTTTTTTTTCTCCCTAGATAAGCGACCTTATCATTTACTCTATGTTAATTTCTTAATATGATACTTGACACCTGATAGGTCTTCAGTAAATATTTTCAAACAATAAAAGATTTTTCTGTACACTGCTTATGAATTTTCGTGTGATCCACGACATTGCAAAATGTAACTCGTGTGACTTTCCATTGCTTTTCTTAGGATCAAAAATACATGATTTTAAATTATTCAGTAGAGGAATGCTACTCTTAAGCTTATGCATATGAAAGCATTTTCATGTAGCAGAATTTCACACCTTCAGTCATTGAGTAAGCGAATAATTGGCTATGAGTGCAATATTTAATTCTGGAAATTTTAAAATTAAATTAAGTTTTATTGCATTTGATTGCATTAAGTTGTGCTAAGGCTGACATGGCAGTGTTATCTAATAATGATCTGGCCTTAATTGTGTCAAAAATTATGATTCATTGTGAATAAATAAACATACCAGTCTCTTTATAGAATTTCATAACTGCAATAAATACATATTTTATCTTATAATTTCTGCATAACCTAATTTTAATTAATATTATCACATTATTTCAACAGATAGTTACCCTGACCATTAAAATTTTTCAATTAATAATGTTTTAATCTGGTTTAAATAAATCATTTGAAGTTTTTCAGCTATGTCAATAAGAAGTGTTACTTTTTTTGTTGTTATTTAAAAAAACACAGATTTTTATTTTTTATTTTTTGAAACTCATAAACATTGCAGGTCTTTCCAAAGAAAAAGAGTTTTAAACGTTTTACTCTTAAACAGACATTAGCCCAATAGTTAATAAGACCCACATCATGACACATTTTAAAATTCTTACCTATAAGCCATCAACCTGTTTTCCCTGACAATAACAATATCTAGTTATTGGTGCTGTCTTTCATTTTGGACACAGTGTGTGTAGCATATATGGGGGAAGGGGATATTCTTTTCCTGAGGTCTATAGTTTTGTGATAATTTCTTCACTGAGGGAATTTGACATCCATTATCTCAGGGTTTTTTTTTTTTTTTTTTCTTGTCAGAGGCAAAAAACGAAAGTATATTTTTCTTTTGTATCATGGTTTTCTGAATATATGGTGGAGGTGGAAAAAATGATCAGATAGGAAGAATGTTAGACTTGATGCAAATAAAATTGAGTCACCTATATATGCGATTAATACAGGAACATATCTTGGGTAGTCAAGGAAATATACATTTCAAAGCCAATTGGCCAAAAATTTTATGATTTTTTTCTCAGTTGTATTTGCCAGTTATTATTCCATTAATACATACCTGTCATGCCAACAACATTGAGTCTCCAGAAGTACAGAATTAACTAACAAACTCTAAGAGATTGTGAAAGAAATGATGATGTTTATTGCCCTTCTTATTACAATATAAAATTACTAAACAGATGTCACTGTGCACCACTCACTATATGCCACTGTATTAGGCATTTAAATACACATGCACACAGACATATAATGTGTACTCAGAGTAATGCTAATAAATCAACCACATGAAATTACTAAAAGACGGATATTCAAGTTATTCACCATTGAATAAGCGTGATTTTTATTAATAAAGGTGAATGTACAACTCCTTATCATTTCTAGGAATGACAAAATTACATCGTAACTGTATAATGAAAAGGTCCATACATACGTATACTAAAACATTAGATTACCTCACAGATGATATTGCTTAATTTTTGTGAGTATAAAGGAAAAACAGCTGGGCCACAGTCATTTATATGAAGCCCACTCTTTTTGCAGATCTTAGTATGCTATAAAAGAAAAATAAAGAAACAATATTTTGGGGCATTGCAATAGTCCAGACATGATCTAATAAAAGCCTAAGAAATCGTGTATCTTAGAAAAGAGAAAAAAGAAAGTATATAGAAAAATTAATTTAAGTGGCCAAGATATCCACAATTTTCTAAATCTCAAACTAGATATTCCCTAAGGTTGGATTCAAAAGAAAATAATTAAACCACTACAAGGAAGGTACTGATATGTTACTCATAAACACAGGCATTCTGATCACTCATTCTGTTAAAATCTTTGCAAACGTCTTTTTTCAAATAATAAACTATTCTTGATATGTTTATAGAGCCTAGAATTGTCACACAAAACACTTTGACCTCTTATAAATAAATTATATATATATATATATAAAATAAATAATGGATATATGGTTGATTTTATTTTCAATGTATCATCTAAACAATTATGATATTAATATAGTCATATTGCTAGGGGAAAGAACCAACCCTATAGCTGATGGTTTCTAGTCTTTCTGGAAGGCTCCCTCATGGCTAACAGCTTACATGATCTCTTGGACTGCTCTCTGTCTGACACCATCTCAATCACATAACTTTCCTCTTATTTGGCACGGTTTTTTCCTCACTGGAACTTGAGGATAGAGTGGTTGAAGTGATGATAGTGAAGTATGTTAATACACTGTAGGTATATGAAGCCATACAAAACTGATTTTCCCATGGAAATACACACACACACACACACACACACATATATATACACATATACACATGTATATTCACATATACATATACATTCACATATATATATACACACACACATCCATATTTAAGTAATTGAATGACTTTTTGGTTCTTAAATATAACCTATTGATATTTCCATCTATTTCAGTTACATCCATCACACAATTGCAGGTTCAAAGTCCGATTTAAGTTATTATTTATCCTCCTACCTAGGTATTGGTTACAGACTATCATGTGACAATTCAGGAAAAGCTTTACACATTAGCATCTGCCTTTTCAGTAAGTCAAGCAATTTATAGGTTTTCTAATGTTTTACATTTCATTAGTTTAGTGATTTTTCTTGCAAATTTTGATGATTATCAAATATTAATATGTAAAGTATTTTAATAATTCCCTCATAATTAATCCAGTCGTATCCCTCTTTATTCAGATTATTCTGTCTAAATTTGGAGAAAGCCCAGCTATTATTTTTATTCTGCCAAGGAATCCAAAAATCTGAGACTCAAATGAAATTTTAGAGCTGAACCATCTGCTGAAATTTCAGCCCTGCTATTTCCCTGAATTGATTATTTAAAAATCTAAATAGAAGGAAAGTGGTTGACAAGAGATGCCCAAACAACACAAAATAGGGGAAACATATTTCACCTATAGGAGCACAAATCACAATTTTGGTTGTAGATTTTAAAAAGTAGTGTCAAATTTATTTTCGTGGAGTAAGTTGACACAATTTCGGAGATAGTTAAAGGGAACCATTACCTACAATAGTACTAAATACCAGACAACAGGATTTTCCTGGCTAAACTCAACACATATCACTGAGCATTCACATAGGCTATTATGCTCAATTCTCCATAGAATGATGAATTCTGATCTTGTATATGAAGGAACCGTAGCACCAAGAGAAAAGGATGTGTCCAGGTTCTCACAAGCATTACTTGGGAGAACTGGAAATAATTTTTAAAAATTACAATCCATGACCTTTGAATTTTTTTCAAGATTTCTTTTCACAAAAGGAAAAGCAAGAATATGGGGTATCATGAGAGGTTTGAAACTCTCACCTAAATAAACTAATTGATTATAACCCCTTCTTATTGAGCATTTAAATGGTGTTGCAAAATTACAGTGAAATGTCATTAATATGAAGATATAGGCAATAGCCTTAAATTATATATAGAACATAATATGAAAATGATATTGCTATTAATACTGTGATATGTATGTAACAGTCCCTAAATATTACAGTCCATCTCTTAAATGACTATGGTTATACATAGTATAATCTTAGAATGAGTGTATTCTCTTGTTTCAAGAATTAGTGAACTGCCTAGAGATTCTCCCCATACCTGTATTTGAAATTTTTTCCGAAAATGTTTCTCATTTTCCCTACTTGCTTATTTCCTGGTCTTTCTTTAGCTTCATGCCATGTGCATCTGAATGGTAGATTAAAGGCTTGGAAGCAATAGTTTTCCCTCAATACTATTCAAATTTCATCCTAAGTGTTTTTATGCTGATAACCTTGCCAAGAAACATCCTTGATAGATAACTTCCAAAATTAGACAACAAATAACTAATTTAAACTTGACGTTTCATTACTCTTTTACTATAGATACATATTTGTCCACAAGTATACAAGAATAAGTTGAAAACATGGGACATTATTTCAAAAATAAGATAAAGGGAAAATGCACAATCCATAGTAATACACAAAACAGAAGCAAAATACTTAAAATTTACAAGAATGTGATACAGTAAGAGGCTTAAATTTCAGCCATGTGTAGTTTCACAAAAGTTCTTTCATACACTTGGTAAATTACCAAGTAGACTGACTTCTAGTAAAGACCTGGACCTTTTTATGGTTAGCTCTTAGAGGTCCCTTGTTATTCACACACATGTTGCAAAGTGCTATTAGGAAGGATATTTCCAATATCTACAATTTTATCCCTGTTTTATTTATACATAAGCATTACAATAGTAATAATGAGATTTGATTCCCAGATAAAAGATTTATTCCCTGAAATGCTATCTATTTGTTCACTCACTGTTCTTGTGTCACTCCTTTGTCCTTTGTGACCAGCTACAGCAACTGCAAAATGAATGTCCAGTGCCAATTTGCAAAACCATATCTTTACAAATTACTATATCTTGTTTGGAAAGCTGAAAGCACCAGTATATTACATCTGATCTTTTAAAAAAGTAGCAAAGATAAATGGGAAAAAGAGAAGTAAAATCAAGCAAATACAAAAAAAAGGAGAAAGATTTTCACTTAAAAAAAATTCAGTGTGTTAAAATGGAAACTTTATTCATTATTTTATGCTACTGGAGTGCCCTCTGTCTTTTAATGTATTTATGTGCATTTAATTGGACCCTAGGGATTTACCACTTACGTTCCTTAATCAAGAAAGGACAGAACCTTGTTTTTAATTTTAAAGTGGATTTTTAAAAATTTTATAGCAGCTTTGCTTTCTGTATTATTTCAAATATTAGATTGTTTTAAAACTTATTGAATAAAGCAGTAATTATTAGTGCAAAGATAATATATTTTTCTCAGTAGAGATAAGATAGCTGATATCTTAATGTTTTCCAGAAATGTAAATCAAGGCTTAATAATATTTTCAATAATCAGTTTGAGGATAATCCACTATAGTAGTCAATGTGTGATGCTGCTAATTAGCACTGAATAATTAATGCCAATGTACCAACATTTCCAGAGGGCTCTCTATTGTTTCATACGCTTCAAGAAAATGCCTGTCATATAGACCTTTTATTATGCTTCCATTAGAAAAATAATGGTGCTATGACTTTTACATTACAGAAACAGTATTATGTAATGGGACACATAAAGGCTTGAGAATCAAAGTGTCATGTTTCAAGTCTGGCTCACTGATCAGCTCCATGTTCTTAGGTTAGATGATGTAATCTCCATTTCTCATCTGCAAAAGGTAGGTGTTTTAGATTCAGTGTCTCCCAGTCTCTGTTCATTGAATAACTAATCTAAAACATTTTTATTACCTTTGTCCTAGTTCTGTTGCAACATGTTCCCTTGCAAGGGCCAGGCTGATCTGAAATTCAGTTCTACTATGTTCCTTAGTAATTCTTATGCATACTAAAATATGAAGAACACAGACTACATTAGTTCTAAGGTTCTTTTAAGCTCTGGCATCCTATGATTTTAAATTGAAATAAAATAGTTACATATGCAAAGTGACAAATAACAAATCTGACCTTAGGTAAAGAGAGAATTATTGTCATAAGGAGAAAGGGAAAATTGTAATGGGTAGAAGGAGACTATTATAATAGATTCATAAACACCTTAAAGGTTAGGCAAAAAGGGACTTTTATTGTATAGGAAGGGATAAACAAAAGTAGAAAGAATGGAGTGTGGGAGAGTGAGAAGAGACAGTGACATGATTGGATAGTTGATCAGGAATGTCTTTCCTTCAGGTCAGCAGATTCTCAGGAGAGACCCAGGAGGGGTATGCTGGCTCAGGCTGAGGGTGGGTCAGAATTCAAGAGTTCAAGGGAAGGAAGAAGTCTAACTTAGTCAATCCTTTAACAAGCTGATATGGTTAGGCTTTGTGTCCCCGTGAAAATCTCATCTTGAATTGTAATTCCCATAATCCCCATGTATTGAGGGAAGGACCCAGTGGGAGGTGATTGGATCATGTGGGTGGCTCCCCACAAGCTATTCTCTTATTAGTGAGTGAATTTGTGTGAGATCTGTTGATTTTATAAATGGTAGTTATTCCTGCAGTCTCACACGTGCTCTCACCTGCTGCCATGTAAGGTTGATTTACTTCCCCGTCTGCCATGATTGTAAGTTTCCTGAGGCCTCCCCAGCCATGCAGAACTGTGAGTCGATTAAACTCCTTTCCATTATAAAATACCCAGCCTTAAACAGTTCTTTATAGCAGCGTGAAAACAGGTTAATACACAAGTCTTTTTTCTCTTTGGTCAGTGGGGACAAGCAGTTCAGCTAATCTTTATGAAGCAAAGAACGAGAAATTTGAATGATCTGTGTCTGGCTTTGTCATAAGTAAACAAGGGGGCCATTTGTGAATCTTATGTAAATCATATGGAGAAAACAGGAAGGTTCCCTGCACTAAGCTACTTCTAGAACACAAAAGTTTGGGGGTTGCGGGGAGCAGTATTTAATATTACTGTTTGCTAGGACCCAAGTAAAATTCAACATTGTCAAAAACAACTTCTGTATTAGGTGAAAAAAGTAATCCTTTAAAACTATTATAGAAAAGAATCACTCAGTTTCAAAACTCCACAAGAGAAGGCATTGTTAAATTTAGGATGCACATCTCTAGCAAAAATAGTGAAGTTTTGCAAAGACAGAACACAGACCTCAGTTTAGTCTGGGACTTTATTCTCTCAGGGTGCTAGTTTGTGAAAGCACCAGCTACACTTTTATTTCACAAAGGTGAACCACTTCCTCATGACTGTGGATAACATGCTTGGCCTTTTTTGGATAGAAATTGTGTGTGTGTGTAAAATATATATATATATCCATCCCTGTCAGCTTACTGTCCCTAGCACAAAAGAGCTCTGCAAATTTAGGACAAAAACAGCAAATCTGGGGCACCCTGCCCCCACACTGCTCCAAGTAGAGACTGAGCTACCGTTCATAGCAATGAAAAGCATTAAACATTGAAACAGCTTCTTGTTATCAAAATTGCTTATCTTGTACTTTTTAATAATCAGTGCTTTGATTTTCTGGAGTGTATCATCCCACTTAGCAGGAAAAAATGTTCTTTAATTCTTCTGTTTACGGTAGCCTGCTTTTCCTACCCCACCCAACACACATACACATACTCACCCACACATGTGTAAACACAAAAGTGATTTTGGTGATAAAGTACTCAAATAAAAAGATATAGAGCCATTTGAGGAGAGAGTCAGTATGCTGCTGTCTTATAGAGCAGATTATTGTTTATAGGCATGGCTTGACAATTCATGTAGTACATGTTTTGTCTATGAAAAAAAAGATTTATTTGTTACAGTATGTAAATAATTTCTTCCAAGATGCATCTGTGTTTTTGCCTACAGAGTGTGTCTATATTTAGACCCTGTAAAAGATATTTTTTTCTTGAGGAATGCATGAGACAATACGAAATTATTCTCAGCCTTGAAGCTTACTAGTTCATTATTCAATGCTTATTTTTATAAAAAGGGTGGGATGACGTGGAGGATCCGTTCTTACTGAAAATCAAGTTTAATTTTTTAATACTCTTTAAAATTTACTGGCATTAAAAAAATCATGTAACTCCTGGCCTTGACTTAGTTTGGGGAAAGTCTTGAGTAATTCTTTCTAGAAAGGAACCTCTTGAATACATTGTTTACAATTAGGTTTTATAATTTACCATTATTAAAATATATTAGTAATGTTATTTAATATTATTAATTATTAAATATTAAAATATAGTAATAACGATAGCTAAAGAGGTCATTCTGTTGACCAGCAATTGACAGTGTTTCATTTAATTCTTACAAAACCCTGGTTATAAACATGTTATTATACCTAGTTTTCAGGTAAAGAAAATGAAGTTAGAATGACAGTATGATGTGTTTGTCAGAGACATTCGAACCACAGCAATTCCATCTTGAATAGGGGCTAGCTAGGGAAAATAAGGTTGAGACCTACCGGGCTGCATTCCCAGGTGGTTAGGCGTTCTTAGTCATGGGATGAGATAGGAGGTTTGCACAAAATGCAGGTCACAAAGATCTTGCTGATGAAACAGTTTGTGGTAAAAAAGGCGGACAAATCCCACCAAAACCAAGATGGTTAGGAAAATGCCTTCTGGCCATCATCACTGCTGATTATATGCTAATTATATTGCATTGGCATGCAAAAAGACACTCCTACCAGTGCCATGACAGTTTACAAATGCCATAGCATGTCAGGAAGTTACCCTATGTGGTCTAAAAGGGGGAGGAACCTTCAGTTACAGGAAGTGCCTCTTGTTAGCCTGTAATAATCCACCCCTTGTTTAGCAAGTAATCAAGAAATAACCATAAAAATAGCCAATCAGCAGCCCTTTGGTCTTCTCTGCCTATGGAGTAGCCATTCTTTATACTTTTACTTTCTTAATAAACTTGTTTTCACTTTATGGATTCACCTCAAATTCTTTCTTTTGTGAGATCCAAGAACCCGCTCTTGGGGTCTAGATCAGAACCCCTTTCTGGTAACATAATCGGAGGCATATACTGTAGAGTTTCACTGTCTGGATTAGAATCTGAGTCCTAATAACAAGTTTTGTGACAACTTTTAAATTAATAAAAATATTAGGAATAGGCTTGAAGCAGTGGCTCCTGCCTGTAATCCCAGCTTTGGAGGTTGAGGAGGGGGAATCACCTGAGGTCAGGAGTTTGAGACTGATAAACATGGTGAAAACCTGTCTCTACTAAAAATACAAAAATTAGCTGAGCATGGTGGTGCACACCTGTAGTCCAAGCTACACAGAAGGCAGAGGCAGGAGAATCACTTGAACACTTGAACCCGGGAGGCAGAGGTTGCACTGAGTTGAGATTGTGCCACTGCACTCCAGCCTGCATGACAGAGTGAGACTTTGTCTCAAAAGAAAAAAAAAAAAAAGGAATAATAAACCATACATAGGGTACATCTGACAGAATTGTTTTGAGCACTGAATAAGATTTTACATCTAAAACATTATCGAATCATAAACTGCACCTGACAAAGGTGAACAGGCAAGCAAGATATTATTTAGGGCAATTGCAACAGGTGAATGTGGAGACCACATCCCTTGGCTCCCTGAAAGTTCACTGAAAATCACTGACATGAGCAGACTGATTAATACAAGAAAAGGCACACAAATTTATTTAATATGTATACATAGAAGCCTTCAGAATGAAGACCCAAAGATATACAGAAAATTGTCCATTTTTGTGTCTAAGTTTAACAAAGTATAGACAGCTGTGTAGAAATATGATAGGACAAACAAAGTATGATCTAATGTTAACAGACTGAGTGGGAAAATTCAGCAATGCCTGCCTGTCTAGATGCTTCTATGCCTTTCTGAGCATGCAATCCTCTCTTTTTGGGTTGGGGCAATTGAAATGGGGATCTTACGGCCTGAGTCAAACAAGATAGGTCAGATAATTTCTTTATGGCCAGCTTTTACACAGAAAGGTGGAGAAAAAATTAGAGTAATATTTTTAGATTGTATGGCTGGTGCTGGGAAAAGGGGCTTCTGGTTTCTTTGACCCACTGTAGGAAGAGGGATTCTAGTTTCTATGACCAGCCTTGAGGGAAAATAGGACTGAGTGATAGGAGGGCAGGAGAAGGTCAGCAAAAAACTTTTACTTCTGAAGCTGCTTCTGAGGCGTTTATTCTGAAGTATTGTTGTCTGTGTCCCATCGGAAGAGAGACTACAATGCAGTCTGAACTTTAACTTCACTGAAACAAACCTTGGGAGAATTTTTAAGAACTAGGATGAGAGGGAGATTTAGGCCATCTGTGTTTGCCAATTAGTTTTACTCAAAAGGAAAGTAAACTTTCTTGCTTCATTTTAAGAGGATGTAATTTTACAACTTGGGCCAAGAAGTCCATCTAAGCCAGTCTCCAACCTGGGAGATAGGAGTGCCATCTTCTTTGATGTTTATATTTCAAAGGGATGGCTCCCAGGTACTTGAGAAAAACAGTCCTGGATTGGAAAACTGGCAAGAGAATTTTTTTAAAAAATTTATATTTCAAAGGAATAGAAAAAAAGTACAATTACAAATTTTTCTAAAGTAAATTATCTAAGAAAAGAAAGATCAGGGATCTAGAGTTAGGAAGAAACTTGTGAAGTTTAGTCAAACTGAGAGAAACTTCAAGGCCCTCTTGATCAAGGTTTAGAAAGCCATTTGGCCCTTATGAGGATATTCTTATTATTAGGCTGTTACAAGAGAAGGCAGATAATTTTCCCATGGTCACTTATTTGGATATCTCAGGTAAGGATTCTAAACCAATGGCTGCTTGATTTTAATATCTATGGTCTTAGCTCCTGTGCTAACCTACATTTCCAAATTAGGAGATTACTTTTTTATACATCTTCCCGAAGGCATCTAGACCAGTGACATGCACCTAGTAAGTGCTTACTTTTTTAAAAAAATGATTTTAACCTATAATATGGGCTGCCTCTACAGAAGTGAAAAATATAGGATGTCAATTGACCCTATATTTTTGAAACATTTCCAAAAACAATTCTATAAACAGAAGCTATTTTGAGCAGGGTATTCCAAAAAGCTTTCCTTAATATTCCCTCCCTCTTCTATGAAATAATCTCAAGGCAATAAGTATATTTTATGCTTAATATTACTTCTAAAACCAGGGAAATATTAGTCAATAAAAATCAGGCCTTCAAGAAGATATTAAGATTAGGCATGCAAAGAAAGCAGTTAATTAACACACTCCTTGTTTCTGTTTCTTTTGAAACCAATGGTGAGATGAAATTTTTAGTTTCTGTAGTTTTTAAAATTCTGGAGTTACATAAAAAGCAGAAAAGCTTGATGGAAGCCTCACTGCTGGACTGGCACCTGAGGGCAAGCTGAAAATAAGTGGATTTTTAAAAAGTGAAATGTAGCACATATTTATAAAAAATCTCACTTCATACATGTACAATGTAATGAATAGTTATAAAGTTTAACACTCCTGAAATCACACCTGAGGGAAGCCAGGCTGACAGTCTCAGGGGGTTTCACCTTGTTTATCACCTCTCAGGAGACTGAAGGATTCATAAGGGAACTCAAACTCTGGTCATAATCTGAATGAACATTTCTGTCTGTCTTTTTCTGAAGCTTTCCTCCTCATTACTTCAACTACTCTGTCTAGGAAAACTGAAATTTAAATTTTCTTCCACTGGTTATTTCTGTATTCATAAAGCTTCAGAACTATCCTTGATGGTTTTGTTACAATCAATGTTCTTTTCCCTCTATCAGCAGAATCAAGTTGTTATTTGGAAATTAATTGATGTCATCTTTTTTTCGACTATTCACTAGATCCATTTTGTCACCCACATTTCACAGTGTGACATCTTGTCAAAACCATTTTGCTGCAAGCCTTTTGAAACCAATTTCACAAGTCAAATGACTGGTCCATATACTAAGAATAAATATCTCTTTAGTCAGCTAAAATGTTTCTGTTGTCATTTTTAATGTGGTTGTCCTGTAAGAGCAGAACACTCAATTTTGACAGACTCACATACCTATGTACAGGTATAAGACAGGTTTAAGTGACTGTAGCTTTAAATAAAAATTAGAATTGATTGCATATTTAGATGAAGCTAATTTAATAAACCAATAAAAATAACTCTGTATGATAGAAATCATACCTCTGTAATTGTTTGTTGTTGTCATGTCTGACACTTGATAAAATTAGGAGGAAGACTGCCTTCTAGAATGTTAGAGAAGATCAGCGAATTGTCATCTTAGACATAGTGCAAAGACAGTAGTCTCTCCATTGCCACCAATCAGAAGGAAAATTCAATTTCCTTCCATCAGTCTTCCTGTATAAAATTATGTGAATATTATTTTGAAAATGGTCAAATTTCTCAGATTAAAGGACAGCTGTTTTCTTTCCAAAAAATTTTTTTTAAAAATTCTGCTTTTTAAATATATTCTTCGACATGTAAAACATTGACAAATGAAAAACAATCATTGAGTACTTAACCTAGATAGACCAAAAATGTAAATGGAATGTCTTAAGAACACTTTCAGCAAATGAGCTCAAATTCTCCATGTAAAAGAAAAAGGCATTTTAAGTAATACACTTGAAGTTTTATTCTTGTACAGAAACACAACTTTATTGTATATTTAGTAAGGGATTTAAAATTTTACTATATGTTTGAGTAGTACTTTACTATTTTCAAAATGCTCAAAGATTATAATCAATGTATAGAGAAGAAGTAATAGTAAATATTATATGGGATAAAATTAGAAGATTATCTTTCCGGAATTGTGACAGGTAAAAATTAGTGTAATATACTAAGGTTGGTTTTCTACAGAAATAATCCTCAATTACAGATGATTTGTTAAGGAGCTGCCTATTAAAATAGGATACTTTTATAATCTCATTAAATGACTTAAGGTGGTATACAATAGCTCAGTAAGGAACTATACTGCAAGAGCAATATTACAAGATTCACTATGATATACTTATTTAAGGTGTTCACTGTCAAACCAACAGTGTACATGTCTGTATGGGATCAAGAAAAGAAAAAGAAATATAGAGAAGAATAGTTTGTGTAACAAGTGATGCCTGTGAAAAAGTAGCAATATTATTGAGTCATATTCTTTGGGTCCTTAGTTTAATCAAACAGTGTCAGATTGCTCTTCACAACATCTGTACCAGTCTACACTCTCACCAGCAGTGCATTCGAATTCTCACATCCCCACATTCCTGACATTTCTTCCAATAATCTAACATTTCAATTGTTATCACATTGACATAAAGTAAAATATCTTTATTTTGTTTTGCACTTGTCTAATTGGCAGTAAAATTGAACATTTAGTTATAATAACTTCTTTCCTCTCGTAAATTGTCAGTTAAATGCTATTTCTGTTTTTAAATAGGGATTTGTGATTTTCCTTTTATTTTTTCTTCCTTGATTTGTAAGAGTCCTGTTTTACACTAAATATTATCCCCATTTCAATTTTATATGGCTTCTCTGACACTGTCAGGTGTCACAAACATTGTTCATTATATCCAGTATTAAATTAAGTTATCATACATAAAGGAATCTGTCTCTGATCTCTCTTTGCCATTGATCAAATTCATTGTATGAACTTGGACAATATCACACTATTTTGTTACTGTGAATTGGAGTACCTTTTTATTTGGCAGGACAAAGCTCACTTCCTTGTTATGTTTGACTTAATTTTCATGGAAAACTACATATACATTTTAAAATAAGTTCATATTTCTTAAAATTTCAATGGGAATTTGTATTTATGCAGAAATAGTGAGAATTTTACAATTTGTTTTTCTAAGGATTTGAAATGTTTATTCAAATAACATTTCATATTCATTAATGAAGTTTTAAATTGCTGTGAATTATTGATTAAATTCATTCCTTTACTTCTTCTAGTTTTGTTGTTATTATGAATAGTATCTTCTTTTATTATATATTTTAGTTGGATATTACGGTGTAGATTTTTGTAAATTAATCTTATATTCTCAATGTAAGTTGTGCAAGTTGTTTCTCATTTATTCCTTAGCTTATCTGAGTAAATCAATAATGTATTTTTTTAAATGAATGCTTTAACTTTTTCACTTTTTTAATGGATAACTATTTTTTTTTTTCTTTTCTTGTTTTGGTGAAAGAGCAAGCTATGGCCCATGGGACATAAACCATTTCTTTTGCTGTTTTTGTTTTTATTTTTTTTTCTTCCAAATCCTGGAGCTATGATTTTTTTTTTTTTTTTTTTTTTTTGCATTTTTGTATGAGCATACATTAAATGATTACATGAATTCTTACATAATCCTCTCAATTTGGCCTCTTGGTCCCCAAAAAGTACAATATTTACTATCTAGTTCTTTAAGAAAGTTTGGTGGCCACTGTTTAGAGCACTGTCTGACCTACAGTATGTTTGGTTGAAAAATATCTGCCTGTAAGTGTAGTCATGCAGTTTAAAACCATGTTGTTCAAAGATTAACTGTAGTATGAAATTAGATTAGCTAACATTTTATTTACAGTTTTTATTTTTTACCATGAAGTTGATCATTGAAATAGACCTTTAACACACTCTCTCTTTCTTTTTCATTGTTTTGTATGTCTTAGTTTATTTTTTCGATAATTATATCAACCTTATAAGACAAGCCAGAATTTTTTAAAAACTCTTCCTTTTTTAGGATAAAACTTGTATATCATACAAATTAATCATTCCTTGGCTCTTTGCTATAAGTCAAGTATAAAGCCATCTGGGCCCGGGTTTTTATTGGGAGGTACATTTGTTATCTATTACTGTGGAACAACGTGGGATTTTAAAAGGATGTTTTCATGTTTCTGCATAGTAAAGTCTTTGAAAAAAATTTACTGAAACTTAGAACCTGTGACAGTGGAGAGAGCCACAGAAGTTAATTTACAACTATACAGATATTGAAAACTCTGAAGACAGTCATTTAAGTATTGATAGTCACTGACTTAGGATGGTGGAACTTAATATTTTTTTAACTGTTTAGTGGGTTTATTGGTCTATAACCTTATTGTAAGTGTAGGAGCATCTGTGCAGTGGTATGTTTTCACATTTAAATGGAGAATAAGTCATCTCTGAGTCTTAATGCTTGAGGAAATGGTCTTATATTTTCCTAGGAGAGATTTATTTAAATTCCAATATATTAGAGTAGAAATTTCTAAGGTGACTTACAAGGGTAGAGGGAATCAACTGCTTATTTTTTTCTGTATACAAGTACAGAAAGTTCATTTTATCTTTTGCCTGCCTGCAAGACAGACCTTATATGTGTAGGATATTTGACCTGGTTCTCATAATGTTGCTATTGTAAGAACTGAGATACAAGGGAAGAATATTATTTGCAGTAAGATAAATAATAAGAAATCTGCTCTGATGAGAAATCTCATGTATATATCCAAAACAAAATAATAAAAATGAATATTAAAAACTTAAGATTCTGTCTAGAAAAAAATAAACTGCTGAGATTTTCATTAAAACTTCATTAAACCTATAAATAATAAGGAAAGAATTAATATCTTTACTATGTTGTCTTCCAACCCATGAATATATTTCTTCATTTATTTAGATTTCCATGGATTAAAAAAATTGAAGTGATTGTAAATAAGATTGTTCCTTAATTTTTGTTGCTAACTGTTCATTGTATATAGAAATGCAACTGATTTTTGTGTGTTGCTCATCTGTCTTGCAAAATTTCAGAGAACATTGAATATTTTTAATGGCTTTCTCTTGCAGATTCCTTGGGATTTTTAAAATAGCCATTTATGTGATCTGCAAATAGAAAGTTACATTTATTATTTCCCATTTATATGACATTATTCCTCTTTTATTGCTTTTTTGCAATGGCTAAATCTTTCAGTATTAAGTTGAATAATAGTGGTGAAAGTGGACACACTTCCCTTTTTCTCGATTTTTAAAGAAACAAATTCAGACTTTCATCAAGTGCAATGTTATCTGTAGATATTCTGTAAGTGCTTTTCATCAAATTGAGAAAAATCTCCTTCTATTCTTAATTTGCTGAGACTTTTCACAATAAATGACCATTGCACTTTTCTCAAAAAAATGTTTTCTGTATCAATTAACAATATGTTTTTTTCTTCTTTGTGGTGATGTGGATTCTAATAATACATTTTCACATGTTGAACTAGCCTTGTGTATTTAGAATAAGTCTAATTTGGTTGATTATAATTTTTTGTAAACATTGGTACACTCAATTTGCTAATATCTTGTGGAATGTTATTTATTGCATATTTATGAGAAGTATTTGCCTGAAGTTTTATTTATTTGGTTTTGTAACATATGTCTATGTTGTTTCTGTTGTTGTTGTTTTGTTTTTAAACTGTTTGATACTGGCTTACTAAATGAGTTTGGAAGTATTCTTGTTTTTTTCTATTCTGAAAGAGATTGTGTAGAGTTGATGTTAGTTCTTTTTTAAATGTTTGGTAGCATACTCCAATGAAGCTATCTGAATAGGCAAATTCTTTTTGGAAGCTTTCAGATTAAAAGCAAATCCTTAAATGGTTATAGGGTTATTCAGATTGCCCATTTCATATTGATTGAGTTTTAATAACTTGTGGCTTACAGAATTGGTCTCATTTTTCTAATTAATCAACTCTATGAGTGTTAATTTTTTATAGTATTGGATTATTGTCCTCTTAATGACTCTAAGATCTATAATGATACCTCATGTTTCATTTCTAATAACGGTGATTCATTGTGTTTTTTTCTCTTTTTTTCAGCCTTAATTGATGTTGACAAATTTCTTGATTTTTTTGAAGATTCACATTTTTGTTTCATCGACAATTTTTGTTTGCTATTCTTAATTCCAATTTCGTTGATTTCTGCTCATATGACTATTATTTCATGTCTTCTGTTTGCTTTGGGTTTATTTTGTTCTTTTGTTGTAATTTGTCTAGTTAAGAACTTAGGTTATTGACTTGAGACCTTTTCTCTTACCTAACATAAATATTTAGTACTATATATTTCTCTCACAGCATTGATTCGGTTGTATTCGATATATTTTGATGATTTAATTTTGTTCTCATTCACAACTGTGCATCATTTTTATTAGATACAAGTATGTGGTTTAATTTCCATATATTTAGAAATATTTCTGTAACTGTTTGAGTGTTGATTTCTGGTTGAATTATATTATGGCCAGAGAACATACTCTGTGTTTTTTCAATGCTTTTAAATTTGATGAGGTTTGTTTTATGGCCCAAGATACCATATATCTTAGCAAAAATTCCTTGGGCACTTAACAAAAGTGCATTGTGCTCTTGTTGGGCACCATGCTGTATGTCTATTACATCCTTTTGGCTGATAGTTTCATGGAGTTGTTCTTCTAAATCCATGGTGTTTTTCTGTTTAAAATTTTGTCAGTTACTGAGATATGGGTGTTAAAAGTTTCCCAAAAATAATTGTAGATTTGTCTTTTGCGGCTTTCAGCCTTTTCCGTATTGCTTCATATACTTTATGATATGTTTTGTGCACATATGAATATGGTTTCTAGGTGAATGAATCCTTTTTCTTTATGGAATATCCCTCTTTGTCTGTAGTAATTGTTTTTAACTCTAAATTCTACTTTATCAGATATTGATACAGAGATTCATGATTTTTTAATGAATAATATTTATGGTATACTTTTTCTATCTTTTTACTTTCAGTATATTTATGCCATTGTATTTGGAGTGTGTGTCTTCTACACAACATGTATCTGAGTCTTATTTTACTCTGAAAATCTCTGTCTTCAAATTGGAATGTTTAGATCATTTACATTTAATATATATATTTTTTAATGCTGGTATTTAAGTCTACCATTGCATTGTTTGTTTTCTGTTTGTCTTTGTTTCTCATTCTTCTATTTCTCTGTTCTTGCCTTTCTACAGATCACTTGCAAGTTTATTTTTATGATTCTATATTCTTTACAGTAGTTATGTGTATACCACTTTGTATGGGTTTTTCTGTGGTTGCTATTAGTATTAAAACATGTACATAATATAGATAACTTATCACAGTCTACTGGCGTACATATTTTACAGTTTTAATCGAAGTGTAAATAACATTTGACTTCCATTTAGGTCCTTTTTTCTTCTCCACATTTTCAGTGTGATTTCCATAAACACATCAAATTATGTTATATTTTTTCTTCCAATCATCAAATATTATTTAAAAATCTCATGGATGAAGATAGTTTATTTTATTTTATATTTTCCTTAATTTTTATCTATTTATTGTTATATATTTTTCTCTGTCCTGGCCTTCCCCTATTTTGTTTTTTTCCTAATTGGGGAAAATTTAGCCATTTTATAAGGGCAAATATGCCTATGACAAATTATCTTAATTTTCATTTACCTGAGAATGTTTTAGCTTCTTCTTCATTTTTTAAAAGATATTTTCAATGGGTATACAATGCAGAATTGACATTTATTTCAGAACTTTTAAATAATAATGGCACTTATTTCTAGTCTCCATAGTTTTAAATTTAAAAATATCTTCTGTTATTCAATTTTTTTTCTCCTGTAAATTACCAACTATCTTTTTGACGTGTATCAATTCCAGTGTGTGACCCAAAACTTTGGCTCACCCTGGCATCTTTTACTAAACTTATAACCCATTTTGTACAAGTATACTCCGCAAAGTTCTTCACCTTTATCAGAGTACTTTTCTTCAAAATACTTTTAATTGAAAGAGGACAAAGTCGGAAGTCTTTTTGTATACTTAAGCACTTTTCTTGTGCATAGTCCTCAGGGACACTCGTTGACAGGGTGCCAGTCTCTGTGTATGACGTCTGACCAGCCATCAGCAGCCACATCAGCTTGGAAACCATCTGTGTTTCTTGGCTTCACCTCTGGAGAGCTGATCCCTTATACACTGCTTCATCTTTGCACTAGTTCAATTAGTTTTTTAAGCCACATCTACTGGTGGATTTCTTTTCAGTTCTGAGAAAGCCTGCTCTGGCACAAAGAATCTGGACCTTGACCATTTTTAAAACAAAGTGTTAGCTTATTGGTTAAGACCTATTCTTTGAACTGGCTGGGCCTCAGCCTCTAAAGCCAAAATATCTTCATTCTCTGACCTATGTGTATCTTCTTCCTAAGGTTAGATATATAATCTTTTTTTAATAACTTCTACCTTTTCGCATTTCAGTGTTGCCTATATACATATTTATGTGTGTGTGTGTATATCTATATATACACACACATATACAGACACACACACATATATAGGCACTATATATATATATATATAAAGTAAATACAATATAGTAAATATTGTAAAACAAACTACCCCAAAATTAGTGGCTTAAAACAATATCCATATATATATATATATCTCTCTCTCTCTCTCACAATTCCATCAATTGCCAATTTGGATAGGACTCAGATAAGAGTTATTCTGGGCTTATAAAATCAAATGATGATTTGGCTGCCTGGCTAATATAGGGATCCTCGGGTTGAATGGTTTATCTCTGCCCCATGTGGTTTTTTCATTATCTAGCAACTAGTCCACGACTTGCCACACGTCAGTATCATGGTCTCAAGATCAAGAACACAAACATACAAAACTTCTTGCGGTCTTGGGTCAGGACTGACATATCACTTCTGCCACATTCTATAGGCCAAAATGAATCAATAGAGTCATACAAACCAATGAAGGAGGGAGATAGGCTCCATTTCTTGAGAGTTATAGTCATTTTACAGACACACGTACTGGCAGGGGATAAATTCTGGCCAACTTTGCAATCCAGCACATAGATTACTTTTGCATGTTTCTGCTCATTCATTTTAACTTTATTTATTTTAAATATAATTTTATAATATTTTCTTCAAATTATTATATTAATTTACATTTTTGGATTGCTTATTTTCTTATTAATTATATTTTATTTTATTCCATATGATTATTATTTTCTAGCATAATTGGTAAATTTTATTGGGAGATCAGTAGAGATAGTGTGTATGTGTCCATGTGTGGGGTAGTGGTGAGGAAGGAACTCCTATTTCCCCTGCAAGTTTTGCTAAAGAGTGAAGACTTTTGTATTTTCTTTTTTCTAAGCGTCTGTAGAATTCTATCAGTTCAAGGATGTTGTTGGAAGACCCCCACATAACACAAGTGCTGAAAATGTTTAGTCTATACTCACACAGTAAAACTTTTTTTCTTCTCAAAATATTAAGCAGAGATAATTATTTATATTCTATCTGTGTGCCAATATTAAACTTTCTGCTAGTCTGCATTCACTAGTATGAAGATTTTAGACTCAGCTGGTTAGGCCTCTAAGCTTCAGCTTCCCAATTTGGGCATAGGATGATGAAATACTGGCCTGAAACTTCTTTATATTTTATATTCCTAGTATTTGGGAAATTTTCATGGTATCAGCTTGTGGATATATGTCTCTTTCCTGAAACCATTGGCATAATTTTTTTCTTTTATATTTAAATTTTTAATTGTTGCATTTATACCATATATAAAAAGTTCTATATGTTCAGAGCAAATGGTTATTTTATATTAGTTCTCTCTAAAACTATTCCTAAACCGTTAAGATATGTTTCCCCTTTTGTCTGACTTATCAGGACTATAGTACACACTGTGATCAGTAATAGCAGCCCAGTATGAACATTTACCTTAGTGTTTTTGCAAACTATACATGGCTATCTTAAACATTAGGTTGTGCTTCCATTTGATTTGAATCATGAGGTTTTTATTAATAAATATTTGTCTTAAAGAAGCAGATATTATCTCCTGTTTTCTGTGGCTTTCAAAGTCACTGCGACATCGCAACTCAGGCATGCTGTACCTAGCTAATGTCACTGCTAAAACTCTGAGTTTTTCTATTGTCATGCTCTTTATATCTTATTGTCTCAATATGATACCTGGTTTTATTAACCAATGAACTGCCATGTTTGTGTGAGCATCTTGCATAGTCTGGTAGTTTTAAGAAAAAGTCATTGATCCTTTACTCAGCACACTATAATTATAGGGTCAGGAATGTCTATTTCAATTATACCTAATATATTCTTTTTATAGTAGAGTGGAAAACTGTTACCCAAACTGAATTCCAGTGAATATAACTTACTAGGAGTGACTGAGTGAAAAAAAAATAAACTAAACTAAAATGATGCAGATTATCAAACACACACTATCCCATTTGGGACTATTTACAATGCTTATTCTTTTTCTAACGCCCCTGAAAATCCTACCAGGAAAAAAAAAATGTAGTTTCATCTTCTTAATTCTATATTTTATAAGTTAGTTTTTCCAGAAAAAAGAAAAAAAAAACTTTTGTTTTTCTCCCTGCAACATCTTTTCACACCCAAGAGAAAGAATGATCTTGTAATCTAAGGGAGGCATTTTGTTAAATGTTTGAGTGGATTGTGTTTTCAACAAAATTTTAAGTTACACACAAGCTATTTGTATCTTAAGTTTTGTTGATTCACAACTGTAGAGGAACTCTTAAAGTTATAATGGAATCTTTATCTTTTCTGAATAAACTTTTCTTGACATTTTCTCCTCCATATGTCTATGGAGACAACTACTTATATGTTGTTGGTCTATACTACCTGAATGAGAATAAAACATCTATCACTACATCTTTGTCTAGTATTGTATCCATACCTACCTATATACACGTTTATCTTATGGATTCTTTTTATTTTTCCTTTGCAATTAATTATACCATTGTATTGTTGTAAAAAGCTCTCACATGCTGGGTGTGGTGATGCACCTGTAGTTCTAGCAACTTGGAAGGCTAAGATAGGAGGATCACTTGAGACCAGGAGTTTGAGGGTGTAGTCCACTATGGTCATGCTTGTGAATAGACATTACACCTCCAGTCTGAGTTATATAGTGAGTTAGAAATAAAAAGCTCTGAGAGAATTTAGATTCTGAGATCCAGCATAATCTCAATTTTGCTCATCCTTCAATGACTAGCTTAAATTCAAGTTACTCCATAATCACTCCAAAGTTGTTCTCTCTCGAACCATCTTTATTAATATAATGCTGGTTTTATAAGGGTGTTCTTCCGGCTTCCAAGTTTTTTTATGTATCTTGAAAAGTCCAACTCTATATATCTTATTAAATTTTTATCCTATCTTGGATTAATTAGTCACCCCAACTCCAGTGAATTCTCACAAATATTCCTGTGCTTTATTTTTGCCAAATTTTTATTGTTTGGGATAATAAATACAGGAAAAATATAATATAATTATAAATATACAAGTGATGAAAAATATCTCTATCACTTTGCCAAGAAAAAATTATTGTATTCCAAACATTAAAATAATGACTTTTTAAAACAAAATGCTTATATAAGTGACAAATTTGTTTCCTTTCCACTATCGTTAGAAACATGGCACAAAACAATAACAGAAAAGGAAAGAACACATCATAAGAGTAGATTGGGTTGGATGAGGCCTATTCTGCTTCCCACATGGGCCTAGAAGAGAATCACTTAATGATTATTCTGTCGGATATTTTGTATTGCTATCTTGCTCATCTTGCAAGAGAAGGGGGTGGGGAGAAGATTTTGTATCCCTTATGCATATGCTGAGTCTGCAGCAGGTAACTAAATTATTATTCCAAAGGAATCAGAAAAAAATAACTGAAGAAGAAAATCTAAAACAATAAGAAGGGTTAATTCATGGCATGTCTCTGAACTTTTACTAAACCCTTACATGTTCTACTCACTGGGCTCTGTATTATTGATACAAATGGAGAAACAGAGTTTGTAATTCTCTCTAGTCTTCTATATATTATCTAAAATTATACTCTTATGCTGAATTATCTTTGGTTTTCTTCAGCCAATACACTGCATGCTACATCTTCTCTTGCATTCCGAATCTTTTCAACCTTCTAGGATTAACTCCTCACACCATCCAGGAAGTAAGTGTTTTATGATTTTTTACACATTGGCCATGACTTAGTCTTTTTATGTTTCAGAAGCACCCTAATATAACACCAGCTGGAAATCTTTACATGTTTACCTATTTTTCAACCACTCGTGCAGAATTCTAATTTCCCAGTGTCTACCCTATAACCTTGGAGCAGAATTGGCAATATTTCTTAAGGTACCATGTGGAGAAATGTAATCCTAAAGTGAACATGAAAAATGATGCATGTACTACCAATTTAAATGCTGCACTTCATGAGTTCAGTTTGAAGGAGGAAAATATACATTGTTGCATAAACTCTGAATCTTTTTGGAAGAGGAAAAGATATTGTACAGAAATTAATAAGTTATTTCAAAGAGCATGAAAGGCAGTGAATTTATTGGCACTTATGATTAAATGTGTTATAAAAATGGACTATGTTAGGGAATCGTGCTTTAATTTTAGTAATTGTGAATTTAGGTGTTGCATTTTAGTATACATAATTTCAAGTAACTCATAATACACAATTATTTGTTTTTGCTAGAAGATTCTCAAAAGAGAAGAAATAGTACTGAATATACTCAACAAAAAAATTACTGAATTTATTTATTCACTCATGAATTTGTCCAGTATTTGCTACACTTCCCCTGTCTCTCTCTGGAACTCTGCAAGGTTACTGTGATTACAGAATGCTATAAATGGGCTTAGTTGCTCTGTACCTGCTTTTAAAGAGGCTTTCATGAAATTGTTATTTGTTTGAAAATCAACAATTCCCATTTTTCTCAGCATGGAAAAATGAGCTAAATAATAATAAAGGAAACTCTGGTAACTTTATCTTGGTACCACTCACATCATTTTCGATTCTGATGATTGAGCAAATTAGCTAAGCTTCCTTAACCAGGCCTCCTCATTTATTTCTTCTTCTTGAAACCATTTTAAATATCTGAAATATGCCAAGCACAATGTTAAGCACAAGTTTATATGAATTGTGTCATGTAATATTCTTATTGACAATAAGAATAAATATTCATTTCTCATTTGCAAAGGAGGAAATTACAAAACAGAAGTTAAATTCATTGTCCAAAATTATGTAGGCTAGTAGAAATTAGAACCAGTATTTAAAACAGGCTTACATGGTTAAAGTAGAGCTCAAACTTATTATGAAGTCACCCTGCTTCCTCTGGTGATGTTGGGACTTCCACATAGAGGTGTTTTGAGAATTCATCAGCAATTAAGAAAATATCTGTAAGTTCTAATGAACATTACAAATGCAAGGCATGTATTTACAATTTACTTGAACTTACTTTTTCTCTAAAAATCATTATTAATTTGTATGTAAATCAACATCCATTTTGTAAGAAATTCTCTCTTTATTTTATACTTTGATTTATTCTTAAATAATTTTATGTACATAACTGTATTTACATTTACACAAAATAATGCAGAGTATAAAGATACATATAAGTTGAGCCAATCAAAAATAAATAAATAAAATAAAGAAAAATGTTTTAACTTTCCATTCTTAAAATAATATGAAAAGAAAGGAAAAGAAGGTTGCATGTTTTTGAAAAACCATAAACAACTATGATATTTATTTATTTCAGTTATAAATTATAAACTTATTGTCAAAATCCATGTGGCAAGAATCCAAATTATAAACTTATTGTCAAAATCCATGTAGCAAGAATCCAGATTGTCTTTTCTTGAGCTGACAAAGTGTTATTTCCCCTTCATTTCTGAAAGATAGGTTTACAAGCTATAGATTTCATTCTAGCATTTGTCTTCTAGCTATATTTCCTTCTGGCTTTCATGGTTTCATGGACTGTTTTGATAACAAGAATAAATCTATTGCTATGCAAATTGGTATACCCATTATAATTAAGAAATCATTTCTCTCTGGCTCCTTTCAATATTTTAAAAGTGTTTATTTTAAAAAGTTGTTTATGAGGTATATTGGAATGAATTTCTCTGAATTTCTTTGTGATTATCATATTTGGGTTCAAGAAATAGCGATCTGTAGGTTTGTGTCTTTTGCCACTGGGAAGTTTCCAGCCATCATGTATTCAAATACTCTTTCAACAACACTCTTTTCCCTCTCCTTCTAGGACTCTGATGCTATAAACGCTGGATGTTTTGTATTGTTCTGCAGGTCTTTGAGGCTTTGGTCATCTTATCTTTTCAGTCTATTTTCTCGATATTTCAGACTGAATGTATTCTACTGTTCTTTCCTTCAGTTTATTGATTCTACCTTCTGTCTGCACTTTAGCCCATCCTATGAGTGTTTTTTCATGTTGTCATTGTATTTTGTAATTCTATAACTTTCATTTGTATCTTTCTTATTTTGCTAAGATTTTTTAACTTTTTTTTTTTCAAGATAATATGTATTTGATTGTTGAAGCATTTTTAATGAGAGCTGATTTTAATCTTTGTCAGATAATCCCACCACCTCTGCCTGCCAAGGACCATATCTTTCAGTGTCGTTGTCTCTGGCCTCCTTACCAAGTTTATAGTTTTGCTTAGCAGTAGGGAAAAAAAGGTATAGGTCTATGATATCTTGTTTGGTCAGAAAGTCCCATATTAACTTCCCTAATCATCAGAGATATTAATCCAGGACGATGTGTAATGGAACAATTGCTAATCATCTTTCTGTGCATTTTCAGGGTGCTTGATAATTATTGTCATCTTGTTGAGAATAAGTATTTAGAGAAAATACATGGACCATTACAAATTACTTAATAATCTACCAATTCTTTTCCTGAAATGTATTATTTAGCTTTTTCCATGTTGGGAAACTCTGGTTTCACTTTTACGTAAATAGCGTATTACAACAGAATTCTTGTAAAATCTAAAGGAGTTAAGCTGTGTAAAAACCTAGAAACTTACCAGCAGAAATTGTATTTATTTTTAATTATAGCTAAATCCACTGGATATGATCTCCTAACAGTGATCAGGTTTGTGAATTGAGGAAGGTTATTTATAGTAGCACTGATAAGTCTTTGGAGATATATCTGGTTTTGATGTTCAGGTTTCAATCTTTTAAAATATATTTACTGATAATTTACTATGTTCTGATCACTGTATTAAGTACTAAGATGCAAAGATGAAAAGATAGACATAGTTCTGCCCCTCAGAACCCACATTATATTTGGGGGAAATATAATTTTAAAATGATTTTATGAAGTATATAATTTCCATAATAGGTAAAGTAAAATCAATGAAGAAACATTTAGGTAGGGTTCAGTCTAAACTGGATGTGTTCATTTTGGAAGTCACAGTTAAAAGAGAGCATGCATTTTTGGAGTAAGGGGGAAAAAACAAATGTAGTGTACAAAATGGAGTAGTAAGCAGTAAACTACTGATAAATTTATCTTTTACAGTTGTATAATTTTAAGTAATTAACTCCTGTTAAATTCAATTTCCTTCTCTGATGAAAGGAAAAAGAATGATGCTTATCCCTTCTCCAGAAGATGAAAATTGCTAGGCTTATATTTATAATGTACTTAACACATTACAGCGTATTAAATATATATTCAATAAGTGTTTACTGTTACTATGATAATTATTTAGAAAATAATTAGGTAAAACAGAGGATGGAATTTGAAGGTTAAACGAAAACAAGATACTTATATTTTTATTTTATATTGTTCCAAATAAGATGTCAGTGGGCAAACTTCTATTTTCTGAGGGAAGCTTCACTGGGAGAAAAGGAAAAGGGCTTTGGCCTCATCTCCCGTGATCGACAAAATTTGACATTTTGAGCATCCTTTCTTCCTTAAAACATATTTTACACTTTACTTCCAGGATGCTACATTGCCCCTATCCTACCTCCTTGGATCATTGGCCACTTTTCAGACTCCCTTGCTAGTTATTTCTAATTTCCCTCATTTGGCAATTCCTATCACTTTTCCCTTCCCTACTTTCAAATCTATTTCACTCTATTCATGATTTCACTCAGAAACTAGGCTTTAAGTAGTATATATATGGAAGTTTCTCAAAATTATTCCTTTATTTCAGAAGCTCTTCTTTACACTTTTAACTTACATTTCTAACTGTATACTCAATATGTCTCTTTGCATGTCATATAGGCATCACATATGCAGTATACCAAATATTGAGCTTATGAACTTTTTCCCATATTTGCTCTTTCCAAAATCATTTTCCTGTAAATTAATGAGAAATTAATTATTCCTGTTCTTTAGGAGAACAAACAAAACCCAAAACTTTAAAATTGGCTTCAATTCCTTTCCTTTACTATCCTCACTTAATAAAACAATAACTTCTTTAGGGTTTAAAATGTATCCAGAACTCTCGTCACTTCCACTGCAATTGTCATAGGCCAAGCCAACATTATCTTTCACCTGGATTGTGACAGTAGCCTAACTTCACCTGCTTCCCTAACATAGCAGTGTTAAACTTAAATTAGAACAAGTCACTCCTCTGCTCAACACTAACAGCTGGCATCCCTCTAAGTATAAGCCAGGGGCAGTAAAAAGTCAACAAGTCCTTTTACAGTCTTTGCCTCCCCTCCACCTCATCTGTTCCCACTGTCCCTGTCCGTCACTCAGGTCCAGTGAAACTGATCTCCATGTTCTTCACACCCCACGAGCATACTTCATCCTGAGGGAAGTGAGTTGGATTTGCTGCTCCCTTTGCCTCTACTTGCTCTGAGATTGCTGCAGCTCCCTCCTCACCTATTTGATCATCTTTGGAAGACCTTTGTTAACTGTCCTATTTAATTTCTTAATCTCCTTGTTACTCTGAAGAGATGCTCTCTGCTTTATAATTTTCTGTGCCTCTTTTTATCGTTACAAAATAGCACTGTTAATATATTTATAGATGTATTACCTTCTCCTGACATGAAAATCCAATTTCCATGAAGGCAAGAATTGTGTTTTCTTTGTCTTTATTCACTAGTATCTAGATCATATGCCTAGCAAATACTCAGTAAATATTTGTTAAATGTTTAAAATAATTAGTGTCTTCCAGATATACACAGTATTATTTGTTGTCATTAATTGATAAGTTATCTGGTTAACATTGTTAACATGTTGCTGTATCTACCTATAGCTTTTGGGAACATGAGCAATTTTCTGGACTCTGAAGACCATTCACTTTCTGGTTCTGACCTGGCCACTGGGCTCCTTTTATTATTTCCTCTGTGTGTACACAAATTTACTGGTAATTTCCTCCAACTAGATCCTGTTATTTCACACTTTCTTGCCATATATATATATATATATATATATATATATATGCTTGTTTTCCTTTGGGGAGTTCATTCTTTCTAATGTTTATAATAATTGTTATAAAATATAAAATATATAAACATAATTATTAGGATATATGATAAATTTAAAAGATTATAATGAAATGATCTTAAATGCAACTCAGATCAAGCAATACACAATTGCCATTAGCTTAAAAGTACCTTCTTGTCCTGCTCAGATCATAATCAAGAATATAGTTAGTTTCTCCTCTGCCTTACCCTTCCTCAGTGATAAGCATAATTTTGTATTCTTTGTTAAACATTCTCTTTATTTATTTATTGGTTTATTTTTTGAGATAAGTTCTCACTCTGTCACCCAGGCTGGAGTGCAGTGACACAATCAATACTCACTGCAGCCTCAACCTCGTGGGCTCAAGTGATCCTCCCACCTCCAGAGTAGCTGGGACTAAAGGTGGCATGTATTATAGTCCCAGCTACTAAAATTGGCTTGGCCAATTAAAAAATAATGTTTTGTAGAGATGGGATTTCACCCTGTCGCCTAGGCTTGCTTTATTTTTAGATAGATTTGCAAGATAGGTTTTAGGTTAATAAAGTATATTACTTAGATTTTCTTGTTTTAAAACTTTTAAAATGTGAGATTGCATTATTTATCAAAGTGGTCTGTAAATTTAAGGGAGAAATGGAGATGGTTTAAGAGAAGATAGAAATGAGTAGTGTATTGATGGTGGTGTAAAAAGATAGGATTACTCTAAAGAAACATGGTCATTTGCAAAGGACAGGAAAACGTAATATGAAAATATCAATGGATAGTGGTCAGACTGGCTTGGAGTCATTCATCATTACCTTCTCACAACAACTTTTGCAGTCACTTCCTCTTTTTCTCTCAGTATACATATTTCTAAGCTTGGACCCAGACTTGTTCTGTCTTTCCTGTTTTCTTTTTCTGGTCATTTACTCTGGACTTCATTCTTGCTTTCTGTATCACAGTGAACACTGAATTGGATGTTCCTTTGTTTCTCACACCATACCCAAAGCTTGATCAGCAGTCACACACTGCTCCATGCTCAAGTGATATGGGCTGACCTTACCCACCTCCAGCCCAACTATTTCCAAAAGGTTCACCTTGTGCCAGAATCCCGAAACTTTCCACTCTCCTGTAGACTTTTAGCTACACTATGCTAATATGCATCCTTGCCCTTTGCTAACCAACTTATTATTTAAAAATTTTCTGTGGAGTGATGTCAGTAAGATGGCAAAGTAGCTATTGTCGCTGTCTGGTCTCACTTACAGAAATGCAATTAGCAAGTATCCACAGAAAGAATAACTCTGAAAATATCCCAAAACACAAGAATAAGACTGATACATCCCCTTGAGGTCTACCTCAAATGCTATACTACTACAGAACTGAGAAAACCACAATGAGTAAAATATTACACCTGTTAATGTGGATTTTATGAAAAGATGAAAGATGTGGAGGAAAGGGAACTCTTTAACTTGTTAGTGAAAATGTAAAGTAGTACAGACATTATGGAAAATGGCATGGAATTTTCTAAAAAAAAAAAAAAATAGAGCTACTACAGGATCCAGAAATTCCATTTTTGGGCACATATCGAAAGGAATTAATACTAATATGTTAAAAATATATCTGCACTCTCATGCTCACTGTACCTTTATTCACAGTAGCCAAGATATGGAATCATCCTCAGTGTATATTATTCAATAAGTGAATAAAATGTACTATGTATAAAAAAGGGGATGCTATTCAGTCTTATAAAAGAAAGAAATTCTGTTATTTTTCACAACATGGATGAACCTAGAGGACATTATGCTCAGTGAAGTAAACCAGGAGTAGAAAGACAACTACTGCATGATCTCACTTACAGGTAGACTAAAACAGTTGAACTCATAAAAATAGATTGGGGAATGATGGCTTTCGGAAGTGTGCATTGCAAAGGAGGATGGAATAGGGAGTTGTCAAAAATTATGAAGTTTTAGATTCAGAGAGAAATACGTTTTGAGATCTATTATACAACAGGGTGAGTATAGTCAATAATAGTGTATTGTATATTTCAAAATGACTAAGAGTACATTTTAAATGTTTCACCATATAAATGACAGGTAATGACAATTGTGGTGGCTCACACCTGTAATCCCAGCACTTGAGACACCAAGCTGGGAAGATCACTTAAGTCCATAGTTCCAGACCAGCCTGGGCAATATAGTCGGCCCTTCTCTACAGGAAATTAAAAAAAAAAAAAAAAATAGCCTGGCATGGTGGCATGTGCCTGTAGTCCCAGCTACTCAGGAGGCTGATATGGGAGGATCACTTGACGATGGGAACTTGAGGCTGCAATGAACCATGATCATGCCACTGCACTCCAGCCTGGATGACAGACTGAGACCCTGTCTCAAAAATAAATAAATAAGGCCGGGCGCGGTGGCTCAAGCCTGTAATCCCAGCACTTTGGGAGGCCGAGACGGGCAGATCACGCGGTCAGGAGATCGAGCTCATCCTGTCTAACACAGTGAAACCCCGTCTCTACTAAAAATAAAAAAAAAAAAACTAGCCGGGCGAGGTGGCGGGTGCCTGTAGTCCCAGCTACTCGGGAGGCTGAGGCAGGAGAATGGCGTAAACCTGGGAGGCGGAGCTTGCAGTGAGCTGAGATCCGGCCACTGCACTCCAGCCTGGGCGACAGAGCGAGACTCCGTCTCAAAAAAATAAAATAAAATAAATAAATAAATAAATAAATAAGTTACGATCATGGATATGTTGATTAAATGGAGTTAAACATTCCATGTTGTATATGTATATCAAAATACATCACATTCGACCCCATAAATGTATACATTATGATTTTTTGATTAAACTTGACTTTAATTTCAAAGGAAATTTTTTAAATGGATTGCAATTTTTGACTAAAATATGCATCTTCCTTACAGGATTGTAAACCCTTTGTTTTCTTTATTCCCAATCCTAGCTCATTCCTAGTTTATTGCTTGGCACATAGTTTTGCTCAGTAAATGCTTGCTATATGAAAACAGGATTGAATGAATGCCAGTGGTAAAGTATTACAACCCAAACAGATTTTTCCAGTGACTGACAATATAGAGCAACTGTTCAAAGATTTAAAATTATATTTCTGAGTTCATTTCACACCTCCTGTATTTTCTGGCTCTGTGACCCTGGACAAGTGGCTTACTGTCTCTGACTCTCAAACTTTTCATCAATAAAATGAAAGATAATAACAACTTACCTCATTGAATTGTTATGAAAATTAGATGAGTACAGTGCCTGGTACCAAATTAGCATTTAAAAAAGCTATTATAAGAAGCGATTACAGTGAATGGCACCCAAGTAAATCTGCTAGGTGTTTCTATTTTTAAATGCCATCCTTTTAAAACTAATTTGCTCGCACTCATTTGTTTTCCTTGAGTGCAAAGAAATGTTTCATCTGTCTGGATTCTTAACACACTCTACCAAATTAATTAGAAGAGATGTACCCTTCACTACATTAATAATAGAAAGTTACACTGTAGAAACTTGAGATATTATTGCCTTACCAATTTTTCTTGAAATAGGCAGTGGAGTGTGTCTATTATACATAGAAAGAGTCCCCTTTAAAACATAAATGTGGAAGCATTTTTCTTATTTTGCATTTGCAAGAGACATCTATTTTTTCTTGAACACCACTTTTCATGTAGCAATCAGAAAAAGGGTTACTGAAGTAATATATTTAAGCTTTTGGTCTGGTTATGCATAATCTAATTTTTATACAGTCTGCACAAATTGTAGCCATTTTGTCAATGTCTTATTATTTGTTTCTCTTAACAATGCAATGACAGTGATTAATTTCTAAACAATGGTAAACAAAAAGAAACCTTACCTTGAAAGTGATTAACACAGAGTTGCAAACCGTATGAGGGCTGACACATATATAATTTATACACATAATACACCACACACACTCTATGAATGGAATGAATGGTACATCTAAATATTTCTGTAGAAATAATAGAAAATAGGATAATTTGCCCCACTACATTTTGTTAAATGTATTTCCTAGACCTGGTTATATTTTAGATGTTAAAACAGTGGCTATTAGTAGCCACATGTAAGAAAGTTAATGAATTTTAAAGTATGGATTTCAATACAAATAAAAACAGAAATAACTTACTTTTCCTAAAACATTCTCATACAATGCTAACTTGTTTTTTACTTTATGATTATGCTGATTCTATCTATATAATGAATTCAGGCTTGGGCTATTTTATCACAAGCAAATTATATCATGAACAAATTGACAAAATTTATCTTGGCTAAGGACATTTTTCTTAGTTATTTTAGGGTAAAACAATTAATTGTTATTATAAGCATCTCTTGACTAGAACTTTGAAATAAGCGATGAAAATTAACCCTACAAATTTATTTTCTTCTATCTGATATGTTTTTGATATATACACATATTTATTCCATCATGTAGTAAATAACCAAACAGGAGCATTCTAAGAAGCTTGGTTGTTGCCAGGGGATGTGTAATGGTATAACTGTTGCGGGAAGTCAGGGACCCCGAATGTAGGAGCTGGCTGAAGCCATGGCAGAAGAACATAAATTGTGAAGATTTCATGGACACTTATTAGTTCCCCAAATTAATATGTTTATAATTCCTTACGCCTGTCTTTACTGCAGTCTCTGAACATAAATTGTGAAGATTTCATGGACACTTATCACTTCCCCGATCAATACCCTTGTGATTTCCTATGCCTGTCTTTACTTTAATCTCTTAATCCCATCATCTTCGTAAGCTGAGGAGGATGTATGTCACCTCAGGACCCTGTGATGATTGCGTTAACTGCACAAATTGTTTGTAGAGCATGTGTGCTTGAACAATATGAAATCTGGGCACCTTGAAAAAAGAGCAGGATAACAGCAATGATCAGGGAACAAGGGAGATAACCTTAACTTCTGACTGCTGGTGCGCTAGGTGGAGCAGAGCCATATTTCTCTTCTTTCAAAAGCAAGTAGGAGAAATATCACTGAATTATTTTTCTCAGCAAGGAACATCCCTGAGAAAGAGAATGTGTCCCTGAGGGGAGGCCTCTGAAAATGGCCGTTTTGGGGGCGGCTGTCTTTTACGGTTGTAGACAAAGGGATGAAATAAGCCCCTGGTTTCCCATAGCACTCCCAGGCTTATTTGGACGAGGAAATTCCCATCTAATAAATTTTGGTCAGACCATTTGTCTGCTCTCAAACCCTGTCTCTTGATAAGATGTTATCAATGACAATTCGTGCCTGAAACTTCAATAGCAATTTTAATTTCACCCCGTCCTGTGGTCCTGTGATCTCAAACTGCCTCTATTTGCTTTGTGATATTTTATTACCTTGTGAAGCATGTGATCTCTGTGACCCACACCCTATTCATACACTGTCTCCCCTTTTGAAAATCGCTAATAAAAACATGCTGGTTTTAGGGCTGAGGGGCATTACAGAACCTGCTGACATGTAATGTCTCTCCCAGATACCCAGCTTTAAAATTTCTCTCTTTTGTACTCTTTCCCTTTATTTCTCAGACCTGCTGATGCTTAGGGAAATAGAAAAGAACCCGCGTTGACTACCAGGGGTGGGTTCCCCCCTATATATAACCAAGAGTATTGGTGCTGCACAAAAAAAGGATTCACTTTCAGTTTAAAGTCTATGCACTACAAATAGAAAGACAAGAGAGTATATGGGGTGGAGGGTCACTGGAGAAGACCATGATCTCTATAAAAGATAGACTAAAAAAAATTATTTACAAAAACTGAACAATACTGTTAAATCTTCTCTAGGATGTCAAATTAAAACCATTAAAATGGAAGTATGCCACTGCTCCTGATCAAGTGGAGATGAAGAAGCAAGGTCTATGACCAGAAAAACAAACAAAAAAGAGACTCTCAAAGAAGATGTAGTGCAACATTTCATGCAGACTAGCATTGACATTTACAGATAGCGGCAAACAAAAAATGCTGTTTTTAAGAAATTATTTTTCAGAGCAGTCAGGTTTACAGGAAAAAAAAAAAAAAAACTGAGTGAAAAGTACAATCAGTTTCTGTATACCCTCTCTCCCTCAACTTCATTTTCCCTTCCCATTAACATTTTACATTAGTGTAGTACATTTGTTATAATTGATGAGTAGATATTGATAGATTAATATTAACCAAAGGCTATAGTTTATGTTAGAGTTTATTCTTTCCATTTTACATCATAGGGGTTTTGGTCAATGTATTATATCATGGTTTCATCATTATAGTATCATGCTTACTTTTGTCCCACCTATTTATTTCTCTGTCACTGTTCCTGAACCCCTGGCAACCACTAATATTTTTACTGTTTCCAGAATTCTGCCTTTTCCACAATGTCATGTAGTTTTCTTTTTTCACTTAGAAATATGCATTTAAGATTCTTCTAAGTCTTCTGGTGGATTGATAGCTTATCTCTTTTTATCACTGAGCAATATTTCATCATGTGGATGTTCACAGTTTGTTTATTAATTCACTGATTGAAGGACATCTTGATTATTTCCAACTCTGACAGTCATGAATAAAGCTACTATAAACATTCCTGTGAAGGTTTTTGTGTGAACAGTTTTCAGTTTATTTGCGTAAATTCTAAGGAGAATGATTGCTGGATCACATGGTAAGAGTATGTTTAATTTTATAAGAAATTGTCAAACTGTTCTAACGTCGCTGTACCATTTTGCATTTCCACTAGCAAAGAATAGGAGTTCCTTTTACTTCACATTTGGTGGTGTCAGTGTTTTTGGTTTTGGCCATTCTGATAGATGTGTACTGGCTCACATTGTTTCTTTAAATTCCAATTCTCTAAAGATACATGATTTTGAGCATGATTTCTTATGCTTATTTGTCATCTTCATATTGTTTTCAGCTTATAATTTTTTGCTTTTAGTGTTTCTTTTACAAAGTCACTGACAAAGCCAGTGTGTGTTTTTTTGCCTTTGTATATAAACCTTAGGATCAGTTTGTAGATAGCCACAAAATAACTGGCCATGATTTTGATTAGAATTCTACTGAATCTAGACTCAGTTGGTAAGAACTAGTATCTTATTAATATCAAGTCTTCCTATCCATGTACATAGAATATCTCATCATTTATTTGAATATTTAAAAATTTTAAAGTTTTGTAGTTTCCTGTATGTGTTTTGTTAGATTTATACATGAGAATGTTTTGGTGGGTGCTAATGTAAATGGTATTTTTTTATTTTAAATTTTAATTATTCATTGCTGACACATTAATAAAGCAACCAACTTTTGTGTGTTAACCTTGTATCCTGTGGCTTTGCTATAGTCACTTTTAGTTTCAATAGGTTTTTTTGGTGTGTGTAAAGAAAAAGTAATATTTTATCTTTCCCAATCTGAATAACTTTTATTTACCTTTCTTATCTTTTTGCACTAGCTAAAACTCCTATTGCAATGTACTAGGAATGGTGAGAATGAAACTTCTTGCCCTGCTCCTGATCTTAGTGAGATACTATCTAGTTTTACCATTAAGACAATTTTTTAGATGTTCTTCAAGTTGAGTAATTTCCCATAATTTCCTATTCTGTTGAGAGTCTTTATCATTAATGGGTATTGGATTTTGTCAGATGCTTTTTCTGTATTTATTTATATAATCATGTAATTTTCTTCTTTAGCCCTGTTGATATAATGGATTACATTAATAGATTTTTCAGTGTTTAACCACCCTTACATACATGGAATACATCCCACTTGACTGTGATGTATAATATTTTTTTAAACATTGTCACATAAATTTACTAATATGTCTTCCAGGACTTGGCTCTATGTTCATGAGAGGTATTGATCTGTAGTTTTTATTTATTTTAATGTCATTGGTTTTGGTATGAGGGTAATGTTGACTTTACAGAATTAGTTAAAATGTATTCTTTCTGCTTCTGTATTCTGGAAGAGATTACAGAGAATTGGTATAATTTCTTCCTTACATGCTTCATAGAATTACATGTGAGCACATCTGTTGCATTCTGATTTGGGAGTTTATTAATATAGTTCTAATCAGATTTTGTATTTCTCCTAGTATAAGTTTTGGAGACATTGCGTCTTTTAAGAAATTTGTTCAATTCATCTACGTTTATCAAACTAGTGAGCATAGAAATTTTATTAGTATACCTTTATTATGCTTTAAATGTCTGTAGGATCAGTAGTGATTGCCCCAGTTTAAATTCTGAAATTAGTAATATGTTTTTGTCTCTTCTTTTTATTATCTTTTCTAGAGATTTATCAATTGTATTGTTCTTTTTAAAGAAGCGGCTTTTTGTTTTGCTGATCTGCTCTATTAGCTTGTTATTAATTTTATTGATTTCTGCTTTAATTTTCATTTTTTTTTCTACCTAGTTTGCATTTAATTTATTGATCTTTTTCTAGTCACCTAAGGAGGAAGCTTCAGATATTAATTTTTGATATCTCTTCTTCCTCACATATGCATTTAATGCTATACATTTTCCCCATCCACAACTTTGTATCCTAAAAAATGTTAATGTTTTATTATTTTTGTCATTTAGTTTGAAATACATTTTAATTTATTTTAAGACTTTCTATGTTATTTAGAAGTGTGTTGTTTAATCTTCATTTATTTAGGTTTTTCTACTTATCTTTCTATTATTGATTACTAGTTTTAATTTCATTGTGTTCTCAGAAGACAGAATGTGATGTCAGTTACTTTAAATTTGTTAAGATATGTTCTGTTCCTCCAAATATTTTCTATAGTGGTAAATATTACATGAGAGCTTGAGAAAAATATGTATTTTGCCTTTTTTGTGTAAATTATTTTACAGATGCCAACTTGGTATAATTGATGGTGTTTATTAGTACAATTATGACTTTTATATTTTAATTAATAAACTGGATGAGTGATACCAGAAAGAATAGCAGAGTAGGAAATTCTATAAATTTTCTCCATCATAAAAGCAACAACAAAACTGACAAAAATATGTCAGAATCAAATTTTTCAGAATCCTGGAAGTTAACAAAAGTATCAGCAATCTGGAAACCATTTATTCAAGTGAAATAGCTGAATTTTTGCAAACAGTAAGCTTTGTGCCATTTTAACATTCCCTATTTCATCCTTCCTAATTCAGCTCCAAAACTCCAAAGTAGACTTAAAAATCAACAGACCATAATTAGGTTAAAAAAAAAAAAAAAAAAAAAAAAAAAAAAAAAAAAAAAAACTCAACATATTTCTGGAGCTGAAAGGAGAAAAATAAGGTTAGAGCTTCTTTGAAGTCACATTTCCAGAGAACTGTGATTAATTATTCCTGTTGGCAGTTCTGTATAGGATGCCACATTCAAAGCTGTCTTTATTGGAGCTAATGCAGTGATCACTCAGTGTGTAAAACCTTTTTTCAGAGGAGCATTTGCTATAAACAATTAGAGTCCATTGTTTAGCTGTATTTGTGGCTACCTGAGGTGGTAGATGTAAGATGGAAAAATAATATTGTAACCAAAAACCTATTTTTTTCAAAAGCTAGTAAATGATATATACATATGGGCTTTAAAAAGTGCTACAATATTTCTTTAATTCTAGAACATCATGCATATGTTTAGGGCTCTGTGTTTGCCCAGAACTGTCTGCATCTCTACAAAGATAAGAAAAGACCTTAATCTCTGAACTCGAAGATCTGCCCTAATAAAAAGTGAACGCTAGGACACAGGTGCCAGCCCCCTTCCTGAGAGTTCATGATGTGCTCCAATATACATGCATGCATACATAACTTCTCAGAAAAGCTTGTCAGAGTTATTGGTTCCAAATGTTTAAGGAAATGCATGTAATACCACTATTAGACTACTAACACATAAAAGTATAGATGCTAGTGGTCATGCATGACAGAAGATTTAAAACATTAATTAGAAAAGTCACTATAGGCCGGGCGCAGTGGCTCACGCCTGTAATCCCAGCACTTTGGGAGGCCGAGGTGGGCGGATCACAAAGTCAGGAGATCGAGACCACGGTGAAACCCCGTCTCTACTAAAAATAAATAAATGAGCCGGGCGCAGTGGCGGGCGCCTGTAGTCCCAGCTACTCAGGAGGCTGGGGCAGGAGAATGGCGTGAACCCAGGAGGCGGAGCTTGCAGTGAGCCAGGATCGCGCCACCGCACTCCAGCTTGGGCGACAGAGCGAGACTCCGTCTCAAAAAAAAAAAAAAAAAAAAAAGAAAAGTCACTATATAGTCTACCATCAACAACAATAGGAATAAACACTAACAAAAACAAATCCTGTGGAGGCGGAGAATCTGATTTCTTGAGTTGCCACATTATATTAATTAAATGTCCAGTTGATGTCAAAATAACACATGCAAAGAAACAAGAAAACATGAGCCATACACAAGAAAAAGCAATCAATTAAATGCCTGAGAAAGCACAGACATTGGACTAACTATGCAAAGAGTTTAAATCAGCTTTTTAAAATGTGTCCAAAGAACCATAGGAAAATATGTTAAAGAACTAAAAGAAATTATAATAATGAAGCCTCATCAAATAAAGTATATCAATGAAGAGGCAGAAATTATAAGACAAAGACAGTAAGTAGAAATTCTTGAGTTCAAAAACACAATAATTGAACTAAAAAAATTACTGAAGGAATCATAGAAGACCTAGGCAGGCAGAAAAGAAGAATTAGCAAAATTGAAGACAAAACAAGTGAGATTTATTTTGTGTTTCAGAAACTAAAAGAAAAAAGAGTAAAGAAGAATAAAAAGATGTTCAGAGACATTTGAGGCATCATCAACTATACCAACATCTGCATAATGAGAATTCCTACAAAGAAGAGAAAGAAAGAGAGAGAAAGAGGAAGAGAAATATCTAAAGAAAGAATGCCCATAAACTTCCCTAATTTAATGAAAACATTAAGCAACACAATCCAAAAGCTCACTGAACTCTAAATACGACACAAAGACATTCACTTCTAGATCTATTATAACTAAGCTGTTGAATGACAAAGATGGAGAAAATAGCAAAAACAGAAGCAACTTATTGCATTAACAAGATTCGCTCAATAAGCTTAACAGCTGATATCTCTGCAAAAATTATGAAAGCCAGAAGACAGTAGAGTCATACATTCAAAGTTCTGAAAGCAAAGGACCTTCAAGAAAAAAATTATATATCCAGATATGGAATCCAGATATTGTTCAAAAATTAGGAAGAAGTTAAGGCTTTCCTAGGTAATCAAAAATTGAGAGGGTGTGTCAGTAACTGCATTGATTACAAGAAATATAAAAGAGAGTCCCCAAGGGTGATATGAAAGCACACTAGAAAGTAAATCAAATCTACATAAATAAAGAGCATCAGTAAATGTAACCACAGAGGTAAATACAAAAGACTATACAAATGTATTTTTGTTTGTAGCTTTCTAAAAATCAACTATAGTATTTAAATGCCAATTTAAATACATTTTAGATTTAAAGGACAGTGAATGATTATAAATCTTTGTTGAGTACATGGTGAATAAATATCGATTTTCATGGCAATAACAGCATAAAGGAGGAGGGAATTAAGTTAAATAGGTGAAATGTTATATATTATTAAAATTAAGTTGATATTAATTAAATATAGATTATTAGAAAGTAACATGTTAATTGTATTCCCCAGGGAAATAGCTAAAAATAGATTGAAAAAATCAATTAAAAACAAGTAAATTAAAATGGTATTGCAGAAACTATTCAATACAAAAATGCCACAATAATACATGAGTAAGGGAACACAGAAGACTAAGACATATAGAAAACACATAATAAAAATCAGACACAAATCTTATCAGTGATAACACTAAATGTCAATGGAATAAATGCTGTAACTAAAAGACAGTGATAAGCAGGATTAATCAAAATCCATGGCCTGATTGTTTACAGTCTATAGGAAACCTGCTTTGGATTCAAAGACATAATACTTTGAAAATAAAAGGATAGGAAAAGATATGCCTTGGAAAAAGTGGCTTTAAAAATATTAGACTAAATTGACTATATGGATAAAATGTTACTAGAGACAAAGGTGGCCATTTTATCATGACAAAAAAGTTGACATATTATAAAATACAACAATTTTAAACATATATGCAACCTAATAGCAGAGCCCCAAGATACATGAAGGAAAGGCTGACGTAATTGAAGAGGAAATGGACAATTCAACAATAATATTTGGAAACTTCAATACCACAATTTTAGTAATGGATAGAAAAACTAAATAGTAGATCAACAAGAAAGTAGAATACTTTAATACTGCAAATTAACCTAAGGTAACAGAAATGTATAGAACAGTCCTACCAACAACAGGAAAGTACACAATCTTCGCAAGTAAACTTGGACATTCTCTGGGATAAACAGTGTTAGGCCACAAAACATGGCTCAATAAATCAGAAAGATTGAAATCATATAACTTATGTTCTCCAGTGATAGTAGGATTAAATTAAAACTTAATAAAAAAGAAAATGTGGAAATTTACAAATATGTGCAAATTAAGCAGCACCCTCCTAAATAAGCAATGGATCACTTGAGAAATCATAATGTTCATTAGAACAGTATTTTGACATAAATTAAAACCAAACCATACATACCAAAATTTATAGGATTCTCATAATTGCTGAGAAGGGTTATTTATAGCTGTAAATGACATAAAAAACTGTATTAAATTAATAACCTAATCTTTCACCTCAGGAAACTAAAAAAGGAACAATATTATATGGGAATATGGGGATGTGTCTAGAAAATGCGTAATAAATTTGAAAAGTTTATTTTCAACAATCAAAAAAAACTAATGGATTTAGTCACCTTCAGTCAAAATATAATATTTAGCTATAAAATTGTAAATTATCATTCAATAGGAGCTAAACGTATAAGCTTGTACAAGTATTAAAATGCCTTGGATTCTAACACAAAAATAAAAGTATTTTAGATCAATAAATGGTAAAGTAAACTACCATTTAATTTATAGAAATTTGTTGGAAATAAAGAAGTAAACCCTAAAAAAGAAAGTTTACAAAAAGTTAAATATCTTAAACCACCAAATAGTTGATGATAAAACATATTTATAACAATATCAAAGGTTAGTTAGGAAAGGGGAGAAAGTTTTGTCTACAAAGCCTTTTAAATTTACAACAAAATTTCAATCTACAGCTAAAAAATATCAAACTTGTGGGGTAGAAATATTTGAATCATTTATATTTGTCAAATAAGATTTTTAATACATGAGAGGAAATTAATGTTTCCTTTATTGAATCATGTGACTGTATGATATATATTAAATATAATTGTCTGTTTTACAAAGAAAATTCTATTAACAAATGTCATGCATATCGTTGCTATAATCATTCATTATATAGGTGTAAATGCCACAGAATATAGACAGGTTATAGAACTGTTAAATAAGATACAATGAGGCCGGGTGCGGTGGCTCACGCCTGTAATCCCAGCACATTGGGAGGCTGAGACAGGCAGATCACGAGGTCAGGAGTTTGAGACCAGCCTGACCAACATGGTGAAATCTCATCTCTGCTAAAAATAAAGAAATTAGCTGGGTGTGGTGGTGCACTCCGGTAATCCTAGCTACTTAGGAGGCTGAGGCAGGAGAATTGCTTGAACTCGGGAGGCAGAGATTGCAGTGAGTCGAGATTGCACCATGACACTCCAGCCTGGGCGACAGAGTGAGACTGATCAAAAAATAAATAAATAAATAAATAAATAAATAAATAAATAAACAAACAAATAAATAAATATAAAAAATAAAAGATACAATGAATTTAACAATCTCTTTTTTTCCTTTTTGCCATACTCACTGGTTATGCCATGGAAAAAATTTGTAACAATTTTCTGTGTTGTTATCTTCCTTTCTAGTTTAACCTGAGAGAAAACTAATGCACGGAAGAAAATAATTTAAATGAGAGGAAAATAATAGCAGTGAGATTTTCATTTGCTCAATGATAATATACTACATAAAAATAAGATAACTATGAAACTGAAGAAAATGAAAACCTTATATGTAATTTAACTATTCTGGTATAACAGTTTAAGTAGAAATGAACATTTTTCATTCCACAAAAATATTAAAAAAACATTTTTTTACATTCCTCTAACATTAATCAATAGTCAAGACATTAATTAGAATCAACAGTGTTATGTAAACTGACTGCAAAAATAAAATATTTATTTTTTCATTTCAATATAATTAAAGCTGTTTTTCAATTTATTGAACATGTCTTTTAATCTGCTATTAATATCCATGTGTTCACAAAAGAGACAGTACGTTTTCTTTTCTTAGACAAAATGGAACTGAAAATTTAAAACTTCAATACAGATAAAAATATTAAAGAAAATTAATTTTTAATATTTGATTATTGACTCCATAATAAAAATGTTGTGTACAAGTTGAGGTATAAGTATAAAATTCATGCCAAATTTTTTTAAAAATGTAAAATAGCTCACTAGTAATTTTATGTTGATTACATGTAGAAATGATATTATTTTGGATGTATAGGGTTAAATAAATTATATTGCTAAGAGTAGTTTCACCTGCTTCTTTTTGTTTTTAATTGTGACAGCTAGAAAATTTAATATGACAAATGTGCTCTACTGTGTATTCCTGCCAGAGAGCACTGGTATATAAAATGCCTGTGTTTGTTTTAAAGACATTACTAATGTGTCCCTTTTCACCCTCTTCAAGTATCTCTCATGTTCTCAATTATTCCTTACAGATTGGGAATTAACAATATATTGGTCAATTCTTCTGTAAATTACTAATCACCTGGAATTAGAGGACAGAAATTTAGGACAGTTGAATTCTTCCATAGCATCTTTTTGAGAATTCTCATCTTTAATTACATCAAATGAATGTTAATTCTACTTTTTAAATATCTTTGGTAGTGTTTTTTTTGGTAAGTAATACATAGTCAAAACCAGAGTTTATGAATTACAGTCATTTATCTGTTACAGAACTCCATAAACTGCAGTTAGCTTTTCTGTCTTTCTGCTTCCTCTGAACACAACATTGAAACATTTGCTGTTTTGGGAATTCTCCAAAAGCCTTTCATTTGGGCTTTTGATTTAATTTTTGTAAGCCTGTAACATTTATATTTGTCCTTAGTCAATGATGCTCCTTCCATCTTGGGATATGTAATTATTGTGATTCTTCTGTGGGTTTTAATGTCTGGTATATAAAATGCAGCATGCAGTTTTAGAGTACTCAGATAGTCCACAAAAGTGTATGTGAGCTTAAAGAAAAAGTAGTGGATCAGCCATGGATAGAATTTACATTAAGCTGCAAAGAGTGCTGTTAGCTGACAGTCTATAGCTGTTTGCATCTTTGGGTGTAATAATCTGCATTGGTTAAACAAATTTTATGCTTCATTGTGTAAATGAAATGGGTAGAAACCCGTTTTCTACCCTGTGATGCATGGTTAGTTTTTTGTGTCACCGTGTCTAAGCTAGAGTATCTAACACTAGTCTAGGTATTGCTGTGAAACTATTGGATGTTTTGGCTAATATCTACAATCTGGTAACTTTTAGTGGAGGAGGTGACCCTTGATAAAGAATGTAGGCTTCATATAATCAGTTCAAAGCCTTAAGGGCAAAAATTAAGTTTTCTCTGAGAAGGAGTTCTGTCTCAACAGTGTAATTATGAACTCCTGTTTGAGTTTTCAGCCAGATGACCTGCCCCGATTTTGGACTTACCAGACTCCACAGTCACATAAACCAATTTCTTCAAATAGATAAGTAAATAAAATTGTATAATATATAAAATAGGCCGGGCACAGTGGCTCAAGCCTGTAATCCCAGCACTTTGGGAGGCCGAGGCGGGTGGATCACAAGGTCAGGAGATCGAGACTATCCTGGCTAACATGGTGAAACCCCGTCTCTACTAAAAAATACAAAAAACTAGCCGGGCGTGGTGGCGGGCGCCTGTAGTCCCAGCTACTTGGGAGGCTGAGGCGGGAGAATGGCGTGAACCCGGGAGGCAGAGCTTGCAGTGAGCTGAGATCACGCCACTGCACTCCAGCCTGGGAGACACAGCGAGACTCCGTCTCAAAAAAAAAAAAAAAAAAAGTTTATATATATATATAAATAAAAATATGATATATGATATATTTTATATATATATATATACACACACACATTCATATTTTTCTTATTATGTTTCTCTGGAGAACCCTGAATGATACATGCCCTGTAGAAATAAAGGTATTTAGTTTCTTCTCGTTTGGGTAAGAGAAGCAGAAAAAAGAAAGAAATATTGATTATCATCTAATATTGCAGTTCTTTGTGGTTTGAAAAATATTTTGTTTACTAAAGTAATTATGTTATATCAAAGCCTTAAAATTCTGTATCTGTGTAAGATTTCTTAAAAGTTGTACTTGGAAAATGTAGTATTTCAGACAAAGAATTTGCTTTACAAGAAATTATTCCAAAAATACTTTTATATAATGTATGCATTTGTGACAAAGTAAACCAAGTGCAATAATCTGATATTCTTTCTTTTGTCATTAAAGTCATTATTTAATATTTGACATTGGAATATGTAACAAAATCTCATGATTAATTGCCTTAAGTTTTCAAAATGTAAATTGCCATTGTCTCAGTGAAGAACCAGTTATCACACCAAAAATTGGCATTCAGCTATAGATTTCTCAATAAATATTTAGCATGGTGCATGGAACACAGAGTCGTGGGATATTTGCTCCCACATATTTGTTTATATTCTGAAATAAACTGGCAACAATCTTGTTCAGCTAGTAGAAAATGACAACTATATTGATTTGTGAAAAGTAAATGAAGAATAAATACCAAAGTCAACATAATATATGATAAAGCAAATATGGAACACATTTATTCTCATGTAGAAAAGAGTTGAAGAGAAATATAAAGCTAAGTGAAATCTGACTGAACATTGGGGTTCAAAATATAAGACAATTCTGAAGCAAAGGGATTCTCTGGAAGATGTGAGGTGCCTGAAGAGGCTGAAATGCAGTGAAGTGTCAGCTCCATGGGGTAAGGTGCTATTTCTGCTATATGATGAAAAAGAAAGATGGCAAGGCAGGGCTGAATTTAACTGAGAGGCAGATGAGTCTTTTAAAGCTCATTTTTTATGTAAGACTTTGAGGGTGCCTGTTTAGTAAAGAGTTAGGGTGCTTAGCACACTTAGGGTGCTCAAACCCTGCATGTTTCAAAGAAATGACTAGTCTTTGGCTCCTAGAATATTGACTTTGAGCCTTGGACAATTTGAGTCTGGTAAAGTATGTCTTCATATTAGTGAGGGCTCTTTACAGAAACAAAACAAATAGCATATATATAGATATAGAGAATGAACTTTCTTCACCTTCATTATCATTTTTAATTGAAACATAATTTTACATGTGTATGGGATAATATTTTGATACATGTATATAATTTATAATGATTAAATCAGGATACTTAGCATATCCATCACCCCAAACATTGATCATTTTTTGTGTTGAGAACATTCAAATCCACTTTTCTATTTATTTAAAATACACAATGAGTTATTTGTAATTATAGTTACCCTATAGTGCTGTAGAACACTACAATTTATTCTTCTTGTATAGCTGTACTTGTGCATCTGTTAATCAACCTTTGACTGTCTCTATTCCCAAATACTCTTCCCTGCCTCTAGTAATGACTCTTCTACTCTCTACCTTTATGAGATCAAATTGTAAGCTTCCACGTATAAATATGAACATACAACATTTATCTTAGAAAAAGATTTATTATGAGGAATTGGCTCATATGATTATGGAGTCTGAGAAGTCCCAGCATCTGCCTTCTGCAAGCTGGAGGCCCAGAAACGCTGGTATTAATGAAACTAATGGCAAAGACTAATTACTTTTGCACCAACCTAAATAGTTTTAGTCCAAGCCTACAGGCCTGAGAACCAGAGGATATAATGTCCAAGTGCAGGAGAAGATGGATGTTTAAGTGCAAGCACAGGAAGAAAGAGAGAATTTGCCCTTCTTTCACCTTTTTGTTCTATTCCTGTCCTCACCATGTTGGATGATGCCCCTCACATTGGTAAGGATCATCTTCTTTACTTAATTTAAAAAGTAAAATGCTAATCTCTTTTGAAAATACCCCAAAAAACATACCCAGAAAGAATGTTTTATCATGTATCTGGGCATTCTAATCAAATTGACACATAAAACTAACCATTACAGGCTTTGCATACCTGAGACCTTAACCCATGCCAGACAGTCTTTACTAAATAATGTGATTAAGAACCAATATCTGTTTTTGTCCACCTGAGGCCCTGGTCCATACTTTATCAGTTTGACCTCTGCAGGGTGGAGAACTGAAGACTGAATGGTCATTTGACTATCCCATGTTTGTATAATTGACCCTCCCCTAAAAATCCTGGACCCAAGGCTCAGATGATCTTCCATAGTTGGAAATAACTTTTGTAAATGTTGCCTCACATCATTGCTGGGAGAATTAAGCACTGTGCATGAGACTCCACTGGGAGAACACAAGCTGGTGCCTAGTTTTTCCCAGACTCCACTCTATGAACCTTGTTCTTTTATTTTAATCTGTACACATTTGCCATAATAAAAAATACCTGTGAGATTGGCAGCTTTTCTTTTCCAAGTTCTGTGAGCCATTCTAGCAAGTCAAAGAACCTGAGGATGGTCTTGGGAAACTCCTGACACACTATATCAAGGGTATTACAATATTCTTAATATGCGAAAAAGAACGAAGCATTCTTCCTGGCTAGGAAGAATTGATCTACAGGCTTGTAGAAGGGTTATCCATGGATTTTTGGGCCCAGAACTGTGCCAGTTGCACCCAGAAAAAATGGGGTTCTCTAGATACTACTACAAAGTGGTGCAGGCCATCAAAAAGTAGAACTTAGCTATATCCGAATAAAGAAATGTGAGGTCCAGTAAAGCTCTTCTTGATTCCATTGCCATCCTTAATCATAGCCACCATTTATAGAGTGCCTATTAGGGACCAAGGTTTGATTACATATACTGTAATCACTGGAGATTTAAATCTCCATATTCGAGACTTAAAAACATAGAATAATGAAGAGGAAAAATCACTTACTCTTAATTATTCATAAAGCTGGTATGTGAGAGAGAAAGGGTTTGAAATCATGTTGTACTTGTGATGTTTAAATATTTTTCGTGTTGTGTGTTCATGACAGGAATATGAAAAATTCCTTTTTTTTTAAATTCCTTTTCTCTTTTTATATTTTGTAAAATCTTTGTGAAAGTGGTAGAAACTCAATTATATTTTCAGTTTTTGGCTGTATCAGAGCTTGCTAAAATTGTTTTCACGTGGAAGAGCACCCTTCTAGGGCCTGGGTGAGATGGTGGCAGCTTGAGAAACCAAAGTCAGAGAATTGCAAAGGGGAATAAATCATGTGTACCCCTAAAGCTGTAAAAAAAATAAAATCAATGAGACAAAGTCAATGGGCCTAATCAATTGTAGATGTCAATCTGTAAAAGTCTGTTTTTACTATGTGGGTTGTACAAAAACAAACATCAGGCTAAATTTGGTAGATTGGTCATAGTTTTTCAATCCATCCTCTGAGGAAACGTGAAGCATAGGCAAGCGTTAGAGGAAGGACTAAAGTTTTTATTCAAAGTTCACAGATTATCCACCTGGGTGTGGTAGAAAAATGCAGGGTAAAACTTTAAACACAGAGATTAGTGGCTGTATAATAGATTATTAAGATTTCAGGGTACCTGCAGGAGAAAAACATCCCTCCTGTCATGTTCATCAGTTTTCTTCCCGTCTTACCTGTCTCTAGGACAATCTAGTTCTGTTTTTATGGCTTATCTACAGAGAAGTACTAAGTTTCTAAAAGGCTCTGGTTGTATCCTAAAGATTCATCCATGACCTAAAGAAACAGAATCCAATATGCCTGATGAGGCATATTGCTGCTTGTAATCTGAGACTGTGAGCCCTTCGTCAGCAGAGCATTACTGACTGAAATATAGATTGAGGATCACTTGTAGAAAACCCTTCTTTATTTAAGTTTTTATAATGATGGAAAATAGAAAATATTTCTATCCACTATAAAAATAAATAATAACATGAGATTGGGTCTCAGTTAATTCAGTGTAGAAAGTAATATTTTTTCATGAAAAATGAATGATAGAGCTTTCCTAGAGAGAAAAGATAAAGAATTATATCCCAGACTCTTAAGTTATTCCTGTCTTTTAGCATCAACATAGAATCAAGAAGGGGAAGGAGGGTGAAACATTAAAAGATAAGGCTCTGCTTATCCAACCTTGAGCAGTCCCAGAGTTAAACTCTCCTTTCAGTGATGTTCCAGGTCTACATTTCGTAAAAACATCCATATCTAAAGACAGTGTTCATCAGAAAATAGGAATCTCAGAGCAGTAACTCATAGGAAGGAAATCAGATATAAGGAAGTTCTAGGATCCTTGTTCATCCATGACAATTAAACAGTAATGGGTTTTGCACATTGGTTGGTGATATGAATATTGGAAGGACTGGCTATTGGTCAGCCCTAGAGGAAGGAATTCTGAGTTTCCATTTATACAAGAAGTTAACTTTTCTGAGTTTCAGACTAGAGGACAGGAGGCACTGCTCCAACCTCTTAGCTTAGCCTTATTAAAAATATACAGAAGTCTAGCACTGAGTCCTTTTTTTAAAAAAAATTATTCCGTAAGAAAGTAGCAAACATGAAACGTCTATATGTGTGTAGGTGGGAATTTTTCAGAGAAACTTTTGTGGGCCTAGATAAACTCTTTCCCTCAAATAAAAAGTACTTGGTTTTCAGTGATCCTACATGGTCAAAGAGACATCAAACATTGCTTTTTACACATTGCTAGTGGAATAGGAAAATGGAATAGTTGCTTTGGAAAACAGGTACTTCTTCAGAAAGTAAAATACAGAATTATCTTATGACCAGGCAATTCCACTCCTAAGTATATACACAGGAAACCTAAAACATATGATTAAACAAAAATCTTCTACGTGAATGTTCATAGCAGTATTTTTTATAATAGCTGGAAATTGGACAGTTCTTATGTCCATAAATTAATAAATAAACACACAAAATGGCATATCCATAAAATAGAATATTATCTAGCCATAAGGGTGAAGTACTGATACAAGCTACAACACAGATAAACTTTGAAAATATTAAAGCAAGTGAAAGAAGTCAGACTCAAAGCCACATGCAGCTTGATTTTATTTATACAAAATGCCCATCCACAATAGGCAAATCTAGAGTCAAAAAATAGATTAATGTTTATCAGAAGATAGAGAAGGGTATGTCTGCTAATGGTTATGGAGCTTCTTTTAGGGACAATAAAAATATTCTGGAATTAGGTAAGATTATTGTTGCACAACTTTTTGAATATACCAAATGTAACTTCATATTATACTTTAAAGCGTTAAGAATGTATACCAAACAAGAATGTACGCCAAAATTATAGTAGGATCTTCTTTGAGATGGATAAGAGGGACATAGTTATTAAATAGAGTGAAACTTCCAAAAACTACCCAAAGACATAAGACAAAATATTATACATTGCTAATTGTAGGCTTTAAAAATTACTCTTTATGTTATATTTAAAAATTTCAAGGGGAAATATTTTCCATTTTATTTTACTGTATTTCCAGTAAAATTTATAAAAATTGCATTTAACTGTATGACACAAATTAAAAATAAAGCCCTCTGTCATAGTTTTGCTTAAAGTTACAAGAAATTTCTTGCGTACTTTGCCTTTAGGGTTCTGACGATGTGTTAATCATTAAATAAGATGTTCAATAAGATGAAAGAGAAAACAGCAGGAAACCACTCAAGGTACAATATAACCCTTTGATTAGAAGCAATTACTTCTCAAATTAATCACATGTAACACCAACTGTTGGCTTATTTATTATCTTACTCTATAACTTACACTTCATATTCAGAAAGAGTGGGGGTTCTCTTCTGGAAATTAGGAAACAAATTCAGGTGCCTTTTTCATTTTCATTGAAACTGTTAGTTGAAATAAAATGTAAAGAGTTGATAGTATAAAGGAAAGGGAAAAATGAAAGATAGGACTATAGATTGAAATTCACATGATTTGTAGTCTTGAGAAAATTTGTCTCTTCAATATATATTGAAAATTCTAAAAGGAAGTCAGCAGCCACTCCTACTGAAAAATAAAAAGAAGGAAAGAAATCTAACCAAGTTGAAAAGAAATAGTCTTCCTCTGCCTCAAAAGTAAGTGAACTAAGGCTGATGTCTTAATTTACCCAATTTGATGTGCTACACAGAGCTGTCCCAAAAGTAACCTTGGATATATTTAGGTTATATTTGTCACTACAATGTTATAAATCCATGCATTTATAGTCAATTGCTTTTTGACAAAGGTACCAAGAACATAATGGGGAAAGGACAGCCTTTTTCATAAATGGTGTTGGGAATACTGGCTATTCACATGCAGAATAAATTGGATCTTTATCTGACATCATAGACAAAAGTCAATTCAAAAGAGATTAAAGACTTAAATTTAAAACCTGAAACTTAAAACCACTAGAGTAAAAGCTTCATGATACTGGTTTGGGCTCTGGGCAATGATTTTCTGGATATGACCTCAAAGGCACGGGCAACTAAAGCAAAAATAGACAAATGAGATGGCCTGAAACTGAAAAACTTATCCACAACAAAGGAACAATTAACAAAGTGAAGAGACAGTTCACAGAAAGGAAGAAAATATTTGCAAACCATACATCAGATAATGGGTTAATATCCAAAATAAAAAGGCTTCCAAATGACTCAATAGCAAGAAAACAAACTGATTAACAAATAGGCAAAGGACCTGAACAAACTTTTCTCAAAAGAAGACACAGAAATAGCCAACAGGAACATGAAAAAGTACTTGGTATCCACTAATCATTAGGGAAATGCAAATTGAAACTGCACTACTGAGATATCACGCCATACATGTTAAAACAGCTTTTATCAGAAAAAAAAAAAAAAAAAAAAAAAAAAAAAAAAGGAAAAGTGTTGGCAAAAATGTGGAGGAAAGTGAACTCTTGCACATTGTCGATGGGAATGTAAACTACTACAGATATGATTGAAAACAGTATGAAGGTTCCTCAAAAAACTAAAAACTAAATAAATAAATAAATAAATAAAACTACCATATGCTCCAGTAACCCCACTTCTGGGTATATATTCAAAGGAATGAATATCAGTATGTCAAATGGATATCTGTACTCTCATGTTCATTTCAGTATATTTTTTATCAATATCCAAGATATATAAACAACTTAAGTATCCATCGGTGAATGAATACATAAAGAAAATGTGGTATATACACAACAAAGACTATTCAGCATTAAAAAAGAAGAAAACACTGTCATTTGTGACAACGTAGATGAACCCGGAGGGCATTATGCTAAGTGAAATAAGCCAGGCACAGAAAGATAAACACTTCATGTCTCAATTATGAGTAGAATCTAAAAAAGTTGAATTCATACAAGAAAAGAGTAGAATGATGTTTACCAGAGACTAGGGATGGAGGGTAGGAGGAAAGAGAAAGGCAGTTGTTTACCAAAGGGTAAAATTACAAATTTAGAAGAGGATTGTTTTGAGATTTATTGTACAGCAGAGTAACTATAATCAATAATAATGTGTTATATATTTCAAAATAAGTAAGTTTGTACATTTCAAATGTTTCCTCATAAATAATAAGCAAGAGGCGTGATAAATATATTAATTTTGTTTAATCATTATATATTTTATACATATATGAAACCATCACATTGTACCCCATAAATGTATGCAATTATGAATTGTCAATTAAACATATTTTATATATTTATTTATTTATTTTGAGTCAGAGTTTCACCATGTCACCCAGGCTGGAGTGCAGTGGTCACTGCAACTTCTGCCTCCACAGGCGTGTGCCGCCATGTCTGACTAATTTTTGTTTTTGTTTTTGTTTTTGTTTTTGAGACGGAGTCTCACTCTGTCACCAGGCTGGAGTGCAGTGGCGCAATCTCGTCTCACTGCAACCTCTGCCTCTCAGGTTCAAACAATTCTCCTGCCTCAGCCTCCAGAGTAGCTGGGCCTGCAGGTTCACGCCACCATGCCCCGCTGCTATTTCTTGCATTTTTAGTAGAGACCATGTCTGGCTAATTTTTGTATATTTTGTAGAGACAGTTTCACCATGTTGCCCAGGCTTGTCTCAAACTTCTGAGCTCAAGCAATCTGCCTGCCTCTTCCTCCCAAAGTACTACAATTACAGGCCTGAGCTGCTGTCCTGGTTGTCAATTAAAATTATATTAATAAAATACATTAAAATTAAAAACAAAATATGAAATAGTAGTGATGGGGTATACTTTATTTATAAATTATATGTAAGTGTTTACTAAGATTGAGAAAAGAAAATATCTGAGACTCCACCACTAGCAACCTATACCATGAAATAGTTCTTTAGTGGATTGTCGTAATACCTGATTAAAATTCAATTCTTAATAATAATAGCAGTGATTTTATATTGCCTTATCAGATCAATATTTGAATATTGATTTAAATGTGGATCTAGCCTAGAAGGTTAGTGTGTTGCAATGGAAATGAAAAAAAAAAAAAGCATAAAATTAAATTTGAAAGACTTAGCTTTATGTACTCGTTTACATTCTGGTTTCCTAGTTGCTATTAGGTGAGAATAATGACAATATCATAAAGTATTAGTGATTTTATTTTCGTAAACATTATTTTTCTCTTTGCAAAAACCACTTCTCTGTTATAGTTCTGATTACAAATCTCAGTATTTCAAGGTCCCTCCAAACTTTTATATTTCCAAAACTCAAATTCTTCACACTATTCTCACAGCCATCAGGCTTCCTTTAGGAATTTCCTACCACAGTGATTTCTCAGTGTTTTTTTTTTTTTTTTTCCTTCTTGCAATTATCTAATACATATTTTTTCTATTTTAACTTATTTGAAATATCTGATGTGATTTATGTTTTACTCATCCCTAACCATTAAGATGTCTACAAAGATTTAAATAGAATTCTTTAACAATGAGGGTTCTTATAATTTAGTAAAAATTGTGAAAAAGAGCTATCTACTCACATAACAAAAACAGGATTGCATTAAATTAAGATCATGAACCCTGGATCTCAGATGCCTTGGCTATAATCCTTGCTCTGACAATTACTGTGTGGTCATAGGAAAATCCCGACATTTACCATATTTTTTATTTACTCTATAATTGTTTCTTAAATTTATATATTAGATTAGTTGCAGACCTTATTATGAATATTAAAAAATTGAGATAAAACCTCTTTTGGTTTGTGATTTACAGCCTACTAGAGAGATGCATGTAATTCAACAATAATAATGCTAAATTTTAGAGATGTCCTAAAGAAGATTTTATAGCAATTAATTTTTCATTTTATTATAAATTTGAAGTAGTCTTGGTAGTTAGTAAAGTACAATGATTAAAATAAGGTTCTCATTATTAATGTGTACATGTAATACAAGTACTGTGTGACCACCACCAGAAATCATCTCATTTTAACATGTTTGCCTTATTTCAAACCTACTTTGTCCCCACCCCAACTAGAAATAAAAATTGAATATAATAAAAGCATTTGTATACACTGTTCCTTTTGTTTATCTTGAATTCTCAGAGATAATCATTATAATATACATCTGATAAGATACATATCCAACTGTATTGTAAGAAGTGTGAATTTGCACCATTTTTATATGTTTTCAGATTGTCCTCCAAGATGTTTTCCTCCTACTATGGCAGAGTACATTCAGTACTAATCTTTATAGAGTTTGACCAACAGAATATTAGCAGTTATAATAAAAGCTGAAGCTTTAGCTATCCTGGCTCCGGTTTTTGTGCCTAACATGTGCTCAAATGACCTGCCATGGGAAGATCATGCCATATATAACTGCTGCCGTTTCTGCTAAGATTGAAAGTATACTCCAGCCACTGTCCCTCTTAATTTATTCCAGGATAGGCAGTGCTCCTCACCAGAATCCCAGTAATTGTCTCAACAAGTTACGCTTAAGGATAGATTACCTCACAGTATTATGGGAAAATTTTGCTCAAGAATTCCTCAGTGCTATAATCAACTTTTTATATCTATTTACATGGGCGGTAGCCCAATTACAGTTATCTCTTGGTATCCATAGGGCACTGGTTCCAGGGCCCCCATGGATACCAAAATTTGTGGATGCTGAAGTCCACAGTATAAAATGGGGTAGTATGTGTGCATAACCTATGCACATCCTCCTGCATACTTAAAATCACCTCCAAATTACTTATAATACTTAATACAATGTAAATTCTATGTAAATAGTTGTTATACTGTATTGCTTAGGGAATGGTAAAAGAAGTCTGTACATATTCAGTACAGACATTATTTTTCTGAACATTTTGAGTCCACGGTTAACTGAATCTATGAATGCAAAATGCACAGATTCGCAGGGCCAACTGCACTTGGTTCTGCCAGTGTCTTTCATTTCCTTTGAAAACTCCTACGTTTTCTTTGAAAGGGAGTTCAGATCTCATTATGCCACAGATAATTGACCCAAACATGACTTTGTTCTCCTTTTACTTTAATTGTTTTATTCCAGAAAGCATGTCTCCTTAAATTCTTTATTTCCTTCCTGTAATATGGATATTAACAAGGCATAGCTACTCTAAAATTCGGTATAACATTGATGTCCTCCATTATCAACATATGGAGGATTCATTCTGTGACCTGACAATAATGGGCAGAGCTGTCTGTGGTCACTGTCTACCATTCTATGAGAGTGCTATTTGAACTGACTGGTGTACTTCAGTACAAAATGACAAAAAATAAATCAAATCTAAGACTATAAATCTTTGCTCAAGTTCACAGTTTGCTAGCATCTCTAGGCTTATGGCTGAGGTGGACGCAACTGGGGTTAAGACAGCTCCTTATTATAACATTATAAAATCCTTATTATAACATTCCAAGCATCATTTAGCTTTCGGAGACACAAAACTGGAGCATTGAAGGCTACAGACACGATGTACTGATGTACTAGCTATAAAGTTTACAATATTTTACTGCATGAGAAGATGTAAGACATTATTTACACTTTGGTGGGAAACCTCCTGGGAGCTCCAAAGAAAGAATTGAGCCACATTCTAAGTATCCTGAATTTAGGATCCATAGTTTTATATTTATCTGAAATTTAATCTGGCTTCCAAGAAGCCTTAACTGACATTATCACACAATCCGTGTGTTTTATATGACTTCCACCAATTGCTGGCCTTGCTATTCAATCAGACAAAAGTCTGATGACACTTAATTGATCTACTATCTTATACCTATTGAAATAAAATAGTCATTACAAATCCAGCCATGCTTTGCTTCTAGGAACTGGATTTTCATTCATGCTTCCTATGAATGGACAACCGTCCATGCTTTCTTTTTCACAAAAACTTTGTATAGCCACACTAAATTGTAAACAAATATCAGTAATTAAGTTCTATGCACCCTCATTCTCTGCCATTTTCTGTAGTACAGACTGGGTACTTGGACTTGACAAACTTCTAGAACCAAGAGACGTGGGCATGTTTCATCTTGGGAACTCCCATTTTTCAGCTTGTTAATTGTGTAGTTTCTTTAATCAGGTTTTAACTTAGTCTAAAGTTTAATCAATTTCACAACTTTTTATTTCTCCTAAGTGAGACACCTCTTATTCGTATTAGGAAATCTGAATAAAAACATTCATGGATTTAAAATTGTACACATTGGCTTCACAAATGATAATATCTTGTCATGCCAACTTTCCTGGAACACCTATACTTAAATGAGTCCTTATACCTTGATTGTTCTCCCTAAAAAAAAATTTTGGGGATCTTTCTGGTCTATATGTCTGTTCACCATTCAGAACCTTGGACATGTATCTATCATTAATTTATCTCCTTGTACAAGACTATACACCTGTCATTCTAACATATTTCTTCCAATTTCATCTAGAGAAGTAATCTGTGTTAGGAGATATAAATTCCATCAGTTCTGGATCTGGCAGAAACATCAGTTATGCAAATAGATGCTTCTTGCCTTCTCCATTTTTAGTAGTGTAAATCAATCTAGAAGAGTGTTTTTAACCTTTTTGTTCCAAGAACCCATTTGGCAGTCTGGTGAAGCTGATCCTTTCTCAAAACGATGTTTTAAACAAAAAAGCTTAAGAATACAAAATAAATTATATTGACATAGATATCGAAGTATTAGAAACTGTGATATCATAATACATGTTTCTTTATTAAACTATTATATATCGTACCTTGCTCTCTTTACAAAAACTGCCATACTTTTTAGAATGATAAACATAAAGGATAGTTCAAAATATTTACAATTCTAATGTGATACAAAATACCTGTAAATTCTATTAGTGACAAGCCATGATATTGCTAATATTTGTTGCCTATACTCATAATTGAAAGCAACAGTACATTTCAATTAGACCTTAGTGAGAATGAAAATGTAACATATTCTCATTCAAGTTTATGAATCCCTAAACTCTATTCAAGTGTCCCTTTGTGCTCATGTACTCCTGGTTAAGAAAATATGATCCACAAAGGCAAAAGTACCTAAGGTTCAGGAAAGACATAATGTGGAATTACTGGCTTACCTGGGATTGAAAGATTTCCCATATATAACATTTTCAGTGCTGAAACAGAGACAGTCACAGGCAAACTTGAATGGTTGTTCTTTCTACGGAGCTCTCACCTACTGAAAGACACCTTTTGAAAGCCATTTTTTCTTTTTTTTTTTTTGAAAATCAAAAAATCCAAGGGAGAAGAGGGTGGAAATGAATGCTGAGTATGAAAACTATATTTGACATAATTCATACTCAAAATTCACACAATCACCTTCTCATGATACACTTTTGAAATAACAACTACACTAAAAAGAAATAATTCCTAAATCTTACCAGTTACCTGTACTGTAGACAGTTCTATATTAATTTCTAATTGCTGCTATAAAAATGACTATAAATTTAGCTATTTAAAATCACAAATATATTCTCCTAAGTTCTGACAGTAATGGTCTAAAATGGGCCTTCAGGGCTGCATTTCTTCTGTATACTCTAGGGAGAACCTTTCTGTGCCTTTCCAGCTGCTAGATACTGCCTACATCCTGTGGCTCAAGGACTCTTCCTCCATTTTCAAAGTCGGCAGCATAGCACTATCTGTCTTGTCTGACTTCCTGGCTTTTTCTTGTAAGTGCTATTGTGACTATATTGAGCCTACCTAGATAATGGAGGATAATCCTCTTATCACAGAGTTCTTAATCACATCTGCAAAATTTCTTTGAATGTAAGGTAACAGATTCACAGGTTTCTGGAATTAGGATATGCGCAGTTTGGGGAGAATTATTCAGTCTACCTCAAAACCCAAGTCTAGAATTCCAGGGTCATATATGTATTAATCGTGTCTAACAAAGTCAATATATTAATACAGGATCAAAGAAACAACTTACGAAAACAGAGCCAGGGGCTATCACATTGGTTAAGTGAGAGATTTGCTCCAGTGCCAGGACGTGGGTTCCCCAACTATACTTGTCAAGTGAAACTTGATATTTATCTTTGACTGTTGTCCATGGCTCCTATGTTCTTTTCTCTATTGTTATTCCTGGCCTCTCTGTCAATTTGAATATTTCCTTCTGATTTATTTCCAAGCTTAGATTTCAGTTTTAATCAGTGTCTAATCTGATGTTAAACTTGTCTTCTGAGTCCTTCATATCTGCTATGGTCTGAATATTTGTGTCCCTTTCCTCACAAATTTATATGTTGAAATGTAATCACCAATATGATAGCAGTAGGAGGTAGAATCTTGAGAGATGATTAGGTATTGAGGTAGAGCTCTCATAAATGATTATTGCTCTTTTAAAAGAAGCCCCAGAGAAGTGTCTTCTCCTCTTGCATCCTGTGAAGACTCAGCTAGAAACTCCATCTATGAACCAGTAAACAGGTCCTAACTAGACAAGAATTTGCTTTGATCCTAGCGTTCCCTGACTCTAGACCTGTGAAAGCAAACTTCTTCCTTTTTAAAATAAGCTATCAGATTTATATTATTTTGTTATGACAGGCCAAACAAACGTGGTATATTTAGCTTTAGATATTTTCTTGTGATTCTTGCTTATAGGCTCCTATAATCTGGTAAAGACTTTCCATGGTAAATTCCTTAGCATAATAATTATATATATTTATATATCCTTATTCTGTAACTCTATTACCTTGTGTTTTATTTCCATTCTTTTTGTTTTACTTTCTTTCTTGGCCATTTTTTTTTCCAATTTCCCTTTTTATTTTTTATTGAGCATCAGACACTGTATATGAAATATTGTAAAGACCGATTGAGACCCTAATGATGTTATCTTTCTCTAGATCTATTTACTGGTAAAGAAAGGTGATCTGGTGTAATCTACTTTTCAACTACAATCCAGGAGAAATAGACTAATTGCATTTTTGGGGGGAAGTCTCTTCCATTAACAGAATATCCTTAACAGAATACTATAGTCATAAAATCTATTCCTCTACCAACCTAATTTATATTTATCAGTGCTCTCAGTTTACATATAAAAATCTAGTGTATGTATGTGTATGTGATTACAATAAAAATAAATGTTTAGCAAACTAAAGTACAGCCTATTTTTAATATTCAGCAACATTATGCAAATGAAAAGATGTCAATTCTTTCTGTGATTTTCACTATGGTTTTTGCTTACACTAAATATCAGCTGTCTGGTTGAGTATATTGTTTCAAATACTAGGTACAGAAAAATGTTACAGGAAATGAGATACCATTAAAGAATTTATTTCACTCTTCCAAGAGGGCAAGAGTGTTACACATAAATCTTCAAAGGGTATCTCAATTCATAAATTCTTAGGAAGTCCTCTTGTGTTAGCAAGATATTTCCTATAGCCTTCTCTTTTATAAACTTTGCAGAAATCCCATTATCATAGCCTAGGGCAGTTAAAACCTTCATATTCTATGCTATTCTACAGTTTTATTTTGCTGTTTCAAAATCTGAAGAATTTTTTATATGATAGCCTGTTAATTATTGCCAGGAAAATAGAAACTCTAGTCATAAATATCATAAATTGAACAAAGTTACTCAATTATTTGGCATGACATCTCTCAAAAGGGTAGATTTACCCAATTATTTTTCTTTGTCCAGCTTTTATTAGTGAGTAAATTTAATTGGTAAATAAAGAAATGTTTCTATATTGAGTTATGCTTGAGATATTTATACAATCTCAACTTTCCCCTTCCTTTCACATATATTCCTTAGTAGCTTCATACTCTTATATTGATTATAGTTTATTCAAAATATTTCTAAGTATATCCTTTCTAAATAATTAATTTGTTTGCATTTACCTCCATTTCTATTGCATCCAAAGTTTTATCGACTTCTAGAGGGAGGAAAATAAACAATAGCAACCAAAAAAAAAAAAAAATGTTATTATCAACAATCGCCATTTTGATTTTTCCAACAGCCTAAAGTCCCTTAACATGGCTGACAGAAAAGAAGATGAAGCACCCTTAACAGGCAGATGTCTTAGACACTGCAAAATATGTGAATAGCATATATGAACAATACAATTGAGACGTTGTGATGAATTATAATAGCAGAAAGCAGAATAACTGAGCTAAAGGATACTTGGCTATATGGTTTCCACATCACTGGATGTCGGAAACATCAAATCTTTCAAAAAGGTACATAAAAATAAACTAACACACCAGCTTGGTTATTTAATGTAGTGAATTATCGTGTTATTTCTCTCAAATAGTATTTTAGGATATTTAAATTATGCATACTTCTTTTACTGCCTGGAATATCTGTCCTCTTTTGTCAATATGTATACATTTGAATTATCTTCCAAAATTTAATATAACTAGCAAAGCATTACATAAGACTTCTGTTACCTAATCAACCTACCTAATACAGCATGCTTTTCTATCACTCCTACTGTATTATTGAAAAAAATCACACCATATTTTAACTGCTGATTTGTGTAATTTTCTTGCCCTCTAAACTGAAACCCTGGGTTTGTTTTACTTTGTTTTGTTTTCAATATCATATGTCTATAGGGTCAATGTAAAGTAATGCATATATGTTAGAAAGATTGTAATAGATTTTTAAATATTTTAATTATTTTTTTCATTGAAAATATGTACTTTTGTTTCTAAAAATGGTTATGTACATATTTAAGTGCTAACTCCCACTTTTTAAATATGCCCAGTTAAAGGAATGCTATTATGGTTTCCATTAACAGCATCTAAAATATAGCAACCACCAAATAGATGTCTTTACCAAATAGATGCCTTCTGAACTTTCCGTAATGCTCAGCAAATTAGAAGTAGCAGAAACAATGAGTTAATAGAATTAGTAGATGGAATAGTAGTTAATATAATTTCATTCTCTGAAATTACCTTTTAGATCTTTAGTGTGATATTACAGTATAGAAAAAAATTCAGGAACTTAGTCCGTGTGTTCTCCGCTCCCCCAGCTGCAAAGATGGCAGAAATAAGAAAATAACTTTCTGTTCTCTGGACTCCTGCTTATTTATTTCCTTCATTAGTACATTGTAGAACTACTGAGACTGACTTTGCACAAATACAGTTACATTTGGTAAACAATAATAAGCCTTGATTTAAGCAATAATAAACTAAGGTTTCTGATTGAGATTTCAGAATGTCATTCCCAAAACCTGCAAAAATTGTTAAAAATACACATTCTTGGGCCCCCATCTCAGATCAAATGAATCATAATTTCCACAGAGGGTATAGAGTCTATATTTTTAAGCACGTTTTCCAGGTGTTTCAGAGGTAAAAGCTAGTTGAGGTAATGTTGGAACTTTGTGCAATACCTGATTATTGGTTCTGAAGCGGATTAAATTCAGTGTCTTTGCCAAATCTCCTGATCCAACGTTAATGTTCCCTCTATAATTTATAATTAATAGACTATTAATTTATTCTGTTACATACAAACATTTCTGTAGAAAACAAGAAGGAAGATTACCAGGTCTGTCCTGAGGGAAATATAAGACTCTATATCCAAAAAGACTGTGGGCTGTGAGGAGTGGAAAGATAGAGTAATCTTAACAATGAGAAAGTAGTAACTTGTAGAAATCCTTGAATTATTAAGGTATCTTTATTAACTGAGCTTCTTTCTTGATCATTGATTATAAATATTCTCGTGCTTCTTATTTTTTTTTTCCTTGTATTTTAAAATATATCAAATGTAATTAACATATTTTGGGATATTTACCTAGGTTTGTAAAGAATTTTCATGAGTTTCATGTAATTATTAAAAACTACAGTTAATTTCATCACAAAAATTTAGAAGAAATGCTTATGTAGAAAAGAATGTAAACCTGAATGTCTCTGTTTTATCCCTTTCAGGTTTATTTTATTACATATTTAATTATTAAATTTATTTATTTAAACATTTGTTCTACTAGAAATATAAGAGGAAAACTTTTTGGTTGCATTCCAAATCCACATAAAAAACAACTTTGAGTAGGTTTTGTTGAAAACATTTCTATTTCCTTTTTATGTTTAGTATTTCTATTTATGTTTTAACTCAGAAATAATAATAATGAAAATAATCATATTTAATATTGAACTAGTATAAATTATAGGACTGCCTAGATGCAAATGCCAGTTTTGTCACTCATTAGCCCAGTGACCTGTGCCTTAATTTGAAGAGTTCGAATAATTACATAATAAAATTTTAAGAATGTGTCTTGCACTTATTGATATTTATCCCCTTTCCTTTCTTAATCAGCTCAGTTTATTATTCATGTCTGATTTATCTTTTCAAGTTGTCTACCATCTATAATGTTTACTAGGAGACTCTGGGTGGGGAAGGAGTATTCCTTGTTATAATGAGGATGTCATTTACATGGGGCATCTATTCTCAAAACTGTACATGTGAGATTTGTTCATATTTGTGTATGTAAGTCTCTACTAAAAATACAAAAAAAAAAAACTAGCCGGGCGCGGTGGCGGGCGCCTGTAGTCCCAGCTACTCGGGAGGCTGAGGCAGGAGAATGGCGTAAACCCGGGAGGCGGAGCTTGCAGTGAGCTGAGATCCGGCCACTGCACTCCAGCCTGGGTGACAGAGCAAGACTCCGTCTCAAAAAAAAAAAAAAAAAAAAAAAAAAACAGAAAAAAAAAAAAATATGAGCTATCATCTTAAGCTCATATGTAGATACAACTAATAAAATAAAATTTTTGTTAAATGTTGAATCAATGTCATTCTATCTAATGATACAAGCTCTGCCTTTCTCCCCCTAAACCAACTAAAATTCCATTTCTCAATGAAGAGTTCCCTTCTTAGCCACCCCAACTCTGGCATCATGATATAACACCTTTCTGTACCCCAGTGTGTGTAAAATAGGGATAAACATAGTACCTATCTGATACATTCATGAGTTAATGCATCTATGGAGAGGGCTTAGAATAATAACTTATACATAGTATATATTTAGTAAGTCTTAGCTAATATGATTTTGATTATTGTTATTCTGATCTATAAAGATTATGTTTTTTAAATGTTGCCATTGCACTTTTTTTCCTGTGCCATCATTAGAGCATTTAATTTATACTTGTAAGTTTTTTGTTTTGAGTTTTTTTTTTTTTTGAGATAGCTTGCTTTTTGTGATAAATTAAAAATATCACGACAGTAATGGTTGCATTAGGTTTAATGGTTTACAACCATTACTGTCGTGGTATCATTTATACCACAGAAATGGTATCGTTTATAATTTACTTCTCGAAGTATCTATTTCCTCAGAGGGAAAATGGAAAAACTCGTTAGTAGTATCTTCTGTGAGTTAAATGTAATATATTAGACATAAAATAATTTGTAATACAATTATCTGTATAAAGCATCTGTAATACAGTTGATATTGTAAATATTATTTCATTTTTTTCTTTAATCATTAAACTTCTGTTCACTATCATTAAACTATTTAATGTGCCATTTCCCTTAACACAGTAAAATATAGTAGATTTTTATGCAGGATAGGCATGCACCCAAACTAGGGCTTAGGTTGGGAGGGTTCTTGGCTTCACCCAGGAGATAATTCAATAGTGAGCCAGTGGTGTTAGACAGTACTCTTTTATTGAACAGCACTGCTCCCTGCAGAGCAGGGCTAACTCACAGGCAGTGCACTCAGTCCAACATACGGGCTGTTGGCAAGTGTATTTATACCCACTTACACCCAGTTTCAATTTAATGCAAATTAAAGGGTGGGTTAATACAAATTGTGGGGCCAGTTATTTGGAACTTTCTAGAAAATGGGTGGTAATTTCTGGGTTGTTGCCTTGAAAAGAAGTGGCAACTTTCACATTGTTGCCATGGCATTTGTAAACTGTTATGGTGCTGGTGGGAGTGCCTTATGCTAACAAGCAATGAGATATCAATTTTTGGCCATCTGCTGGTTCCTGCTAGTTTTCTGTCTTCATCCTGTTGGGACTGGGAAATAAATTCTGCCTGTCTCCTACCTCAATACTAGTAACTAGGGCTGAAAAAGAAACAAAACTACAAAATATATTTAATGTCATACAGTTCTTGTAATCATAACCCAGAACAAGAGGGAATTTTGTTTTATTTTTGTAGTATGTTATTTCAAATTACTGAATGACGTTTTCACCTTCACATTAAGGGACTGAAAATTTGATAAATATGAGAAGAAAAAATTATCTTCTAGTTTTGTTTTTCATCACAATAGTTACTTTTTAGACTCTAATTAAGAAGCTACTTTATTCAAATGATCATTTTACTGGTCGTTTCACATACACTCATATTTTACAGTAATCTACCAGGCATTGCTATTATTTTAATCATTTGTTTTCAGATAAGTAGAATAAAGCTCATCTATGTTTACCATATTTTTAAGATAATAATTAGTTGCATAGTGAAGGCTTAAGTCATATAGTCTAATTTTAAGTTTATTTTCTTTTCATGGACCTACATATAGGGACTTTATTCAGCTTTACAGTTTTTATTTATTGTGTAACAATATATCTCCATATCACTATATATTCTTTGTATTCATTTTTTGATGTATAATTTAGAGGCACTGAAATGTACAACTCTTAAGTTGCTTTCATTTTATATATTTTAGCAAATGTACATAATGTGTGACCCAAATGCCCATGGAGATACAGATACATAGAGGAAGATCCTCTTCAAGCCCTATCTAGTTAATTCACCTTGACTTCTCCCTCATACATGACTTCTCCCTCATACAACTCCTAATTTATTTTATATATTCAATTTTAAAATACAAGTCAGATGACTTGGTGTGAATGCTATAGCAGCCATTCACATAGATTACATAAAAGCTCAGAAAGAGAGGGTTGAACAAAACTGGTCTATGAATGCTCTATCCCATTATATTTTCTTTATGTTTTAAATATGTCTTGAAAGTGTAACAAATGAATATTCAAAATATTGTACTGTTTTTTCTGAATTTTAACGCTAAACATAACTTTATGAAAATTATATATATATATATATTTTTTTTTTTTTTTTTAATTTATTTTTGAGACAGTGTCTCGCTCTGTTGCCCAGGCAGGAGTATAGTAGCACAGTCACAGCTCACTGAGCCTCTCAGGCTCAAGCCATCTTCCCACCTCAGTCTCCTGGGTAGCTGGGACTACAGTTGTGCTGGCATGTCTAGCTAATTTTTGTGTGTGTATATTTTTTGTAGAGACAGAATTTCGCCAAGTTGCCCAGGCTGGTCCCGAACTCCCAGGCTCAAGTGATCTGCCTGCCTCAGCCTCCCAAAATGTCGGGATTGCAGGCATGAACCAGCATGCCTAGTCCAAAATTGTATTTTCTAGGTCCCTGTGATAGTCACGGAGTTTCTTCAAGAGCTAAGTGTTTGGGGCATCTCATTAAAGTATTTGTTCTAGAAGCTAACCATTGGTCAAAGAGACTTAAATTATTTACTGAAGTAAATATTCTAAAATATGTGATACTTTATTGTTTAAAATACATGAACAACATTATGAATGCATTATAACTTTTTCTAGCTATTGTTATATGAGAAAAAAATGCACAATACTAACATTTTCTACAAAATAAAATAAAATGATGATGTTTATTTACCATATCATACATTCTTTATCATAGAAACTTTAAGTCAATCCACTTAGACTAAGTGTGATTAAAATCATTTAGGCCAGGCACCAGTGTCTCATGTCTGTAATCGCAGCATTTTAGGAGGTCGAGGAAGGTGGATTACAAGGTCAGGAGTTCCAGAGCAGCATGACCAACATGGTGAAACCTCGTCTCTGCTAAAAATACAAAAATTAGTAGGGAGTGGTGGCGTGCGTCTGTAATCCCAGCTACTCAGGAGGCTGAGACAGGAGAATTCCTTGAACCCAGGAGGCAGAGGTTGCAGTGAGCCGAGAGCCTGGGCAACAGAGCAAAACTCCATCTAAAAAAAAAAAAAAAAAAAAAAATCACTTATAGTATTATTTCTGGTATTTGAAGTTTTAAGTTAATGATTCTAATGGACTATATTTTTATTAGCTTTCAAAATGATATTTCTAAGATAATCTAAAAAGTTAGCTAAGACATCCTCCTTGTATGTATGCCACTTGATTTAGACCCAGGCTCTTAAGAATTACACATAGAACCATTTAGAATTGAATCCTGGCATATTGCTATGGATTTATCTCTTGATACCCTTTGTCAACTATTGTACTTTAGCCCTATCAAGACTACTGCTATGCCTAGCACCTCATGCTGTTTGCTGCCTCCTGTCAAATAACTGATCCCTGAAAGACACCTTGATAAACAAAAACACCGAAGCTGTTTTTGTTCCTACCATAGTAAGGGGGATTAACTTGACAGATTCTTAGCAACGTCTCATAGGAAAAGAGTAGTCTAGATATATAAGTCTTTGGAGTATGACTTAAGGGAAGTCTTCAATGTGAGGGCTTGACTAGAAGTAGGTAACTATTATGACATAATAGATTAGCACTGGTGGACACAGCAAAGAATTTTGAGGAGGTTTGGAAGCATCATGGAGTTAAACAATCATTTGATTCTATCCATTGAAAAGTCGAAAAATCTGGTATCAATTTCAATTTAAATGTGTGTGTGTGTGTGTGTGTGTGTGTGTGTGCATTTCCAACAAGTTCCTGAAACAGAATAGGGATACTGAACTTTATATTTTCCTACAAAATGTTTCTAGGTATATTATATTAAATTTATCTTGATGAAGGCCTTGGATTAGTAAAGTCTTATTAATGAAGGCAGATAAAGGTCAATATAGTTTGTAAGCTGTGTGGCTATACTGTAGATGGCTTCTTTGCACATTTTTTTTTTTTTTAAAGAATGGTCTCTTTCTGCTTATAATATTGGAAACTTCTGCTAATTTTTCTACAATGCTTTTCTTGCAGATGTCCCTCATGATTCATTGGTTATACTCTTGTTTATATTATTATTTTCTTTATTACTAATCTTATGAATCAGTTATGAGATTGCATTGTATTTTTCCTTCTTAACTTTACTTAAACTATTACCATTTTATATACAAACCGCCTGTAAATTTTCTTCTATTCAGCATTATCACACTAACTTACTTTTCTTCTTTATCCTATACTAATTCCCACCTGTGGTCTTCCCCAGACCCTTACTCCCAGTCATTCCCACTCACAGGATTTGGAAGAAATCCTGTGGCACAATAGACTTTGTGTATTTGCCTGCTTGAGGAGTCTGTGGGAGGGGGATTACTGCAGAACAAGTAGGTACAAGCGGATTTCTCTTTGGTGGGAAAGGAGAGGAAACAAACCTGATAATTCTTTCTTTCTAATTGCGCTTGAATCTGTGTATTAAAATTACTGGCTTGCAAGTCTCTATCTGCTAATAATCAATGAAAACCTGGACAAAAGGGAGCAGGTCATATTCATTATTGATATTATAAGCAAATGCTATTGTATGGTTTTAATGTTTACATAAATGGTATAAGATTTTGAAAATTGCCTTTTTCACTTTTTGTTACATTTTTGTGTAATAAAAATCTATGCATGTTCTCTGTAATGATCTAATTCATTCTAAATTTGAAATGTAGAATGTAGTATAATAAAAGTATATGTCATATATAATGATCATTATATATTATATAATATATATTTTGCTAAATATTATATAATAGATAATATATTAAAAGTATATGCCGTATATTATATAATGTTTATTATATATTATTAGATAATATATGGCATACACTTATATTATACTATATTTCATATATTCTCTCTATACTATATAATATATAATTAGTTAATTATTGCAATTACATATTATATTAATATATTATAATAATATACAATAATTTTCCTAGTAAACACAGTATTTTGTTGCTTTCTGTTTACTTTTCTGAAACTTAAAAATGCTTAAGTTCTCATCCCTTCACATGTCTCCCTATGCATACAAACCTCCATTTTCAGTTTTTGACAAACATTCCCAAATCGTTCTCCAAGGTGATTGTACTAATTTTCATTCCTTGCAGCTATACACTGGTTGATGAAAGTTTTAGATTTTTCATTTTTGTCCACCTAAACTGTGTAAAATGGTTCATTTTTAAATTATGCCTCTTGCTGATTGATTGAAATTCCTCTCAATATATATTTTGTCTTTTAATTTTGTTTGTAGTGATATTAACTATAGTTATTTTAACAGTAGTATCATCAAATTCATCTATATTTTCATTTGATATTTTTATGAATTTAATTAATCTAACATTTTTTATATGTGATGAGAAAGAGTGTATAAAGTGAGATAATGAATAAATTTTGTTTTTCACTTGAAACCAGTTGCTGATGCTTTCTCCACTAAATTCTAGCACCACATTGATCATAGGTCAAAGCCCAACGTGTGGCTATATCTATTCCAAGTTATTTATTCCAATATTATCTCTGTGCATAGAGATAAAAATATTTAAATTCTTGTAGCTTTATAATAAGATTTATTTTTAGTAGAAACCCCCAATTCCTGCCCTTATTTTCCTGTTTAATACTTGTTCATGTACCCTTTAACTTTATTCTGCTGTACAGGTTTTGAGTTATCTTTGATTAATACCATAGAACATCCTTTAACATTTTTAATTGGAATACATTTATGAGTAAATTTAGAAAGAATGGATATCTTTCCATTCGTGAATATTGTATACATATTATGTATGTTGTTATATATTCTGGTAATATTTTAACGCTTATTCATAAAATTGTGCATACTTTACATATTTCTTAATATATTTTATTATTGTTTATCAATAATATATGCTAAAGCTAGTAATACTATTGATGTTTGCAAGGGGGCTTTGTATTTAGTAGCAGAATATTTTTCAGTGCCATGAAATTATACATTTTTGGCAAGTCTGTAATTTTCTATTAAGATACCTTTATCACTAACGATAAAGAAAATGTCCCTGCCATCATATGGGCATGACAATCTCTTCCTTCTTGCCTTATTAAATTGGCTCCTATAAAGGGCCTCCTATAATACATTTAATAAGTATGCCTTTGAGAAACCATATACTTTTTCCAAATTTTATAGAAATACTTCCTAAATTTTGCTTTTGAATATTAATTTTCTGTAAATTTTTGATGAGATAATGTGTCTTGTTTGAAGTTCATTTTTCTTGATCCTATATTCCAAGTTGGATAATATTAAAAGTAGTATAAATTATAAGTAGGAAGCAATATAACAAAGTTGTTAACCATGCAAATTATGGCACCATATTACCAGGGTTCAACTCTTGTCCCTACTAGACTTGTAGGCGTGTTACTGACTACTCTGTATCTCAATTACCTCATCTGTACAATGGAAATAATTATAACACCCACCTCACAGCTCAATAAATTTGTAAATGATTTTTAAAATGTTTACAACTCTACTTGGCACTATGTACTAAATGCCAGTAAAATACAAAATGGTACATTTTCACTATATTTGTTGAGGTCATATTTTCTTGCTTATCTAATAATATGTGGAATGATGTCTCTATTTTTCCAATGTGAAAACTTTCTTATGCTTTAGAAAATAAACTCTATATGCAAACTCTTTTATTATCCATTTTTCTTAATATGTTGAAATTACTCTTTCTATATCTAATATTCATTTGAATTTTCCAAAAATTATTAAACCACTTTTATGTAAATATTGCTCCTTGCATGCCAATATTTTCTTCTTCATTAAATTCTTCTTGGGAAAGTATGTATGTCAACAGTTCTTTCAAATATTATAATTATGAGCTCTCTCTCTGTTTCTTTCACAATGGTTTAACTGAATAGAATTTTGGATTAACTACTCACCACTTTGTATTTTGAAGAGATTGTTTGATTGTCTTCAGACACCTTTTGTTATTGATGAGGAGACTACTCTCAGTTGGGTCCTTCCCTTTTATCCTTTATCATTTTTCTTTCTTTCATGTATATTTTAACTTTAATATAACTCAGTGAAGATTGATGTTATTGGTTTATCCTTCATGGAACTAATCTCCTTTAATCTGAACTCTCATGTTTTTCCTCAGTCCTAACACTTTCTGACATTATTTTTCTCCAGTACTATCCTTTTGGAATTCTTAGTGGATATACTCTGGGAGTTCTTATATCTTCATCTTTTTTATGTTGACTATGTCTTTTCCATGTCTTTTTCTATATGTGTTGCATTCTAATTGCTTTCTTTAGGCATATGTTTAAATTCATCTTTCATTTATTTCTACAGCTCTAATATTTTTCCAAATATTTAATAGAAGTGTGGTTATATGTGTTTTAATTTCATTAGTTATATTTTAATATAACTCACTTGGCTTTTGTTTTTAAGAATATGTGAGATGTTCTTATTTTTCTTAATTTTTATCTCTTTATTGTGTTGGACATTTTAAACGTGACTTTTAAACTTATTAAACTTAATCTGTATTTTTTTGATACTTACTCATTCTGAAAACTTAGTCTTTATATAAGGGCTATAGTGTCCAGTTCTCCCTTCATGTGAGTGTGTGTATGTTTATGTGTGTGTCTGAGTGCATGGTGACTGCACTTCATGAAGCTTGTTTTCTTAAATACATTGTTATTCAAAGGTTAGGCCCTGCTCAGTGGGATTGTATTACTTAGTAATATGTCATGTGATGGGTTGTGGTGCTAGTCCTTTAAAGCAGATTAGTGTTTGTCACTGCTGAGTTCATAAGAGTTTTCCTAGTTCTGAACTTATTTTGAAGTTAATTTCTCAGTCTGTGTTCCTATGAACCACATTATACTAATTGCATTCTTATATCTAAGTATGGTGTATTACTCATTCCTAAGTCCTCATGGGAGACTCTGGTTCTAATCAAGATTCCACATGGGCCACAGACTTCCTTTACGCTTTTATTTGACGTTTAACAGATATTTTCACTTATGGGTCAATCCTTCAAGACTCTCAACTATTTATACTTATCTCAGTTGTTACTTTTATTTACAGGTATTAGAATCCACACCCCCCCACCTGATACTTCTGGTGTACAAGTTCTGGCAGTGTGATGTGGGGATTTCTGGGGGACGTTAGAACCTTTTAGAAGATCTGTGAGATCGAAACTGTGTTAATTCATTCTCTCGTGAGTGTCTAAAGATTTTTTCTTCATGACACTTGATATTAAAACAGACTTAATACCAAAACAGATATGGGATTCTATCATCTATTAATCTAGAAATGAAAAAAATTTGAAAATTCTGTGGAGCAATATAACTCTTCTAATATTATTATTCTTTTGTAAAAATTGTTACTATTCATAAAAATTTATGTCAGCATAGTACAAATTTATTACTATTATTTAAGTGATTTCAGAATTAATTTTTAAATTCTCTATCTTAATTTCTAATAGAGTAACTATCAATCTATCATTTTAAGGTAGTAATAACAAAACTGCTCTTTTGGATCTTTGTAAATATTTAAGTGTGTAAGTGTTTCCTAAGACCAAATAATAGGATAGCCACTTCTCTGGAGCATCAAACCTCAAATCCTAGCCATTATGAATTATATCTTGTTTAAATTTTGGTTTTTAGTTCCTTCAAAATTCTGACTTTGAGTTTCCTCTTTTGTGTCTTTCACTGAGGATTTTTCTTACTTGACTTTGAACTCTAGAATTTATTGATTATTTTTCTTCTAATAATTTTTATGTGAGAAATTGGAAAGGGAAATTCATTCATCAGTTTAGTCTGGCAAATTAGTTGATAGTGGCTGCAGTAATTAGTCTTAATTTCCCCCATCCAATCTAGTTACATTTTTGTTTTTCTCAGTTTTGGTAATTTTTTGTAGCAGTGCCACCTGGGTAACTGTAAACAAATATTAAAGTAAATGGAAATACAGTTACAAAGGTGCTTTCAGTACTATTTTTTTTCCACAATATCAAGAAAAGATTTTACTCAAGGTTTTATGACTTTATTTCTTCACATGAATATAATAATTACATTTTAGGACTGGGTCATAAAGACCAAATTTGGTTTCAGAGATAAAATAAATTAAACGCATAGACACTACATGGGCTATTTTCTCATTCTTTTTGAGAAACAATAGGAATTATTGCTGTGTTTGATAATGCATAAAGCTGACATAATTGGTATATGTGTGAGTTTCACTTACGTGGCTTTCTGGCAGGGTCGAAGAACCTCATCCACTTAGCCATTTGCTTGACACTGATAACCCTGCCACATTCTCCACTGTTTGGAATATCAAAAGTGATATACAAATGATAAACCTGAGATGGAATGGCTTCTTAAAGCTCTGTTTCCAGTGCACTCTAGGTGATGGCAATGGTCAATACTTCTCGTGGAGTGAGAAACTGGGACTAGAGTGACAAACATCCCTGTTTGACAGGATGTGTTGCAGTTTTAGCATTGACAGGTGTAAGTCTTGGAAAACTCCACCGTCAAGAGAAACCAGAATAATTGGTCAATGAGATCATAATCATCAGGGACTGCCATAGAAGACAACAATCACACTATTAAGCTAGTAATAATGTTCAGGATTAATGTCAGGATGTTGACCCTGAATTCATTTGAGTCCTGTATGGCAGGCAGAATTCTTACATGTCCCTCAAGATTTCTGCCCCCCGGAATACTCATCAATGTAATTCCTTCTGTTTGAGTATGGGTGGGCTCTGTGAATATGATGGAATATCACTCCCAATTTTATGTTAGTTACCGTATATGGCAATTTTTTTAATACACAGTTAAGGCCTCTAATCAGCAGACTTTAAGTCTAACTTAATGTAGTGAACCCCTAAAAGAGAGATTAAGCAACCTCGAATACTCTGCTGCTGGCCTTAAAGAAAGTCAACATTCATGTTGAGAACTTCATATGAGGGCCATGTGGTAAGGAGCTGCAGGTGGCCCCTAAGAGCTGAGAGTCTTCCCTGGTCAACAGCCAAGAAAAAATTCTGGGCTTCAGCCATACAGCAAGGAAATAAATTCTGCCAACAATTTGTGAGCTTGGAAGAGGATCGCAAAACAGGTGGAGATTGCAGCCACAGCTGCAACTCTTGATATTAGTATCTGATCAGAAAACCCAGTTAACCTGTACCTAAACTCCTGACCCATGGAAACTTTGAGATATTAAATTTGATTTGTTTTAAGTTGTTGAATGGTGGTGTTTTGTTATGTAGGATTAGAAAAAGTATGCATTTTGGATATACAACTTTTGAAGCATCTGCACTGCTTGTTATGTACACTGTCTTTGTCAATAATTGCATTACTGGTAGTGGGAGTTGTTTACTTATATCTTCTTAAGTACTTGCTGTTGAGAGCAGAAATTACAAGCTAATTTTTGGAAAAGTGTGGTAAATTAGAGAAGTTATAATATGTATTTAACATCTTAAGTAGAAAGAGAAAAGATAAACTGAAATTGGCCGTTAGAACCCAAAACTATGTTAAGAATTATTATCGGCCAAGCACGGTGGCTCATGCCTGTAATCCCAACACTTTTGGAGGCCAAGGCGGGTACGTCATGAGGTCAGGAGTTCGAGACCAGCCTGACCAACATGGTGAAACCCAGACTCTACTAAAAATACAAAAAGTAACCGGGTGTGGTGGCATGCACCTGTAATCCCAGCTACTCAGGAGACTGAAGCAGGATAATCACTTGAAATCGGGAGGCGGAGGTTACAGTGAGCCAAGATTGCACCACTGCACTCAAACCTGGGCGACAGAGTGAGAATCTGTCTCAAAAGAAAGCAAACAAACAAACAGACAAAAAACAAACAAAAAAGAAAGAGAATTATTATCAAAATCTTCCAGTCAGTCTTCTAATAAAAAAAAAAAAAAAAAGAAAGAAAGAAAGAAAAACAAAATTGTGGGAGCTATTGAGGGAAAGGTGAAAATGACAGTCATTAGCCTTCATGTCTCATCCAGGAGAAAATAATATGATTTACAAAAACAAGGCACTTTACAATAAGAAATTTAAAACTCAAAAAATGTTTCAAACCTTAGAGAATGAGATCGATTTTAAGCACATTTTGAAAGAGAGGTTTAACTTTTGTTGAGGAATAGACAAAGCATTGGTATATATTAGCATAATCTAATAGATGATGGCACATGAAGTAGTTATCAGTGGCTGTGGTTTCAGAAAGGGACATTTAAAGCCATTAAAAAGAAAGCCTTGTACAAAGCAGTATTTTTGGATAATTATGACCAGAGCATCAATTTTTTTTGTTTTTCACACATATATATATGTGTATATGTGTGTGTGTATATATATATATATTTTTTTTTTCGTGGACCTCTCACTTCATTCCATTTTCTGCCACATATTTTTCAATATTGTGTGCTTTAATATTTACTTATTTCTTTTTTAAATTCATCCAGTGGTACATAGAACTCTGGTTCTATGAATTACTATGTGACCCTATTAAGCCACAATTTTTGTCTATAAAAATTAGCAAATACTACTTAGATTTTTAAGTAAGAATTAAATGAAAAATAAATGCATGTTAGAAAAAGAACAAAATTAACAACTGGTATACATACTACATTAGAGAAAAATGACACAGATAATCCATAAAATAAGCAGTTGGCACCTAAATAAACTAGAAGTTACCGTATTATTTTATCAGATCCTGTTGTAATAATAGTGCATCTTATATAAGTGAGGTAGTGTTTTTATTGAATTATTATACTGTCCAAGGTAAATATAAATCAAAATAGTAGAAGACACAATGAAAACTTTCTTTAGATATCAGGTTTATCTTCTGAAACTTTTTATTTATTCAGTTGTTTTGTGTTCCACCATAAGAAGGTTAAATCCTTTATCAATTTAGCAAAAGGAAACAGTTTCATATCTCTGACTACTTCAACTGAAACTGTAATCTATATCATCTCATGGGTAAAATGCGAATGAGTGGTCTCAGAATCAGTCAGAATTCAGCACTAGAAAAATAAGCTTTTCTAAGAAAGAATGAGCTTAGCTTTTGTGAAGAAATATAATTGCTTTGAAATAATGCCGCCACATATAAAGTTGGGTAACTGTTGGTATAATAACTACCCAGAAATTACCTGGGTTTCAAGATGCTTAAAAATGCTCTTGTAAGAAAAAGCAATGATAAAAGTTACTGATCATTTAAGATGAAAATCAAGGTTGCACGTGTTGAGTGAGTTTTAAAATACCAGTGGAGGATATTAAACTGGGGCAAGGGACTCTGTATGAATTACTGTGTGACATCATTAAGCCACAAGTTTTCATCTGCAAAATTTAGTAATACTGCTTGGATTTTTAAGTAAGGATAAAATGAAAAATAAATGTATGTTACATTTTATGTCCTTTGTGAATAATCATTTTTGTTATGAAATGTAATTTAGAAATCATTTTGTCTAAACTAAATTATAGTAATAAGCACCATGAAAATTCAGGTAGGCATATTAGCTGTTGAATCCTTAAAAGTGGATGTTTAAATATTGATTCAATAACCATATTAACAAAGGAGGATATACCAGAGGATAAAATTTTAAAGAATTTTAAATTTGTAGGTAATTAATGGAGAATACTTCATTCAAGATACACATATATCTTTTATGACCCCTTGCACATACACAAGCTAAAAGCAATTTCTAAAGCATATTAAAATCTGAAAAAAAAGTTAACACTTCAATGATTACAGTTAAAAGGTGAATAAAATTCCAAACTGATTTTTTTTTATCTTCAAACTCTTTAAAATATTGTCTTTAAAAATCGCAGATAGTGTTGCTTTTGAGAATTGGAACCACTTTGGTGGAATCCAGAAATGTGCATAAGGCGTATTATCATTCTTTGTAATATGGCTAGAAATTCATACTTGAGGAAGAAAGGTGAAAGGATCCCTCTTAAATTAAAAGAAGACCAAAGATATTAGACTATATTTCAAATAGTGTAGTAGACCAGAACAACAGCAGCAAAAACAATAAACCTAATGTTAATAATTCTGAAACTAAGGAAGTTATGAAAATCACATAGGAGGAAGGTGACTTCCTGTTCTCCTAAAAATGCTTAAATAAGCACTTGAAAAGCTCTCCTCCTGCTTGAAACTCTGAAGATACCTATTGCTTATGTATTGCCACATAGATACACTACCTCCGCTATCATCCAGAATAAGCCAAAAATTTACATCAAAACAGATTTATCAGTATATTTATTAAATTCCCCAACTGGGATATATTGTGTTTTATTTTGAACATAAATAAAATGCAACCCTAATTTATTTAATAATTATGTAGCTAGAATTTATTGAAATAATATATATATATATATAATTTTTTAAAGTTTTCTGTAGCATCATTTCAATTTGAATTTTGAATATCTTACTCATATGATGAATTAATAGTTTATTTTCTATTGTAACTTGAGGAGAACAGACGTTGGAGCTAACATGCAATTAATGGCAGATTTATTTGAAAATAATACATATTTTGTAGTAATTCACTTACTTGGGCTTAATGCCTCGCTGTCTTACACAGAAGTTAAGCAGAAGTAGCATTGGGTCCAATGACTGAATCTTCCAAGTCTTATTTGGCACTTGAAGGTAGTTCTCAAAGCACATTATTAACTATAGTGTTTTGTTTTCTATACGTAATTATAAGGATAGAAAACAAAACTCAAGTGCTTAGGATTGTTATTTATTTTTAAAAATTCTAATTTCTCACGTATTTTGAAAGATGTATTTCCAAGTTAGGCCATGCCGTTTGACATAATGTTAAAAGAAAATTGTAAGAGGTAATTGCTGATGCTCACTTTAAAAACCTATAGTTCAAGGCAGCATTGTTTAAATATACAAGTATAATTCCATCCTGGCTAGTATAATTATGATGTCTGGTAATGCAGGTTATATATATTTGATATCTTTAATATTGAAATGAAACAACATACTAAGAATGTATTCTTATATTCCTCATACTTCTTCCAGCAAAATTTCCTTGACAAAAACAAAACAGAATAGAAAAGGATGTGGAAAAACAATGTTATTAACAGATTAGTTGCTCTTAAATAAAACTTGTTGAAATTTTGTCCTTTTTAGCTTTTATTACTTTTGTTATTGTTGTTTTTGTTGTTGTTGAAGGAGTCTCGCTCTGCTGTCATGAGGCTGGAGTGCAATGGCACGATCTTGGCTCACTGCAACCTCTGCGTCCTGGGTTCAAGTAATTCTCCTGCCTCGGCCTCCTGAGTAGCTAGGATTACAGGCATGTGCCACCATGCCCAGCCAGTTTTTGTATTTTTAGTAGAGACAGGGCTTCACCATGTTGGTCAGGCTGGTCTCGAACTCCTGACCTCATGATCTGCCTACCTCTGCTTCCCAAAGTGCTGGGATTACAGGCGTGAGCCACTTCGCCTGGCCAGCTATTATTAATTCTTATACATAACTGTAGCAAATGATCTAAACAAGCCACATAGTAAAATTCTAACTTTCGTGTATAGAATAGCTGACTTAAAACAATTACAAAAAGATAACTCATTAGACACAATATCCAACTTCCAGCAAAGTTATCCCTCAGAATCTATTATATTGTCATTTCTTGCTAGTCTGGTAACACTTGCTTCAGACCATAAAGAAAAAAAGCACAATGTCTTATTATTTATTCTATCTCAACACATTGTGTGATACAGTGAAACATTCAGTAAAGATTCAATAAACTAAATTATCTTATTTCTTTTTCCTTGCCTTCTCACAACAAAAAGGATATAAAAAACTGTCAAAATATACTGTTCCCCAATTATCCAGATTATATTTAATACCTAAAAAATGAACAAACAATAAAGGTTAGAGAATGACAACTGAGGTAAACTAGAATATGTCGTTGTAACCTTGGGAGAGAGAAAGGATAGCCTTATTATGATTAGCATAAGTTATCTCAGGCTACATAACAATGTGTATTAGGAAAAGTATTCACCACTTTGTTGTGTTTAATTTAGTAAAATTATCTAAAGTTTATACTTTCTTCATTATCCAAATTACTTTATGTCTCCAAAGCCAGAGCATAATTATTAGAAGGTTCTGTTTAACCAAAATTAAGAAGTCTCATGTATCCAAACATACATTCAGTAAATGTATCAAATACCTACTCTATATGGGCACTGTGCTGGGAAATAAACATATAGAAATGAAAGCACATTTTTTACCCTCAAAAATCTCTCAGTTTACTTTAAGCTATCAAATGCCAACTTTTGAGAAGAATGGATTTTGTTTTTTAAATGCGTGTAATAAGTCACATGTGTGAGGGCAATATGCTTTATGGGCACCAAGGAAAACCATTCATTGATTTCTTGAACACATTTCATTCTCACGCTAAATAGATATTTGAACCAAGAGAAAAAGGTAAAACAGGATCATGCAGGTAATTGTGTCCCAGTGTTATCTTGAGGAATCTGCCTCCTGAGACAGGCCACTAGTACTAAAGGCCAAAATATAATGAATTTTGTAAGAGTTCAAACTTTATCTCTGTATCTTCACACATATGCATAATTTTCATAGCCTTGACTCTGATCCTGAACAAGGTCTTCAAAACCGCTGTATAAAATATTCATAGTAACTATTCAGCTTATAAATTTTATGTTAGCAAGCACTGAAATGAGAGACTGATGATAAAAAAAGTTTCCAATTTTAGTTACTTATTGATACATGTTATAAATTAATATTGTTAAAATAAGAACTACAATTGTGATATATGCTATAAACAATGACTATATCCATCTACACTTATATTTCTTAGCTGGCATTGAATAATTATGCAAATAAAATACTGTAATATTTACACCTAAAAATAGGAATATATATAAGTGTTAAAAGGTTAAGAATGTACAAAACCAACCAAGTGAATAGACAACCCACAGGATGGAGAAAATATTGCAAACTACTCATCTGGCAAAGAGTTAGTAACCAGGATATATAAGCAGCTCAAACAACTGTATAGGAAAAAAGCATAAATAATCTGATTAGAAAACAGGCAAAATATTTGAATAGATATTTCTCAAAGAGAGGCATGTAAATGTTATACAGGCATATGAAAAAGTGCTCAATATCATTTGTCATCTTAGAAATGCAAATCAAAACTACAATAATGTATCATTTCACCCCAGTTAAAATGGCTTATCTCCAAAAGATAGTTGATAAATGCTGGCAAGTATGTAGAGAAAAGGGAACCCTTGTACGCTGTTGGTGGGAGTGTAAAATAGTACAATCACTATGAAGAAGAGTTTGGAGGTTCCTCAAAACACTAAAATTATAGCTACCATATGCTCCAGCAATACCACTGCTAGGTATGTAACCCCCAAAAGAAAATCAGTATATCAAAGAGAGATCTGCATTCTCATGTTTTTGCAGCACTGTTCACAATAGCCAAGATTTGGAAGCAACCTAAGTGTCCATCAACAGATGAATGGATAAAGAAAATGTGGTACTTATACACAATGAAATACTATATTCAGCCAAAATAATAATCATAATAATAATGTGATCCTGTCATTTGCAACAACATGAATGGAACTGGAGGTCATTACGCTAAGTGAAATGTGAAATAAACCAGGCACAGAGAGACAAACATCACATGTTCTCACATATTTGAGAAATATAAAAATAAAAGCAATCAAACTCATGAAAATTGAGAGCAGAAGGATGGAGATGGAGAGAGTTAATGGCTACAAAAAAATTAGAAAAAATAAATAAGACCTAGTATTTGCTAGCACAACAGGGTGATTATAGTCAATAATTTAATTGTACATTTTAAAATAATTAAAAGAGTGTAATTAGGTTGTTTGTGACACAAAGGATAAATAATTGAAGGAATGGACAACCCATTTTTTGTGATGTGATTATTATGCATCACATGCCTATTTCAAAACATTTCATGTACCCCATAAATATATAAACTTACTATGTGCCCCCAAAATTAAGAACTAACAAAAAAACATAAAATCTCATACAGTGGTTCAATTTAAATACAATGGCACTATTAAAAGTCTTATTTAAGGATACTGAGACAAGATGGCCAAATAGGAACAGCTCTGGTCTGCGACTCCCAGTGAAATCAATGCAGAAGGCGGGTATTTTCTGCATTTCTAATCGAGGTACTTGGTTTATCTCACTGGGAGTGGTTAGATAGTAGATGCAGCCCACAGAGGGTGAGCAGAAAGTGGGGTGTCACCTCAGCCGGGGAGTACAAGCAGCCAGGGACCTCTCTCCCCAACCCAAGGGAAACTGTGAGGGACGGTGTTATCCAGCCCAGATACTACACATTTCCCACAGTTTTTGCAACCTGAAGACCAGGAAGTTCCTTCGTGTGCTTACACCACCAAGACCCTGGTTTTCAAGCACAAAACTGGGTGGCTGTTGGGCAGACACAGAGCTAGCTGCAGGAGTTTGTTGTTGTTGTTGTTGTTTTTCATACCCCGGTGTCAATTGGAACCCCAGTGAGACAGAACCATTCACTACCCTGGAAAAGGGGCTGAAGCCAGGGAGCCAAGTGGTCTAGTTCAGTGGATACAACCTCCACGGAGCTGAGCAAGTTAAGAACCACTGACTTGAAATTCTCACTGCCAGCACAGCATTCTGAAGTTGACGTGGAATGCTCAAGCTTGGTGTGGGGAGGGACATCCACCATTACTGAGACTTGAGTAGGTGATTTTCCTCTCACAGTATTAAAGAAGCTGCTGGGAAATTCGGACAGGGCAGAACTCACCAAAGCGCTGCAATGACTGTGGTCAGACTGCCTCTCTGGAGTCCCTCTCACTAAGTAGGGCATCTCTGAAAAAGAGGCAGCAGCATAAAATTCCCATCTCCATAGACAGAGCACCTGGGTGAAGGGGCAGCTATGGGAGCAGCTTCTGCAGACTTAAGCAATCCTGCCTATTGGCTCTGAAGAGAGCAGTGGATGTCCCAACACAGTGCCCCAGCTCTGCTAACGGACAGATTACCTACTTAAGTGGGTCCCTGACCCCTCTACTTCCTGACAGGGAGACACCTCCCAGCAGGGGTCGACAGACACCTCATACAGGAAAGCTCCAGCTGGCCTCTGGCAGATGTCCCTCTGCAACAACACTACCCAAGGAAGGAGCAGGCCACAATCTTTGCTGTTCTGCAGCCTCCACTGGTGATAGCCAGGCAAACAGGGTCTGGAGTGGATGTCCAGCAAACTCCAGCAGACCCGCAGAAGAGGGGCCTGACTGTGAGAAGGAAAACTAACAAACAGAAAGCAGTAACATCAACATCAATAAAAAGGATGCCCATGCAAAAACCCCATCCAAAGGTCATCAGTGTCAAAGATCAAAGGTAGAGAAATCCACAAAGATGAGGAAAAACAAGCACAAAAATGCTGAAAGTTCCCAAAACGAGAAGGCCTCTTCTCCTCCAAATGATTGCAACTCCTCTCCAGCAGGGCACAAAACTGGATGGAGAACGAGTTTGACGAATTGACAGAAGTAGGCTTCAGAAGGTGGGTAATAACAAACTCCTCTGAGCTAAAAGAGCATGTTCAAACCCAATGCAAGGTAACTAAAAGGCTTGATAAAAGATTACAGGAACTGCTAACTAGAATAACCAGTTTAGAGAAGAACGTAAATGATCTGATGGAGCTGAAAAACACAGCACAAGAACTTTGTGACACACACACAAGTATCAGTAGCTGAACTGATCAAATGGAGAAAGGATATCAGACATTGAAGATCAACTTAATGAAACAAAGTGTAAAGACAACATAAGAGGAAAAAGAATGAAATGGAATAAACAAAGCCTTCAAGAAATATAGTACTATGTGTAAAAACCATACCTACGATTGATTGGTGTACTTGAAAGTGATGGGGAGAATGGAAACAAGTTGGAAAACACACTTCAGGATATTATCCAGGAGAACTTCCCCAACCTAGCAAGAGAGGGCAAAATTCAAATTCAGGAAATACAGAGAACACCACTAAAATACTCCTCGAGAACAGCAACCCAAATACACCTAATCATCAGATTTAACAAGGTTGAGATGAAGGCAGCCAGAGAGAAAGGTCAGGTTACCTACAAAGGAAAGCCCATCAGAATAACAGTGGATCTCTCTGAAGAAACCCTACAAGCCAGAAGAGTGGGGGCCAGTATTCAACGTTCTGAAAGAAAAGAATTTTCAACCCAAATTTCATATCCAGCCAAACTAGGCTTCATAAGCAAAGGAGAAGTAAAATTCTTTACAGACAAGCAAATGCTGAGAGATTTTGTCACACCCAGGCCTGCCTTAAAAGAGCTCCTAAAAGAAGCAGTAATTATGGAAAGGAAAAACTGGTACCAGCCACTGCAAAAACATGCCAAAACATAAAGACTAATGACACTTTGAAGAAACTGCATCAACTAATGTGCCAAATAACCAGCTAGCATCATGATGACAGGATCAAATTCACACATAACAATGTTAACCTTAAATGTAAATGGGCTAAATGCCCCAACTAAAAGACACAGACCGGCAAATTTGATAGAGTCAAGACCCATCAGTGTGCTGCATTCAGGAGAGCCATCTCATGTGCAAAGACTCAAGCAAATTGAAAGCAAAAACAAAAGCAGGGGTTATTATCCTCGTCTCTGATAAAACAGAATTTAAACCAACAAAAATAAAAAAAAAGACAAACAAGGCCATTACATAATGGTAAAGGGAAAACTGCAACAAGAAAAGCTAACTATCCTAAATATAAATGCACCCCATACAGGAGCACCCAGATTCATAAAGCAAGTTATTAGACACCTACAAAGAGATTTAGACTCCCACACAATAATAATGGGAGATTTTAACACTCCACTATCAGTATTAGACAGATCAACGAGACAGAAGTTAACAAGGATATTCAGGACTTGAAATCAGCTCTGGGTTTGTCATAAATAGCTCTTATTATTTTGAGGTATGTTCCATCAATACCGAATTTATTGAGCGTTTTTAGCATGAAGGGCTGTTGAATTTTGTCAAAAGCCTTTTCTGCATCTATTGAGATAATCATGTGGTTGATGTCTTTGGTTCTGTTTATATGCTGGATTATGTTTATTGATTTGCGAATGTTGAACCAGCCTTGCATCCCAGGGATGAAGCCCACTTGATCATGGTGAATAAGCTTTTTGATGTGTTGCTGAATCCGGTTTGCCAGTATTTTATTGAGGATTTTTGCATCGATGCTCATCAGGGATATTGGTCTAAAATTCTCTTTTTTTGTTGTGTCTCTGCCAGGCTTTGTTATCAGGATGATGTTGGCCTCATAAAATGAGTTAGGGAGGATTCCCTCCTTTTCTATTGAATGGAATAGTTTCAGAAGGAATGGTACCAGCTCCTCCTTGTACCTCTGGTAGAATTCAGCTGTGAATCCATCTGGTCCTGGACTTTTTTTGGTTGGTAGGCTATTAATTATTTCCTCAATTTCAGAGCCTGCTATTGGTCTATTCAGGGATTCAGCTTCTTCCTGGTTTAGTCTTTGGAGAGTGTAAGTGTCCAGGAAATATCCATTTCTTCTAGATTTTCTAGTTTATTGGCATAGAGGTGTTTATAGTATTCTCTGATGGTAGTTTGTATTTCTTACTGAATGGGCAAAAACTGGAAAAATTCCCTTTGAAAACTGGCACAAGACAAGGATGCCCTCTCTCATCACTCCTATTCAACATAGTGTTGGAAGTTCTGGCTAGGGCAATCAGGCAAGAGAAAGAAATCAAGGGTATTCAGTTAGGAAAAGAAGAAGTCAAATTGTCCCTGTTTGCAGATGACATGATTGTATATTTAGAAAACCCCATTGTCTCAGCCCAAAATCTCCTTAAGCTGATAAGCAACTTCAGCAAAGTCTCAGGATACAAAATTAATGTGCAAAAATCACAAGCATTCTTATACACCAGTAACAGACAAACAGAGAGCCAAATCAGGAATGAACTTCCATTCACAATTGCTTCAAAGAGAATAAAATACCTAGGAATCCAACTTACAAGGGATGTAAAGGACCTCTTCAAGGAGAACTACAAACCACTCCTCAGTGAAATAAAAGAGGACACAAACCAATGGAAGAACATACCATGCTCATGGATAGGAAGAATCAATATCGTGAAAATGGCCATACTGCCCAAGGTAATTTATAGATTCAATGCCATCCCCATCAAGCTACCAATGAGTTTCTTCACAGAATTGGAAAAAACTGCTTTAAAGTTCATATGGAACCAAAAAAGAGCCCGCATCTCCAAGACAATCCTAAGTCAAAAGAACAAAGCTGGAGGCATCACGCTACCTGACTCCAAACTATACTACAAGGCTACAGTAACCAAAACAGCATGGTACTGGTACCAAAACAGAGATATAGACCAATGGAACAGACCAGAGTCCTCAGAAATAATACCACACATCTACAGCCATCTGATCTTTGACAAACCTGAGAGAAACAAGAAATGGGGAAAGGATTCCCTATTTAATAAATGGTGCTGGGAAAATTGGCTAGCCATAAGTAGAAAGCTGAAACTGGATCCTTTCCTTACTCCTTATACGAAAATTAATTCAAGATGGATTAGAGACTTAAATGTTAGACCTAATACCATAAAAATCCTAGAGGAAAACCTAGGTAGTACCATTCAGGACATAGGCATGGGCAAAGACTTCATGTCTAAAACACCAAAAGCAACGGCAGCAAAAGCCAAAATTGACAAATGGGATCTCATTAAACTAAAGAGCTTCTGCACAGCAAAAGAAACTACCATCAGAGTGAACAGGCAACCTACAGAATGGGAGAACATTTTTGCAATCTACTCATCTGACAAAGGGCTAATATCCAGAACCTACAAAGAACTCAAACAAATTTACAAGAAAAAAACAAACAACCCCATCAAAAAGTGGGCAAAGGATATGAACAGACATTTCTCAAAAGAAGACATTCATACAGCCAACAGACACATGAAAAAATGCTCATCATCGCTGGCCATCAGAGAAATGCAAATCAAAACCACAATGAGATACCATCTCACACCAGTTAGAATGGCAATCATTAAAAAGTCAGGAAACAACAGGTGCTGGAGAGGATGTGGAGAAATAGGAACACTTTTACACTGTTGGTGGGATTGTAAACTAGTTCAACCATTATGGAAAACAGTATGGCAATTCCTCAAGGATCTAGAACTAGATGTACCATATGACCCAGCCATCCCATTACTGGGGATATACCCAAAGGATTATAAATCATGCTGCTATAAAGACACATGCACACATATGTTTATTGCGGCACTATTCACAATAGCAAAGACTTGGAATCAACCCAAATGTCCATCAGTGACAGACTGGATTAAGAAAATGTGGCACATATACACCATGGAATACTATGCAGCTATAAAAAAGGATGAGTTTGTGTCCTTTGTAGGGACATGGATGCAGCTGGAAACCATCATTCTTAGCAAACTATCAGAAGAACAGAAAACCAAACACCGCATGTTCTCACTCATAGGTGGGAACTGAACAATGAGATCACTTGGACTCAGGAAGGGGAACATCACACACGGGGGCCTATCATGGGGATGGTGGGGGGGGAGGGTGGAGGGATTGTATTGGGAGTTATACCTGATGTAAATGACGAGTTGATGGGTGCTGACGAGTTGATGGGTGCAGCACAGCAACATGGCACAAATATACATATGTAACAAACCTGCACGTTATACATATGTACCCTAGAACTTAAAGTATAATAATAATAATAATAAATAAATTTTTAAAAAAAGAAATTAGCTCTGTACCAAGCAGAACTAATAAATAGGTATCTACAGAACTCTTCACCCCAATTCAACAGAATATACATTCTTCTCACCACCACATAGCACTTACTCTAAAATCGACGACATAATTGGTAGTAAAATACTCCTCAGCAAATGCAAAAGAACAGAAATCATAACAGTCTCTCAGACCACAGAGCAATGAAATTAAAACTCAGGATTACGAATCTTACTCAAAACCACACAACTATACGGAAACTGAACTCCCTGCTCTGAATGACTGCTGGGTAAATAACAAAACAAAATTAAGGCAGAAATAAATAAGTTCTTTGAAACCAGTGAGAACAAAGACACAATGTACCAGAATCTCTGGAACACAGCTAAAGCAGTGTTCAGAGGGAAATTTATAGCACAAAATGCCCACATCAGAAATTGGGAAAGACCTAAAATTAACACGCTAACATCACAATGTAAAGAACTAGAGAAACAAAAGCAAACAAAGTCAAAAGCTAGCAGAAGACAAGAAATAACGAAGATTAGAGCAGAACTGAAGGAGATAGAGACATAAAATACCCTTCAAAAAATCACTGATTCCAGGAGCTGTTTTTTTGAAAAGATTAACAAAACAGATAGACTGCTAGCCAGAATAATAAAGAAGAAAATAGAAAAGAATCAAATAGATACAATAAAAAATGATAAAGGGGATATCACCACTGATCCCACAGAAATACAAACTACCATCAGAGAATACTATCAACACCTATATGCAAATAAACTAGAAAATCTAGAAGAAATTGGCCAGGTGCTGTGGCTCATGCCTGTAATCCCAGCACTTTGTGAGGTCGAGGTGGACAGATCATGAGGTCAAGAGGTGGAGAGCATCTTGGCCAGCATTGTGAAATCTCATCTCTACTAACAAAAAAAAAAAAAAAAAAAAAAATATATATATATATATATACAAAAAAAAAAATTAGCCTGGTGTGGTAGCAGGCGCCTGTAATCCCAGCTACTTGGGAGGCTGAAGCAGAAGAATTGCTTGAACCCAGGAAACAGAGGTTTCAGTGAGCCAAGATCATGCCATTGCACTCCAGCCTGGGCAAAAAGAGTGGAGTGAAACTCCATCAAAAAAAAGAAAGAAAGAGAGAGAGAGAGAGAGAGAGAGAGAGAGAGAGAGAGAGAAAGGAAGGAAGGAAGGAAGCAGGGAGGGAGGGAAAGAAGAAAGAAAGAAAGAAAATCTAGAAGAAATTGATAAATTCCTGGACACATACACCCTCCCAAGACTAAACCAGGAAGAAGTTGTATCCCTGAATAGACCAATAACAAGTTCTGAAATAGAGGCAGTAACTACAGCCTACCAACCTAAAAAAGCCCAGGACCAGATGAATTCACAGCCAAATTCTACCAGAGGTACAAAGATGAGGTGGTACCCTTCCTTCTGAAAATATTCCAATCAATAAAAAGAGGGATTTCTCCCTAAATCATTTTATGAAGTCAGTGTCATCCTGATAATAAAACTTGGCAGAGACACAACAACAACAAAAAGAAAATATTAGGCCAATATCCCTGATGAACAGCAATGCAAAAAAAAAAAAAAAAAATCCTCAATAAAATACAGGCAAACCAAATCCAGCAGCACATAAAAAGCTCATACACCACGATGCAAGACTAGTTCAACATACACAAATCAGTAAATATAATCCATCACGTAAACAGAAACAATGACTAAAACCACATGATTATTTCAATAGATACAACAAAATTCAACACCTCTTCTTGGTAAAAACACTCAGTAAACTAGATATTGATGGAACCTATCTCAATAAGATATATTTGTGACAAATCCATAGCAAATATCATACTGAATGCACAAAAGCTGGAAGCATTCTCTTGAAAATGACAAGACAAGGATGTTCTTTCTCACTACTCCTTTTTAACATAATATCAGAAGTTCTGCCCAGCACAATCAGGCAAGTGAAAGAAATAAAGGTATTCAAATAGGAAGTGAGGAAGTCAAATTGTCTTTTTTTTTTTTTTTTTTTTTTTTTTTTTGCAGATGACACCATTGCATATTTACAAAACCCCGCTGTCTCAGCCCAAAAACTCCTTAAACTGATAAGTAACTTCAGGAAAGTCTCAAGATACAAAATCGATGTGCAAACATCACAAGCATTCTTATACACTAAAAACAGACAAACAGAGAGCTAAATAATGAGTGAACTCCCATTCACAATATACAAGAGAATAAAATACCTAGGAATACAACTTACAAGGGACGTGAAGAACCTCTTCAAGCAAAACTACAAACCACTGCTCAAGGAAATAGGAGTGGACACAAACAAATTGAAAAACATTCCATGTTCATGGATAGGAAGAATCAATATTGTGAAAATGGCCATACTGCCCAAAGCAATTTATGGATTCAATTCTATTCCCATCAAACTACCATTGACTTTCTTCACAGAATTAGACAAAACTACTTTAAATGTCATATGAAACCAAAAAAAGAGCCCATAGAGCCAAGACAATCCTAAGCAAAAAAAAAAAAAAAAAAAAAAAAAACCTGGAGGCACCATGCTACTTAACTTCAAACTATTCTACAAGGCTACAGTAACCAAAACAGTATGGTACTGGTACCAAAACCAATATATACACCAATGGAACAGAACAGAGGCCTCAGAAATACCACCACACATCTACAACCAGCCAATCTTTGACAAATTGACTAAAGCAATGGGGAAAGGATTCCCTATTTAATATATGGTGCTGAGAAAAATGACTAGCCATATGCAGAAAACTGAGACTGGACCTCTTCCTTACACCTTATACAAAAATTAACTCAAGGTGGATTAAAGACTTAAACATAAGATGTAAAATCATAAAAACCCTGGAAGAAAACCTAGCCTATACCATTCAGGACATAAGCATGGGCAAAGACTTCATGACTGAAACACCAAAAACAATGGAAACAAAAGCCAAAATTGACATATGAGATCTAATTAAACTAAAGAGCTTCTGCACAGGAAAAAAAAAAAAAAAATAGAGTGAACAGGCAACCAGCAGAATGGGAAAAGTTTTTGCAGTCTATCTGTCTTACAAAGGTTTAATAACCAGAATCTACAAGGAACATAAACAAATTCACAAGAAATAAACCCCATCAAAAAGTGAGCAAAGGATATGAGAGACACTTCTCAAAAAGAGACATTTACACATCCAACAAACATGAAAAAAAAAATCTCATCATCACTGGTCATTGGAGAAATGCAAATCAGAACCACAATGAGATAGCATATTGTGCCTGTTAGAATGGTGATCATTAAAAGGTCAGGAAACAATAGATGCTGGAGAGGATGTGGAGAAATAGGAATGCTTTTACATTGCTTGTGGGACTGTAAACTAGTTCAACCCTTGTGGAAGATAGTGTGTCGATTCCTCAAGGATCTAGAACCAGAAATACCATTTGACCCAGCAATCCCATTACTGGGTATATACCCAAAGGTATATATCAATCATTATAAATCATTTTGCTATAAAAGCACATGCACACGTATGTTTATTTCAGCACTATTTTCAATAGCAAAGCCTTGGAGCCAACCCAGTTTCCCATCAATGATGGACTGGTTAAAGAAAATGTGGCACATATGCACCATGGAATACTATGCATCCATAAAAAGAATGAGTTCATGTCTTTGGTGGGGACATGGATGAAGCTGGAAACCATCATTCTCACCAAACTATCACAGGGACAGAAAACCAAACTGCATGTTCTCACTTATAAATGGGATTTGAAAAATGAGAATACATGGACATGGGGGAACATCACACACTGGGATCTATAGAGGGGTGGGGGAAAAGAGGATGGATAGCATTAGGATAAATACCTAATGCATGTGGGGCTTAAAACCTAAATGACCCATTGATGGGTGCAGCAAACCACCATCGCATATGTATGCCTGTGTAACAAACCTGCACATTCTGCACATGTATCTCAGAACTTAGAGTATAATTTTTTAAAAGTCTTGTTTACATAGAAAAAAAATACAAAGCTGTACTACATACCTCCTATAATCTGTTTTAACATCATTGTGCACCGTTTCTGTGAGTATTAATAAATATATACACCAAAGAAACCACAGCAAAATCAACATAAAGAACATTTCCATAATAACATAAATACTCCTTTTGCACTATTGTACTCAATCACTTCCTACATCTTTTGGCTTCAAATAATCAACAATGTGCTTTCTGTTTCAATAATTTAATTTCATTTTGTAGAACTTTAATGCTGATTAACACTCTATTGCATGGATATAACACATTTGTTTATTCCCTTTTTGAAGGGCATTTGAGTTATTTATACCTTTTGGCTCTTGGATGTAAAGCTTCTATGGACGTTCTTACTAATTCTTTCTGTGGCCTTATGCTTTTACATCTCTTGGTAAAGACCAACCTCCTATGAATGGAGCATATTGAAATTGATAAGAAAATACCAGTGTTATCTAAAGTGCTTGTCCCATTTTATATCTCTTCTAGAAGTGTAAGAGAGGTCCAATTGCCCCACTTGCTATTTAACATCTTTTTATGTATTTATGTAAAGTGTTTAACAATTTGTCTATTTTTACTGCTTTTGGTCTTTTTTTTAATTAAGTTTAAGAGTTTGTTCTGTATTATATGTAATAATAGTTGTCAACATATACATAGATTAAAACCATTTCTCTGATTTTCTGGCTTTTGTTAAAATTTTTATACCTGTGCTTCAAAAAACTAATTATCAATATTTACTTAAAATTGTTTGTGTGACTGTGTACTATTTGAGAAATATTTTGTCCACATGTAAGATACAGAATTTTCACTATGTTTTCTTCCACAAGTGTTACAATTATAAATTTGTATCAACTCTTAAGATTCATGTCAGATCAATGTTTATGTATGCTGTGAGACATGTGTCCCTCATTGCATTAATCTGGCATTTTTATTGAAGTCATTGTGTCACTTACTGGTCTTCAATAAAATTGAAGGTCTATAGGTATATCTATTGATTTTATATTTCTCTCCTTTTACAAATAATAATAATGATCTTGCATTATTTATATAGTCCAATTCATTTTTTATTTAAAAATTGCTTTATATTTCCTAATTGGCATTTACATTATATTTTAGAATGAGCTTTTGCATTTATATTAAAACGACTGGTTTAAAAGTTTTAATATAACTTCTTTTATTGTCACAAGGAATTATATATTTAACTTTATAAGAAACTAGTAGCTGTTTTCCAAAGGATTGTACCATATTATTGAACAAATTTATTTAGCATGTTGGTGTTTTAGAAATAAAATTAACATCTGGCTCAGAGTTGATAGACAGTATTTCATTTGGAGGGTCAAATTATTTTATATATCTATATGCAGTAATAACTGAAAAGAGCATCCCTTGATAGCAGCAATTTATAATCACCAGGTGAACAGAATATGATTCATGAAAGTGTGCAGAAAAGGAGACATTTAAAGGAAGGCACCATATCTAATAAAGAGTTTTTCTGAGCCAAAAAGAGTCAGAAATAACCTAAAGTCTACTAAATTGCATTTTATAGAAAATTTTTTTGATATTTATACATAATATTTAGGTTGATTTCATATTATGTTTTGTGAGATAATATTTTAGACATACTTTTAGCCTTCAATTTTACAAATGAATAAAATACAATGTGTGTGTGTGTATGTGTGTTATACACACACGAGTTCACTTGCACTCAGGTATTTCTCCATTTTGATGGCAAATCGTGAAGGTGTCTTCAAAATTCCAGAATGAAAATCATGTAAATGCCTTTAGTATAATTTGAAGAAAATAATAAAGGAAATTCTAATGATGGAATACATTTACCCTGTGATTGTTTGTGAGTGCCTTTCATCAAATGAAAAATTATTTTGTTCCAGGAATGAGAACTAAAGTGGATAACACTTAAATTGCACTTGAACTGTTAAGCCCAGCAAAATAAGATATTTCTGAAAACTATTAATACTATGTTTATACAGTGTCACTTGTATGCATTCAGTTTGGAAATTCTTTTGGCTTAATAATGTTACTTCATTTATGCATAACCTATGACTATCAGAAGTCATAAGAGAAAGCAAAACAAATAACCTTAGCATTAAAAATGAAGTCTGCATCACTATTACTTCTTCCAAGGAGCTTCACTTTAAATCCTAGTTTAAAATTGAGTTGCCAATAGTATGATTAATAATTCTGAGAGGTCTGTATGTCAACCTCAAGCAAGATCATCTTACAGTCATTTCTGAACTGAATAGTACAGTCTTTCACGCATCATGAGCCTCTACATAAATTATAAATTAAATGAATTATAGGGATTCCTATTACATAGCATGTTTTCCTTTTTGGTTTCCTGCGTTTGACCTACTTTTCATTACGATTTCAGCAGTATTGCTTCCTTTCAACTCTTAAGTAGTCATGGCATTTTTAAACACTCAGAGCATTTCTTTTATTTCTTCATTTAACGACTTTTGAGGTTTAAGCTGAAATAAACTATGATTTCCAGATCATGCATATTTGAAAGCCATGAAACCCATTTTAATATGATTATGTCAGCTTTATTTAGGTTCATCTACTTTTGTATTTTGAGCATTTCACCCAAGTTAGGGTGTACGTGTGTGTGTGTGTGTGTGTGTGTGTGTGTGTGTGTGTGTGTGTAGTGGGCATACACTATTATGAACATTACTATTTGAACACAGGAATTTTGATATTGTATATGTTTTTTTTTCTGAAATTGTGTCTGAGTGATTAATTATTGCATTATATTTTAGTCCAATACCCTGCTTAGCAATTGTAAGCATATTCATCAGAATGGTGGGATATGATTTGGAAAGACAGATGGATATATTATCAGTCAATATGCATAGGTTTAACTTACCTCAATTGGTTTGTCTTCAGAACCTCAGGTCTGCTCTAAGCTCAATCTTGTTTCTCTTAGTTCAGATATTTTCACCTTCCATACAGACACAATTCTCCAGTCTTCTGCTGGGGCAATAACCCTGATAGCACCGACTGCAGAGGGGTTTCCAAGTGTAAACTATATGTGTTTTAACAATCCTTCTGTTTACAGGCTCACATTATACTGTTTCTTTCAGAAACAACCAAGACCTATAGTTCCTGAGGCTCTGGAGTTCCTCAAACAAAATTATGATTTCCCTCCTTTCATTAAATATAATCCAGCTTCCTCTGCTTTGATAACTTGGTTACCATTTGCCCATCACTTTACCATGTTCCAAAGTTTGTTGACACTTTCTCTGTTCTCTTTGCATTGCATATGCACCCATTCCTTTTTCTTTTACTTCCTTTTACTGGGGAGCAGAAGTATACATGTGTGTCTAAAACGAGTGTTTTCATGTATGTGCATGCATGTGTGTGTGTGTATGTCTGGTAAAAACAGTTAAGTGGGAGCTATCCTCAGTGAACTTTTAGTGCACCATACAGTATTGTTAAATATAGACACAATGCTGTACTGAAGATCTCTAGCACTTGTTAAGTGAAACATACCAGTTGAGGAGCAACTCCCCATTTCTTCTGCTTTCTAGCTCCTGGCAACCAGAATTCTACTGTTTATCAGTTTGACTACTTCAAATGCCTTATAAAAAAGAAATCATGCAGTATTTGTCCTTCTGTTACTGGCTTAGTTCGCTTAGCTTAATGTCTTCCAGGTTCATTCATATTGCCTTATATAGCATGATTCTCATCTTTTTAAATGCTGGAATATCATTTTCTTGTAGCATACACTGCATTTTATTTATCCATTCAACTGTCATTGGACATTTGGATTGTTTCTACATATCAGCAATGGTGAATAATGCTTCAGTGAACACGTGAGTGCCAATATCACTCCAATATCCTGATTTTAATTATTATGGATGTATACTCACCATTGGAACTACTGGGACAATGGTTAGTTCAATTTTTAATTTTTTGAACGAATGATTAGGTTTCTAATGATTATTTATGTTGAGTATATTTCATATACTTATTGGCCATTTATATATCTTCTTTGGAGAAATGTCTATACAGATCCTTTGCTCATTTTAAAATCAGGCTATGTGATTTTGTTGTTGTTATTCAGTTGTAGTTACTTATATATTTTAGATACTGATGAACCCCTTGTCAGATGTATGGTTTGTAACATACAATTGGTAGGTTGCTTTGCCATTTTGTTGATTGTTTCTTTTGCTTTGCACCTTTTCAGTGTGATGTAGTCTTACGTGTCTACGTGTCTATGATATGTCAAACATAAATTAATCCCCTATTACTTGTACTTTTGGTGTCATATGCAAGAAATCATTGCCTAGACCAGTGTCATGAAGCTTCCCTTCTATGTTTTCTTCTCATAGTTTCACAGTTTCAGATATTACACTTAAATCTTTAATCTATTTGAGTTTATTTTTGTATATGGCATAAGATAAGATCCTACAATTGTTAATATGCCTGTGGATATTCCATTTTTCCAAGACTATTTGTTGAAAATACTATCCTTCTTCCATTTAGAACAGCATCAAAAGAGTAAAATACTTAGGAATTTGTTTAACCAAGGGAAGACTTCTATGCTAAGAACTAGGTAACATTGATGAAATAAATTAAAGAAGACACAAGTAAGTGAGAAGACATCCTGTGTTCATAGACTGAAAGACTTGCTATTGATAAAATGTCTGTACTACTCAAAGGGTTCCACAGATTCAGTACAATATCTATCAAAATATTAATAACGTTCTACACAAAAAGAGGAAAAAAATCCTAAAATTTGTGTTGAACTACAAAAGACTCTGAATAGCCAAAACGATTTTGAGAAAGAAGAATGAAGCTAAAGGAGTCAAACTTTCATATTTCAAAATACATTACAAAACTATGGTAATAAAAAGAGTCTGATACTGGCATAAACACACACATGTGGAAGTACAGAAGAGAATAGAGAGCCCAGAAATAAACCCACACATATACAGTCAACTGATTTTCAACACGGGTATAAAAGGTGCTTTCTTTTTCTTACTTTGTCTTTATATTTATTTATGGAGCCACCACATCAATATGCACATTAATATTGCAACAACATGCAAGAAACATAGCAATTCCATGTTTATCCTGTTTCTTCCGACATTTCTTGTGTTCATTTTTCCTATTTTCTGACTAATCAGATGGCTACATTTCCACACATTGTTTACTTCTACATTCTATGGTGCTGCCATTATGATAGCAATAAAATTCAATTGCAATAATAAATTCTAATTGCATTTACAATAAATGCCATTCTTCTGTGTACATGTTATGAGGCTATACTTGATCTGACACTTGTTTCTGCCAAGCTGTTTCACCTACCAACTTCCTTCTTTTCACAATTTACTTTTAGTGTATTAGATTCTTTGTTATTTCTTGAAGACATCTTGCTGCTTCATGGATTTGTCTTGATGCTGAATACACTTTCCCCTTTTCATCTGACTTGTTCCCACTCATATCACAATTCACTGAGAATATAATCCATATTATATTTTACTTGATCCTCACAGCTAAAGTTGACCATTCTTCTTCACTTTCATTTGCATATTAGCCTTACTTACAGCATTTATGAACAATATAATTTTTTTTTGCCTCATTCTCTACCTAACTATGAGCATATACTATCTCAAACCTTGTAGTATTTACATGTAAGAGTATAAAAATAGGCCGGGCATGGTGGCTCACGCCTGTAATCCCAGCACTTCGGGAAACCGAGGGGATCGGATCACGAGGGCAACAGATCGAGACCATCCGTGCCAACAAGGTGAAACCTTGTCTCTACTAAAAACACAAAATTTAGCTGGGCGTGGTGGTATGCACCTGTAGTCTCAGATACTCAGGAGGCTGAGGCAGGAGAATTGCTTGAACCCAGGAGGCGGAGGTTGCAGTGAACTGAGATCACGCCACTGCCCTCCAGCCTGGTGATGGAGTGAGACTTCATCTCAAAAAAAAAAAAAAAAAAAAAGTGTAACAATATTTGGTAATACAAGTAAATCAAGTAAATGCATGAGTAAATGGATTATGATGTCTCATTGAGTACTCTCAGGCCACATGAAATCATCAAATTAACATCATTTCCTTACTCTGTTGGGATGAATAATACCCTGACAGTTCTAAATTTAGAAATGCAAATACTCAAATATATGTGTGTGTGTGAGACATACGTGTATATAACATACAGTAAGCAAAGGTCTACTGGGTTAAAATATACAGAAAATTCAGTCCTTAGCTATTTCAATTTTTAAAAATTCAAAGTTTATGCTAAACATATTATTTTCTATTTCTAAATTCATCTTATATATTAAATAAAACTTACATAGTTAAAGATAAATGCATCAAATACTTTCATAGCTAAAGTGCTTCTCCACCAAGTTTGGATTAAAGTTTTATATCAAATGAAGAATAGTCTCCTTATTTTTACCTATTTTTAGAATATAACTTGATTATCTGTCAATTGAGGTGTGTCTTTATAGGAGTAATAAATCTGTATTTTTGACCTTTGATTATTTGAATTACTGATTTCCACAGATACAAATTAAAAATCTACATATTTAGGTCTAATAGTGTTAACATTGTTAACACGTTATATGTACACTGTGGTATAAAACAGAATTAAACAGTGTCTTATCACGTGATATTTACATAAGCAAGCGACTTATCTATTAAGGCAATTTGCCACTTTTGAATGCAAATTTAATGATTATTTAACACTCTTATTCTGAATCATACCAATATTTATCACTACCAGTGCATATGCATGGCCAAATCTGACTAAGGCTGAGATAGGGATGAGGAGGAGGAGATTGAAGACTGAATTATCTAGCTGATGCGTACTCGAATCAGAGAGGATCCAAGTCTCGCAAGTAGACAGCATCACCTAGAAAGGTTTTAGAACTGAGCACTTCAACTTAAAATGAATTTTGGCAATAAGTTCATAATGAAAGTCAGTTAAAAATGAGGTTTAAAATGTTAGCCCAAATGTTGAACATACAAAAATAATTGTAATTACAAAAGAAAGACTTTAAAAAATAGTGTTATAAGAATAAGATGTAGAATGCATTATGTTTAAGCTTGTGTGGTGAGGCTATTTTAGAGAAGATAGCAATGGGTCTGCTTCTATCATTTCTTTCTACAGCCAATGCCTCTTTATGCCCCACACCTGCCCTATCCTCACATTTCTTAAAAAAAAACCCTTTAGTTTTAATTGTCATTATATAAAGAAAGAAATCATACAATTTTCATGATACTTTAGTCATTTGAATTGAACTGCAGATTTGTCTGTGGTAAATCAAAGGTCTTCTATGTCTCTGTTTGTATGATTACATAAACCCTACAAAGTTTATACAGACTTTTAAGGATAAAATGAGAATGAGATTGTGCATGCATGTGCTTGCATATGTGTGTTAGATTCCTTAGGTAAAAAATGTCTCCCAACGGTAAAAAGTATTATAAACTAATACTTACAATTCGCATGTTTAAGTATCCACTCTGATGTTGCTTCATCTTCCATATCAAGTATCTATTTCATAATGCATGAGAAAAAATGAAAATATTGAATAACATGATAATGTAAACTGAGCTCTCATTATTACAAAATGTTTGGTGAGTCACAAACTGAGGATGTATTGACTAAAATGCTTCTGCTTGAAACGAAAATTGACATACAAAATACTAGATGTCTTCTTTTACTAAGAAATGGCATATATAGCTAACAATGACTCCCTGTTTCTTGAGAGAAAATGCTTTATGTATATCAAAGTGAATTGTTCATCACTAGAGATTGTCTGTGTGTTCTGGTACAATCCTGTGTCAATTTCCAGAAAGGATCTGACATTAAAATTTCTAGATAAGGGAAAGCTAGCAGAGAAATTTCACAAAGCTCTAGCAAGCTGCAGAGATGGACTAAAGCTTAGTAGAAGCTCAAATTAAGACAGTTCACCATCTAGTATCCCATTTATCTGTAACAAACATTTCAGCAGAGCTTATTGGCCACACAACAAGAGTCCCAATTCAATTGAAATTACTTATTTCAGTTAACAGACAATAAAAAACAAATACTTCAGTTTAGCACTCAGTATCACTGGACAATTTATTTTAATTTTATTTAAATATATTTTAATATGCACCTAGTCATATGAACAAATTATTAGATTTAAATATGCAAAATATGATTATTTAATTATTCTAATTAAATGCTAGTAACTCCCTCATGCTGTGCTTTACGCTGCATAAATTGTATCTCTTGAATCATATTTGTGCTTAAAAAAAGTCTTCTATGCATTTCACTTTTTTCACATATCTTCTCTCCAAACCATATCCCAGCCCTGCCATACTGCTAGTAATTTTAAGTCAGAGAACCTGCTTATAACAAACCTATTGTAACAAACTCATTTCTTTATGTTTTTTTTCCCTGGAAAACAGACTCTATATATACGTTTTACTCTCAGAACATCTTATGTTAATACATAAGTTAATTTTAATTTTTATCTACAGACTTATTGGCATTCTATTTTCATTTGGATTGAAGATCATTTGTAATGTGTACCATCTCTCAAAGAAAGAAATCTCCAGAAGTAGGACATAATCTGCAAACATATGCCAGTAGAAACATATATATGCAGTCAAGTTTCAAAAGAATATTCACTGTTCAAATGATTTTATTTACTAAAATTTTATATTGATTGGCACCTTCAATTTGATAAACACATAATTAAATATATCTACTCTTTGTTAAGGGATATAAATGACACTTATCAGTGTGAAATACTTATTTCCTTTGTTTTTACAAAATAAATATACCATTTAAAAAATCAATCTTTAAGCTTTTAAATTTACTTTAAATATTTCATTATTTATAAGTTTAGTAAAGTTTAACAATCATACTTAAGAGAACTTTATCATGTAGTTAAACTTCACTAAATATTATAAAGTACATTTATACATGTTCTTTTTCCATACTTCAGCTGTCTGACAACAAATGTTCCTTAAGTATTTTAGAAATGAATATAATTGTTTCCCTAAATATTGCAAAATGCATATGTGTATTTTATTTTTAGCGCTCTAACAAACATATCCTTCCCAAACTGCTATACATTCTTATTAAAAATTCCACAAGTTAAATTTATAAATGTAGTTATTTATAAGTTTTTCTAAACACTCTAATTCGTTTGCAAAGTTTGCTAAATTTTGTTTTGTCTTAAAAACATTTGCCTAAAATAAAGTATTTAATTACTATTTTACATTGGAATAAAAATATATGTCACCATTTATTGTCAGAGTATCTTAAATAGTGTATTTTAAATGCCAAATAGTCAAAATTACTCTTAACTTATAAAAACTATATTACAGATGTAGATTTGATTAAAGCTATTATTCTGGGCTGGGTGTGGTGGCTCACGCCTGTAATCCCAGCACTTTGGGAGGCCAAGACGGGCAGATCCTTTGAGGTCAGGAGTTCAAGACCGGCTTGGCCAACATGGTGAAACACTGTCTCCGCTAAAAATACTAAAAATTAGCCAGGCGTGGTGGTGCCTTCCTGTAGTCCCAGCTAGTCAGGAGACTGAGGCAGGAGAATCACTTAAATCTGGGAGTTGGAGGTGAGCCAAGATCGTACCACTGCACTCCAGCCTGAATGACAGAGACTCTGTCTCAAAAAAAATAAAAAAAGGTACCATTCTTTATTTACTTGTATGCTTTTCCTTATGTATTATACATCAGGTTAATTTGGGGTTAGAATTACAGACCAGAGAGTTTTGGTGTGAGTTTCTTAGTGTGCATGGGTTGCCCAGAAATTAGATTTTTGATCAGTCAATGGAATCCAGAGCTGCAGGGATTTCCCTATAATTATAATTAACAATTTGATCCCTGATATAATCTTTGAGCCAATACAGAATTAAAATGCAATGTCTAAAAACCAGAATCCTTACACAACCTGAATCTTTTCACTTCAAGATTTATTATTTTTAACTACTTTGGACTTTATCACCTAATTAAGGTAGACTAGCTATGGCAAACCTATCTCAGGTGCTTTACCACTTGATAAGATCTCACTAAATTATTTACCACTGATTTATTTTTTTAATAATTTGGATCATCTCTCTGGTCTTCCACATTTATTTTTTAACACATATAGGCAGAAATCTAGCTTTGAGAAAAGTACAGATTGTGCCTGGTTAAATCTTAGTTATTAATTTGGCCATTTTCACATAGGCATGTTAAAATGCTTAATAAATATTTATTGTTTAATAAAACATTAAAAAGATTATAGCTTCATGAATAATTCTATGGCTATATCATGCCTATTGTGAACTAATTATTAAAATGTGGTTATGCATGCCTCAGTGTTTTCAAGCACCCTCTCCCTCAAAAACACATACACCTTCCATGCAACTGAAATGAAAGTTAAAAAGATAACTAATACTTGTTAAATATTATACAGACTTTTCAGTCATTAACTATTGTATATGCTCCTGGTCACATTCTCCTTCCTGACATATTTCATATCCATGATTTCAATTTCTCCTTCTTTAAAACTGCATGTTATATTCCACAAGTCTTTTAAATTATATCTTCTCTTAACATTTATTAATTGCTAGTATTTCTAAAAATTCTGGTTTAGCACTCCTTCAATCCTCAACTACAATCTCCTCAGTTAAGATACATACTGAGAAAGATAAATTGGTTCCTGGAGTTGGCTTGTTACTAACTTTCAGGTCCTGCTATTGCTATATGCTAGCTTGGTACTTGACTATGCAGCTGATTAAACTTCACTAAATATTATGAAGTACATTTATACATGTTCTTTTTCTGTACTTCAGCCATCTAACAACAGCTAGATCTCGGTGTTCCCTTGCTGAGCAGAAACAATTCAGTAACAGAACAAAGCATCAACATCAGACAAGGCCAATCTGTGACCATAATGAATCGAGACAAAAGTAAGACCACTCATAATGATGTCTGAATACAGAGAAAACTAAAAGACTTTCCAGGTCACAATGTACCAAAGATATCCCTATCATGGGAAAATGAGTGACCACCTGCTCCTTTATTAATTATAGCTTTAGCTTCACTCTCATTTCCACTCTTTATAAATAACATTTTTAAAGATACTGAACCGTAGTTTTAACTATACTTTGTAACAGCATCCCATCCCTGCTATTATTAACTCTCCCCAAATTCACCTAACAAGACCAAAATCTTTTTTACCACCCAGCTATCGAGGTAGCTCCACATGGGGTATGTTCTCCTTTGCCCCAGTGAGTAAAACAGTCAACTATTCAACAACAGGTGTGTCCCTAGTGGTCTTGCTGGGAATCCATTGACAATATTCATTAAAAATCCATGCTTTTGCCTATGGACTTAAAACTCTGTCCAAGTAGAGACTTCTATTCTAGGTCAAAACTCACTTAATCATTCTTTGCTAAACTTGTTCACTTACATGATCCACAGGCACACCAATTTCAACATACTTAAATTGCAAAGATGGTTTTCTTCTCCAAAAAAAAAAAAAAACACTTGCTCTTATTTTTCATATCCCATTGAAGAAATGGCTTCTATATCCAGAAATCCAAGAGGCAGCTTTGATAGCTCCCTAACTCACCACATGCAACTTTCATTTTCGACTTCTAAATATCTCCCTTTATTTTACATTGCCACTGCTACTTCTCAAGATCCTCATTATTTCCTATCAAAGTAGCCAAATGACAGCATTAATTTATGTCCAGTAGCATTTTGTTCCTACCATGACAGATGCCCAAGTGATCTTTCTAAAAGGCAAAACTGACCAGGTCAATTCGTTACATACCTTCAATTACTTCCCAAACTTACAGGATTAGGAGAATTTGCAAGCCAAATCATCAGTCTTTTCCTATTTCTCACCTTTTATCTCTAGCCATTTCTAAAAGACAGTTTAAGAACAATGTTACTGTATTGTACTTATTTATATTTCTGCCATTTTGAGCCTGTTTTCTAATTTAATTTTCGTTGAAGTGTACTTAATATAGGGTAAAATTCTAAGATCCTGTGTTCAGTTTTATGAATTTTGAAATTTTTCTATACCTGTGTACAACATAAAATATGCCTATTTTCAGTCAATTTTGTTGTTACCCAACAACCAATTTCAAATTATTCTCCCATTAAATTAATTTGCATTGTTCTTTGACTTCATATAAGTAGAGTATGAGCTTTTAAATTTTAGCTTTCATTTAATCTTTATGGGTTTCTTTTCTTAGTTACTTGGTTGAAAATCAATTCAGTATTTATGTAGAGATCTACTTTTGACCAACCTATGCCATTCTACTAGTTTGTTTTTCTGTTTTTATATGATACTACACGGCCTTAATGAAACCTTTATAGTAAAACTTGAAATGAAATATTTTAGCACTCTAATTTCATTTTTGATCACGTAATTATACGGCCTATTCTAGGTCCCTTGTGTTTCTTATCAAATTTATAAAGAACTTGTTAATGCCTTCAAAAAATTTTCGTTAGAGTGTATTAGAGATTTCCAGGTTTCTTTGGAATAACAGAACCCATAGGATATGTGAGAGGAAATTTTGTATGGGAATTGATTCACATGATCACAGAAGTGGAGAAGTCCCATGATAGGCTGTCTGCAAGACAAAGAACCAGAGAAGGTGGTAAGGTGGCTTGTCTGGAGCCTCAGAACCAGGGAAGCCAATAGTACAGCCTGCAGTATGAAGCCAAAAGACTGAGAGTCCTCAGAAGGCCACTGGTGCGTGTCCTGAAGTCCGAATGCTAAAAAAACTTAGAGTCTGATATCCAAGTACAGGAGATAAAAAGGTGTCCTGCTTTGGAATGGGGACAGATGAGAGTGTTGTTCCCTTCTTTTACCTATTTTTCTCAGCCCGGCCCCCAGGTGATTGATGTTTCCCATCCACAATGAAAGTGAGTCTTCCTCTGTCAGTCCACTGACTGATGTTAATCTTCTCTAAAACCACCCTCACGAACACACCCAGAAACAATACTTCACCAGTCATTTAGGCACCCTTCAATCGACTCAGGTTGATACCTAAAATTAGCCATTACAGTAAGTATGTTGAATCTATAAATCAATATTAGAAGGATGAATATCTTTTTTAAAATTTCATCTCTTTTTTATTTTGTATTCTTTTTATTAACATATACAGATGTAAATATTTTGGGGGTACATGTGATAATATGATACATTCATATAATGAAACAGGGTAATTGGGATGTCCATCACATTAAATATTTATCATTTTTAACGCTAGGAATATTTGATTTTTTTCCTTCTAGCTATTTTTGCATGTGAAATTGATTAACATTAACTATAGTCACCATACTGATCTATCAAACACCAGGTGGATGTCTTAACAATATTGAATCCTTCAATCAATAAACATGGTATATATCCTCACACATTTACGATTTTCAAAATTTTGTCATTAACATTTTGTAAATTTTAAGACAGAGAGTTTGACTAAAATTTGGAACATTTATTGCTAATCATTTGATAATTTTTGAGGCTACTATAAATGATAGTCTTTTCTTATTTCAATTGTCTGTTACTAACTTATATATTAAATCCTGTTCTTTCATATCTTTACTTTGTGTATTGTATGTTTTTCTTGTATGTCTTGATATTGATAAATTTGTTTATTTTAGATTGTTGTTGATTCTACAGAGTTGTCTATATCTATAGTTATGTCATTTATGAATGATGGCGATTTTACCTCTTCCGTTCACATGTTTATTACTTTTATTTATTTTCACTTGCCTTTTTGAACTGCCTAGGCTTCCCAGCATAATGTTAAACAGAAGTGATGATTTTTGTCTTGTTCCCTGTCTTGCTGTAAAACACTCAGTGTCTTACCATTTTATAGGTTTTACTAAGATTATTTTCATCAAGCTAAGAGTGCTTCCATCTATTTATGTTGGCTAAATGTTATCATTAAGAGGTTTTAATTTTGGTATGCTTTTTAAAAAATCTGTTCATATATCTTGAATATTTTTATATTTTATGTTATTTATATGACGAATTATCTGCATTAGTTTGCTTTTATACTGCTATAAAGAAATACCTGAGATGGAATAATTTATAAAATATAGAGGTTTAATTGACTCACTGTTCCACACGGCTGGAGAGGCTTCAGGAAACTTGCAATCATGAAAGAAGGGAAAGCAGACAAATCTTATATAGCAGCAGGCAAGCGAGAGAGCAGGGAAACCCATCACTTATAAACCCATCAGATCTCGTGAGAACTCACTCACTATCATAAAACAGCATAGAGAAACTGCCCCCATAATCCCATCACCTCCTACGATGTCCCTCCTGCAACACCTGGGGATTACAGTTCAGGGTGAGATTTGAGTGGGGACACAGAGCCAAACCATATTAATTACCTTAATTTTCCAATGCTAAACACAACTTGCCTTCTTGTGATAAATACTATTTCATAATATATTATCTTTATTATAAATGCCAGATTAGATTTGCTCATATTTTGATACTGTTGGTTAAATCTATATTTAGGGGGAAATTGAGTTTAGTTTGCTGTCCCTATACCAAAATTGTTTCTGGTTTTATACTAGGATTTTTCTAATATTAAAATATAGGTTAAAAACTTTTCAATCTTCTGGATTTTCTGAAATGGCTTGTGTAAAATTATCACTTCATTCTTGAAAAGTTTAATGTTTAGTATAAAATCGTTCTGGCTGCTAGTGTCATACCAGAGGCATGGTAAAAATAGATCACACACAACTTTTTTACGGGGAGACACTTGAAAAGCAGTTTAAAGTAATAATAAAGACTAAGTGTCTCAACATATAAAGAATTATGAATGAGAGTATAAGCAATAAATTACACCATCAGAAATACATTTTCCAATATATAATTGGGAAGTATTGCAGTCAGCAAAATTGAAATATAGATTAAAAAATAAAGAATGGAAGTTTTGATAAAGGAAGTTATAATAAGATTGTACCTAAAAATTCTGAGGCAAATGTGAAAATGAACAAATTCTTCCACATGAGCATATACTTGGACATTTAAAGCAATATTGTTGATAATAGTCTGAGACTAGGAATAACCTAAATATACATTAACAGAAGTATTAAATCAAGTATGATTTTTATGATAAAAATTATACAAAGTAATAATAAATGAACTATAACCTGGTTAAAAATTGGAAATTGTATACAGTAGAATTCTATTTTTATAAAGACACAATAGGAAATAAAAAAGATGTACAATTAACAGAAATAATAGTGATCTCATGCCTAATGAAGAGAAATGCAACGCACAAGGGCAAAATGAGGCTTTCAAAGTATAAGCAATATTTTGTTAATGTGTCACATAGTTTGAATGTTTATCCCCTCCAAATTTCATGTTGAAATGTAGTCCCCAAACACCTTTGTTGAGAGGTGCTTGGTAATCGGGACAGAACCCTTGTGAATGGCTTGATATAATGAGTGAATTCTCCTTCCCTTAGCATGAGAACTGGTTGTTTAAAAGAGTCTGGCGTCTCTCTTGCTCCTTCTCTCTCCATGTGGCACACCTGCCCTTGTGTCACCTTCTGCCAGGAATAAAAGCCTCTGAGATCTCACCAGAAGCTGAGCAGATGCTGGTGCCATGCTTATACAGCCTGCAGAACCATGAATCAGATAAATCTCTTTTCTTCATAAATTACCCAGTCTCAGGTATTAGTTTATAGCAATGCAAAATGGACTAACACAATATGATTGTTGGGAACATGAGTATTCATACATTTTGGATTCTGTATATTTAGTTTATATATTCTTTTTCATATGAGATTGAGACGGAGTCTCATTTTGTCGCCCAGGCTGGAGTGCAGTGGCCTGATCTCGGCTCACTGCAACCTCCACCTCCAGGTTCAAGCTAGTCTCTTGCCTCAGCCTCCTGAGTATCTGGGATTACAGGTGTGTAGCACCATGCCCGGCTATTTTTTTTGTGTGTGTGTTTTTTATTAGAGACAGGATTTTACCATGTTAGCCAGCATGGTCTTGATCTCCTGATCTCGTGATCTGCCCGCCTTGGACTCCCGAAGTGCTGGGATTATAGGCATGAACCATCGCACTTGGTCTGTATGTTATATTTTAATAAGTGCAATTAGGGATTATGTTAATGTATTCAATTTTTGAACATGGCATTAAAAGCTCAGATAGGTTACAAGACACTTTCAAGTGTCAGAAGTATGTTTCATAGCTGAAGTTTGTTAACCTTGATATTTCTTAACATTTCATCTGTTTCAGGCTAAAGGAGTGGTCTAGCAAGTCTTAGTGGTCATAAAGTGTCAAATCAATTATTTGGGATAATATTTAGCTTTTTATTATATGATTGTTGTTCTTTTGATGGTACTTAAGATGTTTTAAGTTTGGATTAATGCTTCATATTTTTTTGTGACTTCATTGCTTCATGCTGAAGGCTCTTCCTATAGGAATGACACAGTATATTATTTCAGACATCTGGGCCATGATTCCTTCTCAGTGATTCGGGCAAAACAAAAGAAGAGAAAAGAAAAGAAAAAGAATAAAAACAACAACAACAACAACAACACAGAGGCCAGAATTATATATAAATGCTTGGATTTCTTAATACTACGTACCACACTTGCTTTGCCATCTGAAATATGAAAATAAAATTATTACAAACATCAGTTTAAGTCCGACATTTTCAAATAAGGCCATACTGTTCATGTATTTGCCAATGTAGATTTTTGGCAACATGGATAAAAGAAACTACAAAGTGAACGAAATCTGCTTATCTCACTACATTAAGTTGAAAGAATGCAGTTGATAAAGGTTTAGTGGTACTTTCTTCAGCATTAGGGCCAGCTTGATGCTAGAAAAGAGACATTTTCTTTTCTCACAAAATGACAGAGTACCCTTATTCTCCGACTACCCAGCACCTTGTTTCTTATAAATTCCCTGTGATTAATTACATGATAGTACCAATCTCCCAGGCTATGGATGTCCATGTATTGCACCACCACAGCCTGTACTCTAGGGAAAAAAATTAAACTGTATAAACTGTATTCCCACTTGGGGGATTTTATTTGCAGCAGTCTTTCATCATTGTAGCTGTAGAAAATCTAATTCTTCTCTGGCGTGAACCTGGGAGGGAGAGCTTGCAGTGAGTCAAGACTGAACCACTGCACTCCAGCCTGGGCGACACTGTGAGACTCCGTCTCAAAAAAAAAAAAAAAGAAATCTAATTCTCCTTTTTATCTGTCTCTCTCTTTCTCAACATAATATACAACTGCATATATATACGTACACATGTATTTTTCTATGCTGTTTGTGTGCATATATATGTTATATGTGTGTATATGTATATAATATGTATAACATAGAGAAAGATGTTTTAATATCTCAAATCTTGATCAGTCTTACATGAAAGAGGCTATATAGCATGTCCAATTCTCTCACCCTTTATGATAACTCTCTACTCATTTTGATATGATCATATATTCCTGCATCTTCCTTATGATATTTCTAAAGCTCAGAGTGTTCCATTCTCTGGAAAAATACGTTGTCATATTCCTAAATGTTGAATAATACTCTATATATAATTTATGAAGAGTTTATTATGCCGAAGTAGGAAATAAAGTGAATTTTCGTATGTCATATATTGGTAGTCTTAAGGCATCATTACTGCAGTCAAAAAAAGTTTACACTGTGCTATGTGCATAAATTTAGTAAACATTTATAAAATGTGCTATGAATTTTAAAGTATTTTTAAAGAATATTTTATTTGATATATTCATGAATTTGAATCAGTGTTCTCTACATTATAACTGAGAAGAGTTAGAAAAATAGTTACCGAAAATATTTTACTTTCTTAGTTTAAAAATGGAATACAAGTAGTATATGTGACTTTTTTTTCTCCTATTTTTTCAAGATACATGTCCTTTCTACATTGGCTAGCTCAAGTACAGGTTTGCCTAAAGAAAATTTCACTGAATGAGAACCACACTATTTATAGTGTTAACTCCTTGAGCTGTATCTTGTCAGTGTCACAAGCCCATTAAAATTAATAATAACTAATTAAATAAATTTATTACTTTTATTAATAGCCAACATTTTCAATCTTCACAACTTATTTTTACTTAAACAGTATAAAGATCTTGTACTCAATGAAACATGGTCATAAAACATAATCAAAGATTAGATGTGCTCTAATCTTTTAAAGTAGGTTTACTTAATCAAACCTAAATCTAAAATATAAAACCACTTTTAATTATATAATTATGAGTCAAGTATTAGCTCTCATTAGATGATGAAAATTAGCCAAAACTGCTTTGCACACCTTAGCTGATGATCACAGCACCAGATTATTTCTACTTATCCAGTTATTTCTACTTTCCTACCGATGTAATGGGCAATAATATACATTATATGTAAATATACATTAAAAGTATATTTCAATTGTACATGTAATTAAATTTGATCACTGCTTTCTTATATATTGGAATAGGTGACTTCAAGTTGAGGCAAGTGGTGGCCAAATTTAATTGCATTGTGCCGGCATTTCCAAATGACAAAGGACATGTATGTACATATCGCCAGAGAATCTCTTTGAAAAAATATAGTCCTTCAAAAGTGGAATTGTTTTGAAGACAGTAAAACTTTAGGTCTCGATTGTTGCTGGCATACCAAAGATGAAATACAGACATAATACATTGGTTAATGTTTAAGCTTGTAGAATAAAAAGGTACATTGAAAAAATAAAATAAGTAAGGAAACATACCTAATAAGATTTATTTAAAGCAGAGACAGCAGGAAGGAGACAAGTAATCCAGGGAGACAAAGAAAGGGTTATAGAGTACTATGAGAAATACCAGCATAAATAAAAATATAGAAAACATTTATTCAGTTTTGATCTCTGCCCAAGGATTTTAGTACATTTTATTTTATTTTTTTATTTACTTAATTTTTTCAATGTACACAGTGTTTATTGGCTTTTTAGAGTTTTAGAATCAACCGGTGGACAAAGCATGAAAGCCTTATGTTTATAAGACCGTATATAAAATGTTCAACTCTGACAGTATAAAAGTTAAGGTATGGCTGAGAGAAACTGATCTATTATCTGAAAACAATATACCAAGAAATGATAGTTAGATAAGAGATTGTAAGTTAGAAAGGCAAACAACAGAAAACTAAAAATAACAACATAACTATGAAAATTTAGCCGATGGTACAGTGTCAGTCAGCTAAAGCCTGGTGTTTCATGGCGAGGAGTCAATAGACAGAGGCTGAGTTGAATATCAACATAGAGATGTAAGGATGCCATGTAGAATGAGGATGCTAGCCACCAGGAGAACAAAATGCAGAAATACTGAAAGGTGGTAGCCCCTGGGACTATGGGTAGGACAAGGGAAGGGAGTGGATGATTTTTGCTTTAATTATATGCCCTACTCGACCGTGCATATTCTGAGAAACATTTTTAATGCTTTAAATGAATAAGCTAAAATGTTGAATTGTGAATACAGTCATATTCTGAAAACCAGATATGAAAACATGCTGATAGTGAAAAGCAATTTTTCAAACAATCAAGACAGGAGGGTATTCAGCATCTGTCATGCATTTGTCATCAGGTTCCAGAATGGTGGCCTCGCCAGAGTGTGGGAACAGTCGCTTCCTCATTAGTACTTCCAGCCCCAAAATTAAAGATAAGCTTACAGTGGATATGAAGTATTAGCTTGATGGCAGTGTGTGTGTGTGTGTGTGGGTGGGTGGGTGTGTGGGCGTGCGTGCACGCGTGCAGGAAAATTACAGGGAAAAATAAAGCATCTGAATTTTGAATCAAAATTGCCATGTTGTTTTTGTAAAATGTGATTCAGAAGACCTAAAAAGGATTAGGTATAAGAGAAGTTCCACTATTATGACCTTTAGCGATAGAGCCAACTGGCAGGTGCAAGCCTCCATTCTGGCGGATTCTACAGAAGCGTCTGGTCAAGAGAGGCCCTGGTGTGCTGTGCGGGGCTTACGAGACAGTCGTGTGATCTGTCCCAGTTTCGTTCAAGAGACAGAGTATCCTTTTTGTTTCTCTTTAACATAACCAGTCCGCCACCGCTGGGTTCCAACAGACAGACCCTCTGTGGAGTAGACCACCTGCTTTCCACCTGGAAGATGCCAATGGCCTCTTGTTCTCCCAGTTCTCCCTGCCCTCCCCTTGTGAGAGAAAGATCCTATTTTGTATTACTTCTTATAAACACTGTGAGCAAAACGTTCCATGGACCACCCAGGTGGTTCAGACCACAGGCAGTGTCTCAGGGACCCTGAAGCAGCAGGCACATGGGTGTAAACACCCAGGGTGAGCCTACCCCATGCCTTCACACCCAGGGTAAGCCTCCCATGACTTCATACCAGCTACCCTGGCAGCCATGTTGCAAGGATGACGAGGGCAGCCTGGGGAGCCCCCCAAATTTCAGCATCAGTGAGCGCTCTGACCTCACTGATGACAGGGTCGCGTAGGTCACTTACACATGTCACATAGAAAATGTTCTCCTGTGACCAAAAATGCAAGCCATCTGACAAACAGTTTCAGGCTATTTTCAGTATCACTATCTTCTCCACCAACTCTGACAATTTTACCATGGTCGCAGTTTTCTTCGTTTTAATGACAATTTTATTATTTAATCATAACAGAAACCTATATGAGAAATATTACCTCAATTTTTGTAGATATTTTTTAAAATATGTAAATTTAATTAATGCATTTAAACTTATATAATTTGAACAAGTTTTAGCTAGGAGCAGACTTCAGAAACTGCAATCTCACCCACTCCATGACACTGCTTTGATAGTACTACCAGAAACAATGCAGGAGATTTCAAGAGAAGAAACAAAGCATATCACATAATGTAGAATTATCAAGAAAAAAGTAATGAGAGGAAGTTGTTTGTTTAGACTCTTAGGCAAAGGAACATTTTAATTACTGGGATGAAGTGTAACAGCTAATGATGGGGAAAGGCGGCTTCACAATAAAGACCTTCCAGTGAAGTCTTCGTTAGGAAATCATGGTTGTCAACAATAGAGGGCTTTTGTTTTTTTTCATTTCTTCGTTTATAATTGTTTAAAATGTAAAATATGTTAATAGAAGTAGAAATTAAAGTATTAATAAATATAATATCAAGTTCTCATATGAAGAAGTATGAAATTTAAGTCTAGGGAACATCATTTTTTGAGACAGGATAAAAGATAAAATACATGCAATTTTGCAAAGAACACATGTTGAAATGATAATTTGGGGAGATAACAGTTCTATTCTAAATACCTATATTCAGTGGTCATATTCATAATTTTTTTTATTTCTGATTATAAACAGGGCAATAAAGTTCCTGGGAAGAGTATACACAACAATATCTTAAATTAACATTGGCTATCACAAGTGTTTATAAATATTAACAGAAACAAATTAGTTGTTAACTTATTTCATCAAATCTATACTAAACAAATCTATACTAACTAAATTTGTTAATGAATATTTATTTAAAACTGGAATAATTCCAAAGAGGAATTCTTATACCAGGAATACGGGTTTTGTTAGCACCCCAGATAAACACAACATTTTGAGATAAAAGGACTGTATCTGTCATTACGCTTTCACAGTTATTTGATCTCCCTGTGGAACATGCTCTAAAGTTAATATGCCTTACTGCAAATTTCTCTTTAGACTGTCTCACAGTTTATTTTAAGACAGTGAATAATTTCTTTTATCAGTCAAGAAGTTTTGTCATATCTTACGCACATCTTCATATACGGAAATGTATCAAACTCAATGATATTCAGGCTTCTGAACCCCACTAAAAGTGGCTGTATTTCTCCATTTTCAGCAGTTATGTTGAATTTCCACCTCATTAAAAGATATATTACCATGAAAATACTTTTAATGTGCTAACACAGAAATATTTTTTACAAAATTCAAAAATGCAAACTATAATATAAAGAATAATTTAAAATATACAAAATAATACCATCCAGACATAACACCATGAACAAATTCTCTAGCCTATCAGTATTTGCTCTTGAGGCACAGTTACCATTGTTAAATAGGTAAACCTGCTGCTACTTGTGGTAGAGCACTTCCCACAAGTGGCCATGTGCAAAGTGGCTGCCTTGTACATCAAATTGAGTTTACCTACCCTAGTGGCTCTAGGACTCAGATTTGGAAGTGCAGCCTTAGTTTTCAATATTTGTGATCTTAATTTATATGACATTCCTTTCTAAATGAGCAGCCATATAGTCTTGTGCTTGCTTTAATTTGCTTGGAGAATGAATGCCTAATTCACCAAGACACCCTCCCAACATAGATCAAGATCCCTGAATGAGAACTTCATTCACAAGCAGCATGGCTTACCAAACTTGAATTACCAAAACCATGAATTCACGAATTTTAAATTTAGCAGAACATCACATAATTCACTAAAACAAATAAAATTTTGACAGTGTTTTATTTGTATCAATTACATATATTAATTACACTTGCTAATAATGATCTATATGTAACCTGCCTTTTTTCTTAAAAAAGCACATTACCATGTGCTAATTAATATGTCCTACTAGATTTCATCATCTTTAAGAAATGCATAGCAATGTAATATATGCTATTGTCAATCCATTATATAATCTAATTCATTGTATGCCTTAATGCCAATCCATTATATAATTCAATCTATTATATGGCTTAATACTATATTTTATTAGTCCCTATTTCTTTCATTTTATTTTTACTCTCTTAAATAATCCTATGGCAATCTGTTTTTGCAAATGCATTTTCATGCCCTTGTCCAATTATCTTCTCAAATGAATTTCTAGAAATAAAATATATGTTTAGGAATATACATATTTTAAATTTTATACACATTTTTGAAGCTGCATGCCCAAAGGGGAGTTTCCATGCACACTACCAGGAGACTGCTCTTTTCCCACATTTCAGTCCACACAAATATTATTAATTTTGTTTTAATTTTTCAACTATGATATGTTAATAAAAACTGTATCCAATTAGTTTTATTTGCACTTGCACAATTCCTATTAAGGCTGAATATCCTTTGTAGGTTTGTCACTTCTCATATTGTTTCATTTTTCTCTTGAATCTGTGCTAATTAATATTTTTCTTTTCCATTGTGAACTATTTATATTTTATCTAATTTATTTGTATATTAGATATTTTTCTTTTATGCAGAATTAAATATTCTAAATATAGTGTGCTTACTAATTCCAGGTCGTTGTGGGACTTTTCATTATATGAATTGTTTTATCAATTTCTAAACCAATATCATACTTTTTAGTTAATAATATTACAATATATTTTTAGATCTTACTGAGCTGTTTTCCTATTGCTCAATTTAAATACCTTCAATTCATTTATTTTTCAAAAAATAGTGTTTCAAAAGAAAATATTCTAAGAACAAATTATTTTTTATTAATTTAAAACTTTCATTCTGTCATTTAATAGACTTTTAGAGGTCTCTTACAGTTTCTGCCTTTTTTAAAGCTGTTTCTTAATCTTTTTATATATTTATATTTCTGATGTGATAAATTGTTCCAGTTGCATTTACAGCTATTGTGGAATAGAACTACTGATCCTTCTTCACAAATTAATATTTTTCATAAAACACAGGGAATATTTTGATGTCAAATGATTTTTACTTTATTCTGTTAGATATTTGAGACCTCAAATCATGTGATTTGCAAGTAATATTAATATATTTTTCATACGCTTAATAATTGCGTATATCATTTTATTTTCTTTTGGAAATGCAGAGTCTGGCACTAGTGTAATAGTACTTTTTAAGGTTATGGTTGATTCATTACTTTTATTTTTTATAAATATAATATTTTTTTCTAAATATAGTCTAGCACTAGTGAAACAGTGCTAAATAATAATGATGATCTGCACCTTCTTATGTTCCTGGTTTTCATATAAATCATCTTAATATCAACTCTTTAATAACATAACACTTATAGATACAATATTTATGAAACATGTTAAGAATATTTTTCTATTTCTATATTTTAATATATTTTTAAATGAGTAATATATGTTGAAGATGAGATGCTTTTTCAACATGTATGCATTCATCAAATATTTTTGGTGTATGCAAGACAGTGTGCTATCAGTAAGACTACAACTATGAGTTAAAACAAATGAGGCTTCCGGAAACCCTATGGAGATTAAATTTGAATTGGAGAAAATATTTAACAGATAGGCTCAGAAACAAATATAAAATTAAAACTTTGATAAGTGTCCCTGAATATAAAGATATTTTTATGAATATGTAGGAGAACCTGACATTATGGTTGGAGTTAGAAATGGAGATGGCTATTCAGTAAAGTTATCCTAAGAAAAGAAATGTGACCGTTGTTCTCTGACTATAGGATTTCTGTAAATTTATTACTTAATATAGAGAATGAATCACAACAGTTCAGGTAGACAACCCAACAGGTACATAGTTTCCTGACCAGAGAAAGCATGAAACATGTGTGGAATGAAAAGAAAGCCTGTATGTCTAGAAGACTGAAAGCCACAAGAAGCAAGATGCAAGATGAGGCTCAGAGAGGTCATTAGGATAAGATCATAAAGACAAATGTCAGAGGAGTTGTGTGGAACTGAGGGCAAGTGGGGAAGTTGTCTAGTGGATCAACTTGTGTTATATTGAATGTAAAAATATAAAGGTTGTGTGAATTGAATGGAGGCTAGTGGAGATACAAACCTGAACGAATTCAAGAAATAAAATAAATTAAATGCAGTGAAGGACTTACAGGAGAAGAAAAAGAAAAGGATCATTTCTAAGTTTGAGCACTGGTGAATGAGAATGTTGATGATGTCATTCCCTAAGTAAACAAACACTTGACAAAGAACATGGAGGGAAAATTGTGATTTAAATGTTAATCTTTGTGAGATTGAAATTTTTTTAATAAATCAGTATTGATTTGTGAAATAATTATGGAAACCATGCAGGAGTTTTAGGGAGAAGGCTAGCAGTTGATTAATTTTGATTTTATCATAAGAAACAAAATGGTATAAATATGATACCCTAAATGTAGAATACAGTATAGAATGAATAGAAAATAAAGACTAGGATGCAACATTGAGGAATTCTAGCTTTTGAAGTCCAAATGGGGGAAGATTAATCAGACTAATAAAGAATTGCTTAATGTGCAAAGTAAACCAAAAGAAAATGGAATTTCAGAAACCATGTATGTAGAATGTTTGATGAGAAATAGTTGAGTAATGAAGCTCATTGCCTATTTTCTAGTAATATAAATGTATCTAGCAAATAATATTAATAGACTATATTGATCTTCAAATTATTTGCATAAACTACATTTGGTGGCAATATATTATTCTTTCAATATGCTACTTAATTATATTCCAGTAATGTGGTGGTAATTTTTACTTTTGATGTGTGTAAATAGATAGCAATCAATATTTATGTAACAAAATATAATATTGATGGATAAGACAAAATATACTTTCTTTAACTTTTCTCTTAGCTTTGTGGTTTGGTCATTATTATATATATTTTTATATAATCAAACTTACACATTTAAATTATCTTGTAACAATATTCACAAAACAAAAGCAATGAAAACAAAAGTAGGATACTTCTTTAAGTAAAACTTAATGACATTGTTGTGTCTGCAGAAAAATTTAAACACATCTAGAACCCCTTATTTAGAATTTCAGAAAATGAAATGACAGTCATGAAACGAGTTACGAGCAAACACCAGAGCCACTTATAACACAATCTTTTATACAAATTAATATCATGTGTCTATCAACATATTATTTCTGTAAATTTACATATACCTCTATAGAAAGAAATTAATGTTAGTGTGATGTTTCTCTTATGTCATTAAAAAAATTTAACTTCTCTTTTTGAAATGAATCCAGAATTTTAAGAAGACCACCACCAGATATATAGGAAGTTAGATTTTGCATTGTCATTTGTTTGCTTTGGTTGTGCTGTGGGATGTACCTAGTCTCAGGGTCATAGATCAATTGGATGATGGATGAGGCCCTCTTTCTTCTGGACCTGAGCATAGTGTTGCTTAGCCACAGTCATCAAGCTTCCTCAATAACTGTTCAATCTGCTATTTGTTAGACTTGATTTTTATTAGAAATTAGTTGATTGTCTTGAATTTTCATAGCCAAGCACACAACTTGGGGATCTTGATAATAGCCGTTGGTCAGTTCATTTATATTTGGTTTTTAAAAGCAAATATTATCAATGATCATTCTAAATATAAGTATCCTAGATACACCAATTAAAAAATACAAATTTTCTGATCAAAAAACATGATTCAACTCTATGTTGTGTGTAAAAAAATCTGCTTTTTATATAAAGACACATATACCTAAAAGGTAAGTATATGAAGAAAGGTATACCATGCTAATACAATGAAAATGAAAACTGAAATAAGTGTATTAATTTCAGACATAGCTGACTTTAGAGGAAAAAAAATTATCAGAGATGAAAAGGCATTACATAAAGGAGTCAATTCTCAGTTGCTCTGCTACTTTCTCTCTGTGTGAGCTGATGTTACTTTAATCTTTGAAGTTATTATTCTTTGGATGGGACTTTTTGATTTTATATTATTTCATGCTTTTCTGGGTTTGTCTGTGGCATAAGTCAAGATTAGTCAAATGGCTTTGTTTCTGGATGATTTTAATGGGCCAGAACTGAGCTCAGCACTCCTGAGCTTCATGTTCTAACCCTGAGAGGCTAGAACCAGGCCCACAGCATTTTTCTCCGGCCCCTCAAGGTTAAGCATCTACTGTGCTAAAGGGTCAGAGGTGTTCCCAGTCCATTGGCAACAACACTCTAATGAAAGGTGACAGCAAAATCACTTCAGGAAGGAAGTAGGTGGCATTGGTTCCTGCGTGTGCCCATGTGCCAGTAGTGCAAGTTGGCAGTGGATCCTGTGCAGGCCAGCAAAGCAGAGTATGGACGCTGTGAATGAGTGAATGGCAGTGGGGGAGGGTTGCAAGTGGTTCTTGTCAGTAGGCACCTACCTGTAGAAGCTGTTTAACTGTTATGTGGGGTCTCCTGGTGAAAGAGCTATGGCACTGGACAATGGCATGTACCTTGGCTTGTCACCTGAGGCTCCACTGCAAGTGGGTACAGCAAGGCAGGGACCCTGGGATAGGCTGGAAGGCCAGGGGGTGCTCATATCAGTCTAGGCCCATTTCACAGGCAAAATAGTCTAGCTGTGTTCAAGTCTAGCAGCTAACAAAGGCTAAAGCTACCTAGAGAATCATGGCAAGTCTTGAAGGATGGGCTCCCATGGTCATGTTCTACTGCAGCCATTCCTGTGCCAAACCTTCTGGGCTCCATACAGACTGGAATTCTGTCTCTGTCAACTCTCTAGGCAGATCGCTCTCCAAAGTTCTAATGTCCATGCGGGCCATGGGGTCTCCTACAGTTAGGATTGTGGAATTCTGTGGTGAGTGTGGGCCACTTTACACCTATTTCACTCACTTTTTCCCCAGAAGCTACTTGGGGCCAGAAATGAGTCCTGGTGCTTGAAAACCCCCATGCAGTATTCCCAGCTTCCTTGCCTTTCTGCCTGGGGTCTATATCCTTCCTCCTTCCACTCTAAATGCCTCTTTCTGAACATCTCTTCAGAGTGTGCTTATCTATTTAATAGTCTGACCTGTCTTGGAGGGAGAATCTCTTCCTGGCTATGTCTAGTTGACCATCTTGGCTCCCTCCTCTCAATTGATTTTTTAGCAAAGACCAATCACCACACCCACAAAAATAAGTAGATAAGGTGAAGAATATATGAAATAGTTTTATTGAATGTTTCTACATTGTGTATATAGATCAAAATATAATATTGTACTGGACAAATATGCACAATATTTTGTCAATAAAAATAAGTTAATTTTAAAAAGATCATAGGCATTAATATGAAAAAATGGTTACTCTTTTTAATAAATGGTTCTGTAATAATTGGATAACCACATACAAAAAAAAAAAAAAATCGGGATATAGGCCTTTCATCAAAAACCAAAAAACACAAAAACTCAAAATGTGTCATAATCCTAAATGTAAGATGTGAAACTACAAACTCCAATAAGCTCACATAAGAGACCCTCTAGATGACCTTGAGTTTGATGATGGCTGTTTAGGTACAACACCAAAGTTACAATCTGCAATGGTAATAATTGAAAGGCTGTACTTCATTGAAATTAAGAACTTCTACTCTGCAAAAGCAAATGTCAAGAGGGTTGATACACTGGCCACAGAATGGAAGAAAATATTTGCAAAAGATACATGTAATAAAAGACTTTCATCCAGAATATACAAATAATTTTTCAAGCTCAACAATAAGGAAATAACCAACCCAATTTAAAAAATGGGCAAAAAATCTATATAGATATCTCAAAGAAGACATATGCCTGGCCAATATGCATATGAAGAGGTAATTACATCATATGACATTAGGGAATATCAAATTAAGACAATAATCTGACCTAGTGTTAGATCAGTAGGGTAACTATAATTTACAATTATCTACTGTATATTTCCAGACAGAAGAAGGCCGGGCATGTTGGCTCATGCCTGTAATCCCAGCACTTTGGGAGGCCAAAGCAGGCAGATTATCTGAGGTCAGGAGTCTGAGACCAGCCTGACCAACCTGGTAAAACCCCGTCTCTATTAAAAATACAAAAATTAGCTGGGTGTGGTGGCAGACATCTGTAATCCCAGCTGGGAGGTTGATGCATGAGATCACTTACACACTCAAGGCAGAGGTTGCAGTGAGTCAAGATCGTGCCCATTGCATTCCAGCCTGAGTGACAGAGTGAGAGTCCGTCTCAAAAGAAAAAAGAAAGAAAATAAGATAAATATTTAAGGTGATGGATATATGAATTTTACTGATTATTTATAAATTATATTAATGTTTTAAATTATCATATATACTCCCAAAATATGTACATCTATTATGCATTTTTTAATATTAAGAAGAGGATTTGTTATCACCACACATCTATTAGAAATAGATACCATTGCATACCTTTTAGAATCGAATACTCCTACACACCTATTTGAAGAAAATCCCGAATAATACCCAAAGCTGGCAAGGATGTGGAGCAACATGAACTCTCATTCACTGCTGTTGCGAATATAAAATAATTTTGGAAGATATTTTGGCAGTTACTTACTAAGCTAAAGAGCATTTTATCATATCACCCAGCAGTTTTTCTCTTGGTATTTACACAAATCAGCTGAAAAGTTATGTCCACATAAAAACCGGCACATAGATGTTTGTAATAACTTTATTGATAATTACGAAAACTTGGTCAGGTGTGGAGGCTCACACCTGTAATCCCAACATTTTGGGAGGCCAAGGTGGGTGGATAACTTGAGGTCAGGAGTTCAACACCAGCCTGGCCAATATGGTGAAACCTTGTCTTTACTAAAAATACAAAAATTAGCCAGGTGTGGTGGCACACACCTGTTGTCTCAGCTACTCAGGAGGCTGAAGCCAGAGAATCACTTAAACCTTGGAGGCAGAGGTTGCAGTGAGCTGAGATTTCGCGCCTTCATTCTAGCCTGGGAGACAGAGCCAGACTCTGTCTGAAAAAGAAAAACAAACAAACAAACAAAAAAAGTCAACATTGCCAAAATTTGGAGTAACCATAACCAAGATGTCCTTGGTAAATAACCACAACCAAGATGTGAGTTGATAAATTGTTACATCAGTTGCATGAAATATTATTCAACACTCTAAAGAAATGAGCTTTCAAGTCATGAAAAGACACAAAGAAAACTGAAATGCATATTATTAAGTGAAAGGAACTAATCTGAAAAGGTGAACACTGTATGATTCCTTATATGACTTTCTGGAAAAGGCAACACCATGGAGAGAGGAGAAAGATCAGTACTTACCAAAAGTTAAGGTGAAAGAGGCGTAAATAGGCAGAGAAGAGAGAATTTTTAGGGCAGTGAAACTGTTCTGTAAATTGTAATAGTGGATACATGTCAGTATACATTTGACCTGACCCAAGGAATGAACAACACCAAGAATGAATCCTAATGTAAAAAGAGGGAACTTAAAGACTTTAGGTGATAGTGATGTGTCAATGTATGATCATGGATTCTAACTAATGTACCACTCTCATGAGGAATGTTGACAGGTGGGCATGTTGATATGCATGTGTATGGAAAGGAGTAAATGGAGCTCTGTTTCTTCCACTCAACTTTTCTGTGAACCTAAACCTGCTCTAAGAAATAAATGTATTTTTAGAAAAGGGAGGTATTATTAAAATGTAATGAATAACATTCAAATATTCATATATATTTAATATAATTAATGGTAAATCCGTTTAATGGTAACTAACAGAAAATAATTATTAGCATTACTATAAACTGAAAATCAATTATTGAAATAAGCAATTGAGACATGCTTTCCATGTAGTTTCCCAGTTTTTTTTTATACCTACACTTTGAAAAACTAAAAGGTTAAATGATTGAATATATTTTTCTTAGGAAATGGTATATAACTATTCCTCTCACCTTTTTCAGATAAAATAAGTTAAACCAGAGTATTGCCTAATATCCAAATAAATTAGATATTGATCTATATGGAAAAGTTTCTTCCTTACTTTACTCCAGAGACGGTAATATTCTCACAGTAATGACCAAGTTCTCCTTTCAAGGAGGTAATCTTAGCATATTTGGTAGATCAACATTGTAAGCATGCCAGTTCAAACGAGATGACTTTGTAGATCACATTTCTTTGAGTAAATGAAAGTTGTCTAAAATACAAGTTTCACAAAATGAGGAGATCTGAATGACATAAAATTATTCTTGATATATTTTAACTATTTCATTTTTCCTTTCTCAATACCTAAAAAAATTTTAAGGCAATGTTTTGTATGACAAACATTAAAAAATATTCACAGTGGGCCGGGCGCGGTGGCTCAAGCCTGTAATCCCAGCACTTTGGGAGGCCGAGACGGGCGGATCACGAGGTCAGGAGATTGAGACCATCCTGGCTAACACGGTGAAACCCCGTCTCTACTAAAAAATACAAAAAAACTAGCCGGGCGAGGTGGCGGGCGCCTGTAGTCCCAGCTACTCGGGAGGCTGAGGCAGGAGAATGGTCTAAACCCGGGAGGCGGAGCTTGCAGTGAGCTGAGATCCGGCCACTGCACCCCAGCCTGGGCGACAGAGCAAGACTCTGTCTCAAAAAAAAAAAAAAAAATTCACAGTGAACATACTTTAGTTGATGCTAAAGTATGAAGTATTCAGAGTTCTTATTTTCAGAATTAAAATGTTCTTGACGAAAGAAAACTTTACAGAATTGGAGGATGTGTCACATTGGTGCTTATTATAGTGTTTTCTTTAATTTATGTAAATATCTTGCCCTTCTAATCAACCCTTTAATGCAATAAAAATGTATCTAAATGCATAAAGCTTCTTCATTCAAATATTTACTCACCTTACTGTACCATATGTGTGGTTAGGAAATGTGATGGTCTTTTTAATCCCAAAACCTCCTTAAAAAGATAGCAGTATCAAAGTATCTGGCAAAAATGTCTGATTCCAAGGAAGGAACAAACATTAGGCAAAAATATAGGCTTAGGTTTAATTACAGAGCAGAAGGTAACATGCTGGTTTTAGGTATCTGGAGCAGAACTATTCCAATAGATGTTCTCTTTAGTCTGTGATGGCATTTTTGCTATGAACTCGCTGATTTATACTTAAAAACAACACAGCAGTAGCATGGGCAATGAGTACTGTTAATAATAACATGTTGCATAATTGAAAATTGTTAAGAGATATTTTAAGTCTTCTCAACACACAAAAAAACAAGGTAATGTACATGTTAAATAGCTTGATTTTGTTATTCCACAATGTGTATATATATTAAAACACCATGTGGTACACGATGAATGTATATAATTTTTCTTGGCAATTAAAAATTAATCTTAAATTTAAATAAATAAATAAATACGTAAATACATATAATATACCAAAAATAACACTTCCATGTTCCCTACAAAATCTAGAAAGATTTCTCTGGAAAATTTCATAGTAGTTTCTCAGCAGCAAACAGAATCATTTGCCTATACTTATTGTGAAATGAACAGAAAAAATTAACTGACCATATCTATAATAGATAAAAGCTCTAAGGAGTTGAGTAATTATCTTGAAAATCAGTTTGATCTTGGAATTAATAAAGAGTCTGAGGATTATAAATCATGCTGCTATAAAGACACATGCATACGTATGTTTATTGCGGCACTATTCACAATAGCGAAGACTTGGAATCAACCCAAATGTCCATCAGTGACAGACTGGATTAAGAAAATGCGGCACATATACACCATGGAATACTATGCAGCCATGAAAAAGGATGAGTTTGTGTCCTTTGTAGGGATATGGATGCAGCTGGAAACCATCATTCTCAGCAAACTATCGCAAGAACAGAAAACCAAACACCGCATGTTCTCACTCATAGGTGGGAACTGAACAGTGAGATCACTTGGACTCGGAAAGGAGAACATCACACACCGGGGCCTATCACGGGGAGGGGGGAGGGAGGAGGGATTGCATTGGGAGTTATGCCTGATGTAAATGACGAGTTGATGGGTGCTGACGAGTTGATGGGTGCAGCACACCAACATGGCACAAGTATACATATGTAACAAACCTGCACATTATGCACATGTACCCTAGAACTTAAAGTACAATAAAAAAAAAGAAAGAAAAAAATAAAAAAATAAAAAAAATAAAGAGTCTGAGAGATCTTCATTATTTTTATAAAATATCATGACCTGTGCTAAATTTTAGGGTAGTTAAGAAAATAGGACTCAGGGTCACAAAGAAACCTGATTTGAATCCTGACTTAAGCCTTGTAAGCTATGGGCAAGTAATTAATTTGAGTCTCCTTGGACTTTCTGTTTCTGAGTCTCATTTTTCTAATTTATAAAATAGATATAACAAATGAGGATATACCTACCTCATAAGGATATAGTGAATATATAGAATATTAATTGAGGTATTCCCTGCAACCTACCTAACAGAGTAACTGGCAAATAGTGAATGCTCAATAAATGTTTATTAAAAATAACTTGAGGAATCATGAAACAACAGAAACAAAAATAATATTTCCTAACAGTCTCCTCCTTCTTTGAGACTTCTAGTCTGAGACAAACTTTAGGCTATTAAGGAATTTGAAATACAGCTTCTGGCAAGATTAGATCCACCAGTCTTTCTTCACTTTGAATCAATTCTATTAAAGAAATTATATTTTCAAAGAACTCCAGCAGGTTGCAGGTATTTCACATTTACAACGTATGTTCTAACTTATTTTCATCCTCTACAATAAAAAAGCTGGTATGTTCAACCATATATTCAAATAAGTTACCCGCATTACTGGCAACATTAGCATAAATATTTCTTTTAAAAAATTATCTTTTTAATTGACATAATAATTATATATATATATGTACAATTTGATGTTATGATACATGAATAAATTTTGGAATGCTTGAATCAGGCTAACATACCATTGCCTCTGATACTTTTCATTTCTTTGTGGTGAGAACATTTAAATCTAGACTTTTAGTCATCACGCTACACAATCTATCGTTAGAACTTATTCCTTTTGTCTAATTCAAATGTACCATTTTATTAATATCACCCCTTTCCCCATCCACAAGGTGTATTGAATCTGTGAATAATATTAAACAATATCAAAAGTACCTCTTTCAATGATAATGAGTCTTGTAATCCACTAATGTGATATACTTCCTCTTATATCTAGGCTTTTAAAAATCACTTTCATTGTATTTTTTAAATTGAAAAGTAAAAGTTATATATATTTATGGTGTATAACATGACATATTTATACGTTATGGAAGGACTAAGTCAAGCTAATTAACATATGGATTATCTTACATAGTTTTGGTAGATAAACACTAAAAATCTACTGTCAGAAACTTGTAAGTATAAAATATCTTCTTATTAACCATAGTCATCATTATACAATAGATCTCATAAACTTATTTCTTTCTAACTGAAGGTTTGTACCCTTATACAAACTTCTTCCTGACACGACAACCCCTCAGCTCCTGATAACTACTATTCTGCACTCTGCTTCTTTAAGTTTGTCTTTTTTAGATTCCACATAAAAGTGATATCATGAAGTATTTTTTTCTTTTTGTATCTGGCTTATGTCACTTAACATAATGTCATTCAGCATCATTCATGTTATCACCAATGACAGGATTTTCTTTTATTTTTAAAGACTGGTATTCCATTGTACAAATATACCAGATTTTCCTTGTCCATTCACTACTGATTGTTGAATATATAAGTAAATTTTTTATCTTGGCTATTGTGAGTAATTCTGCAATAAACATGTGAGTGCAGACATCCCTTTCATGTTTTGTTTTATTTGAATGTATACATAGCAGTGGGATTACTGGATCATATGGTAGTTCTATTTTTAACTTTTTGAGGAATCCCCATATTGCTTTCCACAATGGCTGCATTAATTTACATTCCCACAAAGAGAGTATAAGAATTTCCTTTTCTCCATGTCCTGGCTAATACTTGTTGTCTTTGTCTTTTTAATAATAGCCATATTAGCAGATATGATATCTTATTGTGGATTTTATTTGCATTTCTCCGATGATGAGCAATGTTGAGTACTTTTTCATACACCTGTTGGACATTTGTATGTAGTTTTTTTCTGAGAAATATCTATTCATGTCCTTTGCTCATTTTTAGTATGGTTGTTTTCTTGTTATTCAGTAGTTTGAGTTTCTTACATATATTGGCTATTATCCTCTTAGCAGATATATGATTTATAAATATTTTCTACCAATCTCTAGGTTCTCTCTTCACTCTATTAATTTTTTCTTTGTGGCAACAGGAGATTTTAAGTTTGATTTCATTACATTTGCCTGTGCTTTCTTTTCTTGCTGGTGCTTTTAGAGTAATATCCAAGAAAGTATTGCCATTACTGGTGGTGTGAAATTTACTCTCATGTTTTCTTCTAGTGGTTTTACATTGTCAGGTCTTACACTTACATCTTTAATATATTTTGAGGTTTTTTTTTGTGTGTAAGGCAAAAGATAAGGGTTCAACCTCATATTTTTGCAGGGGAATATCCAGTTTTGCAAGCAGCACTTATTGAAGAGACTTTGTTTTTCCTATTGTGTGTTCTTGGTACCTTTGTAAAAAATCAACTTAATGTAAATTCATGGATGTGTTTCTGGGCTCTGTATCCCATTTTATTGGTTGACGTGTCTATTTTTATGCCAGTGTCATGTTGTTTTAATTATTGCAGCTTTGCATTATATTTTGAAATAAGGTAGTATGGTGCCTTCAGTTTTGTTTTTATTTAAGATTGCCGTGGCTATTCCATCTTGATTTCAGAATAGTTTAAGTTTCCTCTTTCTCTAATAAATGACATTGGAATTTTGATAGAAATTACACTAAATCTGTAGATCACTTTGAGAACTAAGGACATTTAAACATTAATTCTTCCACTCCACTAATATAAGAAATCTTTCTCTGTATTTGTGTCATCTAAAATTTCTTTCATCAGTGTTTTATAATAGTTTTTGGTGTACAGGTCTTTCATTTCTTTGTTTAAATTACTCCTAGATATTTTATTTTTTGACATGACTGTAAATGTGATTACTTTCTTAATTTCTTTTTCAAATACTTTACTCTTAGATATAATGCTGGGTTTTTTTTGTTTCTGTTTTTTTTGTTTGTTTGTTTGTTTGTTTGTTTGAGAAAGAGTCTTGCTCTGTCACCCAGGCTGGAGTGCAGTGGCGTGATCTCAGCCTCTGCAGCCTCTGCCTCCCACATTCAAGAGGTTCTCCTGCCTCAGCCTCCGAAGTAGCTGGGATTACAGGCAGGTACCACCACATCCTGCTAATTTTTGTATTTTTCATAGAGACAGGGTTTCACCATTTTGGCCAGGATGGTCTCCAACTCCTGATCTCAAGTGATTCTCCCACTCACCTTTGCCTCCCAAAGTGCTGAGATTACAGGCATGAGCCACTGTGCCTGGCCAATACTGATTTTTTTAATGTTGATTTTTGTATCCTGCAATTTTACTGAGCTTGATAACTGAAGGTGTTAATCAGACCAATAGTTTTTTTGTGGAGTCTTTAGGGGTTTTTTTTGCATTTAAGATTACATTGTGAATAAGGAGAAATCGTTTATCTTTTTTGTCTATTTTGATAACTTTTATTTTTTTTCTTACCTAATTACTCAGGCTAAGACTTCCAGGACTACATTGAATTGAACTGCTGAGAGTGTGCATTCTTGTCTTTCTCCTAATCTTAAAATGAACAGGCTTCAACTTACACTTTTGAGTATGATGTTAGCTGGAAGGTTGCCATATATGTCTTTATTTTGTTGAGAAACAGTTTATCAATACTTAATTTGTTGAGTGTTTTTATTGTAAAAGGAGGATACATTTTGTCAAAAGCTTTTTATGTACTTATTAAGATGATTATATGTCTTTTGGCCTTTATTCTGTTAATATGGTGAATTATATTTATTGATTTGCATATATTGAAACATACCTTTATCCCAGGAATAAATCCCACTTGATTATGGTGAATGACCCTCTTACTTTACTGTTAAATATGGATTGGTAGTATTTTATTAAAGATTTTTGCAAATATGTTCATCAAGGATATGGTTGTAATTTTTATTTCTTGTAGTGCCTTTGTCTGGCTTCAGCATCAGGATAATGCTGGCTTCATAAAATGAGTTTGGAAGTAATAATCCCTTTTCTTCAATTTTTTGGAAGAGTTTGAAAAGGATTGATGTTAGCTTTTTAAATGTTTGGAAAATGCAACTCTGAAACCATCTGGTCCTGGCTTTACAAGGACCAGAGTATATTTGATGGGAGACTTTATTTTTAATTTGATCTCCTTACTCAGTATTATCTGCTCAGATTTTTTATTTAATTATGATTCAGTCTTAGTATGTTACATGAGTCTCTAAATTTATCTGTTTTCTCTAAGTTATTCAATTTTTGGACACATAGTTCTTCACAGTATTCTTTTGTAATCCCTTGTACTTTTGTGGTACCAGTAGTAATGTCTCTTCCTATATTTCTGATTTTATTGATTTGAGTCCTCGCTTTCTCTCTCTTTTAAGCTAGTCTACTAAAGAATATGTCAATTTTGTTTAAGCTTTTCTAAAAAACAACTCTTAGTTACATTTCTATTGTTTTTATAGTCTGTTTTATTTATTTCTGTTCTGGTTGTTTTTATTTTCTTCCTTCTACTGACTTTGGCTTAGTTTTTTTTTTTTTTTTTTTTTTTTTTTCTAGTTCCTTGAGATGTAATATTAGGCTGTTTATTTAAGATCTTTCTTTTTTTATATACAGATATTTAATGCTATAGACTTCCCTCTTAGAACTACTTTTACTGCATCCCATAAGTTTTGGTATGTTGTTTTTCCGTTTCTATTTGTCTCAAGATATTTTTAAATTTTACTTTAATTTATTCTTTGTTGTAATTATTGTTCAAGAGCATATTAATAGTTTAATTTCTACATATGCATAAATTTTCTATGATTTATTCTATTATTGAGTTCTTGTTTCATATCATTGTGATTAGGAAAGATATTTGATATTATTTCAATCATTCTAATTTTTTAAGGCTTATTTTATGTCCTAACATATAATCTGTTTTGAAGAATGCCTATGTGTATTTGAGAAAAATGTGTATTCTTTTGCTATTGGATTGAATGTTCCTGATATTTTAAAGTGCCTATTACATGTTGTGTTTGCCCAAACTACGTTTCCATTTCTGGTGTCTCCCCAGAAGTTTAGGATATATCAAATTCTATCAGTACCCTGAGACAGATATGGATGCAGCTGGAAAGGTTGAGATGTTAACGGAATGTTCCACTTTATTTTATCCTCAGGATGAAACTGAGAGGGAGTTTATCTCCCACTGTCTATGGACTAAACTGTGAAAAGAATCTGTGGCAAATGCCAGCACATTCATTCAGACTGCACCCTGTGATACTGGGTGGGTAGCTGCTGGAAATGGACCCTTATTATGTCCTTCTTTGTCATGATATTGGGGAATAAAGCTCCTGGAAGTGCTTGTGCACTCATACACAACTACTACTATGTTCTGTGGTCGAGGGAGAGTCTGTATGCCTAATCACTTCTCCTCACAGACATAAGTGCTATTAAGAGCCAATTCATGAGGAACCATAAACTTAAGGTGCTGTGAGTTCCAAAATGAACACAAAGTTATTTTATCTGACCTATAAATTAATGGAAAAATAAAAATGAAGATAAAAATCACCTCAAATGAGAATCATAATAGCAGACATACATATAGAAAAAACTAAATATTAATAGAAAATAGCTTATTATGAGTAAGATGGTTTGCATGCTCACCTAAAATTTTGATTTGTCTTAGTATAGACAATCATTTATATAACCAGCAGTTTTCTACAATTTGAAGAGTTGCTAAATAGCTCAAAGTAAATAAAAAATGCGGACTTCTATAAAATCCCATAAGGAAGGAAAAGGAAGTGTGCACTAGGCAACATTTAGCACTCTTTCAAACACTTTCATATTTTTTTCTGAAAGAATTTAGAAGCAGGATTACTTGAGTAAGTTAAAGAACATTATATTAATTATATTGCATTTTCACAATTATTCACATGTTACACAGAGGAAAAAGTGGAAAAATGAGATTAATATTGAGTGACCACAATGTATAGGCTCTTTGCCAATCTGTTTAAGTATTCTATTTTACTTTAATTTTTAAACAACTTTTTGGTGGGTATCTTTGTAGTTGAATTGCGCTGTCTCCCATACCAAAAACAATATATATTGAAGTCCTAACCCCTAATACCTATAAATTTTATCTTATTTGGAAATAGGCTTTTTGCAGATGTAGTTAAGACATGAGTTATGATGAGGTCATTTGGGAGTAGGGTGGACTCTTATCAAAAATATAATACATGGAGACAGAGACACAGAGGAGCACCGTGTGATGATGGAAGTGGTGATGGAAATGCAATGAGTACAGGCCAAGGAACTCTGAATTTTACCAGGTCACCAAAAGCTAAGAGAAGGGCGTTCAACGGATTATCCCATAACACTTTTAGAAAGGGCATTGCCCTGCCAACACCTTCACTTTGGACATGTGGCGTCCAAAACTGTGAGAGAGTAAATCTTTGTTGCCTTAAGCCATCCACTTTGTGCTAATTTGTTAAAGCAGCCCTACAAAATAAATACAATATCTTATACATAGTTTATAATTTAGGATAAACATATCAAAAACAACAAAGTAATTTGGCAAACTGCACAGATTTTACGTGTCAGAGTAGAAAATTGTCTTGGGTATATTCAATCCAGATTTCACTTTTCATTCATGATGCCCTGAAACAGTTTTTGATTGAGAAAAGTTTTTGGTGGTATCAGTATTTTAATTTTCATTAAATAATAATTTTTTTTTTTTTTAGTAAATCATGATTATTGATGAAACTTTTCCAAACAGCTGATAATTATATTTCATTATAAAAAACCACATTACTGCTTTTTATTTTCTTTTATTGTATAACATAAGAAAAGCCCCACTTAATTTGGGCTATATTTTGTTTTTGATATAATTTTGAATAAATAGAAAACAACCAAAATGAAAAAAAAAAATTTAAAGTCCTGGAATTATGATTGGGCATATCTCATATTTATTTACTTTTGCTTCTTCTTATAATGTGATAACAATTTATCTGATAAGCCAAAGTCATGATACATTACTATTGAGAAAATGAGACATAAATGTAGTTATAAAGTTTAAATGATTTTTAGTGTTTTAGAGATTTGCTATGGTAAGACGTTTTCAATGTCTCATCTGTGAGCTTTGGTTTTATAGTTCAAATAGGGAACTGAACAGAAATACAAATTTTTGTTTCAGGCTTGTGAAAACTAGTCATAAAAGTGATCACAAATGAAACATTAAAATATTAAAACCATACATAGTTTCACCGACCAGACATATTTTGGCATATTTTGGAACGTAAAGTTTTGCTACATTTTCTAATATGTTTGAAATCACTGCATGTACACATATACACAAACTTTTTCTTTTCAAGCCATCATGCAATTTAAATTCTATGATTAGAAAGTGTGTACTTTTTTTTTGAAAGCACAATATTTCAGTTTGGTGTCTATTGATTTAATGGGATGGTAAGTTTTATTTTAGATATAGATCCTATAATAATCTGTACTATATATCTATATCACAGAATATTTATTTCTTAGGAGTTGTAATATTTTTAAAAATTTCTAAGAGTCATGAAAGTAAATGATTTATGTAAAACAAGCAATTATATTCATTTTAAAAATTTTTCTTAATGACAATATTAAAAATGCTATATGTATGTTTTTACTACTTTAGTGTTAGGTGCTATCTGAGTAGTTATACAGCAGTAATAAAGCCACAGGTTTGTTAAGAATGCCAAAGCCATAACTAAAGAGTAATGTTTATTTTCCACTTGAACTATTATTGATTTTATTCTTGTAGGTGCTAGTAACTGAGTCTATATGAGTCAAGTTTTTTTGTTCACTAATTTCTTACGTGTCACAATGCATTATTTTGGGATCAATCTCGTCTCTATTACTGCCATGCAAACAATACAGAATTGCAAATTAATTTTAAAAACTATCAGAAAGATGTTCAAACATAAACATTTCCCCTTGATCTTAAAACACATTAGATATTCCTACCCATAAAATCAGGCAAGAAAATGCTGATGTTTCAGCACAATACAACATACTCCTATATACTAATCTCATTGAAAGAATGTAAAATGTATCTGGCTGAAAATGAATTCAGAGAACTACAAAAATCTTTATTAGTAGAAGAACAGAAAATAAACACACTAGTTTTTTTCAGTTATATTACTGATTGTTGATTCAGAAAAGAGTTAGATAAGGGGAGAACAAAATGTCTCTCTTCCTTCAACCCATTAATTTGCTGTGTATATCAAAGGAAGAACATACACATGTATAGGAGCCCACAACATTTTCTAAAGTAATAAAGTTATTACCATTGTCCCTGTGAATTTTTTTCTCCCGCTTTCAACAAGTTTATAATAGAGTAGAATAAATTAAGACAAGTGTACCTATATATGATGACAGTATAACTTTAGGGCAAAATATTGTCTTAACCTTTTAGGTTGAGAAGCACATGTGCAAGTTTGTTATATAGGTAAATTGCATGTCATGGGGGTTTGGTGTACGGATTACTTAGTCACCCACATAATAAGCATAGTACCTGACAGGTAGTTTTTTGATCCTCTGCCGCCTCCCACTCTTCTCCTTCAAATAGACCCAGGTGTTTTTTGTTCTCTCCTTTGTGTTCACATGCACTCAGTGTTTAGCTACCACTTATAAGTGAGAACATGTGGTATTTGGTTTTATTTATTTTATGTATTTATTTATTTTGAGACAGAATCTCGCTCTGTTGCCCAGGCTGGAGTGCAGTGGCGCTATCTCGGCTCACTGCAACCTCCGCCTCCTGGGTTCAAGCGATTGTCCTGCCTCAGTCTCCTGAGTAGCTGGGACTACAGGCGCCCACCACCATGCCCGGCTAACTTTTGTATTTTTAGTAGAGATGGAGGTTTCACCACATCGGCCAGGCTGGTCTCGAACTCCTGACCTTTTGAGCCATCCGCCTCGGCCTCCCAAAGTGCTGGGATTACAGGCGTGAGCCACTGCGCTCGGCCGGTATTTGGTTTTATGTTCCTGCATTAGTTTGCTTAGAATTTGTACCCTTCAGCTCCATCCATGTTGCTTCAAAGAACATGATCTTATACTTTTTTGTGGCTGCATAATATTCAGTGGTGTGTATGCAAAGTGTTTTTGTTGTTGTTGTTGTTTATTTATCCAGTCCATCATTGATGGGCGTTTAGATTGATTTCATGACTTTGGTTTTGTGAATAGTGCTGCGATGAACATAGGCATGCATGTGTGTTTACAGTGGAATGATTTGCATTCCTTTGTATGTATACCCAGTAATGGCATTGATGGATTAAATAGTACTTCTGTTTTTAGTTATTATGAATATCTGATTGTATAGTTGCTTTATAGTATCAATGATCTATGTACTTAAGTGTATTTTTCTGGTGGCCAGTAACAGTCTTTCCTTTCCATATTTAGCATTCCCTTGAGGACTTCTTGTAAGGCAAGTCTGGTGGTAATGATTTCCCTTAGCATTTGCTTCTCTGAAAAGTATTTTATTTTATTTTTTCCTTATTAAACTTAGTTTGACTGGATATTGAATTCTTGGTTGGAATTTTTTTTTAAGAACGCTGAATAGAGGTCCCCAATCTCTTCTGACCTACAGTGTTTCTACTGAAAAAGATCTGCTGTTAGCCTGATGGGGTTCCCTTTGTAGGTGACCTGTCCCTTCTATATAGCTACATTTCATTTTTTTTCTTTTATTTTGGACTTGTAGAAACTGATGACTATGTGTCTTGGGGAAGGTCACCTTACATACTGTCTTGCAGGTTTTCTCTGCATTTCCTGGATTTGAATGTTGGCCTCTCTAGTGAGGTTGTGGAAATTGTCATGAATGAAATCTTCAAATACGTTTTCCAAGTTGCTTGTTTTATCTCCTTCTCTTTCAGGGATGCCAATGTGTTGTACATTTGGTCTATTTGCACATCCCATATTTCTCAAAGGTTTTGTTCATTTTCTTTATTGGTTTTTCTTTGTTTTTGTCTGACTGAGTTACGTTGGGGAACTGGTCTTTAAGCTCTGAAATTGTTTGTTCAGCATGGTCACTTCTGCCGTTAAAACTTGCAACTATATTATGATATTCTTAAAGTGAGTTTTTCACCTTTATCAGTTCAGTTTGGTTCTTTCTTAAAATGGCCACTTCATCCTTTATTTCTTGTATATTTTTGTTGTTGTTGTATTTCTTAGATTCCTTCAACTGGTTTTCAACTTCCTGTTGAATGTTGATAATTATGTTCCTATTCATCATAGGATTTCATTACTATCCAATCAGTACCTATTCTGAAGTCTGTGTCAGATACTTCAGCTATTTCAGCCTGGTTAAGAACCATTGCTGGTGAACTAGTGTGATCATTTGGAGATTAGAAGACACTTTGACTTTCTGAGTTGCTAGAGTTTTTACACTGGTATTTTCTAATCTATGTGGACTGATGTTCCTTCAGTCTTAGAAGTCGCTGTCTTTCCGATTTCCTCGGGGGTATGATTGTGGTGTAAGGTGGGTTTAGTAGACTGGTTTCTATTAATATTCTACTTTTAGTACTTGGAAGCACCCCTGGCAATTACTGTCTCTGTGTCTGCATATCTTTTATTGGGTGTTCTGCTCCATGAGATTCCCTTTGGCAAGGACCGCAGTTGACAAACAGGGCTTATCCTTGCTGGTTCAGCCCTAAATTGCTCTCCGAGTGTTTCTTGGGGGAACATAGGGTTGCACCTGACTGCAGATTTCCGGCAGAAGTGGGACCATTAGGCTGGAAGCTCTATTAGGGATTACATTTCAACATGAGATTTGGGTGCGACGCAGATCTGAACCATACCATATGGAATAAAAATAGCTCTGATAGTCCATTCCTATAGTGAAACCAAAATATTAGACGAGGGCTCTGATCAAAAACTATGTGTTAGAAGTTCTTATCAGTTAAGCTCAAAGAATGTTTACAAATCAGCAAATTTTATCTAAAAGCTTGTTTTCCAAATTCCTTTATACGTTATCTTTTATATTCCAAAAATAAAAAAATAAATAATTCAAGAAAATTATGGGGACTAAAGTAGTTTTTTATATTTTGATTTTCATGAAGAGAGTAGACAAAATACAATTACTACACATTAATTGAAATGACTCATTAGAAAGAAAAACAATAATGATATAAAAGAAATAAAATAAAAGTGCTAGTGTAAGTAGAAGACAGTAGATTTGTTCTCATGAACAATGGTGGGGAATTAATTTTATATTAATGGTTTCACTATCATAACATATGAGGAAACAGAGTGTGGATTCACCTATACATATATGTAAGATGTAGAGAAAGAAAATAACACGGAGAAGTATAATGTATAGAAGTTAATTCTTTATATAGATTTTAAATTTTTATTAACTGACATTAGTAATTGGAAATATCTCTGGAGTACTATGTGATGTTTTAATACATGTGTACAATGGGTAATAATCAAATTAGGGTGATTAGCGACACTACCACTTCAAAAAATTATCATTTATTATCATTTTTTTGTGCTGGAAACATTCCAAATTCTTTCTTCCAGTTATTTGAAAATATGCAGTAAATTGTTAACTATAAGCACCCTACAGTGCTATAGAATATTCGAAATATTCTCCTGTTTAGCTGTAATTTTGTATCAGTTAACAAACCTCTTTATATCCTTCCATCTACCTTTCTCAGTCTCTGATAACTATTCTACTTTCTACTTTGTGTGTGTGTGTGTGTGTGTGTGTGTGTGTGTGTGTGTGTGTGTGTGTGTCAGAGTCTCGCTCTGTCACCCTGGCTGGAGTGCATGGCATGAACTCGGCTCACTGCAACCTCTGCCTCCTGGGTTCAAATTATTTTCCTGCCTCAACCTCCTGACTAGCTGGGATTACAGGTGCCTGCCACCATGCCCGGCTAATTTTTGTATTTTTTAGCAGAGATGGGGTTTCACCATGTTGACCAGGCTGGTCTCGAACTCCTGACCTCAGATGATCCACCTGCCTCAGCCTCCCGAAGTGCTGGAATTACAGGCGTGAACCACCGAGCCCAGTCTCTACTTTCAACTTTTATAAGATCAACATTTTTAGCTTCTACATATGAGTGAGAATATATGGTATTTATTTTTCTGTGCCTGGCTTGTTTCACTTAATGTAATGCCCTCCAGACACATTCATGCTACTGCAAATGACAAATTTCTATTCTTTTTATAGCTGAGAAGTATTTCATGATGCATATATATCATATTACCTTATCCATTCATCGGTTGATAGGCTCTTAGGTTGATTAAATATCTCAGAGATTGTGAAGGGTGCTGTGAAAAACGTAGGAGTGAACATATCTCTTTGACATATTGGTTCTATTCCTTTGGGTATATACCCACACAGCGATAGCATTGCTGGAAGATATGATAATTCTATTTTTAGTTTTCTTGAGTAAGTTACATGCTGTTTTTCATAATGCCTGTACTAGTTTGTATTCCTAACAACAGTTTATCAAAATTCCTTTTTCTCCGTATCCTCTCCAGCATTTATTATTTTGTTCCTTTTGATAATAGCCATTCTAACTGCAGTAACATGATATCTCATTGTGGTTCTGATTTGCATCCCTGAAGATTAGTGCTTTTGAGCGTTTTCAACTATACTCGTTGGCCATGTGTATACTGTCTTTTGAGATATGTCTCTCTTTTATTTGCTTGTTTTTTAAAATTTGGATTATTTATTTTATTGTTGTTGAGTTCTTTGAGTTCCTTGTATATTTTTATATCAATCCCTTTTGCAATGAATAGTTTAGAAATATTTTTTTCCTATTCTAAAGGTTGTTTCCCTACTCTGTTGATTATTTTCTTTGCTGTACAGAGACATTTTAGTTTAAAATTTCCCATTTGTTTAATTTTGCTTATGTTGCCTGTGTTTTGAGGTCTTATATGTAAAATCTTTGAAAAGGCCAGTGTCCAAAATGTTCCCCTGGGTTTTCTTTTATTAGTTTTATAGTTTTAGGTCTTACATTTACATCTTTACCAATTTTGAATTTATTTATGTGTATGGTGAGAGATAGGAGCCTAATTCTTTTTCCATATATAGATATCCAGTTTTCCCTGTACCATTTATTGAAGGTGTTATCCTTTCCTCAATGAATGTTGTTGGTGACTTTGTAAAAAAAAAAAAAAAAAAATCAATTGGCTGCAAACACATGGGCTTATCTATAGGTTTTCTATTCTTTTCCATTGGTTTATGTATCTGTTTTTATGTTAGTATCATACTGTTTTGCTTACTATAGCTTCATAGCATATTTTGATGTCTGGTAATGTGATGCCTTTAGCTTCATCCCTTTATACAAAATTTCTCTGGCTATTCAGGATTTTTTGTGGATCAATGCAAATTTAGGATTTTTCTTTGTCTTTTTGTGAGGAATGTCATTGATATTTTGATAGGGATTCATAGAATCTGAAGATCACTGTAGGTAGTGTGGCTATTTAACAATATTAATTCTTCCAGTTCATTATTGGATGTCTTTCCATTTTTTTGTCCTATTTCATATTTTTGTAAGTGTTACATAGTTTTACTTGCAGCAGTCTTTTACCACCTTCATTAAATTTCTTGGATTTTATGGGTAGCTATTTTAAATGGAATTACTTTTTATGTCTTTTTCAGCTGTTCATTGTTGATATGTAAAAACACTGTTTTTCCATGTTGATTTTATATCCTGCAAATTTATTGAGTTTATTAGTTCTAAGAGTTTTTTGGTGGAGTCTTTAGGTTTTTCTATATAAAAGATTATATTGTCTGCAAAAAGGGGCAATTTGACTTCTTTCTTGCCAATCTGAATGTCCTTTCTTTTTTTCTTTTGTCTCATTTCTCTGTCTAGGGCTTCCAATATTATTGTAAGTAAGTGTTGAGAATGAGCATCCTTTTCTTGTTTCAGGAAGAGAAAAAGTTGTCAGCTTTTCCACATTTGGAATGATGTTAGCTATGGGTTTATCATAGATAGTCTTCAAGGTGATGGGATACCTTCCTTCTATAACTAACTTGTTGAGCATTTTTAGCATAAAGGGTTATTGTATTTTATCAAATGCTTTTTATGTGTCTATTGAGATGATCATCTGGTTTTTGTCCTTTATTCTGTTGGTGTGATTTATTGTGTTTATTGATTTATATGTGTTGGGCCATACTTGCATTCCTGGAATAAGTCCCAGTTGGTTATGGTGTATAGTCTTTTTGGTGTACTGTTGGATTCTGGTTGCTAGTATTTTATTGAGAATTTTTGCATCTATGCTTCTCAGAGATATCTCTCTCTACTTTTCTTTTTTAGTTGTGTCCTTGTCTGCTTTTGGTATTAGGGTAAAGCTGGTCTTGTAAAATAATATTGAAATAACTTATTCTTCGTATTTTGAAATAGCTTAAGAAGAATTGGTATTACTTCTTCTTTAAAAGCTTTGTAGAAATGAGCAGTGAAGCCATCTAGTCCTGGATTTTTCTCTGTCTAGAGACATTTTATTGAGTCAATTTCATTACTTGTTATTGGTATGCTCCCGTTTTCTATTTCTTCTTGGTTCAATATATGTAGGCTGCATGTTTCAATTTTATCTTGTTTCCAATTTGTTGGCGTATAGTTGTTCAAAATAGTCCCTAATTATCCTTTAGGTATGTAGTATCAGTTGGAATATCTCCTTTTCTGCTTCTGAATTTATTTATATGGGTCTTTTCCTTTTTTCCCCTTAGTCTATCCGACGGTTTGTCAATTATGTTTATCTTTACAAAAAAAACACTTTCATTATCCTTGATCTTTTTGATTTGTAGTCTTAATTATATTTCTGCTCTGATTTTATTATTTATTTATTCTACTATTTGTAGGATTTTTTTTCTTGCTTTTCTAGCTTGTTAAGCTGCACTATTTGGTTGTTTATTTGAAACTTTTTAACTATATTTTAGAGACAGGGTTACACTCTAAATACCAGACTGGAGTACCATAACACAAATATTGTTCACTTCAGCTCTTGGGCTCAAGTGATTTTCATGCTACATAGCTAGGACTACATCTAGATTCCACCACAAGTGGCTAATTTATTTTAATTTTTAAATTTTTCTTTTTTAGAGATGGGATCTTGCTATGTTGGCCAGATTTCTTCCAAATTCCTGGACTGAAGTGATAATCCTGCTTCAGCCTCCCAATAACTTTTTGTGATGTAGGCATTTATTGCTTTATAGTTTTCTCTTATTACTTTTGCTGTATTACATAGGTTTTGGAATGCTGTGTTTCTATTTTAATTTGTTTTAAGAAAATTTTTATTTTTTTCATTAATTTCCTTATTGACTCATTGGTCTTTTAGGAACATGTTGTTTAATTTCTATGTATTTGTGCAGTTTCAAAAATTCCTTAGGTTGTTGATTTTTAGTTTTATTTCATTGAGGTCAGGAAAGATACTTTATATGATTTCAATTTTTTATACATTTTGTTGAGAACTTTTTGTGGCCTAACATAGTGTAAATTCTGAATAATGTTCCATGAACTGATGGAAAGAATGAGTATTCTGCAGGTGTAAATATCTGTTAAGTCAATTTGGTCTAGAGTGTAGTTTAAATTGGATGTTTCTTTGTTGATTTCCTGGCAAGATGATCTGTTTAACACTAACAGTTGGGGGTTGAAGTCCCTAACTATTATTGTATTGGAGTCTATCTCTCCCTTTAGTTCTATTAATATTTGCTTTGTAAATCTGAGTATTTCATTTAAGTACTATAGTTCTATATCACGAAAAGCTTTTGGTTCACATGTTGCATGACAACTATAGTATATATGTTATATTGACAAGTAGCTAACAACACCATACAAATACAGATACAACTATGTTCTTCAAGGCATATCCGTAATGCTAGGATATTAGGTTCCAGTTGCTAGATGAACCCAGAGCCAGCCCTCACCTATTATATCTATGCATCATTAAAAACAAAGTCATTCATCTGTCAGTACCAATAAAAAATAACAAGATATTGGTTTTCCTTTACAGGATATATCTGTACCTTTGCTACACATACTTTCTTATTCCTTATTAATTTTAATATCTTAGAGATGTTAAGTGTTTTCCGTGAAAGAAAAAAATGTAGGTTAAACAATAATCCTTGTGTTGAGAAACTACAACTCACCAATATTCTGAAAGGACTTGAAATATTTCTTCTTATTTGCAATTGTAGACAGCATGAGCTTAATAACAACAAGAACAAAAGGAAAACAAAACAAAAAAACCTAGATTCCAATATTCCTATAGGATTAGAAGGTAATTTTATTCTTCGGCCAAAATGGCAAAACCCTGTCTGTACTAAAAACACAAAAATTAGCTTGGTGTGGTGGCTAGCACCTGTAATCCCAGCTACTCAGGAGGCTGAGGTAGGAGAATCGCTTGAGTCCAGGAGGCGGAGGTTGCAGTGAGCTGAGATCGCCCCACTGCACTCCAGCCTCGAAAACTGAGCGAGACTCCATCTCAAAAAAAAAAAAAAAGGAAGGTAATTTTATTCCGGTATCTTAAATCCTTTTCTACTGCAGTGGCAACCTGATTGTAGTGTCTTCTGCATTCCTGGAGGTCTTCCAAAAGCAGATCGAGACCTCCCTAAGCAAATTCTTGTCTGCACGAAGGCCATTATTTTTTCTTCTACATGTCGTGAATCGTGTTTGTTGTGCCTTGATCTGGGTTCCTATTTGATGCTGGCTCTAAGAAGGCTGAAGTACGATCTCTAAGTTTATTGAAACTTAGGTCATAGTTTCTATTACCTCTCAGAAGCCGATATGAAACTTGTAAAAAGGTGGCTTCTTGGAATTACCATGCCATATGTGCAGGCATTAATGATTCAGTGCCAATGCATAGCTGTTTCTGCTTGATTTTTTAAAGTCTCACAGATTTTTCTTCAGAACAGAGGACTTCATTCAATTACTATACTTCTGGTGTTGCACTCTGCTATCTCACATATGATCTAATTTATAAAGTGACTTTTACTCACATATCAATGTCGTCTTCTCTCCCTATATCTCAAGTGTATGTCTACATGTCATCGGACAATCTAAAATTGGTTGTGTATTATAGTCAGAAGAGTATTTCTTTTCCTACATTGAAGCATTGTCTTAAGCCAATGTTTACATATGTTAAAGCTTACTTTGATGTAAGTGTTTTCCACATGTTTCCGCAGTCCTAATAAGAAGTGGTAGCTGATGGTGGTATCCCATGTGTCCTCAAGACAAGTCCATGTATGTTTATCCCTAGGGAAAACATACCTCAGATTTCCAAACCATGATCTGTGCTCACTTATGGTTGTTATGTGATATTTTATTTGTAATCTACACAGAGTTGGGAGAGGGATGATAGAAATATTTCTGATCCTATCATCCATTTTATCATCTCCAGTAGAACACCTCCAAATCCATGTCAAAGTCTTATGACTGAAAAATGCCGTTTAATTCCTGGAAAGCATACATACACATAACTTCATGTCTTAATCCACATTCTACTTCCTTATAAATTACTTCTAATTGTAACTAATTTCTCAAATAAGAAACTCAGACTTTTCATTATTTTTTGTAAGTTAGTAACTCCTAATATAAGATAAAACAGTCTTATGAATGTGTAATTAACATACGTATTTTTTACCAAGAGATAGTGATGGGAGCTATGATTTATCCATTAAACAATATTGTAAAAATGTTTTTACAAGAGCCTTTTAGAACTTCTTGCATCTTAAAAATTCTCTCAATATACCTCACTGAAGTGATACCATCTTCCAGCCATGATTTATGCACACTCTTTTTCACTAATATTAACTATTTTGTCTGTATCCTTAAACTTCATTTTCTTTCACCTGGATTGCCTAAGGAAATCCAATTTGTCTACAGTACTATGAAGGCAAATTGATTTCTTCAACTTCATGAATTGGCATCAGCCATCATCCAGTTTCTTAGTACCTTCCATTTATCTTGATTACTCTCAAGTTACTTATACAAACAAAAATTGTTTCATTTTTTTATTTCACTTCCCAAAGTAACTCTTTTGAAGATACTTAGCCTAATTTTGTTTAATATACTCTAACATTGTATATTCTAGCTATATAAAAAGAGAACCATAGATATCAAAAGAGATCACTGGGACCCAGAAAGATTAGGAAATTACACACACACACACACACATACACACACACACACACACACACACACACATTTTTCTCACAGATATTTTATTTATTTTGAGACAGAGTCTCACTCTGTCACACAGGCTGGAGTGCAATGGCACTATCTGGGCTCACTGCAACCTCCACCTCCCGATTTCAAGCAGTTCTCCTGCTTCCACTTCCTGGGTAGCTGGGATTACAGACGCATGCCACCACGCCCGGCTAAGTTTTGTGTTTTTAGTAGAGACGGGGTTTCACCATGTTGGTCAGGCTGGTCTCGAACTCCTGACCTCGTGATCTGCCCGCCTTGGCCTCCCAAAGTGCTGATATTACAGGCGTGAGCCACCACCCCCAAACTGATTTTTGTAAATGTTTAAGCTTTTGAAACACATATTATATATTATCTTTTTCCTCTGACCATACAAACACTCTAGATGGTTGGTTACAGAATATCAGAAGATACTGAAAAGTGAGGTTAAGAGAAAATTCTTAATCATATAGCAAAATGCTAAGAAACCAGTTGACTTATCTTTTTATAACCAGTCAAAACTGGTTGCCATGGTGTTCTTTTCCCCTTAAAAAAAAGGCTGTAAAATAACAAAAGATACCAGGGTATTTGTAAATGTATCACCAACTTTTGAATTATGCACGAGCACTATTTTTTCTTAAGAACATTTGTAAGTGACTTTTAGCACTTGGATTTTTTTTTTGCTGAAAAGTTTCTAATTCCTAATAACAAATAATAATTGCACTTTTCTTTGTAAGAAGATGGGCCCAACTTTATTGACACAAGATGCTTTTCAGAGATATTTTGGCTTTACCTAACTGAAGTAGTTAGTAATACGATTTTGCATGCATTTTTCTAAAGAATTTTTTTAATTTCAAATAATTTATAATAGGTAGAATATGAATCTTTTTTCGACTGAGCTGTGTAGATAATTGGTAAGAAAAACCTGGTTATACAGCTAAGAATGAGAGGGAATTCAAGTAATAGGCACGTGTTTTCATAAGGTTAGGTAAATCTGAAAAGCCAGATCCATATCAGAGCATTAGGTTTTTATATAAAACATCCCAGTTGACATTGAATCCTGTATACCAAGATTCATAGAAATTTTAAAAATCAGTGATAATGAGAAAATATTATTTGGATTCAAATGCATTCTCCAAAAGATACATCTTTCCAAAAAATGATGAAGCATGAATAAAATTAACTTTACATATAAAGGTGAAGATGAAGCAAAGTTTCGAAGCAATCTCTTTCCATGAGATTACAATTCCTTAGGAGACACTAGGAGCACCATGCATATCTGTCTTCACGTTTTCAGTACCATAAACCTGCTGTGAAATAATGAACAGCAGTGTCTATGTGGTAGGAGAAAGCCTATTTCCATTGGCCATTCTGAATATGGGGATTCCAAAGGTTCACCTTAGCTAAATAAACAATTCTCTCCCCAGTTGTTCCTCAGCAAGTATTTAATTGTAAGGAACAGAATCCACCCAAGCTGAGGTAAGTATAATAACAGAATGTGTCTGAAAATTGCAAGAGGATTGTCAGACAGAAGCAAAGTACAAGTTCTTAAGAGGAACTGGAGCCAACTGCAGCCCATTCTTTGCTGAACTTGAATAAAGGAGAAATACAGTCATTCCAGCTTGGAATTTAAATTAATTCCTAGGTTTTAATAGTTGGAAACAAACTGAATTTTATAGGTTGCAAATCTAAATTGCTGAGAGAGGCAATCGTATTTGATCCAATTGAACCAGAGGTCTGTCCCTAGTCCAGTTGTTTGTGTACTAATATTCAGAAGGGTGAAAATTTCTGAAAGACAGACAGACGGCCAAGCTGGGTGTAGTAAGAATTTTTCAGAGAAGCTGGGAAAAGAATCTCTGGCATTACCAATAAGACTGTAGAAGAAAATCTGTTTTCTTTATAATAAGTACTAATAAGGTAGGGGATACTAATGGGACCTGAGATTTGATAAAAATCTCGACACAGAGAAACTCCGTATCTGTTTAGCAATGAACACAGAGGTCTCTTTAAGAACAAAGGCACACAGAGTGTGTTGGTGCCTGTCTGTGCGGGGAAGACAGGCACCTTGTCTCTCCCAGTGGTCTGGTTCTCAGAACGTAGCATCTTCCACGTATTTTTTGTTTAACAAAACCGTAAGTCTATGCTAGCACACAAAAACGCAGAAAAACAACCTGCCACCCTTAAACATCTTTCAAAATACTGCTGACTTCCCTGCAGCACTGACATCTCTGGCTGCCTCAGAGAACCTAGTTAGGGACTCAAACCTTGAGAACTACAGCACATTGTGATGACATTTGACCTTGTTCCCATCACTTGGAGATTGCTAAAAGGAATTCCCCAACCATTTGTCCTACATGCTGAATAGTGTTGTTACGATGGTATTCATGGACTTTGAAGAGGATGATAACTAAATCTAGGTTCCATATGCCAAATATAGCCTGGCACCAGCTGGTTATAAATCTGTTCTCATCTCTCTGAGGAAGTTCTTTTTAAAATTCATCACTTAAAATAATCCCTTGTATAGTGTGCATATGTGTAGATTCATTTACATTTTCACTAAAAAACTCGGTGTTTATTTCCCTAATATAAATTATATTATTTTAAAAATAAACAAAAAGTAGCATAAAGTATATATGCTGCCTAGGGTATTTCTAATTTTTAGTCCTGAGCTGTCATTGTATTGCTTAAACTCAGACCCAGTTCCACGAAAGATTGGGCAGGTGGTATGCAAAATAAAAAGTGTCATGCTTTTCCCAGAAATTTTTCTCTTCTCTGAGTCCAAGATAACTGGTCAAAGCTTGTTTGAGCAATCTTCTTTTGGTTGAGTTTTCTCCTAGGAGATTTATTGGGTTATAGACAAAATATGAAGGAAGCATCATGTTAAAAGAAAAATCTGTTAAATATTGAGATATAAACAATGCTGCTTTGAAAACTACCCAAAAGAATGCAACCCACAAGGGAGGATACAATCTTTTGTTTCTCACATCAGAACACGGGGAGTCTGTCTTCCTTTTTTCCAGAAAAAAACTGACCACAGACCGTCAATGATGGTACAGGCCCTGAGGATGAAGAGGTGTCCAGTCCTAGTAGCAACAATTGCTGGTGTGACAGCACATTTATTTGTAGGAAAGAGGGGCTCAAAAGAAAGAACAGAGATTCAAGAATTTAATATCACATAGCTAATAGAGAGCAAAGTTAAGCTTCAAAACATGTTCTGTTGACTCTATAAGCCATCAGAATATTAACAAAACTTGACAACTCTTCACAAAATTTCTGAAAAAAGTAGGAAGAACATTAATTTTGTCACAAGAGATTAGTTTTAGCTCTAATGTTTTCTTTTGGGTAACCTCAGACAAGTTTCTAAGCTATGTATTGGTTTTATTGTTTACTAGTTCATTTCTCAATAGTTATGAAAATAATCTAAGACTAACACAGTTCATGCATGTTAAACACTATAAATATATTAAGTTGTGAATCTAAGTATTATTGGTTAAAATAATAAGCTAAACAAGAAATGCCAAAATAGGAGGAAAATGGTGATAGAGATGGTAAATGCTATCTCCTCGTTTGGGGACTTTATGTTAGTCATGAATTTGCCTTCTCACTCCATTATTTTTGATGCTGAGGACATTTGACTCATTATGGACAAGTCTGAGGCTACATGTGATGCTGTGTTTCTGTGGCATAGTCATTAAAACATTTCTGACCAAAAGAAAAAAAATAATGATTTTTTAATGAGTCTTCAGAAAGAAGTAAAGACATGTTTATTTTTTCAGAATGCTTTTAATAACAGCTGATAATAAGCACCAGTGATTTAAATTTGGGCTCATACTTAGAAGGAGCAAGAACACACCACAGTTAAAGGCACAGGTTTTGGAATAAGCAGACACAATTCAAACCCTAGCTATTCCACTCAATGACAACATGACTTTCATTAAATTAATAAGCATTTTTTCACGGATGAATTGGAGATAATAACTCTTGTAACAATTAAATTAGCTAGAATATATAAATCAGTTATCACAGTGCTTAATTACTGTGTAGCAAAGACTCAATAAGTGACTTTACCATTCCTGTTTTTATTTTGAATTTCCATAAAATTGGAATAATATTTAAATGATAATATTTAGAACCAGTATATTTAAATAACAGTATTTAAAACAGAAAAGAAAAAGCCTTTTTGACTGAGAAAAATAAACATCTGCCAGGTTTTATCAGGTTTTTTTTTTTTTTAACTCATTTAAAAACTCAAGGCCTAACTCTAAAAGAGAGGTAAACAATCTTCACAGAACTTAAATTACTAACAATATTCTCCATGAAGGTTTATTTCTCTTTTGTAATAAATTTTGTAATAAATTTTAATATTCAGTGCAGAACCAAATGCTATTGGAAAATGCTTACAGAATCTGCAATGTAGTAATTAAACAAGTCCCATTGATAGAGTGACTATTATCCTTAATCCCTGGGTTGTATACTTACAGAATTCATTTACTGAGAAAAGTGGCTTGAAACCACAACTCTAGTTTTCTTACAGCAACAAACATTTTTATTTCTTAAAATCCTGTGACTTAAACAAGCAATTCTTCTTCCTAAATTTTGTGTGGTTAGGTGATTCAGGAGAGCCTCACTCACCTATCTAGCTGCAGACAGCCTGCTTCGTCTAGTGGGATTCAGAATGGAGGGCTCGCATCTGCTGCATGTTATCTCTTCAGATCCAAAAGACCGTGCTAGTATTTTCTATACACAATGTCAAGATTTGAAATAGCAGAGAGCATGTAAGTCCAAATGCACAAACACTTTTCACGTCTATAATTACATCACAGTTACTAATGTCCCATTGAATAAAGTAAGCCAACTGTTAAAGTCCAGATTCAAGTAGCAGAGAATTTCACTTCTTGTTGAAAGGAATAGCAAAGAGATATTAGAGAATCGTAATGATTGTGTGAAAGATTGTGTGGCCATTTTTGTGCTCTACCATGCTATTTGAGATTGCTCAAGTTATTTACTTATATTATGCTGCATAAATGATCAATTATGAGGTTTTGATTTATGGGCAAATACAGGCTTACATTGAAGAAAATATGTCAGCTAGGACTTTCATAGCTACAGAGAAGGCGATGACTGGCTTCAAAACTTCAAAGGGCAGGCCGAGTCTTTAATTAGGAGCTAATGCAGCTGGTGACTTTAAGTTGAAGCCAATGCTCAATGACCATTCTGAAAATTCTAGGGTCCTTAAGAATTATGCTAAGTCTACTCTGCCTTTGCTCTATAAATGTAAGAACAAAGCCTGGATGACAATATATCTGTTTATATCATGGTTTACTGAATATTTTAAACCCACTGTTGAGGCCTACTATTTAGAAAAAGCTATTCCTTTCAACGTATTACTGCTCATTGACAATGCAATGGCTCACCCAATAGATCTGATGGAAATGTGTAAGGAGATTAATTTTGTTTTCATGCCTGCTAACACAACATTCATTCTGCGGTTTATGGATCAAGGAGTGATTTTGACCCTTAAGTGTTATTCTTTAAGAAATACATTGTGTAATGTGTTGCCTGCCATATATAGTGATTCCTCTGATAGAACTGGGAAAAGTAAATTGAAAACCTTCTGGAAAGAAGTTTCTAGATGCCATTGAGAACATTAGTGATTTATTGCAAGTGGTAAAAATATGAACATTAACAGACATTTAGAAAAAGTTGATTCCAACCTTCATGGATGACTTTGAGGGGCTCAGGACTTCAGTGGAGTAAGTCACTGAGATGTGATAGCAATACCAAGAGAACTAGAATTAAAATTGAAGCCTGAAGATGTGACTGAGTATGGCAATCTCATGATAAAACTTGAACGATGAAGAGATACTTCTTATGAATGAGCAAAGGAAATGATTTCTTGAGATGGAATCTACTTCTGGTGAAAATGCTATGAACATTGTTGAAATGACGACAAAAGATTTGTAATACCATGTACACTTAGTTGATGAAGCAGTGGCAGGATTTGAGAGGATTGACTAATTTTGAAATAAATTTTATAGTGGGCAAAATGGTATCAAAAAGTGTTCCATGCTACAACAAAAGCTTTTGTGAAAGGATGAGACAATCATTGTGGCAGACTTCGTTTTTACCCTATTTTAAGAAATTGCCACAGCCACCCCAACCTTTAGCAATCATCACCCTCATCAGCCAGTAGCCATCAACAATAAGTCAAGAGCCCCCACCAACAGACAATTTGCAACTTGCTTAAGACTCAGATGACTTTTTAACATTTTCTGGCAGTGAAGTATTTTTAAATTAAGATATGTACCTTGTTTTCTTATATATAATGCTCCTGTGCACTTAATAGACTTCAGTATAGTATAAACATGACTTTTATATGCACTTGGAAACAAAAAAAATTGTACAGTTTTCTTTATGGTGATACTTACCTCATTGTGGTGTTTGAAACTGAACCTGCAATATCCCCAAGTATGCCTGTTGTTAGAATCTAGGAACAGAGAACAGTGAAGTATATACTAATTGATAAAATTTATTGTTATAAATTACTAAGTTATTAAAATTTGTATTTTCTCAGTCACTTGACCTTCATTATTTTACCTTACATATTACTAAACCCCTCATATGCTTATTTTTTCTTAGCATACTTCTCATAGAAAACATGCTTTTGAATAGATAACTCTGAGTATATCTAGAGTATTATGATAAATGTCACCCTTGTCCTTTAGAAATTAATTATGCACTAAGCCTTTATTTGAGAGGACCTCTGTGGAATGTTTGCTTGGTACTGCAAATTAAAGGAAATAAAAGACTCCTAGACTTGAGGAGCTTATAGTCACAGTAAATTCACATATGAAAACAGGTAATTATAATAAACTCTGACACATCTATCCATCAATGGAAAATTGTTTGACCAATAGAAAAATTCATTCAGGTTTATAGAATTAATGGATGCAGTACGGATAGAGAAAGGTATTCCTTTTAGAGAAATTGAGGAAACTGTTGCATCATCACTTTGCTGCATCATGACTTTTGTGAGAGCAGCATGGTTAAGTACATCTGATAGAACATGCAGAGTGATGCCAGCTAAGTTTTTGAGATAGTCATTTTCAAGGTAATAACTTCAACAAAGAAGAACTTTGCTTCCAACAGCAATGATTCTTGCACCTCTGGGAAATAATAAAATAATATTATTACAAATGAAAATTTTGAAGGTAAATATTGACCTGGAATGAAGTGGCATTAATAAAACTCAAGAAAAAATGTGTAGATGAACACATTACCAAACCTGAAAACACAAGACAACAACAATAACAACAAATAATATAATTCATGTAAATTAGTAAAGCCACTGTGGAGAACAATAGAGGTCCCTCAAAAAACTAAAAATAGAACTACCATATGACCCAGCAATTCCACTGCTGAGTATATATTCAAAAAATGAAAAGAAAATCAGTATATTGAAAAGATGTACACACTCCCATGTTTATCGTAACACTATTCACAATAGCCAAGACAGAGAATTAACTTAAGTGTTCATCAGATTATAAATGGATAAAGAAAATGGGTATATACACATACACTGGAATAATATTCAGCCATGAAAAGTGAATGTTTTTCATTTGCAGCAAGACAGTTGGAACTAGAGCACATTATATTAAGTGAAATAAGTTAGGCACAAAAAGACATACATTAATATTCTCATTCATATGTGGAAGCTAAAAAAGTTGATTATCATGAAAGCAAAGAATAGAATGTTGGTTACCAGAGGGTGGGAAAGGTAGGGAGAGGTGGAGATAAAAGGGAGTTGTTTAATAAATACAAAAATACAATTAGTAGAAGTAATGAGTTCCAATGTTCAATATTACAGTAGAACTACTAAAGTTAATAATAACATACTGTATATTTCAAAATAGAAGAGAAGATTTGGACTTTTCCCAACACAAATAAATAATAGTTGTTTAAGGTGATGAATGTCGCAATTATCTTGATTTGATCGATTTGATCATTAGACATTATTTGCTTGTATCAAAGTCACACATGTATGGCATAACAGGTGCAACTCTTATATATCACTTTTAAAAAGCTAAAAAAGAGAATAGAATCGTAATTCCACAAGTTGTAGAAGTTTTGGGGTCCCCCCAAAAAAGAGGAGAACAAAAGGAAATGATGATCAAGTCCTAATTAATATTTTAGTATTTGCAAATATAAACTACAAATGAGATTGGAGATTTAACTAAACAATATTTAGTTAGAACCTATAATTTTTATGCTATAGTTAAAATGTGTTATTCACTTAAATTTGTTACATGTGATGGATTACATGGATTAAGACTGAAGGAAGTATATTAAGCAGAAGAAGAAATATTATTAGAAATTTGGAAAGGAAATGTTCACAGATGCCATTTTTAACTCTTATTCTGATAATTTAATTTAAAAGTGAACCATGATTTAGAGAATCCAGCAATGTGTGGGGGCAACTATCTTGGTAATTTCCTCATTTGAAATAATGCAGAGATGGTTTTGGTTTAATTGGGTTTAAATAAACTGCAATACACTGCAAAGGGCATCCACTTGTTTAAAGGGGGACTAAAAATAGTTCCCTGATAGGAAAGTCAATCCTTTATGTTTTTCTTACAAAATATTGTGTGGGACAATGATTTTCTGTGATACACAATTTGGTTCTTAGATATATTTATCAATAGCTTTGGAAAGTACCCTGAGATTTGTATTCTGTTTACTGCTTTAGAACCACTGACAAATTGTTTCCTTTGGAGTAATTATGTTGTATTGATGTATTAAAAATGTGGTGCAGGCTAATGTGGAGAATCTGGTCTGCCACTTTAAATCAATAGTGATCTATAGAACTATATGAGGTCAAGTACTGTTCAGGCTACACTTGCAACAAATCATAATGTCACATTAAGTACTTACAGAGTGTTATTAACCAAAGAAAACCTCCTGGGGAAAGAAGATGTTTGTTGAGGGCAGCATAAAGCAAGCTCTATAGGCAGATATTCCAAAAGATTGCATCAGAACAGAGATCTAATACAGCAGGAGACAGAAAACTGGAATAATAAATAATATCAGGTGGTATTAGGTCTCATGATAATGTTTGTGATTTTTAGAAAGACATTTATTTTTAGAGAGAAAAAGGAAAAATATCATCTTCTTTCTCAGAGAAGTTCACGAATTTGAGTAAGTAAACATGCCTTTTGTTCCCTAGTCAACTATCAGAAACATTTCTCTCATTTAGAATTTTTAAAAATAAAGGGACAAATAGGGGTGTGTGTGTGTGTGTGTGTGTGTGTGTGTGTGTGTGTGGTGTGTGTGTGTCTGCATGGAGTCAAAATGAGATTGAACTAACCGATAATTTATCAAAATATTTCTTTGTGTAAATGTAATTTATTGTGTCTGTTATTTTAATTTCACTTCTTCGTTCATTGTCATGTATTTCAACCAACAATGTGCCAGGTTCTGTGCCACAAACTGAATACATGGTGCAGAATAAAACAGACACCGCCTTGGTCTCTGCTCTTATAAAACTTAGTAACAGCTTATACTCTGGTAAGGGGGAACGTCTTAAGGAGATATGCTTGAATTTGAGGACGCAAAACCATCCATTTGGGGGGAACACAAAGTTCAGATAAAGTAATGAAACAATAGATGAATCCTTGGACAAGAAGATACAACAAAACAGTTGTGGTGAGTGACAGAAGCTCGTGTGATCTGGTTGTCTTGGTTATACCTCAGAAGTCTGTATCCTCTGCTCTTTTCTCTAGTGATCTATCTCATCTTTCTGCACTTCTATTCACTTATATTTCTATTCATTATCCAGCTTTGCTTATGATTCTGCTGTCTTCTGTCTCCATGTCATACCCTTAAATCTATAAAAGAGAGGTTCAGGCTAGTTATGTACCAGCTATATCAATCAGAATTCTTACTTATGAGCGACATTATACACTTCAATTATTTTAATTTTAAAAAACTATTGGGCAACTCACAGAATATACAAAAGGGAGCAGATGATCAGGTGTAGGGCAATGAAGACAGAAATAATGTCCAAATTACCTACAGAGGTCTCTTTTAGCATAGGATAGCAGCACCTCAGGAGTCTGTACAATCTGGACACTGGATGATGCTCTCACACAGCTACCTTAGGAAGTGGATATATCTGCTAATCTCCTTAATAGAATGAATTATCTGCTGTATATTCTTTATGAAATATCCTAAGCATAAGAAGGGGGTTCAAATATGTTTGGTAGCCAAAGATCTGCTAAAATTTTCCAAATGGAAGTCTCCTATTGTGCAGAATTTTGGTGTCTTACAACTTAAAGGTTCCTGAACTCTATGCAATCTATAGTGTTTTGTGGTTATTTAGCTACCATTCCTTCACCGAATTACTAGAGGTAATGGTAACAGACTCAAATGACCCAAATGAACTTATATAGACTGTGTGTGTGTATATGTGTGTATATATGTGTGTGTATATATATAGTATATGTGTGTATATATATGTGTGTATATATATGTATACACACATAAACACACACATACACACACATATATATACACACATATATACATGTATCTGTGACTATTTCTCAGGGGAAACCATGACTTTAAATGGTTAGAGTTTCATGAATTTATCTTAAATAAAATAGGCTTAGTAATTTCTCATCTTACACTTTGATTGTGAATAATAAGCATAATGCTTTTAAAAATATATATTCTATCATATTCCAAAAAGTTTACTTAGAAAATGATGAACTATATGTAACCCAGTGGTAGAAAGTAATATACAATTGAAATAAAACAACTTTTGAAAATATTATGTAATATAAAGATGGAAAATAATTGTTTTGATATCTTGTCTACATGCTATATGTGATTTCAAATTCTCAAAATTAGATTCTGAGCATTTCAGAAGACAATCCAAAGAAGGAAGTCTAACAAGTTACATGATCAATAATGTTCATGATTCAAAACAAAACAATACAGATTACTCAGTGTAAGTATAACAATTACCTTTTAAAACCCCAAAGAAATAGTTCAGTGATTGTATTCCTCATAAAAAACCACTGTGAAATAAACTGAAGTGGTAACAAATTTATGAAACTAGTAACCATTTCCTATAAACAATTCTTAAAATGTTTCTTACAGTAAGTTGATAGAAGGTGCTGAAGCCTAATTTTATTTTTAAAAATTCTAAGAGATTTAAAATATTATATATATATTAGATTATTATAAAAATAAAAACTGCCGGGCGCGGTGGCTCACGCCTGTAATCCCAGCACTTTGGGAGGCCGAGGCGGGCGGATCACAAGGTCAGGAGATCGAGACCACGGTGAAACCCCGTCTCTACTAAAAATACAAAAAATTAGCCGGGCGCGGTTGTGGGCGCCTGTAGTCCCAGCTACTCGGGAGGCTGAGGCAGGAGAATGGCGTGAACCCGGGAGGCGGAGCTTGCAGTGAGCCGAGATCGTGCCACTGCACTCCAGCCTGGGCGACAGAGCGAGACTCCGTCTCAAAAAAAAAAAAATAATAAATAAATAAATAAAAACTATACAAAGTAAATATTGATAATTTTTTTTACTGGTAGATCTGTACAGTTTAGAGACCGAGTAAACATTGTAGAGAATTCAAGAAACTGATGTAGAGGAAATGTTAAACTGCATATTCTCTAGGTCAAAATCTACTAATATGAATCTTTTCAACTATTTCGCAAATAATAATCAGATGTGAATTTTGGATTACACTCTGGCAATTATTTGGAGCACACATTTTCTGTGTTGCCAAATGCTTTAAAGCCAACTAAGCTTGATATAGGTTTGCTAGGCTAAGTAACATAAAAAATCTGAAAATGATTTTACATTAAAGCATCATAATATGTAAAACTATTACTATCCTTACTTTATCTTATCTCAAGGTTAAGAGTGAACTCTTCTTATCTCAGTTCTAGCTTATGGAAAAAAATAATAGGCATTATATTTCACAGGATCATCATGAAGATGCTTCAGAATAAGTTAATAAAAAGAAGCTAGTGGATTCCTAAGTTAACACCGTGGAGGGAATAAAAAGTCAAGAGTGTGAATACCTTAGAGAATAAATTGCAAGTATCAAGAGAGCAGGGAGAGTTACCTTTAAAAAAAAAAAATCGCAGCCTAGAATTTGAAACTTAGAACAAATGGAGGTGTTGGGGGTAGGGGCGCAGAGTGGGAAAGAGTGGATTTGTGTCTTCAAACTGAAAAATTCAAAAATTATAATATAGGTGAGGCAGATGCACACAGATCTACCAATGACTATTTTGGGGGACAAAGCTATATTCATGTTTATTGTGAATTATATGTGGTCAAGAGTGAGGATAGCTAGCTCACTTGCAATTGCTCTCTTTGGTCCTGTAGTATAGGCCCACCTATAGGAAGGAAACAGTCTCGAAAGAGGGAAGTAATTGTGTCTCTGGTCTGCACTCGGCAAAGGAAGTCAGGAAACAGCAGAAGGAGCAATTCACCAATATCATCAAATATATTATCAGTAAAAATTTCTAAAATTTGGGGTTAATTCTGAAAAATAAACAAACAAACAAAAAACAGAATAAATTGCAAAGGTGCTTATTAAAAGAATGAGTTATTTTAGTTGCATGTCAGGCCTAACGATGGTAAAGCCAAGTTCCAATAGTGCTAGCAAAATTAGAATGATTTTGATGAGATTAAATTCTTGTCACATTCTGATTCTTAATAGGTGTGAAGAAAGATATGGTGTCAAAGAAAAAGTCAATAGCTATCTCTGTCATGCTGTAATTCTTCCTGACTACAGATCTCTGAAAACAGAGGGGAAAAAATTGTATCTTTGAATTTTAAAAAGAAAATGTATATTACATAGGTCTGAACACTTTTAATTTTCTAAGTCAGACAGTATTTTAAGACTTAAAAGATTATAGGGCTTTTAAACAACCTAACTGTGAACAACAACAACAACAAAAAAAATCATCAAAACTACAAGAACTTTCATCTAGGGTCAGGGAAAGAAGTCTACTAAATAATTATTAAAGGGGAAGCAGCTGAAACCCAAACTCTAGTTTTACTTTACTGTGTCGTAAAAGTTATGCTTGCTCAGAAATCTGGGGTGTGTGTGTGTGTGTGTGTGTGTGAGAGAGAGAGAGAGAGAGAGAAAGGGAGGGAGGAAGGAAGGGAGGGAGGGCGGGAGGAAGGAAGGAAGGAAGGAAGGAAGGAAGGAAGGAAGGAAGGAAGGAAGGAAGGAAGGAAGGAAGGAAGGAAGGAAGGAAGGAAGAAAAGGGGAGAGAGAGAGAGAAAACAGAAAAGAAAAGAAAGGGAGGGAGGGGAGGAAGGAAGGAAGGGAGGGAGGGAGGGAGGGAGGGAGGAAGGAAGGAAAGGAAAATAAGGACCTTTCCAAAGAATCTGTAATCAAAACTCTATCTACAGCATCAAGGTCAATTAGATGTTGATATTATCTCTCTGTGAAATAATTTAAAAAATCAGCTTCATTCATGTTTAAAATACATTAGCAAATCACTAAAGAAAATAAATCCTGATGGAAGATGTATATAATGATCTTACCAACATTTAACATTTGCAATACTTATCAATAAGAAAGAAAGGAAGCTATATTAATATCTGTTTACCACATTAGAGTGTAGTAGCAATTTACTGTCATGATATAATGGATATTGGTACTTGTTTCAGAATATCATACATACAACACACAGATGGGTTTAAGACACTTAATATTTTTAAGTGTCTTAAAACTATTGGTGTTATACCTAAGGTCAGGGAAAGTGTTCAAAAGATTAAATTTAGAATGACTGGAGCATAACTAAAAAGGGAAAACACAGTTCTCTTTTAATGTATGTTTCTACACTGCTTTCTTCCTAGACATCACACCTAAACCCAATACAGCATTCATAAATATCTACCTCAGCCAAACGGAGCACAATTTACAAGCAAAATAGATTTTGTTTTCTTCATTCTGTTTCTACATAACTAATTCTCTTTTATTTCTTCCACTGCTTATAGTTCCAATGAAAAAAGCTATGGAATGAAACTTGTTATAAAAGTGGACTTTAGTGTGTATTAAAAATGATTGTGTGTAGACAACAGAACATTAAAACATATTGTCTTAGGAACAGATGCCAGCTGGAAGGGAATAGAGCACTTTATTTAATTTTTTAACCAAGACAGATTATATGTACTTCTCAAATACACTATTACATATAGGACAATTTATTGCCACCATTGCAATGGAAACAATTCAAAACTGGGTAGACATATTATTTTGTATTTCTATTTTGTTTATAGTAAAGATAAACTGTTTCAGGCAGTTTATAGTAAAATAACAATTATTAGTACAATCTGGAGGTTGAAAGAAGGTAGACTTCCTTCTGGATACTGGAGTAGCCATTTCTGTTCTCCTGTTCAATCCGGCCTCCCCTCGTTCCTTAGCATGACTGTGAAGGACATCTTAGGAAAGTCTTTTACTTGGTATTTTCCCCCTCAACTGTAAATAGGAAAGCCTTTTGTTTAATTCATGCTTTTTTAATCATAGGTAAAAGTCCAAATCCTCTGCTAGACAGGAATCCTCTAGCTCATATAGGATCCATGGTTCCTGGACAAACTCTCTGCCTTGCTGTGGTGGAGACTGATGCTGATCTGGAGGTTTAGAACTCAAGGCTCACCTAGTCAACAGCCTGAAATCAGGCCAGGAACTAGGAAACAGCCTTAAATCTGGTCAGGAAATAAGATGGTTAGTTATATCTTTCTAGGGTCAAGCGTGCAATACCTGAGGCCCCGCACCTGGAACCTGAGGTTCCCATCAGCTACTACAATAGCAAACCTGTGGAAGACCTAAAATACCTGTTTAAAAGACAGCCAAGAGATAACTAATTACTTACAAGCTTTCTTTGGTAATTTATTACATAGTTACTGTAGACTATAATAGCCATTTTCATATTTTACAGTTTCATTGCTTCTTTCCAAGCAACTGAACTCACTTGTTTTGTAATAATTAAGCAAATGTTTTAATTCATTTTTATAACAAAGAATTTAAATACCATAGGTATCCACCCCCTGAGTTTCCCATTCTATAAAAAAAAATAACAGATATTTTTGGGTCCCATGTGGTTAACCATGGTCTGTGTATACGGGGGCTATGCATACTGGGAATCAGCTTAATTTTACAACAGAGTTTATCTTGTCGAGAGCTTGGATGACATTTCCCACGGTATCATTACCATACAAAATTAAATAGACTCCTTGGCAGTGGTCACTTTACAAAACAGAAGAAATCTAGATCTAACAGCTGAAAAGGGCAGCTTATGTCTTTTTCTAGAGGAAACATGCTGTTTTATTTCAATCAGTCAGGAATAGTGAGGGAAATTGCCCCAAAACTAGCCGATTGAGCCTCCAGGAGACTACAACGGCTACCTGAGTCATGGAACTTTTAGTAAAAAAAGTTGATTTGGGGTTCATGGCTCCTTCCTCTAGCCAGCCCACTATTAATAATTATACTGTACCTGGTTTTTGTACCATGTGTGTTGAATCTTTTAACCAAATTTGTTTCTTCTTACATAGAGGCTATCAAACTCCAGATCATGATGCAGAGGGAACCCTACATGAAAGAACCCTTCTTCTGAGGCCCATTAGACCATCCTCTGGAGGACCCCTTACTGCCACAGTAACAATGGCCTCTCACAGCTTGAAGAAGCCTGAGCGGTCATCTACCCTTTCCCTCTAATGACAGTTAGGGTCACCACTCAAGAGTGTAGAATGAGAGAGGAGGCAGGTAGAGGCTAGTTAGTCAGATACAGAGGAGGAGTCTCAGAAGAAGGACATTGCCTGTGGGACCACACCAGCACTGCCTTTGTTATGTAGCTAGCAGGAGGAAATATAATTTAGAACTTACTCTTATACAAAGATTCTTGCTCATAAAGGGACTTTCCAGCTGCAAGTGCAGGTGCAGACAAAGACTAAGGACATCCTAAAATGACTTTGAACTCATTATGATGCCATTAGTATTATTGTGGTTTTAGACTCACCCCAACCCCATGGATTTTGCTTAGGCCCTAATGGGTAATAACCAAGATGGAGTCACTATGGCCAACAGCAGGCATGTGCAGATAGGACGACCCCAGGGGGAAACTTTACCCCTCCCATTACGGTAAAACCCACAGAAGACTTTCTTGTTTCTGCCACATGAAAGACCCAGAACTCAACCCCATTTTTGGCAACCTCTTTGGTTCCCCTCTCACTGCTGAGAGCTTTCTTTCACTTAGTAAATCCTACTCTGCCTTACTCATTCCCCAGTTTTCTCATGCCTTATTCATCTTGGTCGTGGGACAAAAACTTAGACCTTACTAAACTAAGGAGTATGGAGACTGCACACACAAGAATGAGTTACACTAGACTTATGAATTAATGACCATAGGTAGGTGCTCAGTTTTTTTATTATTTTCAGAAACACACATTATGTACCTATTTTGTAAGATTTAAAAATTATTCTGATGGTGGGACACAACAGTGACACTTGAATTGATAAAAGGCAGACTTTTTGTTACTGTCAGCTCCAAGACAGAGAGCTGCTAAGCAGGATCACATGGAAAGTTGCATTTGGGGACAGGTATCAGCAAGTTACAGTAGTAGGGGGCAGTCTATGTATGACAAGTGGGGTGAAGTTAGATTTTTCAGGCTTCTTGTGAATTGGCTAATTTGAATGAATTTTGGGGGATGTAAGGGCTGTCTTTAATTGTCTGGTAACTGGCCCTGGGGCAATTAGGGCTTGTACGCACTGACCTGAAGTGTTACAGACCTGACTGAATATAATGTTAGAGAATGGATTTAATCAACTGATCAAGAAAGAAAATTAACCAGCCTTTAATCATGCCTCAATACTAGGTTAAAATAGCATTAAAAAGAAAGAAGTACCTCTATGTTGGTACCTACAATGTACTAAACACTTACAGAAGCAAAGAAAATTGGAGAAAAATTTCTACAGTATTAAAGTATGAAATAAAAATTATAATTATTTGTAATCTTGTGAATGACTTTGTCAGAGTACACTGATAGATTAAAAACTATGTCAGGAACTCCATAATATGATGACACAGTGTCCTTACTTTTACTCACTTAAGAGCAGTGGAAGCCACAGGGCCCAGTCATAGAACATTTTGCAATCACATAGCTGAACTGACAATTTTGTGTGTATGCCACCCTTCCAGCACCTGACCTTTGATCGCCTTTGATTTCACTTCTATTTCTCATAATCAGTTTTAGCAACTTCTCCTCTAAGTCTATATGTATTAGCTTTGTGCCTTGTAAATCATCCTATGTAAAATCTTTGTCTTCTATACTCTGAGGTCTATATAGAAAATTTGAGGAGATTCTGCTGCACAGCCAGTAGAACGTTTAGCTCACAGTGCTAAATAATAACAGTGGTCATGATGTAAAATATTTTGTGTTATTTTATTGATACCAAAATTTTGTGTTCATAACTTAATTATTGGCATGTAAAAGAAATAATCTTTATTTTTTTAAATGTTGATATAATGTTTTTATTTAATATATATTACGTAAAAGTAAGATTTTAAAGTAAAATGCTGTTTTATCTTTAGGATATAATAATAGTAAATATATCAGTATGTTGGGAAGTTCATAGATACTACCTTTTCCATTTTTCTTTGTTGATTCTTTTTATTTAATCTATAAATCTGCTTTGATTGATGTAATCTGTTTGGTAATAAAATAAAATAAATTTTCTAGGAAGGTTGAATTTGCTAGTCTAAAAATACTTATAGTTCTGACCAAAAAGATAAACAAGAAAAACAAATATGCTGCAAAGTTTTAAGCAGAACAGATAATTCTAAGGTACAATGGAATTTAAAGCTGTGATGAGCAGCACGATAATCTGTTTCTGCTTGGCCACTGTATTAGTGTTTTCATGCTGCTATCAAAAACTACCTGAGACTGGGCAATTTATAAAGAAAAGAGGTTTAATTGACTCACAGTTCCACATGGCTGGCGAGGCCTCAAGAAATTTACAGTCATGGCCAAAGGTGAAGGGGAAGGTGACTACAGTGTCATTTTGCCTTTTTCTTCATTGCTCCTTATTTCCACATATCTCTTTGCATTCTCTTTAGCTCATACAAACTTCTCTCTCCTGGGAGTTTAAGGGCACCTCATTCATCACCACACTCTGATTAATATCCTTTGAATTTAAAGAATACTTTTCAGGAATGATTGACTTCATCATAAAATGTGGCCTTAATTTTTCACTAATCCTGTACTCTGATCAACTTTCCCAGTGCCTTCTTTTGTCCCAGAATATATATTTTTACTTTCATGTACAAGCATATTACATGAAATATTTCACACATTTAACACTGGGTAGTCACAGAAGTCATAGTCAGGAATGATGCATGACATAATAGGAAATGGGTTAAATAGGCAGGCTGAGAATAGGCCACTTGTTCTTGATATTCCTTTGAAGGCATTAAATTATACTCTTAAGAAACATGACAGAAATAATTTTTTCTACCTGTGGTTCAGAGTGCCCAGTGAACCCTAGATCCTTAATTTTGATCAAGTTTCAACGGCCAACCTGTAATCCCTTCCTAAAAATAGAATTGATGCCATGCATTTGTTCCTCAGAGAAACTTTACTTTTTCACTTTATTTTCACTCTTCTCAAATGCTTCAATCTTTCTTGTGTGGATTGGTTTGCCTCCTTACCTCAGACCCATTTTCCCCCCTTTTTTTGGGCCCCGTTGGATAGATAGGTTCTCTGAACTATGTCTTGGATTCTTGTGTTTACCTATTCCCAGGAGACTTTTTACAATTTCTGCTTTTCTACACTGCCTACTGAAAACAAGAACCAACTTCAACAAGTTTCACGACCAATTCTACCTCCTGAAATTGCAACCAGATTTGGATTCTTGTTCCATTTACCGCCCCCTGCCTCCATTGACATAAAAGAGTAGTTTATGTACTATTAAGCTTTATCTGAATTTTAGTTCAAAATCTTCCTGTGAAGGAAATTGAACATAATTTAACAGTTTTCTACAATCATGTACACATATAGTCCACCCATTATGTTAGGCAGTGAAGATGCTGCAGTAAAAATGATAAATGAAGTCCTTGAATTCACATTTTAGAGAGAAATGCAAGAAAACACAGAAAAATACATGCACAGCACCCAACTACTTAAAAATTTTAATAAATGAAGTAAAAAAATACATACGGTAGTCTAATAAAGATGAACTGACATGGAAAGTACTTCTTGACAAGAAACATTGTAAACTGGTATCTAAAGAAATTTTTTTTAAAAAGCCATCTATATAAATGGCCTAGGGATGAGCATAAAAGAAAGGGCCATTTTAGAAAAGATAATGGCCTATTTGAGCAAAGAAAATGATGCCCAAGTTATTTGGTATGCTATGTAAGAGGAAGGCTATGTAAGATGATGGTAGATATGTAAATTTATGGTTATAGTAAGTGACACATCTATAAGTTAGGAACTAGCATAATCTCACTTATGATTTTGATCTACTACTCAGAGAATGAAGAATTGGTTATTTGAACTAGGGACTGGCATACTCTCATTTATGATTTTGATCTACTATTCTTGGTGAATGAAGAATGGGTTATAGAGATGAAAAAATGGGAGGGAAGCCATTACAAGTTATTGCAGAAATTGAAATAAGAAGTGATATAAATGTATTATTGGATAGTGGTAGGTAAGGTTTACATAAGAAAAATAATTCTAAATATTTTGTAGAATTTGTTGATGAAACCAGCTGTAGTTTATGAGAAAAGCAATTGTTTTACAACTTGTTAAAACAGAGGCTACCTACTGAATTAAAATGGCATGGGAAGAACAGGATTGTGGAATATGATAGGATAGGACTCAAAGTTCCATTTTGTATACATTCAAATCTTATGAATAATTTTTGAAACAGTGTAATATAGGCAGTTTAATATACATGTTTGAAATTCAGTTGTAGGGTTTTTAATGATGATATAAAGTTAAAGATATAATATAAGAGATACTTAAAATCACAAAATGGTATCATATATCGTAATAGTATAAATAAAGCAAAGAAAGCAGAGCGACAAAGAAGACTGAAATACTCTAATTTTAAATAAAAGGGAGTGGAATTTATCAATAGAGACTAAGAATATGCAGCTAAAGAGGCAGAAGAAAACTGTAGAGAATGTTCCAGAAGGACGCAGTTCACAACTATCGACTACCCTTTAAGGTTCAGAAAGATGACAGCAAGAAGAAGCAACAGGATATGGCAAGAAAAAAGTTGTTAGTGACCATAAAAGTGGTATCAGAGCAATGAGGGCATAAGAGTCAATCATTGATTCTGCATCAGTAGATGCAGAAAAAGCCTTAGATAAAATTCAACATCCTTCATGTTAAAAACATCTCAGAGGCTGAATGCAATGGTTCATGCCTGTATTCCCAGAACTTTGAGAGGCTGAGTCAGTCAGATCACAAGGTCAGGAGTTTTAGACCATCCTAACATGGTAAAACCCTGTCTCAATTAAAAATACAAAAATTAGCTGGGTGTGGTGGTACATGCCTGTAATTCCAGCTACTCAGGAGGCTGATGCAGGAGAATCTCTTGAACACAGGAGGTAGAGGTTGCAGTGAGCTACCACTGCACTCCGTCCTGGGTGACAGAATGAGACTGCATCTCAAAAAATAAAATTAAAAAAATCTCAGAAAACTATGTTTTTTTGAAACATACCTCAAAATAATAAGAGCCATTTATGACAAGCCCCCAGCCAATATCATACTGAATGGGCAAAAGCTGGAAGCATTCCCGTTGAAAACTGGCACAAGACAAGGATGCCCTCTCTCACCATCCCTATTCAAATTAGTATTGGAAATTCTGGCCAGGGCAATCAGTCAAGAAAATAAATAAAGGGTATTGAAATAGGAAGAGAGGAAGTCAAATTGTCTTTGTGGATGACGTGATCCAATATCCAGAAAACCCCATGGACTCAGCCCCAAAACTTCTTCAACTGATAAGCAATGTCAGCAATGTCTCAGAATACAAAATCAGTGTGCAGAAATCACAAGCATTCCTATACACCAACAAGACAAGCAGGGAGCCAAATCATGAATGAACTCCCATTCACAATTGCTACAAAGACAATGAAATACCTAAATATACAGCTAGCAAGGGAAGTGAAGGACCTCTTTCAGGAGAGCTACAAACCACTGCTCAAGGAAATGAGAGGACACAAGCAGACAGAAAAACATTGCATGCTCACGGATAGGAATAATTAGTATTGTTAAAATGACCATACTGCCTAAAGACATTTCTATTTTCAATGCTATTCCCATTAAACTACCATTGACATTCTTCACAGAATTAGAATAAAACTATTTTAAAATTTGTATGAAACCAGGAAAGAGCTCGTATAGTCAGGAGAATTCCAAGCAAAGAGAACAAAGCTGGATGCATCACGCTACTTGACTTCAAACTATACTGCAAGGCTAGAGTAACCAGAACAGCATGGTGCCACACAAAACTAGACACAAAATGGAACAAAATAGAGAACCCAGAAATAAGGCCACACATCTGCAACTATCTGATCTTTGACAAATGACAAAAACAAGCAATGGGGAAAGGATTCCCTATTCAATAAACGGTGCTGGGAGAACTCGCTAGCCATATGCAGAAAATTGAAATGGAACCCCTTCCTTACACATTATACAAAAATTAACTCAAATGGATTAAAGACTTAATTGTAAAACCCAAAACTATATAAACCCTAGAGGAAAATCTAGGCAATACCGTTCAGGACATAGGCATGGACAAAGATTTTATGATGAAATCACCAAAAGCAATTGCAACAAAAGCTAAAATTGACAAGTGAGATCTAATTAAACTAAAGAGCTTCTGCACAGCAAAAGAAACTATCACCAGAGTGAATAGACAACCTACAGAATGGGAGAAAATTTTTACAATCTATCCATTTGACAAAGGTCTAATATCCAGAATCTACAAGGAACTTAGTCAAGTTAACAATAAAAACACAAACAACCCCATTAAAAATTTTGTATGCAAAGGATATGAACAGACACTTCTCAAAAAAAAAAAAAAGCATACATGCAGCCAACAAATGTATGAAAAAAAGCTCAACATCACTGATCATTAGAGAAATGCAAATTAACACCACAATAAAATACCCTCTCATGCCAGTCAGAAGGATAATTATTAAAAAGTCAAAAAACAGCAGATGCTGGTGAGGTTGCAGAGAAATAGGAATGCTTTCTACACTATTGGTAGGAATGTAAATTAGTTCAACCATTGTAGAAGACAATGTGACTATTTCTCAAAGATTTAGAACTGGAAATACCATTTGACCCAGCAATCCCATTGCTGCGTGTATACCCAAAGGAATATAAAACATTCTACTATAAAGATAAATGCACGTGTATGTTTATTGCAGCACTATTTACAATAGCAAAGATAAGGAATCAACCCAAATGCCCATCAATGATAGACTGGATAAAGAAAATGTGGCACATTTACCACCTATATGGTACATACATATGTGGTACATACATATACGGTACATATACCACATATTCCATGGAATACTATGCAACCATATAAAGGAACAAGATCATGTCCTTTGCAGGAACATAGATGAAGCTGGAAGCCATTATCCTCAGCAAACTAATGCAGAAACAGAAAACCAAACATTGCATGTTCTCACTTATAAATGGGAGCTGAACAATGAGGACACATGGACACAGGGAGGGGAGCAGCACACACTGGGGCCTACCGGGGGAAGATGGAGTTGGGGAGAGCAGTAGGGAAAAGAGATAATGCATGCTAGCTTAATCCCTAGGTGAAGGGTTAATTGGTGCAGCAAACCACCATGGCACACTTTTTCCTATGTAACAAACTTGCATGTCTTGCACATGTACCCGGAACTTTAAAAAATAAAATAATTTTAAAAATTCTGTTTCTGTCTTTCAGCCAGCTTAGCCTGGTTAAGGCCTCTTGTTGAATAACTGACCAAATAAACTAGATGGCTGTCCCTTTATGAAGATCTGATAAAGGCTGTATGAAAATAGACAAGGTATTTAAATATACAAACATTTTTCAGTGTAGATGAGGTATTCTAAGTAAAATATCTTCAAGTAGAAACTAGCAAAATATAAAACTAATAGTACAATCTTATCAATTAGTACTTTCTCTAGGAATGCATGGATGATTCAATATTAGGAACTTTTCATAAAATTAACTAAAGTAATAAGTTAAATGGAGAAAAATGCATTTGAAATTTTCACCAATAGAAGTCAGAAGGTGATCTCTGCTTTTTAGTTGGGCCACCCATCTTCTAGCCTGGAGACTTCCATCAGCAGGAGTCAAGAGGGACACCTACCTACTGCATGATCTGTCAAGATATCTACCCCCCCATTGCCTCACAAACATGATCTGCCTTTGGGTCATTAAGGATTCCCACTTAAAATATTCCACAGAGAAGCCCAGTTGTCTCAGCTTATACCTCATTAGGCCACCACTCCCATAAAACCCACCACATGCCCATAAAATCTAATCCCATTTGCCTCTATACATACTATATTCTAATACTTTTAACTTACAGCTTTCAAATCCTGACATCCTGTCAATCTCTTTTCTAGGATTTACAATCAATCATCAGGAAATTCCCCATACTCTCAACCTTTTTCTGATATTTTGTTCCCATTCATGTTCTAGCAATAACCACTTCTTGGAAAATACTGTGTCCTCTGTAGCATACACCGTTCCACTAGTACATTTTTAATGTTAAATCCCATCATTTCCTAGGTTTGATGTTGAGCTTGGTACCCTTTTATTTACTGATTCTCCTCCCAGACTATATGTCATCTGACCTCCACTTAAAAACACAGAACTTGAATATCACACTGAACCACATATTATTGTTTCTTATTGTACTAATATATGGAAACGCAGGTCTCTTAATCGTGAATATTTTAACTCATGACTCAGTTTAACTCTGCAACATTGCTCTTTCATAGTTTGAATGATTTCAGTTTTCACATATATGAACATTTAATAGGCTAGTGTGGCAAAGAATGGGTATTTTGTTATGAAAACAATTTATCTTTCTTTTTGACAAAGAGCTAGACAATATTGACAAGTCACATTTTTGTGGACATGTGGATGAATTATGGCTAACAGAATATTAGCCATAATGTGAAAGACATTTGGTGTCACATTATATTTCAAAAAATAAGTATACTTTTGTAACTCAAACACACCTAATAATTTATTTCAAGGGATGAATGAAAGGTGAGAATTTTGAGACAAGGCTGATAATTTCTTTTAGGAGACAAAAAGGAATAGGGTAAATGGAAGCAAATATGAAGTCAAGGTAGAGGTGCTTTGTTGATGTGTCTTTGATTTCTTTTATGATTTTATTAATTTATTTTTTATATAAAAGGTAAATTTTAGAATAGGTTTTTCTGTAAGTAAAAATGATCCTTTAGAGACAGAGAGATTGAAGATACAGATGTGAAGAAATAAATAAACGTCAGAGATAGAAGTAAAGTTAAAAGGCCACTGATGCAGACTGTTTTGATTTGGTAAGGGGAAAAAGGGTAAATTCCCTCAGATAGGTTTCCTGCTTCTGCTAAATTAAGAGGCTAGGCCACTAGTTGAGATTGTGATTAGGAAATGAAGTGAAGACTCATTGAGGAGAAAAGAGAAAGGAAAAGCAGCACATTCTACAGGTCAAAGCCTAGGGCCTCCCTTTCGTGTAACTTTTTAAAAAGACAACTTATTTAGAAAAGGGATTTGCTGAAACACCTTCTACCAAATGGATAAAAATCTGTTTTAAAATTATTTTTTCAAAATCCATTCTACCACAGTCTACCCTTCTACCATTTCTAATAGAAATCTGTTCTGATACATGTATCAGGAATATGTGTATTTCTTAAATACATTTCACCATTCAGAACACAATAAAAATTCTGGAATCTGTTCATTGAGAGTGACTAAAAGAACAGTACTATAAAACTAATACTTTCTTGTGATCATTTCACTGGCCTGTGTGTCAAGAAGGGAAAACTTCTTGAAGAAAGTTTTGTAAGTTCAAGGACTGTGAAGTACTAGATAATTTTAGTTACAGGAAAAAAAAAAAATCAGATGCTTGAAATTTCAAAGAGTTTTAAATCATTTCACTAAAGCTAGCTAAATTTTCTTGAGCACTGACTACATGTTAGAAAGTTTGAAACACACCATTTGGCTAACAATAATGAAGTGAGATATCCAATGAAGAGGGACCATGATTGTTAATATCATAGTCATTTTGAAGGTTAAAAAAATAGGCCAAAAATGGCTACCTTTTTTCACAGTCACGTGTACAGTTAGAGAAGAGGTGAAATTTGTTCTAGAAAGTCTTATTTCAAAGCACAGACTTAATTTCTGTGCATAAAGGCTCCTATTTTATACATTATCTCATTTATCAAATTTTATCAATTTAACAAGATGTTTGATTTTTTTTTTCCAAATAAACTATTACACAAGGCCTTTCTTATGCATTGATTATAAAAGGCATCTTGATTTCACAGATGTTAAACTATGAAGAAATTAAACTATGTGGCTTAGAATTAACAAAATATAGTAATTGAAACCAAATATTTTGAGTTAAGTAAAGTCAATTTTATGGATTAGGGAGGAGAGTACAGAAGATATTTAATCAAGTTGTTTTGGTAACAAAGTTTCTTTCCTTCCTTCCTTCCTTCCTTCCTTCCTTCCTTCCTTCCTTCCTTCCTTCCTTCCCTCCCTCTCTCTCTCTTTTCTTATTTTCTTCCTTCCCTTTCTTCCCTTCCTTCCTTCCCTGCCTTCCCCTTCCATTTCCTTCCATCTCCTTCCTTCCTTCCTTCCCTCCCTCCCCCCTCCCTCCCCCTCTCTCTTTCTCTTCTCTTTTTTTCTTCTTCCTTCCCTTCCTTCCTCTTTCTTTTTTCTTTTCTTTCTTTCTTTCTCTTTCTTTTTCTTTCTTTCTCTTTTCTTTCTTTCTTTTCTCTCTCTTTCTCTTTATTTCTTTCTCTTTCTCTCTCTCTCTCTCTCTTTTTCTCTCTTTCTCTCTTTCTTTCTTTCCTTCCTTTTTTCTTGACAGAGCCTCACTCTGTTGCCCAGGTGGTAGTGCAGTGGTAGTATCTCGGCTCACTGCAACTTCTACCTCCTGGGCTCAAGCAATCCTCCCAACTTAACCTCCGGAGTAGCTGGGACAACAGGTATACACCAATATGCCTAGCTAATTTTTGTATTTTTTCTGGAGACAGAGCTTGATCACGTTGCCCAGGCTGGTCTCAAACCCCTGAGCTCAAGCCATCTGCCTACCTTGGCTTCCCAAAGTGCTGGGGTTAAAGGCCGGAGCCACTGTGCCAGGCATAAGCTGTTTCTTAAAACAGTAATGATATACCTGAAGCTATGAGTTGTAAATATTTGCAAAATTACTTCTATTTTGAAATAGTTTTATTAAAACTAATTTTGTATCTATTCTCATTGTGTTAAAAATTAAAATCCTTAAAATGAAAAGTCCCTGTATTATATGTAAATAGAATGGTTTACTAAAAAATAAACATGGACTTGTGTCCCCTGCCTCCTTCACCTTAATGACACTAAAAGAAAACCTAATTTAGGGAGCAATTATAGAAATTAAAGATGCTATCTTTAGAAAGGAGATTTCAGATTTTAAGACAGCCACTTTTAGAAGTGAAGTACTATACCTATGATTTAGGGAAAGTAGTGGTTCGATTATTTATGTTTTAAGGATTAAAAAATATGACTTCTTGCTCAAGCTGCTCGGGAGGGTGAGGCAGGATTTCTGGAGCCCAGGAGTCCGAGGCCAGCCAAACTGGGCAATATAGTGAGATAACACCTCTTAAAAAAAATGGTCTTGATTTCTAGCTTAATATCCGAGATAAAGATTCTAACTCCCTTAAGGCAGGATGCTGTAGTGAAGTCTCACGGTAAGAAATACCTGAGCTGCTTTCTGTAACAGCATAATGTGGCAGAGTAGAGCTATCTGGACACAGGCCTAGTAGAATAATATGCACCAGGGCTATTGCGATTTGATGCTAGAGTTCATAGACCTTTGTGAACTGTATAAGCCTGTATATTTTGATGAACTTTTTAATGTTATTGCTATTTTTGTTTGTTTATTTAAAATATATAGGATAAGATCTCTCCTACCAGGATGTGATACCGAACCTTCTATCTGGGATTTAGATATTTCATGTGATTTTAATTTGTAAAAGGAAGAGAGATATATGATCATTATAGCACTGGGGATAGTGTAAAAGCATGACATTCTAGTTAACCTTGACTCATTGGCAGAAAGTAGCAGCTGAAGAAGGTAGTAGAGAGAAAGCTTCCTGCATCACAGTGGGACCTGGTGGGGAGGTACGCCAATGTATAAAGTTGAAAATGACAGTAATAAAGAGGAAAGAATAGTAATAAAGAATAAAGAAAGCAGGGCAAATCCTATGGGGATAGAATAAGATAGAAAGAGGAACACAGATGTCAACCAGGGGCAAAGAGGCTGATCCAGGTATTTAATAATAGAAGGTCCCTTTGAGGTACTTAGAGCAGGGAGCTCAAGAAACTCTATTTGGTTAAGTTTTACAGTAAATATATAAAGCTCAAAATAGACACAGAGAAATCATACTGTCCAGGCATTTGATTTTTATTTCCCTAGATTTAAAATTTATTTAATAAAAAAGAGCATACTTGCCAGATATCACTCTTTTACAGTTGAAAGGATTTGTTTCTCCTTTTCTTACAGACTGTATATTATGCTTTGAGTTTTTGGAGCAACTCTGATACACTTTATCTATATATATAAATATATGTGAACTAACTAGCAGTCAAAAACTGCAATGCATTGTCAAAATGTTAAACTAATCAATATAAAAAAGTTGCCTACTACATTAAAATATTCATTTACTTCTATATTGAGGAATTAAACCCTAAGTTCAAAAATGATTGAATATGCTAAGATCAAATTTAAAGCTTAAAAATATAGTGTTCCACTTTTTACACATTGCTACTACATATAGTAGTCAATTAAAGCTAGCTGAATTTCTATTTGCATGCAAGTAGATAATATGGGGTCTTAAATTATAGTTGTCATTGTTTGTTTCCTCATTTTATAATGATAATGTGAAAACACCTAAATATATTCAGAGTCAGCAAGTTCCGAAATCAGAATACAGTCAATGCTAGCACATTGATGAGGAAATCATCCTAGTGGTTTTTTTAAAAATTCATGATCCTAAACACCCCACTCAATTCAATTCACTGTTTTTTAACTGGATGGGAAAAATTTGAAAAAAAACTTTAAAATCATGACCTATATGTAATATTAGTTTGAGGACTTGGGAGACAAAATCTCTTGTACAGCTTTGGTAAACTATTACAGAAAGTGAATTAAGCCAGTAGAAACCTTACATCATTCTACTTGTAAGAAAAGGAAAACGTGAATGTGCCCATTGTTGCATGAATTCTGCTGGGGATGGCAAAATTACAGTTTTGAAGAAGATTTAGGATTTAACTGAGCTACTTTTTTTTTTCCAGTGGAAACTGCTAAATAAATGATAAAAATCAGTATACTTTTTAAAAAGCAGATTACATTGTTCTAAAACTTCCATATATTATTCAATAAGGCATCATTTAAAAATAATATCTGGTATTCATTCATATATTATTATGAAATGGTAAAAAATCCATGTTCGCAGTATTGATAATGATGTTACTTATGAGGATGGAGATACTGAAATGACATTGATAATAATAGTGATCATAGCTAACATTTGTGGAGTATATACTCTGTTTCAAAGAAAGCCTACGCAATGGATGCTAGAATTTCCACATTTTTCCCAAGAAGAAAAAAGGTTGAGACAAAGTAAATAAATTATCAAAGTTACACATGGATTTGTTGACTAGAGCTGGAATTTTCACATCTAATGTAACTCTAAAGCCTTTGTGCTTACGTAAAACCATTTAATTTATTACATATATTTTTTTTAATTTATTTATTATTATTATACTTTAAGTTGTAGGGTACATGTGCATAACGTGCAGATTTGTTACATATGTATACTTGTGCCATGTTGGTGTGCTGCACCCATCAACTCGTCATTTACATCAGGTATAACTCCCAATGCCATCCCTCCCCCCTCCCCCCTCCCCATGATAGGCCCCGGTGTGTGATGTTCCCCTTCCTGAGTCCAAGTGATCTCATTGTTCAGTTCCCACCTATGAGTGAGAACATGCGGTGTTTGGTTTTCTGTTCTTGCGATAGTTTGCTAAGAATGATGGTTTCCAGCTGCATCCATGTCCCTACAAAGGACACAAACTCATCCTTTTTGATGGCTGCATAGTATTCCATGGTGTATATGTGCCACATTTTCTTAATCCAATCTGTCACTGATGGACATTTGGGTTGATTCCAAGTCTTTGCTATTGTGAATAGTGCCGCAATAAACATACGTGTGCATGTGTCTTTATAGCAGCATAATTTATAATCCTTTGGGTATATACCCAGTAATGGGATGGCTGGGTCATATGGTACATCTAGTTCTAGATCCTTGAGAAATCACCATACCAAAAAAGAGCCCGCATCTCCAAGACAATCCTAAGTCAAAAGAACAAAGCTGGAGGCATCACACTACCTGACTTCAAACTATACTACAAGGCTACAGTAACCAAAACAGCATGGTACTGGGACCAAAACAGAGATATAGACCAATGGAACAGAACAGAGTCCCCAGAAATAATACCACACATCTACAGCCATCTGATCTTTGACAAACCTGAGAGAAACAAGAAATGGGGAAAGGATTCCCTATTTAATAAATGGTGCTGGGAAAATTGGCTAGCCATAAGTAGAAAGCTGAAACTGGATCCTTTCCTTACTCCTTATATGAAAATTAATTCAAGATGGATTAGAGACTTAAATGTTAGACCTAATACCATAAAAATCCTAGAGGAAAACCTAGGTAGTACCATTCAGGACATAGGCATGGGCAAAGACTTCATGTCTAAAACACCAAAAGCAACGGCAGCAAAAGCCAAAATTGACAAATGGGATCTCATTAAACTAAAGAGCTTCTGCACAGCAAAAGAAACTACCATCAGAGTGAACAGGCAACCTACAGAATGGGAGAACATTTTTGCAATCTACTCATCTGACAAAGGGCTAATATCCAAAACCTACAAAGAACTCAAACAAATTTACAAGAAAAAAACAAACAACCCCATCAAAAAGTGGGCAAAGGATGTGAACAGACATTTCTCAAAAGAAGACATTCATACAGCCAACAGACACATGAAAAAAATGCTCATCATCACTGGCCATCAGAGAAATGCAAATCAAAACCACAATGAGATACCATCTCACACCAGTTAGAATGGCGATCATTAAAAAGTCAGGAAACAACAGGTGCTGGAGAGGATGTGGAGAAATAGGAACACTTTTACACTGTTGGTGGGATTGTAAACTAGTTCAACCATTATGGAATTTATTACATATTTGACATTGGAATGTAGTTATTACTATTAACAGCTACTTCTGTGTACCCATACAACCTGGCATTGCCTTGGAGGCTTTAAAACTATTATCACTTTCCCAATTTCTTGTTTTTGTCAGGTTTGTCAAAGATCAGATGGCTGTAGATGTGTGGTATTATTCTGAGGACTCTGTTCTGTTCCATTGGTCTATTTCTCTGTTTGGTACCAGTACCATGCTGTTTTGGTTACTGTAGCCATGCAGTACAGTTTGAAGTCAGGTAGCATGATGCCTCCAGCTTTGTTTTTTTGGCTTAGGATTGTCTTGGCAATGCGGGCTCTTTTTTGGTTCCATATGAACTTTAAAGTAGTTTTTTCCAATTCTGTGAAGAAAGTCATTGGTAGCTTGATGGTGATGGCATTGAATCTATAAATTACCTTGGGCAGTATGGCTATTTTCACAATATTGATTCTTCCTATCCATGAGCATGGAATGTTCTTCCATTTGTTTGTTTCCTCTTTTATTTCGTTGAACCGTGATTTGTAGTTCTCCTTGAAGAGGTCCTTCGCATCCCTTGTCATTTGGATTCCTAGGTATTTTATTCTTTATGTCCAGCTTTTACATGGAAAGGTGGAGGAAAAGTTGGAGTAATATTTTTTAGATTTTATGGCTGGCTTTAGGGAAAAGGACTTCTGATTTATGTGACTTGCACTGGGAACAGGGATTCTAATTTCTGTTGCTAGCATCGGGCAGAATAGGACTGAGAGACAGAAGGGCAGGAGAAGATCAGAGAAGAACTTTTGCTTCTGAGGCCTTTATTTGGGGGTATTGTTTTCTGAGTCCCCACATCCTCATCAGGTATTTATTTAGATTGGGGGATATACATGGGTGTATAGGAAACTAGATTGAAGACTTTTAAAAGTTAAACCAAAATTTGCCAAGATCCTGTAATACTTAGAAGACAATGTACTGCTGAAAGGAAAGAGCTTCCTTAACAATTGATATCCCTCCTGCTAATTTATTTGCCAAATCTTGAATCTTTGGAAGCCAGAAACTTAAAGAGATTGGGTTAAATTTTTCAACACCCAGAACAAAATATTTCAGTCTTTTTGGTTGAAAATAAAGTGAACACCAGTCTCTCAATTAAGAGACCAGAAATAAACATTAATAAGCCAGGGATGGATAGATTAAAGCTTCAACCAAGCCCAAACCAGCTCAATCTTTGAGAGCCTTAGTTCTTACCTATCTCTGCCTACCAGAGAAAAAAAATAATATTTTCTGGTAGATATTATCTGGAACACTTAAAGATATTATGTGAAAGAAAAATAACCAGTTTAAATTGAAGCATTATTGCATATGCTTGAACATATTTAAAAAGATAAAAATAAAATAGAAAATTAAGAAAAAATAAGAAAATTATTTGACATATATTTTATATGGCTGACAAGGATTTAAAATAACTGTTATTAATGCAATAAAGGAAATAAAAACATCAACAAAATAGGTGAAATCATGTAAATTTCAACCAAAATTGGAATCTGTAAGAAAGAATGAAATGATCATTTTTGAACTTAAAAAATTGGAGAATAAAAATTTACTGGATGAATGTACAGGTTTTGTCACAGTAGTACACAGGACTATTGAATTCAAAGGCCAGTCAGTAGAATATATTTCAAGTGAAATAAAGAGTAGATTAGAAAAACAAAGGCATAAATATCAAGCCCCATTTAAGTCCAGTGTGTGGAACTGGATCCCAGGAGGACAAGAAAGATTCTGGGAAAGATGAGAGGATATTATGTGAACCCATAATAACTGAGAAATTTCTAATATGATAAAATATGTCAGCTCACAGATTCAAGAAACTTAGTGGATCACAAACTGAGTAAATACAATTTTTTTTTTTACAGTACACACATCTAAGTACATCATCATCAAACAGATAAAAGCACAGGAGAGAGAGAAAAAGAAAATCACAAAAGTAGTTAGAGAAACAAAGAAAAAAAAAGACACTTTTGAAAAAGTAAACATAAGACCAACAGACAGTTTTCTAAAAAAGAAAAAAAAAATCTGGAGTAACATATTTTAAAATGCTAAAAGGAAAAGTAAATAACATCAATGTGTATTCTATACCCTAAAAACATATTTTTAGGAAACAAAGACAATCAGAAAATGTTTTAAGACAATTTGTTCCTACAAACACCCAGTAGAAGAATTACTAGTGTTGCTGGGTGTGGTGACTTACACCTTGAATCCCAGCATTCTGGGAGACTGAGGCGGGTAGAATGCGTGAGGCCAGAAGTTTGACACCAACCTGGCCAACCCAGGCTGAAACCACATATATACTAAAAATACAAAACTTAGCCAGACGTGGTGGTACCTGCCTGTAATCTCAGATACTTGGGAGGTTGAGGCATTATAATTACTTGAACCCAGGAGGTGGAGGTTGCAGGGAGCTGAGATCACACCACTGCACTCTAGCCTGGGCAACAGAGAGAGACTCTGTCTCACACACACAAAATTATAATCATAACAATGATTACTAGTGTTTTTCAAGGTGAAGGAAAGTGATCACAGAAAGAAACATTAATCTGAAGAAAGAAAAAACGAAAAAGGATAAATATGGTGGTAAATACAAAATTACATTGACTCTTTACAACAAAAATAACAATTAATATTACTAATTTATAACACATCCTGAAGTAAAATATAAAATCATAATTGTAAAAAGTTAGAGATGAATTAGATAAACTGCTGTGAAATCTTGTCCTTTTCAAGAGAGAGGATTACTGGTAGACAATATATGTGAGACAGGATATATGGTGTAATCCTTAGGTTAACCTCTAAAGCAATCATGTAAGAATGTATAACTAAATATTAATAGAGGGCAAAACAGAATAAAAGCTATGTTAATTAAAAAGCAGGAGAGGAGAAATAAAAGAAAAAAGAACAAATGAACAAACAAAACCACAAACAATGAGATGATAGGATTAAATTCAACTATATCAGTAACTTATTAAATATAGTATGAATAATATAATAACAACATGGAAAAGATTTAAAGTCTACAATAATTAACTTTAATTTAATTTTAAACTAATGAAAACCCCCCAAATCTCTATTAAAACTTAACAAGTTTAATATTCAAAGTATGGAGAAATAGCTAGATATGCTGTGCATATTCATTATACACACACATGCGCACACACATAGAATATTTGAATGAAGTGAAAGACATTCCTTGCTTTTGGATACAATGATTAATCTTAAAAGAGATTTATTCTCTTCAAACTGTCTCATGATTCAATGAATTCATATCGTCCAGAATATATTTTAAAGGAAAATCTAAGTTAACCTTAAAAAAACAGAATAAAGAAGTTATACTTGCTCTGGCCTACTTTAAGACACACCTCAGAGCCCCATTGTCAAATAATTGCTCAGCAAATATACAAATAAACTCAGGAAGCTGAATAAATATGATAACAATGAGAGAAAGTTAGATTTTTGTTTTTAGATGTTAGGAAAGTGGCATACTATATGGAGAAAAACAAACCTAAATCTCCACCTATGCTAGAAACAACATAGATTCTAAGTGATTAAAACATAAATATTTAGGATTAACTATAAAATGTATAGAAGCAAATGGAACATACATTATTAATTGGTAAAGGATTTCTCTTTTAAAGCATCAACCATGAGGTATCTTAGACTGCATGGCCAAAAATTGATAACTGTAGTTTATCAAAATACAAGATTTCTGACCCATGAGAGATAATAGATAAAAAGAAAGAGAAAGGGTTTAACATTCAGTATACAGAAATAACTCTTGGTTAACAAGAGTACAATATAATACAACTCCAATATAAAGGTGTAAATCATAAACTGGCAATTCAAAACCCCCAAAGTTACTACATATTAGACTAAATGTTCAAAATCATTGGTAATTAGATGAATTAAATGAAAATGGAAATCAGATATTTTAGAACTAGTACATGAGAAAAATAGAAATCTGTGCACTGAGGTAGATATGAGAACATGAGGCCTTTTGCATACCCCAGTAGTAGAATAAACTAAAGCAGCTACTCTAGAGAACTATTTGGGATTCCAGGATCCAATTAAGTATGCACATACTCTGTGGCCTATCAATTTCACTTCTGTGTCTATATCCCAGAGATATTATCACACAGATTCACAAGGGAACATATATGAGAATGTTTATTGCAGTGGAATTCACAGTGGCACAAAATTGGAGGCTGCCTTACTGTTTTCTCCTAAAAGAATACACAGGTAAACTGTTGGGAATGGTCAAAAGAAAATGCATTGCAGCAACAGGAGCAACATATAAAAACTAATCATAACAATATGGATGATTTTAAAGACTTAGTGTTTAGTAAAAAGTCATAAAAAATGATGAACAATGTAATATTGTATGCAAAAGTATATGTACACCAAACAACCATATGCATAATGCAGGAACTCACCTTTGTCCCCATCTAAAAAAAAACAAAAAACAAAAAAGATGCTCATTAAATATATTATAATGGCTTCCTATGGAGAAGTGTGAGGGAATTGGGGGGAAATTGTAGTGAGGTGTGAGTATAAAATAAAAGGGAAACAGGCAGATAATGGAACCTGGTAGGGTCAGGGGAAGAAATGGAACAATGAAAGGAAAGAAGAAAGGACAAAAGAAAAAATGGACCAGGCTGGGTGACACAACAAAACTAATCTCTACTAAAAATACAAAAATTAGCTGGGTATGGCGGAGTGCATCTGTAGTCCCAGCTACTGGGGAGGTTGAGGTGGGAGGATCACTTGAGCCCAGGAAGCTGAGGTTGCAGTGACCCAAGATAGTGTCACTGAACCACTGAACTCTAGCCTAGTCGACAGAGTGAGATCGCATCTCAAAAAAGAAGAAAAAAAAAAGCATATATAGCATATATATACACACACATTAAAAGAAAAGAAAAGATGGGAGGACAGAAGAAGAAAGGAAAGAAGGAAAAAATACTCTCTGAGTTGTGTTCTATTAATGGAATATGACTGTACATGACATATACTTTATTAGTAAGACTAATAAAAATCAGGAAAAGAATGGGTTAAATACCATATTCTGTGTTTTAAATACACAAATGATAGATATTAAACAACTATTATTCAATCATGTCCTTTGATTAATTTTTAAAGTGAATGCTAAAACTCTTCTCTGAAGTAAATGACTCTAGCACATTCATGAGCATTCATGAAACTAAATGAGATTTTTTAAAAAGAACAGATTTATTAAAATGAATACAACAGAAGCATTTTATTGCAGTGTCATTTTACCTTCATGACATATACACAATATATATTTTAAAACCCTAAACATGCTTTTATTTGCCCTCTGTTAAAGACTCCCTCACCCATATTATCAGTCCAGTTTAACTTTTTTTTTTTTTTTTTTTTTTTTTTTTTTTTTTTTTTTTTTTTTGTCTAATGCTTCAAAGTACTGTGAAAATTGATTATACATATGGGATCATTTATGTCATACCCAACTAAATCCAAGTCCAGGGGTCAGGGGAAAAAGTAGTCAGGGCAGATAGCACCTGTTCCAATAATTAAATGCTTCACAAGCCCAGCAGCTGAAACAGCCTGCGTTAACTCTAAGATCAGTTTTACCTAGTAGCTGCTAAAACAACCTGCCATGACTGGGAGACTGGTTTTACCTACCATCATGACTCACCAATCAGAGCTTGTTTGTTGCCCAAAACTTCTCTAATGCCAATAAACTTTCATTTAAAACAATATGTAACATCTTTCTATTAAAGCCCCCAACCTTCTCTTTGTTTTAGGGACATATTGAAGACCATCTGGTCGGTGTGTATGCCCTGAATTTAAATTATTTCTTCCTAAATAAAACATGAAATGTAGAGGCTTGTCTCTATATTTTATTTTGACTTTGATAATATACAACATTGCTTTTCAAATTTATTTTTAAGTTGTTTCTTTACAATTTAGAATATGAATATATTTTCTCCTGTACTTCTTTTAATGTAAGAATGATTTACTGAGTGGTGTTTAAAATACCCGACCAGTTCACTGAAATGTAACTGAGTGTGTGGAGACGTATTTTGTCACAAATAAATAAATAAGGAGGACACAGTCTCCCCTCCACTTTTGCCCAGAGCCTGTTATTTTCGAGAGCCCTCTTAATGAGGCTAAGTGTAGCTACATAATAGGAACTGCGCTGATATTTGCTAACACTCTTAAGGGGAAATTCTGTTTCTACACACAGACATCACTTGTTACCAAGAACGAAAACATTTTTCTCAAAATGGTATCAGAGGCTTAATAATCTGTCACATCCTTAGGTGTGTTTACATATTCGGAACTGCTTACAGTGTTATTATGATAAGAAAACAGATTAAGTTTACTTAAAAAATATAAGATTATGCTTTGTCTGATTATTCTAAGTTTCATTTATTCTAGGTGTCTATTTATATATAATATGTAATACACATGTAAATTAATCTACATATTGAATGATAGTAGTTAAACTAAAATCCTGCTATGGTAAAAACAAAAAAGTAAAATGATTAATTAAACTTCATAGTAGATGTATGTAAATTTTTTTTTTTTTTTTTTTTTTTTTTTTTTTTTTGAGACGGAGTCTTGCTCTGCCGCCCAGGTTGGAGTACAGTGGCCGGATCTCAGCTCACTGCAAGCTCCGCCTCCCAGGTTTATGCCATTCTCCTGCCTCAGTCTCCTGAGTAGCTGGGACTACAGGCGCCCGCCACCTCGCCCGGCTAGTTTTTTGTGTTTTTAGTAGAGACGGGGTTTCACCGTGTTAGCCAGGATGGTCTCGATCTCCTGACCTCGTGATCCGCCCGTCTCGGCCTCCCAAAGTGCTGGGATTACAGGCTTGAGCCACCGCGCCCGGCCGATGTATGTAAATTTTTTAACAGTCAGAATAACCTGAGCTATTACAAGGTAATTAAAGAGATTTATATATGTATTTCAACTTCAATTCATAGAGTGTGATTTTTCTGTGTATGTGTTTGTGAGTGATGCTCATTCATTCATTGATTTATTCATCTCTCATTTTTTTTCTCCTGAACAAACAAAATTTCTGGGATTACATATAACTTAAAATATTATGAAACATCTTCATGAGTCAACCACACTACACTACCTGAAATGCATATTGTGTTTGTGCAAATGGTAATATCAGAAGTACCTATATCTGAGGTACTCGAGAAAACATACCTACAAATTTCTGAATCCATAAAATACCTTTTTGGTGAGATTTCCATGTATGTATCAAAATATGAAAAATCATAGATCATGACATTGCTGTTTATATTTACTATTAAGATAGGTGAAAAATTTATAACAAATAGGCTTACAAAAATGGCCATTTTTATGTCATTGGTCATTAAGTAGAACATAATGCAACACCAAGCAAAACATGAATATGTTTTTATTTGTAAGGTTTCTAAAACTTGGAATTGACCTCTAAGCCTTTATATGTTTTACTAAAGCTTTGGGTAGATAAATATATTAATTGGGGTCAGGCGCCATGGCTCATGCCTTAATCCCATCACTTTGGGAGGCCAAGTCTGGCAGATCGCTTGAGTCCAGGAATTCAAGACCAGACTGGCTAACATAGCAAATCCCTGTCTCTAATAAAACTATGCAAAAAATTAACCAGACTTGGTGGCACATGCCTGAAGTCTCAGCTACTTCTTAGGCTGAGGTGGGAAGATCGCTTGAGCCTAGGAGATGGAGGTTTCAGTGAACCGAGATGGTGCCACTGCACTTCATCCTGGGTGGCAGAGCAAGACCTCATCTCAAAAACAAATGTGTGTGTGTATGCATGTGTGTGTGTGTGTGTATAGATATATATGTGTGTGTGTGTGTGTGTGTGTGTATATATATATAAAATCATTCTTGCTGAATTGGTTCAACAATGTGGAGAGAATAGATCAACTTCTTTTAATGTAAGAAGTGTGGTTTTTGTACTATACTGGAGGCCCTCTAACTGGAATATTGATCAGGTTGTGATAATCTTTCAAAGAGCTTATTTAATAGAGTTATGTTTCTTTATCTTTTAGCCATATATATATACACACACACACTTGTTTTTGTGTGTGTATATATATTTGGCCAAATATATATATCATATATGGCATATATTATATATATATGATATATGTATTATATGTGTATATATGATATATATATTGTATATTATATATGATATATCATGTATGATATAATATATATTTGTATTTGTGTATGTGTATATATATTTGGCTAAAAGATAAACATAACTCTATTAAATAAGCTCTTTGAAAGATTATCACAACCTGATCAACATTCCAGTTGGAGGGCCTCTGGTATAATAGTACAAAAACCACACCTCTTACATTAAAAGAAGTTGATCTATTCTCTCTACATTGCTGAACCAATTCAGCAAGAATGATTTTGATCAATGGACAGAATAAATAATGACCTCTGGATTTGAATTTATGCCCCACAAACAAACAATAATCAAAATATTCACAAACATTTCTGTTACATCCCACAGAGTCTAAAATTTTATTCTTCAGATACAATATATTGGATTAGAATTGTAGCCTAAGAAATGTTGTGAAAATAAAAATGCTGATGGGAAAGATAATGAATTCAATCTAGCTTTAAGGCTCCTTGGGGCCTATTTTGCTTACTCTTGAATTGCTCAAGCATAGCACAGGCCAATCTAGGTATTATTCATTAATTAAAAGTTAGCTGAATAAATGCATAAATAAGCATATTTTTGTTAAAAAACAGATTCCAGAGGTAGAAAAGTTTAGAGTTAATTGATAACTTATTTAGTTTTATTTGGCTATAGGAACTTTATTTAATTTCCCTAAACCCTAATTTTTTAAGCTGTAAAACAGGTAGAATAATGTAGAATTCAATTGATTGTCCCAAAGATGAAGGGGAAAAGAGTTGTAGCAAGATGTGCTAGGCTATCAATCAATGACAGTAGTCTAATGCCATTCATTTTACCTTGTTAATAGAAACATCATTATCAGTATGTTGAGTAACCAGGAGTAACAGAGAGGAAATGTGTGAGGTAAACCTACAGTGAGGGACAACATCAAAACAAAATTTGCCTGTGTTTCAAGAATTTCTAAGTTAGTAAAAAATTAAGATAATATATGGGACAGTCCTATTCTCTTAAATTCACTATTTTGACACAGCTTTTGTTCTTATATCACAGGAACTGGAAGAGTTTATTTATTCAGGTTTTCTGCTAAAGGAATTCAAGTGTTAAATAAGTAATAAGAAGCAATGAAAAGTTCTAAATAGAACCTAGAACCTCACAATATTCTGTATTTGCCGAAAACTATTAGACCAGAACAAGTTCTTACATTTTTTGGCCATTGTACGGAAACCATCACCCTGTAGTTTTTCTCCTCACATGTGTCAGTTTTTTTCTCTTGCTCACCTCCAGAATTTTGTGATTTGGAAACTGTAATTTAACTAATAACAGTCATGACTTGGTAGTATTTAAAATATCCTCCCACTGCAGGAAATGCATAAAGCTTTGTTTGAAGTTTGTGTCTGTTGGGGGAAGAAGGCATTTCAAAGAAAGATATTTACATTTCAAATAGATGTTCTCAATGCTTGTACTTCCTTCAGTCGTTTATAATTCAATCAATTGGATATGAAGTGCTGATGCTGAAATGCAGAAGTAGAAAGTTCTCATTCTCTCAACTTTAAAAGTATCTAAATTAAATCTGGCTCTGGTCAGTAATGGATGTGCCAACGCTCTGAATACTGCCCTAACTTAAAAAGGAGTTGTTTTAAAATGGCTTGAAGGTTATAAAAAAAACACATTTCCACTAACACAAAAGGAAACAACCTCACTTCTAAAATGTTATGTACTAGGAATATAATCCACTTACTATAAAAATATTGAGGGATATATAGAAAGTGAATATAAATAATCTGGCTACCATAGCATGCACACTCATATGAGTCTGTGTGTAGGAGTATGAGGAGGTAGTTTCTGTTTCGTGAGTTAAAATTAAGTATTAAATACTTCATTTGGAAACGTAGCCATTATATATAATGTTTCTATATAATATAAAATATAGTTAATCTATAGTATATGCTATAATTTATATGTAATATATGATATATATTTATAATATTTATATATATATATTTGGGATAAAAATAGAGGACAGAGTCTTTCTATTTTGGCAGTCTGGGAGTGATTTTTTTTTCCAATTCTCTTTAACTCCGTCTTTACTAGCAACTAGATATACCATCCATGTTTATCAAATGAATGCTTGACGCCCTTCTAAGTGATTATGGAATGGTGGGGCAATTATCTTTGATGATAGGTTATTTGCGATTCCTACCCACCAACATAAGTAAATTAGAGTAGATGGCCAAAGAAACAGAAATAGAATGGCGCATACAGGAAAAAAAAAAAAAAATGACTGCGTTAAAAAAATCAACAAAAAGGGCAAAATATCCCCAAAATGAACAATTTGTCAAGGACTCGTTTCTTCCTAGTGACTTTCAGAAAAACCAGTGCTGTGGTAGGAAGAAATGAGGCAGTTCGGGTTCTGTGAGAACTGTCATCAGTCCTGCAGTATAAAACAAGCCAATAAAACTAATCTACAAGGGGCTTTTAGATTTTGATTAGATTGTAGATTGCAAGCATTTTGTGAAGTTTCTTTAAAAATAGCAATTGATTTTCCCCTCTAACCAAGCAATTTAATCTCTGGTACAAGTCTCAAAGCCAGCTGTGGGATAGTGGGTTTCCCTGCAGGATCAGTGAGCTAGCAGCAATACACCTGCCACTTGGCTTCTAAAATAATCATTTGGCAAAGATAATTTTATTGGGCAGGAATAAAGGTTAACAACCTTTGTTAAGGCTGTTTAGTGTCAGAATAAGTCAAGGACCACATTCATCTCACCATTCCTTCCTCTTTCAGTTTTATTGCTTTTTGTGATGAACAGAAATTGAGACGAACATGTTTTTTAGTTGCACAATGCCTAATACTTATTCAAATATGCATGTATTTATGTAAAGTATATTAAATATATGGCATGCTCTCAGCACCATGCCAGAAACTGAGAGATAAATATGAGAGAAGCAGAGGATCTTGTACAAACAAAGAAAAGAGATTTAAAGAAAAAGCTGAATCTGATTGAATAGCCAGGCAGAGTTAAATTTACACATCTTGCTTTTTCTCTGGGAAAAGGAAACAGTGAATGCTCCGGAATTGCACTTGGCTTGACTTTGTAGATGTAATTTCTAATGTACAACTATTTCCCAGCCATTGCCATGAAGTCTCCTGCCTGGGTCCAGGGTGTTTTGTAAGGAAGACATTTAGTAATAGGTCCCAGTGACTATGCAGAGAAAGGAGAAAATGGACTGGGGAAGAACTACTGAAGTAAAAATTAGGGAATGGAAATGGCAGGAGGAGGCGGCAGTATAAGCAGTGAATGGTACCTAAGGATTGATAGCCAAAAAAGTGTATTGCCTCCAACATTGCTTCTTGAGAAGATATGTAAACTCATATTCCTGGGTCTTTGCTGGTAACTGTCCCCACTTTGTGCCAGAAAGGTTCCCAGTGGCTTAGCAAAGCCACAGTTACAGGATGTTAAAACAAACCTACCATAAACTTACAAACTTCAGTTAACTCTCATCAATTCTTGATATTAACTGAAATGTCACTTTGAGAAACACATAACTATAAGATCTCTTCTTTTCTTATTTTGGAACACAAAAATAATAACTCCTGCTTAGAATGTTTTATAGAGACATTATGAGGAATAACATATTACTTTATAATAGTAAATAAATTGTCACTATTATTATTATATTAACCTATCATTTATTGTAAAATGTTTCAGACACTGTTTCAAACATGTTACATACATTGTCTTAATATGTCATAACAAAATGATGCCTTTAAGGTAAAATGTAAAGAAAAATGACAAGAGATTTAACTTATAAAATTATTTCTCCCTTTCTGTGTGTGTATGAGAGTCTCTGTCTAGCATATTATCTTCTCTATTATTAAACCAAACAAATATCCATATAAAGTTTGAAGAATATAGAAAATAGAAAAGAGGAAAACATTGCTCATTCCCATCATCCAGACACAATTCTTAATATTTGGATATGGAAGTTTGCATTTGTTCTTGCCTTTTAATAAAGCTCTGAGATTTGCCATTGAGTACTGTGGATGATTGCTTTTATTAAAGTTATCTCATCCTGCCGTTTTTACAGAATTGAATTTTTTTTGACTCTGTAATAACCATTTAGATAATAGGGTGATGAACTGACATAAGCACTCAGATAATTTTAGTAATTCCATTTTGGATAGCTTGAATACAATGTAAAGGGTATAGCCAAGTACAGAAATTTAATCCACTGTGTATTAAGATTATTGCCCATAACCAGCTTTATTTTTTATTCCTATGTGTTTATTAAAGACATACAGCTCCTCACTTTTATGTTAGTTTCTTTGGTAATCCTATTTAAGTACTTTGCAAATTTTTGGTAAAACCAGTTTATCTTATCTGAACTAAGTCTACTAAAAATTTATCTGTTAGATTTGCTTTATATAAATTATTTATAAAAATCTAACATGTGAAATTTAAAAATATAAATTATCTAATATGTAATTTAATCACAGATGAATGACCCAATGTAATTTCAGATATTCTATGTATTAACACAATATAAATTCACTTGAGTTTTTCTTTATTATTATTATTGTTATACTGTAAGTTCTAGGGTACATGTGCATAACGTGCAGATTTGTTACATATGTATACTTGTGCCATGTTGGTGTGCTGCACCCATCAACTGGTCAGCACCCATCAACTCGTCCTTTACATCAGTTATAACTCTCAATGGAATCCCTCCCACCTCCCACCTCCCCACGATACGCCCCGGTGTGTGATGTTCCCCTCCCCGAGTCCAAGTGATCCAATTGTTCAGTTCCCACCTATGAGTGAGAACATGCGGTGTTCAGTTTTCTGTTCTTGCAATAGTTTGTTGAGAATGATGGTTTCCAGCTGCATCCATGTCCCTACAAAGGACACAAACTCATCCTTTTTTATGGATGCAATTAGGTCTAACATTTAAGTCTCTAATCCATCTTGAATTAATTTTCGTATAAGGAGTAAGGAAAGGATCCAGTTTCAGCTTTCTACTTATGGCTAGCCAATTTTCCCAGCACCATTTATTAAATAGGGAATCCTTTCCCCATTTCTTGTTTCTCTCAGGTTTGTCAAAGATCAGATGGCTGTAGATGTGTGGTATTATTTCTGAGGACTCTGTTCTGTTCCATTGGTCTATATCTCTGTTTTGGTACCAGTACCATGCTGTTTTGGTTACTGTAGCCTTGTAGTATAGTTTGAAGTCAGGTAGCGTGATGCCTCCAGCTTTGTTCTTTTGACTTAGGATTGTCTTGGCAATGCGGGCTCTTTTTTGGTTCCATATGAACTTTAAAGCAGCTTTTTCCAATTCTGTGAAGAAACTCATTGGTAGCTTGATGGGGATGACATTGAATCTATAAATTACCTTGGGCAGTATGGCCATTTTCACGATATTGATTCTTCCTATCCATGAGCATGGTATGTTCTTCCATTTGTTTGTGTCCTCTTTTATTTCACTGAGCAGTGGTTTGTAGTTATCCTTCAAAAGGTCCTTTACATCCCTTGTAAGTTGGATTCCTAGGTATTTTATTCTCTTTGAAGCAATTGTGAATGGAAGTTCATTCATGATTTGTCTCTCTGTTTGTCTGTTACTGGTGTATAAGAATGCTTGTGATTTTTACACATTAATTTTGTATCCTGAGACTTTGTTGAAGTTGCTTATCAGCTTAAGGAGATTTTGGGCTGAGACAATGGGGTTTTCTAAATACACAATCATGTCATCTGCAAACAGGGACAATTTGACTTCTTCTTTTCCTAACTGAATACCCTTGATTTCTTTCTCTTGCCTGATTGCCCTAGCCAGAACTTCCAACACTATGTTGAATAGGAGTGGTGAGAGAGGGCATCCCTGTCTTGTGCCAGTTTTCAAAGGGAATTTTTCCAGTTTTTGCCCATTCAGTATGATATTGGCTATGGGTTTGTCATAAATAGCTCTTATTATTTTGAGGTACGTTCCATCAATACCAAATTTATTGAGCGTTTTTAGCATGAAGGGCTGTTGAATTTTGTCAAAAGCCTTTTCTGTATCTATTGAGATAATCATGTGGTTCTTGTCTTTGGTTCTGTTTATATGCTGGATTATGTTTATTGATTTGCGAATGTTGAACCAGCCTTGCATCCCAGGGATGAAGCCCACTTGATCATGGTGGATAAGCTTTTTGATGTGTTGCTGAATCCGGTTTGCCAGTATTTTATTGAGGATTCTTGCATCGATGTTCATCAGGGATATTGGTCTAAAATTCTCTTTTTTTGTTGTGTCTCTGCCAGGCTTTGGTATCAGGATGATGTTGGCCTCATAAAAGGAGTTAGGGAGGATTCCCTCTTTTTCTATTGATTGGAATAGTTTCAGAAGGAATGGTACCAGCTCCTCCTTGTACCTCTGGTAGAATTCAGCTGTGAATCCATCTGGTCTTGGACTTTTTGGTTGGTAGGCTATTAATTATTGCCTCAATTTCAGAGCCTGATATTGGTCTATTCAGGGATTCAGCTTCTTCCTGGTTTAGTCTTGGGAGAGTGTAAGTGTCCAGGAAATTATCCATTTCTTCTAGATTTTCTAGTTTATTTGCGTAGAGGTGTTTATAGTATTCTCTGATGGTAGTTTGTATTTCTGTGTGGTCGGTGGTGATATCCCCTTTATCATTTTTTACTTTGTCTGTTTAATTCTTCTCTCTTTTCTTCTTTATTAGTCTTGCTAGCGGTCTATCAATTTTGTTGATCTTTTCAAAAAACCAACTCCTGGATTCATTGATTTTTTGGAGGGTTTTTTGTGTCTCTATCCTCTTCAGTTCTGCTCTGATCTTAGTTATTTCTTGCCTTCTGCTAGCTTTTGAATGTGTTTGCTCTTGCTTCTCTAGTTCTTTTAATTGTGATGTTAGAGTGTCAATTTTAGATCTTTCCAGTTTTCTCTTGTGGGCATTTAGTGTTATAAATTTCCCTCTACACACTGCTTTAAATGTGTCCCAGAGATTCTGGTATGTTGTATCTTTGTTCTCATTGGTTTCAAAGAACATCTTTATTTCTGCCTTCATTTCGTTATGTACCCAGTAGTCATTCAGGAGCAGGTTGTTCAGTTTCCATGTAGTTGAGCGGTTTTGATTGAGTTTCTTAGTCCTGAGTTCTAGTTTGATTGCACTGTGGTCTGAGAGACAGTTTGTTATAATTTCTGTTCTTGTACATTTGCTGAGGAGTGCTTTACTTCCAATTATGTGGTCAATTTTGTAATAAGTGCAATGTGGTGCTGAGTAGAATGTATATTCTGTTGAGATGGGGTGGAGAGTTCTGTAGATGTCTATTAGGTCTGCTTGCTGCAGAGATGAGTTCAATTACTGGATATCCTTGTTAACTTTCTGTCTCGTTGATCTGTCTAATGTTGACAGTGGGGTGTTGAAGTCTCCCATTATTATTGTATGGGGGTCTAAGTCTCTTTGTAAGTCTCTAAGGACTTGCTTTATGAATCTGGGTGCTCCTGTATTGGGTGCATATATATTTAGGATAGTTAGCTTTTCCTGTTGAATTGATCCCTTTACCATTATGTAATGGCCTTCTTTGCCTCTTTTGATCTTTGATGGTTTAAAGTCTATTTTATCAGAGACTAGTATTGAAACCTCTGCTTTTTTTGTTCTCCAGTTGCTTGGTAGATCTTCCTCCATCCCTTTATTTTGAGCCTATATATGTCTCTGCATGTGAGATGGGTCTCCTGAATACAGCAAACTGATGGATCTTGACTCTTTATCCAGTTTGCCAGTCCGTGTCTTTTAATTGGAGCATTTAGTCCATTTAGCTTTAAGGTTAATATTGTAATGTGTGAACTTGATCCTGCCATTATGATATTAACTGGTTATTTTGCTCGTTAGTTGATGCAGTTTCTTCCTAGCCTCGATGGTCTTTACATTTTGGCATGTTTTTGCAATGGCTGATACCGGTTCCTTTCCATGTTTAGTGCTTCCTTCAGGGTCTCTTGTAAGGCAGGTCTAATCTCTAAGCATTTGCTTATCTGTAAAGGATTTTATTTCTCCTTCCCTTATGAAACTTAGTTTGGCTGGATATGAAATTCTGGGTTGAAAATTCTTTTCTTTAAGAATGTTGAATATTGGCCCCCACTCTCTTCTGGCTTGGAGAGTTTCTGCCGAGAGATCTGCTGTTAGTCTGATGGGCTTCCCTTTGTGGGTAACCCGACCTTTCTCTCTGGCTGCCCTTAAGATTTTTTCCTTCATTTCAACTTTGGTGAATCTGGCAATTATGTGTCTTGGAGTTGTTTTCTTATATCATTTAAAATTATTCATTCTACAGAGACTTCTCAATGTTTTAGAATAAATTATTTTATTCACACAGAATAACCCCCCACATTTATTTTATTTTATTTTATTTTCCTTCAGGCAGGATCTTGCAGTCGCACAATCTTGGCTCATTGTAGTCTCAACCTCCTGGACTCCAATGATCCTCCTGCTTCAGTCTCCCAAGTAGCCAGGACTAAAGGTGTGCATCACCACACCGGGGTAGTTTTTTTAAAAATTTTTTATAGATATGTGGTCCCACTATGTTGCCCAGGTTGGTCTCAAACTCCTGAGCTCAAGCGATCTTCCTGCCTCGCCCTCTCAAAGTTCTGGGATTACAGAAATGAGTCATTGCACCTGGCCTCCCAAAATTTGATGGTTAGCAAACTAGTCTAAGTTGTTCCATGGCATTCTTGAAAGTGAACTTCATTTTTCCTGTCCTATTTAGTCATTTATGATTTACTTTAATAAAGACCTTGGTCTTTTAAAAAATTATACCTCAAATTATCACTTGGCCATACATGTTTCTAACCATAGTTCTTTAACATTGATTGGCGAAGAGTATTGGATTTATAAGTCATGATGAAGTCATTCTTTGGCATGCCCTGCAATTAATTAGAAGCCAAGTAATAATAAAATGCAATTAACTCGATGTGTACAAATTTTAAAAATAATATATGAAAAAGAAAAACAGCATAAAATCACATGGAGAAATAATTTCTATTCCAGGAAGCAATGTGACAGAAAATCCGCTGCTTCTTTTAGTCCATCAATTCTTATCTTCTTCAGCCATTTTAATTAACATGTTAATAAATTTTCTAATAGATTTAATACCAGCTGACAATTGCAAAGTGCTTGCTAAAATAAAATCTAACACAGCAAATTTGTTACCTGCAAAAAATGTCATTATTTTCTAGTCAACCATAACTTGCTTTTTTTTCTCTCTCTCTCTTAAGGGAAAGGTTGCAATTTGGGAGAAGATTTAAGCTTTAGCCCCCACATATTAAGCAGAATTAATGATCTATTTGCTTAGAAACCATATATTAGCTCCAGTTTATCCATCCACTGGGTAAACGATAGACATTACTTGATCACTATGATAGATTTGAATGCAGGCAAAAGCATCAATCAGTGTCGGCAGCTGATTAGTTGTTGGTGTCTTTGACAGGCTCTTCCATTTCACTGAATGAAAGCCAGCTGATTGCTTTCACGTCTCTCCACATCCATTGCCCTCCACTGCTAGTATATTACCTAGCTAATGCTGAGGGTAGACATTTCTCTGTGTCAGCTAACAGTGAATTTCTCCACTTCGCTTATGATTACATCCACGCTGGTCTCCTTCAAATTACAAAATGAGGCTGGTCAACAGTGTGTGGAAATGTGAACCTTTAAAGCAGCAAGTAGAAATGGGTGAAAACAGTTGTGTTTTAATAATAACATCTGTTCTCCTTAAGGCAGAAAAGTGACATATAATGTACTTTCTTAAAATGTACTTTTTTAGATGACGTGATAAAAATTGGATATGTCGAGATTAAAAGCTGCTATTTGAGAAATAAATGACTGTAATAGGAGGAAAACATTACCCTTGAGATGAATTCAGGTTCTGAAAGTACAATAGCAATTAGCACTAAAACGATCATTAAATTGATGTTCATTTGCTCTTAAAGTTTGCTCAGGCCAATCTTTTATTACTGGAATATATATTCAGACTCCATTATAAACATTATAGCTTATCTGTGAGCCTGGAAAACAGATGGAGTGAAGTTATTTGCAGAAATATTTGAGCAAGTGGAAAGATATGAATTTTGACTTTTTTGACACCCAGACTTGTCTGGCATATGTGCAACTGTTATTGCTAAACACATAAAAGAAACAGAATGTCTGTAAGCAGAATGAATTTCTTAATTAATGTAACTTTCATTTGTATACTGAAGTCAGGGTGATAGTATCAAGTACTAAGAAGCCATTTATATATGTTTCAAATGATACTACATCATAGATTCAACAGCAGTGCAATTCCATGTTCTTCCTTTTTTTTTTTTTTTTTGCTTTATCTACCAGATTGTATGTTCAATGCTGGAGGTTATTCAACAAATAAACATTAATACCTTCAATTTACAATTAGCAATAATGTATATTCCAAATTTTACTCTATAGCCCATAATTAACAAATGTGGGAATTGAGTACAATTGTAGAATTATAAATTTCTAAATTTCATGTAAATTTTTAAAGCCATCTAAAAAATTAAATATAAATGTAAATAGTATTTGTAAACATAATCACATAACTGGAATTAGTTTTAAATTTTACTTTGAATTATCTAAACACATGTCATTTGACAATTTTTATTCAGAAGGGATAGGTAAGTAATATTTATGCATAAACATGAAGCAATTGTATTAGAAATGTGAAGACAGAATTAAAAGTCCGTGAAGAGAGTGGTGCCTTTGGTGACCCCTGCTTAACTGATATAACATCTTCCCAGACTGACTTGTTCAGACGTGATGTGTGATGCAGAGAAAAATTCACAATTAACAGGTATCATGTATTAAAGTAATGAGTAACTAATTTCTATATCCTAACTGATCTTGTGAAAAATATATATATTTATGATTGACAATTATATTTAGTTCAATTTATCTTATTTAGCTCAATTTATTTGTTTTAAATATTATAGTCAGAAGAGAGACTATTTTAAAATATACAAATCTAGGGCAAACTCAGTGTTAGAATATTTGTAAAGATGTTACAATGTTGGAATTGTTAAAATGTTAAAACGTGTACCTGTAAACATTTCATGCGTATAGTAAACTGCTAGTCAAATAATAACTATGTAAGTAACATATATGTTTAACTAGACATGTATTTGTATAGAACAGATCTCCCTAGGCCTCGGTCAGTCTAATAAAATAAAATGTTCTCCATTATGACCCAAGCAAAAAAGAAAACTTGCCTCCAAAGTGAATTTAGTCACTTAACTTATGATACATAAGGTAATTAGTCAGAGTCATAACTAGAAATCACTGGTTATCCTAGAAAAATTGTTCTAACTAAAGATTTCTTTGGACCATGGTATAAGACTCCTCTCCTTCCTGGTTGGAAATGCAACAAAGCATCTGCTTACAACAGAATGAAAATGTATGAAAACATGTATGGAGACACTAAGAAATATCATGTAAAGACCCAATGTCTGGATTAGCTAGCCAAAAGCATCATTGTTAATTAAAGTTATTATTCTGGAAAATACTTATCCACGATCAATTCAGAGTCAAGAACCTGCTCCCTCATTAAACTAAGGACATTTCCAAAATAGAGAAAATGGCTTTAGCCCAAGTTGTTTCCTGTTTTACTACCTATAGTAGAAAAAATTGAAAATAGCCTAAATAGCAAATAGTAGAGGAATAGTTAAGTATGCAATATTACATCCACTTATCATGGTATTATCACGGAGGTGACCTCAGGCACCTCAGACATGGGACTGTAAATGGAAAATCCTTGGAAATAATTTTAAACATCACCATATCTCACACTAAACATTCATAGGGGTACCAGGATTGTTCAACATTGGATATTTGCTCCTTATGAGCAAGCAGCATTGCGTGTCTGGACCAGTCAGGGAGCCCCATTGAAATATTAAAGAGAACATGTCATGCCTAGAAGAATCTTCACTTTGAATAGCATCAGTCATACTTTCAGGTTTCCATGGGCACCTTGTGTGAAGTTGGAAGCTGCAGCATTATCTGGGAATACGCTGTTTCAGCACCTGCACTATGTCCAAATACCTAGGCTCTGCATCTTTTGTTATTAAAGAATCTTTACAATGCCTGTTTCTAGAGTCTTTCTGTCAACCACATTGTAATTCATTTTGATAACAGCACAATTAAGATGTAATTAAAATTGTATGTATACAGAGAAAGTAAGATAATGTTAAATTCTTATTCTACAATGATAAGTAGAAAATGGTAGGATACAAATTTGAATATATGCTTTTAGAAAGCAATTGATCTTTTAAAAAGATTTAAAAATACTTCTATATGCTAATAGTTACTATAAAATAATTGCATTTTCTCTTATTTAAAATTTATAATGGACATATACTACTTTAAATAGAAATAACAAATTTATTTTCAATTAATCTGCCTCAATTATTTCTCCCTTATAAATAAAAGAATCTGTGAAATTCGTAACCTGTTCAAACTGAGCAAATAACTGGGGCTATATTAAACATTGATAGATTTATGTCAGAAATCGAAGGTAAAAATAAGACTATAGCTAGTTCTTTCTATTTTTTGTCATCTTCAGTCCCTTGAAGATATCCACATGCTGCCTTCAGTGTAAAGATTTCTTTATTCCTAAACCAAATTTCCAAGGTCAGAACATACAGAAAGATTGTCAACAACACCATTCTGTAAGGCTTGAGAAATAATAATAACCCAGTTATGATCATGGACCATTAGGTGTGTCAGAAACAAATTCTGGGTTATGCATAGTCACATAGACCAAATGCCTGGGAGTTTAAAAGAGAGCTGAGGCCTGTTAAAATAGATAGGTGGTATTTTTCTAGTGGGAAATGGATATCCTTTTTATTTATGTTTATTTATGTCTAATACAAATAATAGGGGATATATATATTGCTACTTTTGACATCAAGATTAAAAAAAAAATTTGTCATTGTTAAATTCAAGCAACAAAGTATTAGTATGAAAACAATAATATGATAAACTATTGTTATCTAGCACATTAATCTACAAAATCAAGAATAAACAACAAATCATATACAAATTAAACAAAAGCAATGAACAGATTGTTCACTGAAGAGGAAACATATTAAGTCTATAACAAAAGAGTCAGTCATTTGCAATTATTTATAGGTAAATTAAAACTTAAGACACAACTCATTCCTTAAATTACCAAATACTAAAGTCTATCCTAGTTGCATCCTGCTGAGCAAGTCTTAAAAATACACACACACGCACGTATATAGTGAGGTTGTAAATTGGTACAATCTTAAAAACAAATTTTTAATACTCAGAAATATGTAAATTTTTTTTATTAGTAATTACCCAGCAATATCACTGCCAGGTATGCATGTACATATTTTTTCTTTTTTTGAGACAGAGTCTTGTTCTGTTGCCCAGGCTGGAGTGCAGTGGTGTGATCTTGGCTCACTGCAATCTCTGCCTCCTGAGTTCAAGCTATTCTCCTGCCTCAGCTTCCCAAGTAGCTGGGATTACAGACGCACGGCCACGCCCAGCTGATTTTTGTATTTTTAGTAGAGACGGGATTTCACCGTGTATCATATTGGCCAGACTGATCTTAAACTCCTGACCTTATGACCGTCTTGGCCTCCCAGAGTGCTGGGATTACAGGCGTGAACCTACATTTTTACAAGGAGAACTGAGAAGTGTTAACTTTTATCAACAATCCAGAGTTTCAAAATCATTCTCAGTTTACCTACATTTTTACAAGGGGAACTGAGAATGATTTTGAAACTCTGGATTATTAATAAAAGTAAATATTTGTAAACAACCTATTACTTCTGAAGATAAAATATGGTATAATCATGTGAGATAATACTTTGTAGCAGATAAATAATACATTAAGTTTATGTATGAACCTGAATAAATCTCAAAGTATGATATTGAGTGAAAACAGCAAGTTTCAGAATTTGTAAGTGCAATAAGTCTTTATGTTAATTTTAAAAAACGTATAAGCATGCAAAATGGTTAAATATGCAGTCTATTTTATCACAACTGTGATTCTGTAATGTGAATTAGCTTATATCCAATTAGTAAGCATAAGAATGATGTCAGTATAATAGGAAAGCAGTATTAGTTTATGCATATTTTTTGTCAGCCCAATATTTTCCACCACCAAGTAACAGTATCTGCATATACAAGATACAGAGGTACACAACACTGAACATGATGTGAATTCACCAGTGGTTCTCTGAAGTGGGTCATGGAAAACCCTTGGGGTTCTCAAGAGCCATCTCAGAAGTCCACAGGTTAAAATTATTATCTTAATTAATCAAATTAATATATTATTTACTCTTTTAATTTTCATATTCTCAGAAAATACAGAAGAGTTTTTCAGAGGCTATGTGGTGTGTAATTTTGTGACAGATTGAAAACAGAAACAGGTATAAACATCCAATGGGTTTTTATTAAACACAACATTACAAAGATTTATAAAAATGTAAGACACTGTTACTGTTCTTACTTTTTGTTTGAAAAATATTATTATTTCATAAAATTTTATGTTTATATATGATAGTCTTACTATCACTTTTTAACCTAGAGATTTAGATTATTATAGTTAAATGGTTAATTATTCTGCATAAATAAAAGCTCTTCGGAACACTCAGTAACTTTAGAGTGTGGGGAATTTTGAGAACAATAGTTTTGAGAACAATTGTGCTATATTTTTTTGTGTTTTAACTCACTTGTTTTGTCTTGGAAGTCATTGATACATAATGCTTAATAATACTTGTGTGTTTACTGTTGTCTGCATAATTTAGCATACTGAATCCTTCCTTGTAGTTCCTACTATCGAATTATCTTTATTATTTTTAAGTATGTTCTGAGTTTTCTAGAGTATTTTTATGTAAAGGAAATTTATGTAAAGGAAATTTTATGTAAATGCCTTTGAAATTAGTGCTATAGTTTTGAGAATTTTTGTTGTTGTCATTTCATTGTTTTATTCGGCTGTTTACAAAGTTGTATAGGTTATGAATGGTCTACCACATTCTGGTTTTCTTATGGCTGTTTTAGTGAGTCATTTTGCAGAAAGTGACATTTTCAAAAATGTTTATACTGTATTTTTGTAGAAACCCTTACAGTATGATACCATTTTAGTAAATTTAACCACACATAAACATATCAGATATCAAAATATAGTTAGATGTTTGAGTGCGTATAAAATGTAAAATAGGAAAAATCAGAGGCCATAGTGTAAAGGTGTGTTAGTGGTGCCAGTGCTTGATGAGCTGGACATGACCCAGGAAGCTGGATAAAATTAAACTTTTATTTAAAATATACTTAAAATTAATATGAGAATGTATTAAGTTACAAAATATAATAATTGGTACATTGGTCTTCTTTTTTATTTTTGGCCTTTCCTGTATATTTAACTTTTTTTCAAAATAAAATTTTAATTTAAAGTTACAGATTATAATTAGCTTAATCCATGGCCCCATTTTAGGAGGAAACACAAACATAAAAATTAAGTAGTTACACAAGTAAAGCAGAAAGTAATTTATATTCTTTAAAATCTTGACATGCTAAACTCAATTTACAGTTTTGCTATTTTGCAATTAGTCACATATTGTCAAGTTTACTTATTGATAATTGTGTGGCGTTTTTAAGAGACAAGCAAGGAAATATGCTGTCAAAATATGTAGAAAGAAAATGTTACATTTATCCTAGAGATGGTTGCTATACTTACAAACTTTTTTTGAAGAGCCACATAGTCAATATTTAGATTTTGCTAGCAACGGACAATCTCTGCCACATATCTTTTTAAGTAATTTTTTTAAAATGTAAACATTGGTCTTAGCTTGGGGCTGTATAAAAACAGGGTCAAGGGCAGGATTTGGTTTACAAGCCATAGTTTGCAGACCCCTGCTTGGATCACATAATATTCCTGGGAAGTATATCTAGATTAAAAAGTTAAAAAAAAAGAACAGGACAAATACAGTGTGCATTTAATTACTAAATTGATATTAATGTTTTAAAATTAATAAAAAAGAACTTAATTTTCACAACCACAGAAAGAGTATTTCTTCTAATATTGTTTATTCACAATATAATGTTCTGTTTAATAATAAAATTCTAAAAATTACCTGCTAGAGACTGATTTTTAGGTAACATAAAAATTTTTAAAAATCGATGGTAGGGGATCTTTTTATCTTTTTAATATTGAACAAATCTAATTAGCCCAAACTAAATAGGGAGAAAATAAGAAAGAGAAGGAAGTGAAGAAAAAGAGGAATAGGAATAAAAAGTAGAAGGAGAAAAGGGGGGAGTGGTGTTCAACAAAATGCAAAAAACAGGCACAAGTTCACATCCCCAAATATTACAATCCTCTACCAATTTGCATGATGTTTTGAACACATGAGGAAGAAAGTAGAAAGGGAACAGTTATCTCTTAGGGTGCAAATTTTCCACATTAAGTGGCATGGACCTATGGCTCAACCAAAATGTCCTTGTTTGTAATGGAAGGATATGGTTGTATGAACAGACTTCACAAGCACAGCTCGAGTTTATTTTGTGCTACAGAATTTAAAATAAGACTTAAACTGAAGGAGAAATAATGCTAAAGACCATGTTAATAGAAGATGATATGACAGGGCAAAGAAGACATCTGGACAACAATCAGTCAAGCAGTTAAAGAATTGTAGCTGTCCACTGAAACAAAATAAAGATGGAATAAATTTATTACATGTAGGCCTTCCTTGTTAGCCAAGTAGGCATGCTGCTGTCCACAAAGTGGGAGATGGTTAGAATGAAGTTCTGAAAGCAATAATATCAAACGTGTTGTGATGAAGATTAATCTCTAGATTTGGAACTAAAATGTTAAAACAGCATGACTGAATTTAAAGTTTCCTATTTTCCAATCCCTTCATAAACTATTTTCATAAAATGTGCAACTTAGAAACAACCTACATTCTCAGCAATAGAGACATGTTTACTTATATTCTGGTACATCCATCTGATTAAAATATGGACTTTAGTTAAAAATAAGGTATTAATTTTAGTCCATTAATAGTGACAAGTCTATCATCCTAATGGAAGATGTTAATTGTAGAGGAAACTGGGTAGAGGCTATACAGGAATGTTCTAGTATCATCACAATTGTTTTATGAATATAAAGCTATTCTGAAATGAAAAATGTTATCAAAACATACATTGGGGCAATGATTTTATATTTGTAGCTAGTTGTAAAATTAAGATCTAGTCCAATGGGAACATTTTCTCAAAGAAGATGAGAGCATATTGTGCAGCATGGCCCAGATGAGCTGACTGTGGAGAGGATGTATAAAAGTTATGTTGACAGCAGGCAGGAAGGAGTGAGGATAGGTAAGAACAGAGTAACATGATTTTGTGTTACTTTATATAGCTGCTGTAAAGTTTCAATATCGTCATCTTTTTTCAGTGAAGTATGAAGTGGTGTAGAACTCATACTAAAAGAGTGAAGTTGAGCGTGTTGGTTAAAGGACTGGAAAAGAATGGGACATTTCAGAACTGCTGGGCAGGGAATGGGAGAGCTTGATAAGCAAAGATAAGTTAAAGGGCCCATGGGCATTATGGTTTATACTGACAATTTTCTCCCTAAAGGAGCCTGCCTGCTCTCAACCCCCAGGTTCCATTAAACTAGGTACCAGAAGATTGCTTGGGCACTAAATGCTTTTTTAAAAGAAAACATCTCAACAAGTCTTGACTCTTTCTTTTGTTTTCCAGCTAACTAAAATGTTTAGGTGATCTCTACTCTTTCAAATGTGCCTCTACATTTATGCCCTGTATGCACCTATTATACCTAATAGACTACGATTTTCCTGTTTAGACCCTTGGAACCACCTAGGTTATTGCTTAATTGTAATAGAAAATATGTACATAGTGTTTGTGATGTGACAGACAATGCTCTAACAGCTTTGATGATGCCGTGTAATGTTCACCACAATCTTCTGAGTTGGACCCTGTTGTTATCTCCATATTATAGACAGAAAAGTAACTTCCTCCAGGTTGCAGAGTTAGTAAGTCATACACTTGGGGGATCTAATAGGTCTTTTAACTAATATGTTCATACTAATACACAGTACCTAAAAGTGAAAATGATGTTCCCAGTCACATGGTTCTGTTTCCTGTTTTTTGAGGAGACAATTGGTTCTAAGCCATAGAGGATATGCTGTTCAAAATCCATTAAACTTGTGATCCATATGACAACACATAATAATAAAGAAGAATAGAGTTTAACCACATACAACTTTAGTTTAGTTGTTGAATTCTAACCATATTTTAAACCAAATCTCTGCAGAGAGTAGAAAATGTAAGAACATTTGGATAAATTCAAGAGAAATATGAGAAATGCATCTTATGTATTTTTAGATATTGCCAGGAAATGTACTTTTCAAAGCCTTAAGTAAATCCCTGATCTAATAAGAATATTTCGCACAGAGGCTAAGCACATTTTCAAGGCACAAGTCCAGAGTCCTTCTACTATGCTATTATAACTATTTTGTCTTCTGTCTTTGTCTGTACATGTGTCAGATACTAAAAAAAAATCCCTCAGAAAGGGAACTCAAACATTGTTATAGACCTATTGCCCAGAGGGTTTCGTATTGTTAACTAATCGCACACTCCTAACTTTATTTCCCACTTTTAAATTTCTATTTCTAAAATGTAATAGATTTATTTCTAAGAGCATTTCTGAAATGATCAAAGGAAACAGCAGATCTTGTGGAAACAGTCAAATGATTGTTTCCCTCGAAACAGTCAAATGATTGTTTCCCTCACATTCTTACAAATATGTAGGACTTTAGGGAGGAAAACTTATTCATATGGGAGAAAAAACTGCAAAAAATCATTGTACAAATTATTCAAAGCTTTTTAGAACTTGATTAGCAGCTGAAAAATGAGTAGCAAATGTATGTTTACATAAACATAGTGGTTATGGTAAAAGAGGCCATAGAGATTAATGACACCATCTTCTTTTTGGTGTGGAAGGAAATAATTTCAAAATAGTAAAGTAATTCTCTAATATCAAACAGAAAATATGTCACAAAGCTTGTAACAAATACTGTATTTAGACTGTCAGTCCATCAATTACAACAAAAGCTGCAGAATTCAAAGAATGAAAATAATTCTTCTTAAATGTTTAAAATTTTATAATGACAACATGAAATCAGTGATTTTGTGTCCAAATGAACACACAATATTCACGGAATATGAAACTTACAAAATAAATGATTAATGTTATTTTTTTCTCTTTTATCCCATGTGAGTAGCATAGCAAAATGATCTTAGTAAAGACAAATTGATAATATTGACAAAAAATTAAAGTACTGTATCGCCAATGAGAAAAATGTAATGATTTCTGATGTTGGGTTGCAAATTAAATAATCCACAAATAGAAAATTGAATATTCTGTACATATTAATTGTGTTGTTCCATTATTTCTTCCAGTGAAAAGTAAGTTTCTCTGACTTAAAGAACAGTATAATTAGGGTGGGGAACTGGGTATGCATAAGGGTTAGTACTCAGTATATCAGAAAACATAATTAGTAATATTTTGACTAAATTATTTGGTCTGAGGTTAAAAATTATGAATCATCTATCATGTCAAAAAAAGTAATCATAAAATTTACAGCTGTCCCACTGGAATTGCAGCAGAATGCCACATTCGAATTAAATAAAATCATTTCTTTAAAGTTAGACTTTTCTACTGACTACACATACACAGGGTGACTTCAAATAAAGGAAACTCATTGTTTTTAGCCTTTATCAATAAAGCCACTTCCTGATTAAACTGGAAACAAAGCAGGCATCATAGCCTACATATAATAATGTCTGTACTACCAAACAAGGCTCAAGTCTTGACATCATTTATTAAGGCCACTATTTGGTCCAGGAAAGCACAGACAATATTGTTGTATGAATATTGTAATATTATTACTCCAATAAGTAGTAAAATGTAAAGAGAGATGGTTATAAAAGATGCTTAAAAATACACAATAAGTCATGTTTTGGGGTTCATTTGCAAACATTACAGACACAAGAAGTTCTCTATAAAATATGAATCTCTGTTCCAATTTCTGCTTGATCACTAAGATATTTTGTTTCGAGCAGTATTTCCTGTATTCCCTCTGGAACACATTGATTGCTTTCTTCAAATCTAGCACATTTGTTCTTCATGTTTTCCTATATTAAACACTGAAACCTAAAACAACGGGTAGCAACTCAGTATCTATCCTCTCTTCCCCTCCGCCACCCCACCCTCTCTCTCTCTCTCTTTCTCTCTTTGTGTGTGTGTGGGGGGGGGGGGTGGAGGTGTTTGTGTGTCACAAACCTAGATAATTAATCCAGTTACTATATCAATATTGTAGTATAGGAGTTAACTCCAACGTCCTCTGGGAGTTAAACTCAAATGGCCTCTGGGTACTTAAACAACAGAGATTTTACCAATATGATATAAATTTTTTCTCCACTCTTATAAGCAAATACAAATAATACATTTTACTATTGGCTGGATTTTAGATAGCAAGCAAAACCACATATTAGATCCTGCTGCTGTCTCTTTGTTTGGCATCACTGGAAAGATGTAAATAGAGGGATAAGGGAAGATAACTATATATGTGAAAATAACTAACAACATACAAAAACAAATAATAATATCTTTGTCTTTTATTATAGTGAGCCACTATTCATTATGTGTTACATGGAAAACAGCAATTTTATTTGTAACAAAACCCAGGTGACTAGGAAAAAATGGCAAGAGTTATATAAAATTGTAAGTGTATGTGAGGGTAGGGTGAGGAAAAAGGGAGAGGCTTAAAATAAACCTACAAAGGAAAACACCATAGCTGTTGAATTTTTAAATTTTATCTTCTATGTAAGCACTTGTATATTTTTAAATTTCAGTACGTTTTATGATCTTAATTGTTAGTGTTCCCTTCAAATTTGTATGTTCAAAATCTTTTTTTTTTTTTTTTTGAGACAGAGTCTTGCTCTGTCGCCCAGTCTGCAGTGCAGTGGTACTGTCTGGGCTCACTGCAACCTCTGCTGCTTCAGAGTTTCAAGTGATTCTCCTGCTTCAGCCTCCCGGGTAGCTGGCACTACAGGCACCCACCACCATGCACAAAATCTTAACTCACAAGATGATACTAATAGGAGGCGAGGCCTTTGAGAGGTGATTAGATCATGGAGGCAGAGACCTCATGAATGAGATTAGAGCTCTTATAAAAGAGGTCCAAGAGAGCATGTTGGCCCCTTTTGCTCTTCTGCAATGTCAGAACACAGAATGTGCCATCTATGAGGAGCAGGCCCTTATTAAAACCGAACCTGCTGGTCCCTTAATCTTGGACTTCCCAGCCTCCAGAACTATGAGCAGTACAGGGCTTTTTATAAGCCACCTAGCCTACAGTATTTTGTTATAGCAGCTCCAAGAGACTGAGACAGTACATACCATTAAAGGAATAAAAGGACAGGCAAGATATCTCACCATAAACTGTGAGTTTTAATTCTGGGGTGTTTGAAAGTAAGGTGCGGGAGCACATCAATATAGAAAGTGGTTTCAGTTATTTGAAAAAAGAGTATTTCTAAAGATAATTCTGTAGAAATAATAATTTCAACAAATAACACAGGATATTCTGTGGAATTGAATAAAATAGCCATATTCTACAAAAGAGAGGAACCATTTTTCCCAGTGAAATTAGTACATTGATTGTAATAGTCAACTTTGCATAAGGTGAAGAGAACAATGGTGAGGAGGTGAAAAGATAAAAAGCAGGAAAATAAAATACATGTGCAAAAATGCAATAATAATCAATATATACTTATATATGCATATAAAGGATACAAAGCCCTTTTTTTAACCGTTGTAAATGCTGAGCAATTCCCAAAGTAAGGGAGTAAACCTCTACCAGCAAATTACTGAATCATGCTCTAGAAGACCATGATTTCCTTGAGGCAACAGAGTGTGCTCCAAGAAGAAAATATAAAAGGCGGCCGGGCGCGATGGCTCAAGCCTGTAATCCCAGCACTTTGGGAGGCTGAGACGGGCGGATCACGAGGTCAGGAGATCGAGACCATCCTGGCTAACACGGTGAAACCCCGTCTCTACTAAAAAGTACAAAAAACTAGCCGGGCGAGGTGGCGGCCGCCTGTAGTCCCAGCTACCTGGGAGGCTGAGGCAGGAGAATGGCGTAAACCCGGGAGGCGGAGCTTGCAGTGAGCTGAGATCCGGCCACTGCACTCCAGCCTGGGCGACAGAGCGAGACTCCGTCTCAAAAAAAAAAAAAAAAAAAAAAGAAAAGAAAATATAAAAGGCATCAAAACAGATTTAGGAAACATACTCTTATAAATGAGTATATTATGAGTGAAATCTAGGTAGAAAAGAGAGAGAAAACTCCTTCAAGTTCTGACAAAGGCAGAGGATGTCCACTTAGAAGATCTGTTAAAGAAAATCTAAGGTAGATACAGGTAGAATAAATATGAGACAGTAAAGAAAAAAATCACAAAAATATAGCAATGAGTGAAAATTAAGGCAACTATACTAAAAGGCATAGGAGCTAAAGTTGTGCTGAGAGGAAAATTTGCAGCAGTGAACATGTAAATTAAAAAGAAGAGTAGACAGAAAAATGAGCACCACTTGGCAAAATCCAACACTTCCATAATAAAAACACTCAACAAATTAGAAACAGAAGACAATTTTCTCTACTTGAAAAATGTCATTGATTGAAAAAAAAAAAAAAACACAGCTAACATCATATGCAATGGTTAAAAATTCGATGTTTCCCCTTTTAAGATCAGGAATAAGACAAAGTAGCATCTTGCCACTCAAATTAAACAAAGTACTGGCGGAGCTAACTAGGGAAACTTGACAAGAAAGAGAAGTAAAAGGAATCCATATAGAAAAGAGAAGTAAAATTGTCTCTATTTGTAGATGGCCATGATCTCATATATTGAAAATCCCAAAAAAATATACACATACTCACACACAAACAAGCCATTTGAACTAGAGCTAATAATCAATTTCAGCTAGGTTGGAGATACAAAATCAATATCAATATTTTACTCTTCTTGATGCCACTGTAAATAAAGTTGTTTTCATTACTATAGTAATGAACACTTCATAAATAACATTAAGAAAACAACTTGATTTACAATGGCATCAAAAATAATAAAATACTTTGGAATAAATTTAACTAAACAAGATCTGAAATAATACTCTTAAAACTACAATACATGGTTGAAAAAATAAGAAGGAAACATAAATGAAAAAACATAACATATACTCGGAATACTTAAAGTTGTTAATATAGCACTACTTTCCAAATTGATCTACAGACTCAATACAATCCATATCAGAATTGCACTGGCTTCTTCAGAAACACGGATAAGGTACTTCTAAAATTTATATGGAAATGCAAGGGGCATAGAATAGCCAAAACAATCCTGGAAAAGAAGAACATATTTGGAGATCTCACACTTCTCAATTTCAAAACTTAGTTCAAGGTTACAGTAATTAAGATTGTGCAGTACTGGCATAAGAATAGACATACAGATGGAACTAATTCCGAGTCCAGAAATAAACCTTTCCATTTACAATAAGTTGATTTTCGAACAAGGATGCCAAGACAATGTAATGAAGAAAGCCTAGTCTCTTCAACCAATGTTACTGGCCTGCCTGGCTATCCACCTAGAAGGAATGAAGTTGGACTACTTCCACATACCATATACAAAATTTACTTCATAGACATTAGCACAAGAGCTGAAACTATAAAATTCTCAGAAGAAACTATAGTAGTAAATTTTTGTAACCTTGTGTTGGGCAAAGCCTTCCTGGATATAAACCAATAGTACAAACAGCAAAAGAAAAATATATTAATTGAATGTCTCCAAGTTTAAAAACTTCTTTACTTCAATTAATACCATCAAGAAACTAAAATAGCAATGTACAGAACGGGAGAAATACTTGCAAATTATATATCTGATAAAAAATATTTTATCACAAATACATCAAACACTGAAAAGTCAATAATAAAAAGAGCATAATTAAAAACTAAGCAGATAACATATTTATATATATTTTTATATATTTTATATAATTTGTATATATTTTTGGAGATGTGTCTATTAAGATTATCTGACACCTCCAAAAATATATACAAATGGCTATATGAAAAGATATTCAATATTATTAGTCATTGAGAAATGAAAATCAAAATCAAAATAAGACACCATTGAATTCCACACTAGGATGGTTACTATAAAAAAGATAGATAGTGCCACAATAAACATACGTGTGCATGTGTCTTTACAGCAGCATAATTTATAATCCTTTGGGTATATACCCAGTAATGGGATGGCTGGGTCATATGGTACATCTAGTTCTAGATCCTTAAGGAATCGCCATACTGTTTTCCATAATGGTTGAACTAGTTTACAATCCCACCAACAGTGTAAAAGTGTTCCTATTTCTCCACATCCTCTCCAGTACCTGTTGTTTCCTGACTTTTTAATGATTGCCATTCTAACTGGTGTGAGATGGTATCTCATTGTGGTTTTGATTTGCATTTCTCTGATGGCCAGTGATGATGAGCATTTTTTCATGTGTCTGTTGGCTGTATGAATGTCTTCTTTTGAGAAATGTCTGTTCATATCCTTTGCCCACTTTTAGATGGGGTTGTTTGTTTTTTCTTGTAAATTTGTTTGAGTTCTTTGTAGGTTCTGGATATTAGCCCTTTGTCAGATGAGTAGATTGCAAAAATGTTCTCCCATTCTGTAGGTTGCCTGTTCACTCTGATGGTAGTTTCTTTTGCTGTGCAGAAGCTCTTTAGTTTAATGAGATCCCATTTGTCAATTTTGGCTTTTGCTGCCGTTGCTTTTATTGCGGCACTATTCACAATAGCAAAGACTTGGAATCAACCCAAATGTCCATCAGTGACAGATTGGATTAAGAAAATGTGGCACATATACACCATGGAATACTATGCAGCCATCAAAAAGGATGAGTTTGTGTCCTTTGTAGGGACATGGATGCAGCTGGAAACCATCATTCTTAGCAAACTATCACAAGAACAGAAAACCAAACACCACATGTTCTCACTCATAGGTGGGAACTGAACAATGAGATCACTTGGACTCAGGAAGGGGAACATCACACACAGGGGCCTATCATGGGGAGGGGGGAGGGGGGAGGGATTGCATTGGGAGTTATACCTGATGTAAATGACGAGTTGATGAGTGCAGCACACCAACATGGCACAAGTATACATATGTAACAAACCTGCACGTTATGCACATGTACCCTACAACTTAAAGTATAATAATAATAAATAAATATAAAAAAAAAAGGTAGATAATTAGTAAGTGTTGGTGGGGATGTGAAAAAATTTGAACCCACTTACACAGTGGATGAGAATGTAAAATGGGGTAGCTACTTTGCAAAACATCTGGGCAGTTCCTCAAAATGTTAAACATAGAGTTATCCCTTTATCCAGCAGTTCTAGATCTACTCTCAAAAGACATGAAATCCAGTGTCTAAACAAAAAATTGTTCACAAATATTAATAGTATCTTTACTCATAATCAAAAACCAGACACAATCCAAATTTCCATAAACTGAGTTGGTAAATAAAATATGATATACCAATACATTGGAATATTATTCAGCAATAAAAATGAATCTAAAAAAGTTCTGAGTCAAGGTACAGTAAGAAAGAATCTTGAAAACTTTAAGCTAAGTGCAAGAAGCCAGTCACAAAAAAGCAAATGTTGTATAATTCTTTTTATGTAAAATATGTTAATCTTTATAATCAAAAACTACATTAGTGGATGTCTTGAGTTGATCGGGGATGAACAGAAACTACTGTAGTGGATGTCTTGGGTTGACTGGGGATTGAAGGAAGAAAATGGAAAGTGACCTATTATCTTCAGATTTCTTTTGGGCATGATAAAAATATTTTAAACACAGATTTCAGAGATGCCTACACAGTCTATGAGTATATTATAAACCATTAAATTGTATATTCTAAATGTGTTAATTGTATGGTATGTGGATTATATTTCAATTAATGTGTTACATATTTTAAAAGAGTAGTCCTAAATTGCTACTAAAACACATGGTCATTGTTTCCACTTCCATTAAAAAATAATTTGGTTACTTTAGATATATGAATTAAAAGGGAAATAAAAATCCCAAATATATTTTTTACATAAATATATTGCAATAGAGAAAAATTTTAGCTGCATATTATATATAATCCCATTTTAGTGTTGTAAACATTCTTAGTAGCATGTGTTCTGTTTGAAGTATGCAGTCAGATAGCCGTTAATTATTCAAGGAATCAATAAATAACAAGCACACGCATAGCACTTACTCTTTGCCAGGAATTCTTTAGCTACTTTTTATATATTAATTGATTTAATTGCTATAACCTTCTGTGGTGAATACCAATATTTTTCTCATTCTATAGCTGAGGAAACTAAGGTCAAATAATTGGGCAGTTGTAAAACCACTATGTTATTTATTTATTTATTTATTTATTTTTTAAAACCACTATTTTAATTCATCAGTCTGGTTCCAAAATCTATGCTGTTAACATGATACTAACAATATTGTAGCCTTGATGTATTTAAACAATAATCTTTACTTTTCCTTCCCAAGGACACTGTTAAAAAGAATAGGCAGGCAATTTTTTGGCATCAAAAGAATTCATGTGTCCCTTGACTCCCAGACTGATTGTGCCTCCCATACCCAAAAGAAGCTGTAGTTGCCTTCCCATTCACCACAGCAGCAGAAGTTAATCGGTGTTGATTGTGTGGTATGGGCATAACACTAAATACAATAACTATGAACTACTTTAATTATAAATAGAAGCATTTTCAGGTTAAATTTTAAAAGGAAATGATAAAATGTTGACAGATAACTTTTTTGTAAGAGAAAAAATATCTTCAGAAAATTAAAGAATCTAGATTTGAAACAAACTTTGATTAATTTCACTGGCAAATTATGAGAATAATTGTAATTTATAATGATAATTACTTTTCTGCTGTGCTCTAGGTATTTGGTTTGTGCTGCAGGATAGTATATCTCATAAGCGTAGCCAAGGTTGAAGGTATAGTACCATCTAGTGAGGGGACCAGTGCATGATTTGAGGTCACCGAGAATAGACAACATGTACACCAGGTTCCAGTGGTACACCTCTAACTGACAACAAGAAGAGAGTGTGCACAAGATCCAGTCCCTTGGAATGCATCAGTCCCCCATGGCCAGCAGATCTCAGCAAAGGTGGTCGGTGTGACTACATGGACCTCACTTTTTCTGCAGTAGAAAGACATTTCCCCCTGCCTCATGGAGTCTGAAATACAGAAAGTTGGGAGAGTGCCTAAAGGCCATAGACAAATGTACTTAAAGCAGAATACGGAACTGCTTATTAGGTCCAGAAAAGGGAACGATATTCTCTCACGAACCAATAAGTCCAATACCAGCTAGAAGGGCACTTTAACTCCAAGTAAGGAATTGTTCCAGCCCAAGTCCATTCATATGAAGGCAAATGAGATCCACAGACTGCTACTGGCTGCCTTTTTCAGCAACTACAGAGCAAAAAAATGAACAGTTCTAGCATATATTTGCACGAGCAAGAACAAACAAGAGGATTTTCCTAGCACTGTTAGATTTAAGTATTTGATCCATGTTGAGATTATTTTTGTTTCAGGTAAGAGATGAGGATCCAGTTTCATTCATCCTACATGTGGCTTGCCAATTATCCCAGCACCGTGTGTTGAATAGGGTGTGCTTTCCCCACTTCATGTATTTTGTTTGCTTTGTCAAAGATCAGTTGGCTGTATTTGGCTTTATTTCTTCATTCTCTATTCTGTACCATTGTTTTATGTGCCTATTTTTATGCCAGTACCATGTTTTGGTGAGTATAGCCTTGCAGTAATATAGGTGAAGTCAGGTAATGTGATGCCTCTTGGTTCCACGTGAATTTTAGGATGTTTCTTTTTAGCTTGGTAAACAATTATGATGATGGGAATTGCACTACATTTGTAGATTGTTTTTGGCAGTATATGATCATTTTCACAATATTAATTCTACCCATCCATGACCATGGGATGTGTTTCTATTTGTGTCATCTATGATTTATTTCAGCAGTGTTTTATAGTTTTTCTTGTAGACGTATTTCATGTATTTGGTTAGGTATATTCCTAAATATTTTACTGTATTTTTTTGCAGCTATTGTGAAAGGGGTTAAGTTCTTGATTTGACTGTCAGCTTACTCACTGTTGGTATATAGCAGAACTACTGAATTGTGTACATTGATTTTGTATTCTAAAACTTTGCTGAATTTATTTCCCAGTTCTCAGAGCTGCTTGGATGAGTCTTTAGGGTTTTCTAGGTATATCATCATATTATCAGCAAAGAGCAAAAGTTTGACTTCGTCTTTACCAATATGGATGCCTTTGATTTCTTTCTCTTGTCTAATTGCTCTGGCTAGGTCTTCCAGCGCTCTGTTAAATAGAAACATCTTTGTTTTGTTCCAGTTCTCAGGGGGAATGCTTTCAACTTTTCCCCATTCAGTATGATGTTGGCTCTGGGTTTGTCATCGATGGTTTTTATTACCTTAAGATATGTCCCTTTTATGCTGATTTTGTTGAAGGTTTTAATCATAAAGCAATGCAGATTTTCACAAATGTTTTTCTTCATCTATTGAGATTATTATGTGTTTTTTGTTTTAAATTCTGTTTATGTGATGTATCACCCTTATTGACTAGTGGATGTTAAACAATCCCTGAATCCTTGGTTTGAAACCCATTTGATCACAGTAGATTATCATTTTGATATGCTGTTGGATTCAGTTTGCTAGTATTTTGTCGAGGATTTGTGCATTTATTTTCATCAGGGATATTGGTTTGTAGTTTTCTTTCTTTCTTTCTATCTTTCTTTCTCTCTCTCTCTTTCTTCTTTCTTTTTTTTCTTTCTTTTTTTTTTTTTTTTTGGTTATCTCATTCCCTGGTTTTGGTATTAGGGTGATACTGGCTTTATAGAATGATGGAGGAAAGATTCCCTCTTTCTCTATCCTGTGGAATGAATAGGATTGGTACCAATTCTTTGAATGTCTGATAGAATTTAACTGTGAATCAGTCCGATTTAGAACTGTTTTTGTTGGCAATTTTATAATTACCATTTCAATCTTGCCACTTGTTATTCGTCTCTTAAGAGTTTCTATATCTTCCTGGTTTAATCTAGGAGGGCTATACATTTCCAGGAATTTACCCATCTTCTCTAGGTTTTCTAGTTTATGTGCATAGATGTGTTCATAGTAGCTTTGAATACTCTTTTGTATTTCTGTGTTATCAGTAGCAATATCTCCCAGTTCATTTTTAATTGAACTTATTTTGATCTTTCTCTTATTGGTTAATCTCACTAATGATCTATCAATTTTATTTATCTTTTTAAAGAACCAGCTTTTTGTTGGATTTACCTCTTGTGTTGCTTTTTGTTTCAATTTCATTTAATTCCTCTGATCTTGGTTATTTCTTTTCTTCTGCCGAGGTTGGGTTTGGATTGTTCTTGTTTGTCCAGTTCCATGAGGTTTGAGCTTAGATGGTTTATTTGTGCTCTTTCAGACTTTTCAAGGTATGTATTTAGTGCTATGAACTTTCCTCTTAACACCACTTTTGCTGTATCACAGTGGTTTTGATAGGTTGTGTCACTGTTATTGTTCGGTTCAAAGAATTTTTTAATTTCCATCTTTATTTCATTGTTGACCCAATGATCTTTCAGGAGCAGGTTGTATAATTTCCATGTATTTGCCTGGTTTTGAGGAATCCTTTTGGAGTTGATTTCCAATTTTATTCCACTGTGATCTGAGAGAGTACTTGATATTATTTCAACGTTTTTTATTTATTTATTTACTGAGACTTGTTTTGTATTATGTGCTGTGTCTTGGAGAATGTTCCATGTGTAGATGAATAGAATGTATATTCTGCATTTGTTGGGTAGAATGTTCTGTAAATATCTGTTAAGTCCATTTGTTGTACATCGTTTAAGTACGTTGTTTCTTTGTTGACTGTCTGTATTGATGCCCTGTCTAGTGCTGTCGGGAGTATTAAAGTCCCCCACTGTCATTGTCATGAAGTCTATCTCATTTCTTAGGTATAGTAGTAATTGTTTTATAAATTCGAAAGCTCCAGTGTTCAGTGACTGTATATTTAGGATTATTATATTTTCCTGTTGATATAGTCCTTTTATCATTGTATAGTGTCCATCTTTGTCTTTTTTAACTGCTGTTGCTTCAAAGTTTGTTTTGTCTATTATAAAAATAGCTGCTCCTGCGTGTTTTTGGTGCCCATATGCATAGACTATCTTTTTCCACCCATTTACCTTAAGTTTATATGAGTCCTTATGTGTCAGGTGAGTCTCCTGAAGACAGCAGATACTTGGTTGTTGATTTCTTATCCATTCTGCCATTCTGTATCTTTTAACTGGAGCATTTAGGTCATTTACATTCAACATTAGTATTGCAATGTCAGATATTATTCAATTCATTATGCTATTTGTTGCCCGAATGCCTTTTATTTTTTTCATTGTGTTTTTGTTACTGTTTTATAGGTCCTGTGATACTTATGCTTTAACGAAGTTATATTTTGGTCATTTCAAGGATTTGGTTCAAGATTTAGAGCACCTTTTAGCAGTCTTTATAGTGTTCACTTGGTAGTGGCAAATTCTCTCAGCATTTGTTTTTCTGGAAAAGACTGTTATATTTTCTTCATTTATGAAGCTTAGTTTCCTTGGATACAAAATTCTTGGCTGATAACTGTTTTGCTTAAGGAAGCTAAAAATAGGACTGCAATCCCTTCTAGCTTGGAGGGTTTCTGTTGAGAAATTTGCTGTTACTGATGGGTTTTCCTTGTTAGGTTACCTGATGCCTTTGCCTCACAGTTCTTAATATTCTTTCCTCAGTCTTGACTTTGGATAACCTGATGACTATGTGCCTAGATAATGATCTTTTTCAGTGAATTTTGTAGCTGTTCTTTGAGCTTCTTGTATTTGCATGTCTAGATCTCTAGCAAGGCCTGGAAAATTTTCCTCGATTATTCTCTCAAATATATTTTCCAGACTTTTAGATTTATATTATTTCTTGGGAATACCAATTATTCTAGGTTTGGAAGCTTAACATAGTCCCAGACTTCCTGGAGGCTTTGTTCATTTTTTAAAATTCTTTTTTCTTGGTCTTTGATGGATTGGCTTCATTCAAAAGCATTCTCTTCCTGCACTGAAGTTCTTTCTTCTGCTTATTCGATTCTATTGCTGAGATTTTCCATTGCATTTTGCATTTCTTCAAGTGTGTCCTTGATTTCTAGAATTTGTGGTTGTTTTCTGTTTATGCTATCTATTTCACCGAATAATTTTTCTTTCGTATCCTATATCATGTTTTTGATTCTTTTAAGTTGGAGTTCACCTTTCACTGGTGCCTCCTTGATTAGCTTAATAATCGACCTTCTGAATTCTTTTTCTGGCAATTCAGAGATTTTATCTTGGTTTGGATCCCTTACTGGTGAGATGGTGTAATCATTTGTGAGTGTTAAAAAAGACTTTGTTTTGTCATACTGCCAGAATTGTTTTCTGCTAATTTCTTCTTTCGGTAGGCCATGTCAGAGGGAAGATGTGGGACTCAAGGGCTGCTATTCAGATTCTTTTGTCCCATGGGGTGGAGTGATGTTCTCCCACTTTCCCTAAGAATGGGGCTTCCTGAGAGCCTAACTAACTACAGTGATTATTTTTGCTCTTCTGGGTCTAGCCACCCAGAAGAGCTACCAGGCTCTGGGCGTACTGGAGAGTGTCTGCAAAAAGTCCCATGGTGTGATCTGTCTTTAGGTCTTTCAGCCATGGATATGTGCACCTGCTCCATTGGAGATAGCAGGGAATTGAAATGGACTCTGTGATGGTCCTTGGTTGTCTTTTTGTTTAGTGCCCTCGTTTTGTGCTGGTTGGCCTCCAACCAGGAGGTGGCACTTTCAATAGTGCATGAACTGTGTTACCATATGGAGGAAGTAAGCTTACCCTAGGGTCACATGGTTAAGTATTCAGTTTTCTCAGGTGGTGAGCAGAGCCATAGAGCTTCCAAGAGATTATGTCCTTTCTCTTCAGCAATCAGGGCAGGTAGATAAAGACCACTAGGTGGGGACAGGGATTAGGATTAGGTGTGTCTGAGGTTAGACTCTCCTTAGGCAAGGCTTGCTGGGGCTGCTGTGAGGGGTGGGGGTGTGGTTCTCATGCCAATGGATTTATATTTCCAGGGAGATTATGGCTCCCTTGGCGGAGTCATACATGTCACTAAGGAAATGGGGGAAAGTGGGCAATCACAGACCTCACCCTGCCTCCATGCAGCCCTCTGTCCTGAAGGCCAGTCTCACTCCCACCATGTTCCCCCAGTAGCACTGAGTCTATTTCCAGGCATCCAGTGACAAGAACTAAGAACTTGCTCCCACACCACCAGCCTCCTTGCTGAGAAAGCAAGCAGACTCACAGTTTTCCGGCATCTCAGGGAGCCTGCAGTGGTGATTCACTTTCTTCAAAGGGTCTTTGGATTCTCTCAGCTTTCCTGGTATGTTACTGTGGTAGTTCTTGAAGCAAAAAATCATGATACGTGTTTCCGCACATTGCTCTGTCTATCCGAGTGGAAGCTACAAGTTAGTCCTGCTTCCTATCCACCATCTTAACGTCCCCCGTAAAAATTGTAAAATAGTTTTTTTCTGATTCTGTGAAAAATGTTCCTGGAAGTGTGATATTCCAGGAATAACATTGAATCTATAAAATGCTTTGGGTAGTATGACCATTTTATTTATTTATTTATTTATTTATTTATTTTGAGACAGAGTCTCGCTCTGTCACCCAGGCTGGAGTGCAGTGGCGCGATCTGCAAGCTCTGCCCCCGGGTTCCCGCCATTCTCCTGCCTCAGTCTCCCAAGTAACTGGGACTACAGGCGCCCGCCACCACGCCTGGCTAATTTTTTGTATTTTTAGTAGAGACGAGGTTTCACCGTGTTAGCCAGGATGGTCTCGATCTCCTGACCTTGTGATCCGCCCACCTTGGACTCCCAAAGTGCTGGGATTACAGGCGTGAGCCACCGCGCCCGGCCCCCAACCATTTTAACAATATTGATTCTTCCTATCCATGAGCATGGAATGTATTTCCATATTTTGGTGTTATCTCTAATTTCTTTCAGCAGCGTTGTGTAATTTTCATTGTAATGATCTGTCACCTTCTTATCTAGCTGTATTCCCAAGTATTTTATTATTTCTGTGGCTTTTCTGAATCAGATTGGATTTTAATGTGGCTCTGAGCTTGGACATTATTGATACGTAGAAATGCTACTGATTTTTTTACATTGATTTTATATCCTGAAACCTTGCTAAAGTTATTAATCAGATGAAGGAGCCTTTGGGTAGAGACTATAAGGTTTTCCTGCTATAGAATCATATCTGCAAAGAGAGATAGTTTGGCTTCCTATTTGGATGCTGTTTATTTTTTTCTCCTGCCTGATTGCTCCAGCTAGGACTTCCAATACCATGTTGAATGGGAGTGAAATTGAGCATTCTTGTTCTGGTTCTCAAGGGAAATGCTTCTAGCTTTCATCAGTTCAGAATGGTGTTGGCTGTGGTTTTCTTACAGACAGCTTTAATTATTTTGAAGTATGTTCGTTCTATGCCTAGTTTGTTGAGATTTTTTAACATGAAATGATGTTGAGTATTTTAAAATCTGTTCTGCATCTATTGAGATAAGTATCTGAGTTTTGTTATTACTTCTGTTTATGTGATTAATTACATTTATTGATTTGCATATGTTGAGCCAACTTTGTACCCAGGTATAATGCTTACTTGATAATGGTGGATTAGATTTTTGATATGCTGTTGGATTTGGTTTGCTAGTATTTTGTGGAAGATTTTTGTGTCATATTCAGCAAGAATATTGGCCTAAAGTCTTTATGTTGTGTCTCTGCCAGATTTCAGTATCAAAATGAAATTGGCCTCATAAAATGATTTAGGGAAGAGTGTCTCCTCCTCAATTTCTGGGAAAAGTTTCAATGGGATTGGTACTAGTCCTTCATACTGGTAGAATTCTGTTTGGTAGAATTCAGCTATGAATCCATCTGTTCCAAGGCCTTTTTTTTTTTTTTCTTTTTGACGGAGTCTTGCTCTGTCACCCAGGCTAGAGTGCAGTGGTACGATCTTGGCTCACTACAAACTCAACCCATGGGTTCAAGCAATTCTCCTGCCTCAGCCCCCAAGTTGCTGGGATTACAGGTGCCTGCCACTGTGCCAAGCTAATTTTTGTGTTTTTAGTAGAGAGGGGGGTTCACCATGTTGGCCAGGCTGATATTGAAATCCTGACCTCGTGATCTCCCCGCCTCGGCCTCCCAAAGTTCTGGAATTACAGGCGTGAGACACCACGCCCGGCTGTTTTGTTTTTATTACTGATTCAATTTCAGAGCTCGTTATTGGTCTGCTCAGTGTTTCTATTTAGTCCTGGGTTATGGAGCTTGTATGTTTCCAGGAATTTATCTGTTTCTTCTAGGTTTTCCAGTTTCTGTGCATAGAGGTGTTCATACTAGTCTCTGATGGTATTTTTTGTTTATTGTTTTGTTTGTTTGTTTTGTTTTGTTTGGATTTCTGTGGAGTCAGTGGTAATGCCCCCTTTGTTATTTCTGATTATGTTTATTTGGATCATTTCTCTTTTCTTCTTTATTTGTATAGCTACTCGTCTATCAGCCTTAGTTATTCTTTGTGAGAACCAACTTTTGGTTTTTTGATCTTCTGTACTTTTTTTTAGGCTTCTCAATTTCAATCAGTTTTCAATCTGATTTTCTCAGACTGAAATCTCAATTTCAATCTGATTTTGATTATTTTATTCTGCCAGCTTTGGGGTTGGTTTGCTTTTGTTTTTCTAGTTCCTCTAGATGTAATGTTAGGTTGGTAATTTGAGATCTTTCTAACTTTTGGATGTGGAAATTTAGTACTATGAACTTTTCTCTTACACTGCTTTAACTATGTCTCAAAGATTCTGTTGTATGTTTTTGTTTGTTTGTTTGTTTTCTCATTAGTGTCAAAGAATTTCTTGATTTCTGCATTAGTTGCATTCTTTACCCAATAGTCATTCAGAAGCAGATTGTTTAATTTCCATGTAAATTGTAGTTTTTAGACATCTTCTTGGTATCGATTTCTATTTTTATTATGCTGTGGTTTGAGAGTGTAGTTTGTATGATTTTGGGTGTTTTTTATTGAATTTGTTGAGAATTGCTATACTGCCAAGCATGTGGTCAATTTTACAGTATGTCCCATGTGCAGAAGAGGGAAATGTATATTATGTTATTATTAGGTAGAGTGTTCTGTAGATGTCTGTTAGGCCCATTTGGTCAAGTGTTAAGTTTAGGTCTCAAATATCTTTCTTAGTTTTCTGCCTCAATGATCTAATACTGTGAATGGGGTGTTGAAGTTTTCCACTATTAATGTGTAGTTATCTAAGTCTCTTTGCAGGTCTCTAAAATCAGGTGCTCCAGTGTTGGCTGTATATAAATTCAAGTCAGTTCAGACTTCTTATGGATTTGAACCCTTTATCATTATGTAATACCCTTATTTGTCCTTTTTGATTGTTATTGGTTTAAAGTCTGTTTTTTTTTTTTTCCGGAAATGAGAAGAGCAATCCCTGTTTTTTGATTGTTTGTTTTCTGTTTGCTGAAAAGTTCTTTCTCCATCTTTTTACTTTGAGCCCATGGGAGATGAGTCTGTGTAAGACAGCATACAGTTGGATTCTGCTTCTTTATACAACTTGCCACTCTGTGCCTTGTAAGTGGAGCACTTATTTATGTTCAAGGTTAATATTGGTATGTGTGGATTTGATCTTGTCATCTTGTTAGCTAGTTGTTATGTAGACTTGATTGTGTAGTTGTTTTTTCATGTCAATGGTCTATGTACTTAAGTGTGTTCTTGTGGTGGCAGGTAATGGTCCTTTGTTTCCGTGTTTAGTACACCTTTAGGGACCCCTCATAAGGCAAGCCTGCTGGTAACAAATTTCCCTAACATTTCCTTCTCTGAAAAGTATTTTATTTCTCCTTTACTTATAAAGCTTCCTTTGGGTAGATATGAAATTCTTGGTTGGAATTTACTTTATGTAAGGATGCCAAATATAGGCGCCCAGTCTCTTAGGGCTTGTAACATTTCTGGTGAAAGTGTGTTGGTAACTTGTAGGTGACCTGCTCCTTACCTCTAGGTGCTTTTAACATTTTTTCTGTCATGTTGACCTTGAAGAATCTGATGACTATGTGTCTTGCAGATGGTCACTTTGTATAGTATCTCACTATAGTTCTCTGAATTTTCTGAATTTCAGTGTGACTTCTCTAGTGACATGGGGGAAATTTTTGTGGACAGTACCTTCAAATAACTTTTCCAAGTTGCTGGCTCTCTTTCCCTCTCTTTCAGGGACACTAATGAGTAGTAGATTTTGTCTCTTTACATAATTCCATGTTTATAGGAGGTTTTATTCATTCTTTTTTATTCTTTCTTTAGTTTAGTCTGACTGAGTTGATTTGAATAACTGTTCTTTGAGCTCTGAGATTCTTTCCTCTGCTTGGTCCATTCTGCTGTTAATGCTTTCGATTGAATTATGAAATTCTTGTAGTGAGTTTTTCAGCTTTAGAATTCAGTTTGATTTTTTTTTTTTTTTTTTTTTTTTTTTTTTGAAATGGCTATTTTGTCTTTCATCTCTTAGATCATTTTATGGGGTTCCTTGGATGGGGTTTCAGCTTTCTCCTGAATCTCAGTGATCTTTGTTGACATCCAGATTCTAAATTCTTTGTCTGTAATTCCAGTCATTTCAGTCTGGTTGGGAACCATTGCTGGAAATGAGTGCTGTCATTTGGAGGCAAGAGGACACTATGACTTTTTGAGTTCCCAGAGTTCCTGTGCTGGTTCTTTCTCAAATGTGACGGCTGACGTTCCTTTACCCTTTGAAGTTGCTACCCTTTGGATGGGGCTTTTGCTTTTATATTGTTTATGCCCTGAGGAGTTTGACTGTGGTATGTGCTGGATTCAGTCAACTGGCTTCATTTCTGGATGATTTATGGGGGCCAAGGCTTACCTCACCATGCTTGGGCTGCAGGTTCTAACCTCAAGAGGCTGGGACCAAGCCCACAGCTTTGTTCTCTGGCCACAGCTTTGTACTCTGGTTGAATACCTGCTGTGGTCCACTGACTACATCACTCCAAAGGATGGTGCCAGCCAAAGTGCTTTATGGGGAAAGTGGCATTAGGGCTTATGCATGCACTCATGCATCATTGGTGGCAGTGTGATGGAGTCCACACAGGCCTATGTACTGGCAGTAGCAGGATGATAAATTTCCAGAGTCCTTACTTTTTTAATATAATGTTTTATTTCAATAGCTTTTTGAATATAAATGATTTTGGGGCACAAGGATGAATTGTATGATGGTGGTGTCTGAGATTTTAGTGTACCCATCACCGAAGTAGCGCACATTATATTCAATTTGTAGATTTTTATTCCTCACCTCCATTCCACCTTCCCCCTTCTGAGTCTTCAAAGTTCATTATACCAGTATGAATGCATTTGTATACCCATAGCTTAACTCCCACATATATGTGAGAACATACAGTATTTGGCTTTCCATTTGTGAGTTACAGTTACCTCATTTAGAATAATGACCTCTACTTCCATCCAAGTTTAAAGCCCTTATTTTGTGAATACAATTTCATCTCTAATAAAGTATAAATATCAACCTTAACATTATTTTGTACTTAGAAATTATGATTTATTTTCACAATTAGTAAAGACGTGTGTTTTGCAAATAGTTATTAGCATATTCCTGTTTTATAAAATTGACACTGGAAAATCTGGGATAATAAAATTAATTTCCCTCAATAAAAGAATACATGGTATGTATCCCCTAGTCAAATTACTTTTGAATTCAGTTATGGGTTTGCCAAAACCTGAAAAATTTATTACAAATATATTGTCAACCTTATTTTTCAAACATACCCCTACCCCCAACCCCACACACATACCCCTATGTCAAAAGAAAACAAAAATCCAAATTGGCCTATTTTTCTTACAACGTTTCAAAAGAGCTCCATAGACGTAGAAAATGCCATTATTTTTATTTTTAATTTGACTTTCCTATTTAGAAACTGGTCACATATGCAAGCAATTTCCTCTGTCACATATCCTAAAGGTACTTAATATCATTTTCACATTTTGTGCCATTCCATAGTGCGCTGTAAATAATGCCGATGTTACTGCATCATAAAACTAGACTTCCCTTACCCAAAAGAATAATTCCATCTAGTAATAAATTTTAGGTTAGTAAATATGATTACAATGCACATTCTTTTGAAGCAATTACCTGTTTCAAGAATCAGATTTCACATTTATTTTAGAAAGAAATATGTTAATTTTTACATTTCAATAAAAATTTGCAGATATATATTAACAAAGTAAAGTAAATTTTCCAAAATTATCTAAAATAAACAGTGAATAGGGACAGATTAAATTTTTTTATTCAAAATTTAAATATCAAAATAAGTCCATTAACATTTACTGAAAAATTTTGCAAAGATTTGTTATTATGGAAAATCTGTGTAATGAAAAACGTCATTCAGAATGGACTACACTCAATTGTTGTAATAAATAATCCTCAAATATCTGTGTAGTAAGATTTGGGGGTTGCTTGTTTCCCCCTGAAGATTGTATTAATTTGTCAGCAATTAAAATATAAGAGATATAAGATGCCAAATAAATACTTTTTGCAATCCAAGTGTTGAAATGCCAAATCAGTAAATATACATATATATTAAATAACTAGTGTTTTCTAAGTAAAGTACTATCTGGTTTTAGAAAAGAATGATAATGTAATAAATAAGTTTCAATTTGAAATATAAGTAACATACACACCTAGAGGTGCATTTCTGGAAATTTCAGAACAAAAATATATTGAAAAATTGTATTATTTTCTAAAACACATTACATAATGTCCCTGATACAGAAACTATATTTATGCTATGGGTGGAAATCTAGATGGCTGAACTACATTTCAATGTGTTTTCATTGTGTTTTTCCTAAAAAGAAGAAAACAAAAGAAAGAAACCTCATAATTTGAGTCCATTGTATAAAAAAATGACAAGCACTATATATGCTTTTTGGGAAACTCAGAATATTCAAGAGATCAATAGATAGATAGGAAGAGATATATACGTCTATGTATGTGTAGGTGTATATATATACATATATTTTTATATTATATATTTGCATATATTTTTGTATATATATTTGTGTATATATATTTATATATGCATGCATAATATTACTTTGCAGGAAAATACATAAAATATAAGTTTGGGAATATTTCCACATTGGTTTCAACACTACTTATTACGTAACACCACATTTATCAAAGGAGGAAACAGCAAATGCTATTCACTAAGATGTAAATCAGATAATTGTTTACTTTGTTAGACTTTGTGGCAAGGATGGTTATAGCAGAAATTAACTCTCTACAATTAAAAACTATCTTTTTGTTCACCTAATGACCCTCAAAGATTTTAATGTGGCATGCTTGCTGGTGATCCCCATGTTCTTGGTAAGAAATTAAGATAATCAAATATACTGAATCTTTAAAATAAAAGGGATCTGGGAAAACATATAAGTTTCTTATTTATCTGTTTAGATCTAATGCAAACATGAAAGATAAATTCTTGTAGTGATCTAAGGTATTTATCTAACATGCAACTTGGTGAAGAGGTGGTTGCATCCTTAATTTCATGGAAACACCAGGGCATATTCAATCATTATTTACCTACACCTTTATCCATATCCCAAATTCTTTACCCATAGATGTTTTTCTTTTATCTGTCTCGTTTCTACCAAAGAAAAACAAACAAATGACTTGCTCTTAAATATAGTTATTATGAAATTTGATACATATCTCAGCTTATAATTTTTCAGAGTTCTAAATATTAATAAAATCTTTCATGAGCAAGATGTTTAAACCTTTAATATTAGCCTCATGTTCAACACTTCATGAACTGCTAAATTATGGAAGCTATTAAAAGAGAATCATAAAAAAATCTAATAATATACAATATGATCTTAAATAAAGCATGCTATAGTTGGATGGAAGTGGTAACAGCAGTTTGGATTGTTGAGAAGTAGGAAGATTATATTTTTGAGAACAAGAACCCAGTCTATATTTTCATCTGAAAATAAATAAAAATAGGATGTCTTAGTATAGATGTCCTTAATATACAGAGATGACTTCTTTAATCTCCCAAAGTAAGAAAAATCACTCAAGGTTTATGGTTTGTTTTTGCTTTTATTTTTTTCTAGACAAGGCAATGAATTTAAGTCTGTTGTTTATGTATATGTATCCCAGGGAACCCAGAGCCTGCATTCATGTGATTTTCAGACAATATTCTCTAGTAAATCCAAAGAATAATCAAATGCCACAAAATCTACTTTGGGATGATGTATTATCCTAGTTTAAGTGTCATTATTTTCTAAATATTTAAATTTACCGTTGAATTTCTTTTAGAAAAATGCTAAATAAATAAGTTACATAATATGTAACTTTTTTTATTTTACTTTTTTTTTATGAGACGGAGTCTTGCTCTGTCACCCAGGCTGGAGTGCAGTGGCGCAATCTCGGCTCACTGCAAGCTCCACCTCCCAGGCTCACGCCATTCTCCTGCCTCAGCCTCCAGAGTAGCTGGAACTACAGGCCCCTGCCACCACGACTGGCTAATTTTTTGTATTTTTTAGTAGAGACGGAGTTTCTCTGTGTTAGCCAGGATGGTCTAGATTTCCTGACCTCGTGATCCGCCTTCCTTGGCCTCCCAAAGTGCTGGGATTACAGGTGTCACTTTTTTACAGATAAATTTTACAATTGCCATAAAACCCTTTCTTGACACGCCATTTAATCCAGTAAGTTAAATGCCTATGGCTTTGCATCATAGATTTCCAAAAAGTTCTCTTTCCCTAACACTCCAAATGTACATATGTTTATAATGGAAGTAGCCAGGTTTGCAAATGTGACCCAACATATCTAGCCATAGGATTTTGATGTTGTAGAGGCTTCTGACCTTAAGAGAGCCAATCATAGCTCAGCGTCTAGAAATTTGAAATTTGTCATCTCTGGACTCAGTGTGCTACATGAGCTTATAATGCATAGAAAGCCTGGATGAGGCAGAAAATAAAACCAAGTTAAAATGTGACGGGCAACTTCTGGATCTGCTTTCATCTCAACCAGACATCCAACAGAATAAATACTGTTCCATTCTATGAGACACCTTTTTATTAATCACAGAGGTTATCTTGAGTTTTATACCAGAAATCTTGATATCTATCACCTATAACAAAAAGAGTTGTAACTAACAGTGTCCCTTCACATGCAAGGTAAATAACTAAATGATTATAAAATTCTGTCTTTAAAATAATAATTGGAGTCAAACTGAAAATTGAAATCCAATTTCAATCTAAATAAAGACAAAAAGTTGTATTATGCAAATAAAAAGTGGAATCAAGCCAGGCCTGCATATTTCATTTGTTTATCATTTACACATAATTATAAAATAAAAAGAATTATTTAGAACTTTCTCATATAAAAACAGTATTGCTCTATTTTTACTTCCAGCCATGAGATAGTTTCTGGTACTGGACTGGCCCTCCTGCTACTAGAAGCTGAAAAACTGGTGAAAACCTATAGAACAACCAGTTTTAGACAATGGACAACAGGCAGCAAATGACCTTAATCTCTGAGAGAACAAGCTAAGTTCTATGGTTGCCTCTTGTTTCTTCCAGAAGCATTTTCTAGATTGTGGTGCTGAGAGGTAAACTCAATCAGAAAAGATGGTATTTGCTGAGTTAGAAAAACAAACAGAAGCAAAAGGAAGCTGAGGCATATGGAATTCACAGGAATTTCTCTCCTAGTCATGAGAATGGAGGGAGCTACATAGGAAAATACTTCCAAAAATCCATATGTCAACCTTGAGTTTGTTACTCCGTATTAAACTGTGCAGATTTAGGCCAAAATTTCATGAGATTGGCAAAGAACAATGACGGGAGAGCTATAAGCTAAATTATTTTCAGGAATGAAGAGTTCAAGTTCCAACCAGGAAAAGTTGAGAGACTTGTTGAATACTTTGGACATTCAACAGGGGTGACAGAAAAGTCATACTTTAGTTAGTACTAGGGTAAATGTTACACAAGACCTGCTTTAACAAAGCTTAACAAAAAGTATTTAAATAATCAGAATGATTTGCAAGTAACTTAACTACTGCTGAAAAAAAATCCAATCACTTTTTTTAAAGGGGGTAACAAAATCCAGACACTAAAAAATGTAAAATTTTAAATGCCCATCATCCAATCAAATATTACTAGATATGTACTGTAACCAGGATAAAAGTTAGTTTACAGAAACAGAGATAGAAAAGGCAAAGATGATGAAATTGTACATACAAATTAAAAACAACTGTTAAAATATGGTCAAAGATTTAAAGAAAACATAAGCATAATGAAAACAGAAATAGAAACTATAAAATAATGTTATAAAGTGCAAACAAATTGTTCTACTGTAAGACACATCCACTTGTATGTTCATTGCAGCACTTTTCACAAGAGCAAAGACATAGAATCAACCTAGGTATCCACCACCAGTAGATTGGATAAAGAAAATATGATAATACATACCATAGCATACTATGCAGCCATAAGAAAAAAATGACATCATGTCCTTTTCAGCCACATGGATGCAGCTGGAAGCCATTATCCTAAGCAAATTAATGAAGAAACAGAAAACTAAATACCACATGTCCTCACTTATAAGTGACAGCTAAACATTGGGTACTCATAGACATAAACATGGCAACAATAGACACTGGAGACTACTAGAGGATGGAGGGACGGACGGGGGCAAGGGTTGAAAAACTAACTATTGGGTAGTATGCTCAGTACTTCAGGATGAGATCATTGATACTTCAAAGCTCAGCATCATGCAATATACCCAGATAAAAAACCTGCACATGTATCCCCTGAATCTAAAATAATAGTTGAAAAAAATCATTGAAAAATCAAAAATAAATCAAAGGAATCAAAATTACAAAACAGAACCATAAAGAACTTTCAAAAAAGATTCAGGTTATTAAAATATCTAAAGAATGACATCAAGTATTGGTGATAATATGGAACAACCAGAGTTTTCTATTTTTTCTTTTTTTTCTGTGTGTTTGTTTGGAGACTAAGTCTCGCCCTGTCACCCAGGCTTGAGTGCAGTGGCACCATCTCGGCTCACTGCAACCTCTGGCTCCTGGGATCAAACAATTCTCCTGCCTCAGCCTCCCGAGTAGCTGGGACTACAGGTGCACGCCGCCATGCCCAGCTGATTTTTTTGTATTTTAGTAGAGACGAGGTTTTACCATGTTGCCCAGGCTGGTCTCGAACTCCTGAGCTCAGGCAATCCGCCCACCTCAGCCTTCCAAAGTGGTAGGATTACAGGTGTGAGCCACCGTGCCTGGCTGGAACAACCAGAATTTTCACACACGTTTTTAGGGACTATAAACTGGCTCAAAAACATTGGAAAAAATATACTCCATTTCTTAAAATAACATCATGTACATACTACTCTATTACTCAGGAATTCCTCTGCTAGGCATTAATTGGGGTAAATAAAAATAAAAGTTTACAAAAAGACTTCTGCAAGAGTGCTCATAGCAGCTTTATTTATAATTGTAAAAAACTGGTAGTATTCTGGGTGTCCTTCAATAGAAAAATATGGCACATTCATACTTTGTCATACTTAAAACTGCAGTTTTTTAAATTGGTGAGTGCTATTTTAATGTATGAGTACAGTTGAATGAATTTTACCATAAATACTCTTATATCCACTACTTTGATTCTACTATTAGCACTTTATTATATTCAATAGATAAACATGTATATCCATCTATCTCATCCTCTTTTCATCCAATAATCCATCTTAATTTTCTATGTATCTTGGAGAAATATGCAGATATTAGTACACTTCACTCTAAATACATTAGCAAGCATAGCAATAATTAGAGTGCAATATTTGTTTATGATTTTTTCTCTTGCTGTAAAGTCAAAATATATAAACATGTTTAAATATTAAGTATACATTCACTGAGATTTGACAAATGCAGAGAACTGTATAACTCAGACAGCCAGCCTTGATGTATGAAAAAACAGCAGTTATTTGGGGGCACCTTTCTATATAAAAAATTGAATTACCCTAAATTAGCATGTCAGAGATATTCCAACTGTTCAATGTCATGCAATTCTGTGAAAGAAATACCACTCTGGCTTGTAGGACAAGGCACTCACCAAGTTGCAGATCCACAGGGCCTCAAGAAAACCACATTTCATGAGTCTGAGTTATCCACCAAGGGTCAGCCTTCTCTGTTCGGTACATAATATAAATGAAATTATAAAATTTCAACTTTTTTTTCTATAAGTCTTGAGCTTCGGTTAATCAAAAGCAGGTTATCCTGAGTGGGTTTGGACTAATGAGAGGATCCTCAAAGGAAAGTGAAGAGTGAGAGACAGGAGCTCTTGGTGGCTTGAGAGAAAAGCAAAATATCACACTGTGAACTCCCTCTCGGGACCACACTATAAAGAGCTCTAAGCAGTCTCTAGGACCTGAGATTAGTCTCCGGCTGAAAGAAAGAGAGCCAAAAAAACCAGAAACCTACATGTTATAGCTACAAGGAAATGAAATCTACCAACAATCAGTGAACTAGGAGAGGATCTTGAGCCTCAGATGAGAATTGAAACCACAGCTGACACCTTTATTTCAGTCTGGTGAATTTCTGAGCAGAAAATCCAGCTAACACATACCCAGACATATGAGCCATGGAAACGATGAAATAATAGATTTGGCTTTGTTTAAGTCATCGTTCTGAAGTAATATCTTGCACAGAAATAGAAAACTTGCACTGTTCAGGTGCCCATTGCTAATAGAGTGTCTCTGCTCCCAGATCATCTTGGTGGGCAGAATTAGGTTGAGTTCTAAATATTATTCCATGCTATAAGGAACCAGAGCCCCTTGTACAATTAGCTGATTCAGAGGTTGAGGTGGGGAAATAGAACATAAGGTTAGGACATTTTTTTTCAAAGAGAAAGACTGTATTAAAAGGCGATTGGTGCACATCAGGATCACACAGAAACAAGCCTGAAAGGCAAGTCTCCACAGAACAAATCTAAGATAACTTCCACTTCAAGATAGATACTGTGAGTAATATATTTATGATGCTAATTTAAATAAAGTGAAATATAATTAGTCCATGCTGATATAAGTAAATAAATCAATAAATTGGAAGATTAATGAGGCATAAGAAGTATACATATTTTCAAATACTTCTTTCCCAAAATACATTAATTACAGAGAGTGAAAGAGAAGCTATGCAGTGGAGAATCTGACAAACAGTACCTTAAATAATCGTGGCAAATGCCACCTGTATTGGTGCAAATTAAACTCATGGACCACCTTATAGGACGCAATGAGAAGACCACAGTATTACTTCTCTGCTATGATACCCCACTCAAAGATTTCATAACTAATCTGAATCTAATAATGAAGAAACATTATCAAACAAACAGAAACAAACAAAAAGAATGGCATTCTATAATAATTGGCCTTTAATCTTCAAAAAATATCAAGGTCATGAAAGTCAAGGGAAGTCAGAAAAACATGTCCTAATGGAATTAGATTAAGGAGGTATGACACTTGAATCCAATGATGATTATTTACTGAATATTTTACTAGAAATAACATTTTGGAACTACTGGAAAAACTGGAAAGGAATTACATAATTATATGCATATATAATTATATGTACAAAATGTAATATATATTACTTATATATACATAAGTAAAGTATAACTCCTGATGTCTTTATTTCTATGACCCTATTGTGTTTATGTAAGAAGATGTTGTTGTTTTGGAAAAAATGTAAGGCAACACATTTAGGTGTGGTAGTACATTAGGTTAGCAAATTGTTCTCAATAGATTTTGAAGCAGAAAACTTTTAAAATTCTACTTACATTTTTACTGTAAGTTTGAGATTAAGAAAATGATTAGAATTGTTACATTTTTTAAAATACAATAAAGAGGCAAACTACAGTCCAATAAAATATATTTAGGATAAATATGTATGGGAGATCTCATATCCAGAATATGTAAAGAATTCTTACAAATCAGAAGTAAGACGATGATTTTTAAATTGTTTTAAAGATAAGGACAGACACATCACGAAGGAAAATATTTAAAATGTCAAATAACCACATGAAAAGATGATCAGTATCATTTATCATAAAAAAATAAAATGTAATCAGCTACCAGTAAACACTGACTGCACACTCATAAATACTGTTTTTTAAATGTCTAAGAATTCTAAGTATTATTGGTGTGGGTGTGGTGGAACAAAAATTATCATTCATTGCTGATTTTCTCTTTGGAAAATAGTTTTATAATATCTTGTAAAGTTAAACTTACTTTTGCTATACAACCCTCTGATTCCATTCCCAGATATTAACCCAAGAAAAATAAAAACCTTTGTCTACTCTAGAATACATACACAAATGTTCATAACAGTTTTATTCATATTAACTGCAAAGTGGAGAGAGTACAAATGTCCATCAACAGGTGAATGGGTAAACACATCATGATGTATTGACAGGATGGAATGAATCATCAATAAAATAAGTGTGTTAATTATTCAGTGAAATGTTTTGTTGAATCTTAAAAATATAGTGCTATGTGTAAGAAACCAGAAGCAAAAGAACTCATATGGTATTTTTCCATTTATATAAAATGTAACAAAAAAAAAGTGAAAGCAAAGCAACAGTGGCGGAAAACAGGTCAGTGGTTGTTGGGACTGGCAGAGAATTTGATTGACTTCCTTGTGACACAATGGAACTTTTTCAACTTATGGACATGTTCTGTTAATTGACAAATGTGGCTATATGAGTGTAAATTGCCAAAATTGGTCAAATTGCACAGAGAAATGTGGGTAATGTCATATAATTTGTATGGCAGTGAAGTAGACTTAAAAATGAAAATAGATTACTAAATGTTATGATATAGACTTGAAGTTTGATAAAATTATGCAGATCCTATAGAGTCAGTCATGAAAGCTCACAATTAAAAAATTGTAGCTTTTGTTTTGTCTGTTTCTTGACAAGGAACTGAAAAGATGTCTCAAATTTAATTTTGCAGCTGTGAATTCCTTGCTGGGTACGCAATACTCATCATCATTCACAGACATCATTCTGGGGCTTAATCTTATTCATCAAATGTGATCATCTTTCCATTATTTGACATTAGTTTAAAGCTACAGAGGAAACCTTTATGGAAATTGGATAGATTTCCCTGTTAATGTAATGATGCAGCTGATACTCATGGAGAATGTGATAAAGAAAGCAGATTACCATTTTTTTTTTTTACATCAGTACTTTGCTGCTTTCTCACAATCTGGTCAGAGCTCCTGCTAGTAATGAAAAACCTTTCACAACAAAATTTACAGTAGGAGTATTTACGTTTGCAGGTAGCTTGCCTAAGAGCATTTAGATGAAATTAATTTCCATCAGTGTGCATGCTGAAGCATTTATCCCTCTTAAATGAAAGTGAAAACCTATCAAGGTCTATTGAAATTTTGCCTTACAGGATTAGAAAAGCCAATGTAGAAAGGTAATGAATAATATTAAGAATGAAAACTGTATAGCAAAGGATTTGTCAGAACTCAGGGAAGGAGAGATAGAGATGTATTTATTAGAGTTTTTATTATTTTATTTGATATCTCATTTAAGTCCATAGAATAATGATATGGAAATGGTATTAGATATTTATGAAATTTTTGGCTTACATTTATTTTATTACTGTGTTTTCACTTAACAAAACTAAAGTCAGTTTCAAAAAGCAATATGACCAGCTATGGTATCTTTAAAAGTAAGTTTTATTGTACAACGTTTCTTTTTTATATAGCAACCTACTTGTATTATTGTTTCTCCTTTCTAAGCCCCCAAAGCAGTTTCTCTCATTTCCTTTTTTTTTTTTTTTTTTTAAAGGATGATTCTCTCTTGGTGGCTCAAAGTAAGATAGCTAGAAGCTGCTTTCACAGCCAGCACTTACCTTCGGTCTGCTTGGTTGAACAGCAGAGATGGAAATTGTAAGTAGCTATTTTCTATTTCCCTTTTTGTAGTTTTCCCATAACTGCTGTTTTATCAGAGTGGAATCATTGCTTTCCCTCTCCTGACACACATCTCCCCTGACCTTACACATGATAACCGTAAGTCTGACAGCATAGCAAAGAAAGTAGCAGTAAGACTTAGTTCAAAAAGTTAACCAAATATTGAGATCCATAGAATGTAAAGCACAAGTTTAAAAAGAAAAGTCAACAACCATTACTATCAACTAGAAAAAATAATTTCTGATTTCCTAGCTTGCAAATTTCAGATCCTCCACATCAGGTACTCATTACTTAGAGTGTCATCTGTTTCTGGGTGGGGAAAGGAATGGATGGAAGAGGGAAAAAAATCAGGTTGGATAACCTGATGGCACAACTAGTGAAGACAAAACCACTACAAACAACAGATTTAATTGATTTTGAAGATTTTCTTGAAATACCACAGTATTTTGCAAATAAAACATATGACACCACAGCTATTTCACAGGATAAATATCCTAATTTCTCTTATATACTGTACATCGAGAACTTGATTAAAGATAATTATACATTTAATTAGCACAGATGTACATGCAACCCATGTGACATGGATAGAAAGTAAGCATAGAAAAACACTACTGGAAGCACATCTAGATGACAATTCAGGAAGATTTGGTTGTATATTTACTTTTAAATAGAAAAATCCATTTTCAACTGAGACCTAAAAGAAATGGAACACAACTCTTTTCTTCAGTGAATACCAAGAAGAATGCAAAGTGGGTAAAACATTGATCATAAAGTGTACAAGATGCTTAATTTATTAATACTATTTGTATCCAGCAAAGAGAGTGAATCAAATAAGAAAATATTCCCAGGCAATGACTTAGTATAGGATATTGTGTGGAACATAACCAATAGAATAAACTTACAAAGTACATTTAAACCCTTCAATTTAAATCCATAGGCAGAGGTTGCAAGAAAATGACACTTCAAAAGAGACTTGATGGAGGTACAGTAGAACTTGAATAGCACTGAAACAGGAGAAATCCAAGCTAAACAAGAGCAATGACTGCTCTCTTCCCTAAATATCCAGGGAAGATATCCTTCAATTATTTTATAAATTTCAAACTGGAGTTTGCTGGAGTTCCATTCCAGACCCTGTTTGCCTGGGTATCACCAGTGGAGGCTGAAGAACAGCAAAGATTGCTGTCTGCTCCTTCCTCTGGAAGCTTCATCCCAGAGGGGCACCCACCAGATGCCAGCTGGAGCTCTCCTGTATGAGGTGTCCGTCCACCCCTGCTGGGAGGTGTCTCCCTGTTAGGAGGCATAGTGTTCAAGGACCCACTTGAGGAGGCGGTCTGTCTCTTAGCAGAGCTCGAGCACTATGCTGGGAGATCTGCTGCTCTCTTCAGAGCCCGCAGGCAGGAACTTTTAAGTCTGCTGAAGCTACACCTACAGCTGCCCCTTCCCCCGGGTGCTCTGTCCATGGGAGATGGGAGCTTTATCTGTAAGCACCTGACTGGGACTTCTGCCTCTCTTTCGGAGAAGCCCTGCCCAGAGAGGAGGAATCTAGAGAGGCAGTCTGGTTACAGTGGCTTTGTGGAGCTGTGGTGGGCTCAGTTCAGTCTGAACTTTCTGGTGGCTATGTTTACACTGTGAGGGGCAAACGGCCTGCTCATACCTCAGCAATGACAGACTCACCTCCCCCCCACCAAGCTGGAGTGTCCCAGGTCAACTTCAGACTGCTGTGCTGGCAGTGAGAATTTCAAGCCAGTGGATCTTAGCTTGCTGGGCTCTGTGGGGGTGTGATCTGCTGAGCAACACCACTTGGCTCCCTGGCTTCAGTCCCCTTTCCAGGGGAATGAACAGTTTTGTCTCGCTGGTGTTCCAGATTCCACTGGGGGGGCGGGGGGAAGCCTCCTGCAGCTCACTCGCTATCTGCCCAAATGGCTGCACAGTTTTGTGCTTGAAACTCAAGACCCTTATGGTGTAGGCACTTGAAGGAACCTCCTGGTTGTGGGTTCCAAACACCATGGTAAAAGCGGAGTACCTGGGCCAGATTGCACCATCTCTCATAGCATGGTCCCTCAGGGCTTCCCTTGGCTGGGGTAGGGAGTTCCCTGACCCCTTGAACTTCCTGAGTGAGATAACACCCCACCTGCTTCTGCTCACACTCCATGGCTTGTACCACTGTCTAACCTGTCCCAATGAGATGAACTGGGTACCTCATTTGGAAATGCAGAAATCACCCTCCTTCTGCATTGGTCTCACTGGGAGCTACAGACTGGAGCTGTTCCTATTCCGCCATCATGCCTGGGAATCAATCATATTGTTTTTACAAGAGGTACATTTCCAATCACCTTTTCTTCATTGCATTTTGTTCTTTGAATATCAAAGCTCAAAAGTGTTAAGAAAAACTGTATTAAGGTTGAATATAGTGCACAAAAGGATTACTTAGAAAGTAAGTGCAGGCAATGTAAGAATTTATTCTCTATGGCCACTGAAAAGAATTCATGTTGTACTGTGTAAAATTACAAGCCTCATGAATAGAAGTAATATAATGCTTCAGAAAACTAGATCTTTGCTGCATTGCTAGAGGTAAATTAAAATCAATATTAAGGCATACATTCACATAGAAACATTAGCAGCACACTTCTGTAAATGTGTTTAAAACACTTCAGAGTCTGATTGTTCTGTAGTAATATTATGGCATGTCTTTTAATAACTTATGTTACCTAGAAAATTTGAAAGGTAATGTATTTTATTCATGCTTAAAAGTAAAGACAATATAAGAAAATTATTGTGATGTTTATGTTCTGTAGACTGAACTAGAACGTTGAGTTTCACATACTAATTAACGTGCTATATAATGCAAAAGCCCACACATTTTTCAGTTATTTTTAATGTCAAATTCTAATATGAAAGTGCTTTGTTATGTATTAATTAATCTTTTTTTGTTCAAGATGTGAAAACAAACAAAAATAGAGTTGAGGTCCAGAAATCTTGAAAGTTCTAAATAATTAGTAGGTCTTTTAACTGCTCTGAAGAATTATAATATGTGTTTTTTTAACTATTATTGGCAAATCTTCTGCAGCAAAAGGCTCAGTACATTTTGGAAGTTTCAAATCATTGGCTATATATTTTGAAAGTTATATTGTTTTCTTCCTACAGTTTTCAGACATCAGATCAATGACATGAACTTTATTTTCTGGGTCTGTCTGTAGATTTTGAAAAGCGGGGAAACACCTTTAATCTTAAGCTTTTAAAATGTATAAACTGTTGTTTTGAAGGCAATATAATTATTTTAGACTTTCAAATAATACACTTTAAATCAGATCTCAGAATAAGTATTTGAAGGTTTGATTGTTTTTAAGAATGTATACAAAGAAAAACAAACATAATTTATCTCTAGAGTGTGAAATCAAATATTACCATAATATTTTTATCCTTTTAAAATGATTTTTTAAAAGCAATATAAACTTTGTTAGTTCATTCTCATGCTGCTATGCAGAAATGCCTAAGACTGGGTAATCTATAAAGAAAAGAGGTTTAATTGACTCACAGTTCCACATGGTTCCGGAGGCCTCAGGAAACTTACAATCATAGTGGAAGGTGGAAGTTACCTCTTCACAGGGTGGCAAGAGAGAGAATGTGTGCAAGCAAGAGAAAGGCCAGATGCTTATAAAACCATCAGATTTCATGAGAACTCACTCACTATCACAAGAACAGCATGGGGGAACCACCCCCACGATTCAGTTACCTCCCACTAGGTCCCTTTCACGACACATGGGGATCATGGGAACTACAGTTCAAGATGAGATTTGGGTAGGGACACAGCCAAACCATATGATAAACTACACAAAGAAAATGGTTTTCTTTCAGAAAAGTGGGATTTTTTTAAAAAAGAAAAAGTATAAAAAAAATTAATTGGATACCAAATTGAAAAGGCAAGAATTATGTAAGTTTAATATTGTATTTTATTTTCTAACTTTATATATAGTATCACTATTCTAAGTTTGACACTGCAAATAATATATCCTGATCCAATGTTGAAAGGTAAATGTTTAAAATCTTAAAATATTAAAAAGTATAGATATACATTTAATAAGATTTCTAATTATTGCTTTTCATGTATTTAGCCCACCAGGTAATATATTTCCAGGTAAACTACCTTATTGTTTACGTGCCTTATTATTACTGTTAACAGCCTTAAAAGAGAATTCATGTCTGTTTTTACTTATATCTGTGTATTAATTGAGAAAAACTGGTAATTGTACAGAAACTAGCCTTGATTTTTTAATCTGTAGAAGTCCAAGTAAAGCTGTCAACTACCGTGATTTCCTTGGATATTAGGAATGTGTTACTCATTGCACAATCTGAGCAATGGGCCATGGGCTTCCCATTCCTCAGTGTTATGCCATTTCAAAAACTCTCCCAAGAAAACACACCAGAGTGCAGCAGATTAAAGTATTTTTTAATTTATTCACACACAGTAGAGAAGCTCTCAACCAGATTATGCAAGCCTAAGATAATTGAAATAAATCACTTTACCGTTTCCTAGCTCGTAAGCACTATGCTGAAATGACTAAGGCTTTCTCCAATAAGACCTGTTAATACTTAAATGTCATTTTCTGGTAGGAATACTATGTATAGCTATGTGTTTTGTGAATGGTAGAGTTCCAGGTGATAACATTTACATAACAGATGATGGAAATGGCACCTGCTGGATTTGTTTAATGTGGAAGACATATTTTCTATGTGAATATAGTGAAGAAAGATGAGATGATGAGATTCCCATCTTGAGTAATACGTACAAAATCACAACAGAATGTTGCTGTATCTGTATAACAAGACATTTGAGCAAAATATCATTTTAAAAGACATCAAAGAGTTAAAGATAAAAAAAAATTCTAAGTAAACTAAATTCCAGAAAGCATTAATCTCTTCATAGGAGGAAAGAAATTCATGGTTGATTTCATGCCCGGTAGTGTCAAAATGAGGAAGAACTCATCATATATAGAATAAGGAGAAAAAAGTTAATTTGAAAGAGTTTTTCTACCTCAATGGTAGGATTCAGATCAAGTGGAAGGCAGCATCCTCTAGGGTGGGACACACAATGGAACAGGGCACAATGTCACTCAAGGGAACATGGTTGTTCTCCAAATGAAAGGCAGTGTCCTGAGACAGAGCACTGTCTCTTGACTGCACAGCGTGACAAGGCCCTGAGCCTGGGTCATGAAACTATTCTGTCGTCTGAAACCTCTGGGGATGTCACTGAAAGGGCTGCTGCAAAGGTCTCTGAAATGCTTTTCAGGCCTTTTCTCCATGGTGTTGGATATTAGCACTTGGCTCCACCTTTGTAATGCAGATATCTCTAGCAAGTGGTTGTTCCACAGTGTGCTTTGATTTTTCTACTGAAAAAAGGTCTTTTTGTTTTGTTTTGTTTTCTATCTTATTTCCAGGCTGCACATTTTCCAAACTTATATACTATGCTTCTCTTTTAAATATGAGCTGCAACTTTAAGTCATTTTTTTTTTGGCTGCTGCATCTGCTTATAGGCTGTTAGAAGCAGCCAAGTCACATCCTGAATGCTTTGCTGCTTAAAACTTTCTTTCTCCAGGTACCCTAAATCTTAATGGTCAAGTTCAAGCTTACATAGATCCCTGTGTCAAGGACACAATACAGCCAATTTTTTTTTGCTAAGGAATAACAAGGATAATCTTTGCTACAGTTCCCAATAAGTTCCTCATTTCCATCTAAGACCATGTCAGCCTGGATTTCACTGTCCATATACTTATCAACATTTTGGTCACAACCATTTAACCAGTCTCTATGAAGATACAACATTTCTCTCATCTTCCTGTTTTCTTCTGAGCCCTCCAAATTCATCCAACCTCTGACTGTTACCCACTTCCAAAGCTGCTTTCATGGTATCTTTGTAGTAATGTCCTAGTCTCACTACCAGTTTTCTGTGTTAGGTCATTCTTACATTGATATAAAGAAACATCCGAGACTGGATAATTTATAAAGAAAAGAGGTTTAATGGTATCACAGTTCTGCAGGTTGTACAGAAAGCATAGTGCCAGCATCTGATTCTGAGGAGGCCTCAGGAAATTTCAATTCATGGCAAAAGGTGAAGCAGGAACAGGCACATCACACGACAAAAACAGAAGCAAGAGAGAGTGGCGGTGCGGGGGGTGGGTCACATTTTACAACAATCAGATCTTGTGAGAACTTACTCACTCTCACAAGGATACCACCAAGCCATGAAAGATCTACTCCAAGGACCCAAACACCTCCCACCAGGTACCCACCTCTAACACTGGGGATTATAATTCAACATGAGATTTGGGTGGGAACAAATATCCAAAGTGTATCAATGGTATTACATAAAGATCCAAATTTATTATTTGCATGTGGATATCCAGGTTTCCCCAGCACCATTTGTTGAAAAGACTGCCCTTTCCTTATTGAATATTCTTGGCACTTTTGTCAAAATCGTTTGATCATTGTGTCAAGGTTATTTCTGGGCTGTCTCTTCTATTCCATTTGGACTATGTGTCTGTTGTTATGCCAGTGCCATGAAATTTTGATTACTGTAGCTTTGTAGTAAGTTTTGAAATGAGGAAGTTTGAGTCTTCCAACATTGTTCTTTTTAAAGATTGTTTTGGGTAGTGGGGATTCTTTGAAATTGTATATGAATTTTAGGATGGGCTTTTCTAATTCTGCAAAAAAAAAAAAAATTCAGGATTTTGATAGGGATTACAGTAAATTGATGGATTGCTTTGGCCAATGTGGACATCTTAACAATATTGTCTTCCAATTCATGATCATGGGATGTGTTTCCATTTATTTATGTCTTCTTTAGTTTCTTTCAGCAATTTTTATTGTTTGCATTTTATAGGTTTCTGAACTCCTTGGTTAAGTTACTTTCTAAATATTTTATTGTTATGCTTTTATAAATAGACTTGTTTTCATAATTTATTTTCATATTGTTCATTGTTGCTCTATGGGAACGTGACTAATCTTTGCCTGTTGATGTGGTATCCTTCCCTTTGACAAATTCATTTATTTTTAGTTCAAACAGTCAAGTTTTGTAAAGTCTTTAAGGTCGTCTACGTCATATCATCTGTAAATAGTGACCATTTTACTTCTTCCTTTCCAATGTAGATGCCTTTTATTTCTTTTTCTTACCAAATTCATCTGGCTCAAGCTTTCAAAATGGGCAAAGGACTTTAATGGACAGTTTTCCAAAGAGATATACAAATGCCCGATAAGTATATGAAAATATGTTCAACGTCACTAATCATTAGAGAAATACAAATCAAAGCTACAATGCGATACCACCTTACACACATTAGGATAGCTGCTATTTAAAAAATCCATAAAGTAACAATAGTTGGTGAGGAGGTGTAGAATTTGGACACACTATGCACTGCTGGTGTGAATTTAAAATGGTACAGTTGCTGCAGGAAACAGTATGGTAGTCCTTAAAATGTTAAAAATAGAATTATCATATTTTGCAGACAATTCCATTTCTGAGAATATACCGAAAAGAATTGAAAGCTGTGTCCAAGAGGTATTAGTACACTGATGTTCATAGCAGTATTATTCACAATAGCTAAAATGTGGAAGAAATTCGTGTCCATCAACAAATGAATAAGTAGGGAAAATGTGGTATGTATAATAGAATATTATCTGGCCTTAAAAAGGAAAAAAATCTGACATATGCTACAACATGGATCTAACTTGGGGATATTATGCTTAGTAAAATTAACCAGTCACACAAACACAAATACTGTATGATTCTACTTATGTGAGGTAGAGTAGTAAAAGTTACAGAAGAAGTAGAATAATGGTTACCAGGAGTTTGTGGGAGGTGAGACGGCAAATGTATAATGAGAACAGAGTTTAACAAGATGAAAAGAATTACGGAGACAGATGGTGGTGGTGGTGGCTGCACAACATTGCAGATGTTTAATACCACTAAACTGCACATTTAAAAATGATTAAGGAGGTAAATTTTATGTTATGTGTATTTCACTACAATGAAATTAAAAATTAAAAATAGCAATATTAATGAACTAATAATTAAATATAAAACATACTTAAAAGTAATGTGCGGCCCTTAGATCAGAGCTGAACAAACCAATTGGAAAAACAAAAGAAAAAGAAAAAGTTTAAGACAATCAGAAATATGTGCACAATAATTGGACATTTGATATAATAAATAATTTTTGCTAATAGTTTGGAAAGTAGTGATATTAAAGTTTTGTTAAGTGTTAAAAACACAAATACTTACATTGAACTGATATGCTTTAAAAAATGTGGGAGGAGCAGGTAGATAAATGTATAAATGAAACATGACTGGCTATATGTTGATAACCATTGGAGCTGGGTGATGGGTATGTGTGGGTTTATTATATCACTCTTTTGACTTATATACATGCTCAAATTTTTACATTAAAAAGCTGTTTTACTGGAAAAAAATAGATATCAGTGGTTGCGAGTTTGAGAGGATGGAGAAATGAATAGGCATAGTGTACAGAATTTTTAGGACACTGAAAGTATTTTATTCGATACCATAGTGGCAGCTACATGTCATTATACATCTGTTGAGGCCCACAGAAAGTACAACATTAAGAGTAAGCCTAATGTAAACTATTAACCTTGACTAATAATGTTGTAGCAATGTAGTTTTATGGATTGTAATAAATGTACCAACTTGGTGTGGGATGTTGATATTGAGGGAGGCTGTGCATGTATGAGAGCATGAGGTGTATGGAAAAATCTGTACTTTTCACGTAATTTTGCTCTGAACCTAAAACTACTCTAACTTATAAAGTCTATTTTTTAAAATGTAGTTACCAGCCAAAAGATGAGGATAGAGCAAGAGCGCTCAAAGAAATTCCTCCACTTCTCTACAGGTTTTTAATGCATACCTTGTAGCAACCCTCCAAGAAAGAGTACATGACAAGAAAGTTCAGTATTAATGGTGAACGTTGTGTCCTCCTCCTCTCCTATAATTCATACATTGAAGTCCTAACCACAGCACCTCACAATGTACCCGTATTTAGAAATACAGTAATTGCAGATGTAATTAAGATGAGATTATACTAGAGTGAAGTGAGCCCCAATAAAATAAGACCAATATCTTTGTAAAAAGGGAATGGACACACATGCATACACATACACATACACATACACATACACATACACACACACACACACACATACACATACACATACACATACACATACACATACACATACACATACATACACAAAGTATGTGAATGTGAAGGCAGAGATTGGGTTGATATGTCTACAACCCAAGGAGTGTCAAAGATTGTCAGAAATCTATCAGATCTTGGGTCTACAACCCAAGGAATGTCAAAGATTGTCAGAAATCTATCAGATCTAGGAAAGTGGCATGGAACACCTTCTTCTTCACAGCCCTCAAGACGAACCACCCCTGCTGACATGTTGATCTTGGACTTCTAGTCTCCAGAGCTGTGAGACAATAAATTTCTGTTGTTTAAGTAACCCCTGCCAACACATTGATCTTAGACTCCTAGCCTCCAGAACCATGAGACAATGAATTTCTGTTGTTTTAGCCATCAAGTACACTGTTGTATGACTTTGTTATAGTAGCCCCAGCAAATGAATACACTGACATATATACTATTGAGGGACATTGGTTTTCAGTCATTGTATTGCAGCTGTCAGTCGAAGTAGAAGATACATTTCCCAAAGTGCAAAAAGCCAGGGGAAAAAAGTAAAACCTCAACAGCGCAAAATTTGGACGGTTAGAATATAAGAGAGAAAGAAGAAAAGAGAGAGCTTCCATTGTTCAGAAAGCTGGTGGCTGGACTATAAAGCAAAAAGACAGGTCTGGTATCTTGCTCTTTCCAGATAACAAGATACTTTGGAGGCATACCTTCTGTTCTGTTTCCCTGAATATTTGAAGTTGTTGGTGAACTAAATATTATGCAGTTGAAACTAAGTACAACTTCCTCAATTACAGATTATTAACTCAAATTCCCAAATAGATAGCTGGAAAGAATAAGGAGAATAATAATTTCTTGGCACAGTTATGTTTAAATTTAGATTCTACTGTTACTTTTAATACATTTTCTAATGTATAATTCTAAAAATACATAAGACCATTGCAGATGGGTGATTATGTATGACCAATAGTCAGAAAAGAAAATATTGAATGGAAGGAAACCCAAAAACCTAGTATCAGAATTACTCAAAAGAACCTTTAAAATAACTATCAAAACAGACTGGGTGTGGTGGCTCACTCTTGTAATCCCAGCACTTTGGGAAGCCAAGGCGGGTGGATCGCTTGAAGTCAGGAGTTCAAGACCAGCCTGACCAACATGTTGAAATTCCATTTCTACTAAAAATACAAAAATTAGCTGGGCATGGTGGTGCATGCCTGTAATCCCAGCCCGGGAGGCTGAGGCAGTAGGATCACGTGAACCCAGGAGGCGGAGGTTGCAGTGAGCCGAGATCACACCATTGCACTCCAGTCTGGGCGACAAAAGCGAAGCTCCATCTAAAAAACAAACAAATAAACAAAAACAAAAAACAAAAATAAAATAAAAAACACTTTACTGAAATATCCACTGGGAAAGCTGTACAGCATACATAAAGAGATGCTGTCTCTCAGCAGAGAGATTAAAATGATTACAAATCAAATAAAAATGTTATGAATTTAAAAATCACTTGAAAGATCTTTAGATGGTTTGGGAAGGAAATTAGCAAGCTAATTCCACAATTTTTATGTGAACCTGCAGAATCTAAAATAGATACAAACAACCTTGAAAAATAATAAAAAAGTATAAAACTGTATCATAAGTGATTTCAAGTTATAAATCCACAGTAATCAACACAGAGTGTTACTGGCATTAACACAGGCCAAGCTTGTCCAACCTTTGGCCCATGGGTCACATGCAGCCCAGGACAGCTTTGAATACGGCCCAACAAAAATTTGTAAACTTTCTTAAAACATTAAGACATATATTGTGATTTTTGTTTTTAGCACGTCAGCTATCATTAGTGTTAGTGTATTTTATGTGTGACCCTAGACAATTCTTCTTCTTCCAAAGTGGCCCAGGGAAGCCAAAAGATTGGACACGTCTGGCATAGGCAATTAAATCAATGGAACAAATAGAGATTCCAGAACTAGACCAAAAATCTATTGAGACTTTAAAAAAAAAAAAGCAGGTCAGTTTAACTGAGCAAGAAACAATTCTACAGTTTTTTAAAGTGGGGCTGAAAAACTGAACAACTTCATGAAAAATATAACTCACTTTACATATGAAAATTAATTGGACATGAATTGTAAGCCTGATTATAACAGGTAGAATCCTAACAATTCTAGAAGTAAGGCTAGATTGCCTTCAGAATCTTGCAGTAGAAGACTGTTTATTCAGGATACAAAAATAATTAAACATAAATGAAATTGCTAAATTGAACATAATGAAAGCAGATGATGTTTTCTTATTGAAAATTCTATTAAGATCATGATGCAAAATTTTTTAAATTTTTATTTTTTATGGGTAGATAGTAGATGTAAATATGAGTTAGATGGGATATTTTGATATAGACATGCAATATGTAATAATTACATCAGGGTAAATATCGTATCGATTACCTCAAGCATTTATAGTTTGTGTTACAAACAATCCAGTTATATTATTTTAGTTATTTTAAATTGTACAGCTAAATTATATTGACTATAATCACTCTGTTGTGCTGTCTAATACTAGAACTTATTCATTTTTTTCTAACTATTTTTTGTACCCATTAACCATCCTCACTTTATGCCCCTTCTGCTCAACTAAATTCCCAGCCTCTGGGAACTATCTTTCTACTCTCTATATCTCCATGAGTTCAATTGTTTTACTTTTTAGCTTCCACAAATAAATGAAAACATGCGAAGTTTATCTTCCTGTGCCTGGCTTGTTTCACTGAATGTAATGTCCCTCAGTTCCATCCATGTTGTTGCAAATGACAGTATCACATTCTTTTTAATGGCTGAATAGTACTCCATTGTGTATATGCACCACATTTTCCTTAGCAAGGAACAATGTGAAGCCGAAATGTAAGCAATACATATATGTTACTTAGAGAACATATTCAATATGTTGAATATATTAAATTTAATATATTAAAAATCCTATGAATCAATAGCAAAAAAATGAATGTATACAATAATAAAATAAATGTACAAAATAATTCTATAGTCTAAATGTATATGCCCGCCAAATTCACATGTTAAAATTTAGCCCCCGGGGGGGCGGAGCAAGATGGCCGAATAGGAACAGCTCCAGTCTCCAACTCCCAGCGCGAGCGACACAGAAGCCCGGTGATTTCTGCATTTTCAACTGAGGTACTGGGTTCATCTCACTGGGGAGTGCCGGACGATCGGTGCTGGTCAGCTGCTGCAGCCCGACCAGCGAGAGCTGAAGCAGGGCGAGGCATTGCCTCACCTGGGAAGCGCAAGGGGGAAGGGAATCCCTTTTCCTAGCCAGGGGAACTGAGACACACAACACCTGGAAAATCGGGTAACTCCCACCCCAATACTGCGCTTTAAGCAAACAGGCACACCAGGAGATCATATCCCACACCTGGCCGGGAGGGTCCCACACCCACGGAGCCTCCCTCATTGCTAGCACAGCAGTCTGTGATCTACCAGCAAGGCAGCAGCGAGGCTGGGGGAGGGGCGCCCGCCATTGCTGAGGCTTAAGTAGGTAAACAAAGCTGCTGGGAAGCTCGAACTGGGTGGAGCTCACAGCAGCTCAAGGAAACCTGCCTGTCTCTGTAGACTCCACCTCTGGGGACAGGGCACAGTAAACAATAACAAATGCAGCAGAAACCTCTGCAGACGCAAACGACTCTGTCTGACAGCTTTGAAGAAAGCAGTGGATCTCCCAACACGGAGGTTGAGAACTGAGAAGGGACAGACTCCCTGCTCAAGTGGGTCCCTGACCCCTGAGTAGCCTAACTGGGAGACATCCCCCACTAGGGGCAGTCTGACACCCCACACCTCACAGGGTGGAGTACACCCCTGAGAGGAAGCTTCCAAAGCAAGAATCAGACAGGTACACTCGCTGTTCAGAAATATTCTATCTTCTGCAGCCTCTGCTGCTGATACCCAGGCAAACAGGGTCTGGAGTGGACCTCAAGCAATCTCCAACAGACCCACAGCTGAGGGTCCTGACTGTTAGAAGGAAAACTATCAAACAGGAAGGACACCTACACCAAAACCCCATCAGTACATCACCATCATCAAAGACCAGAGGCAGATAAAACCACAAAGATGGGGAAAAAGCAGGGCAGAAAAGCTGGAAATTCAAAAAATAAGAGCGCATCTCCCCCGGCAAAGGAGCGCAGCTCATCGCCAGCAACGGATCAAAGCTGGACGGAGAATGACTTTGACGAGATGAGAGAAGAAGGCTTCAGTCCATCAAATTTCTCAGAGCTAAAGGAGGAATTACGTACCCAGCGCAAAGAAACTAAAAATCTTGAAAAAAAAAGTGGAAGAATTGATGGCTAGAGTAATTAATGCAGAGAAGGTCCTAAACGAAATGAAAGAGATGAAAACCGTGACACGAGAAATACGTGACAAATGCACAAGCTTCAGTAACCGACTCGATCAACTGGAAGAAAGAGTATCTGCGATTGAGGATCAAATGAATGAAATGAAGCGAGAAGAGAAAGCAAAAGAAAAAAGAAGAAAAAGAAATGAACAAAGCCTGCAAGAAGTATGGGATTATGTAAAAAGACCAAATCTACATCTGATTGGGGTGCCTGAAAGTGAGGGGGAAAATGGAACCAAGTTGGAAAACACTCTTCAGGATATCATCCAGGAGAACTTCCCCAACCTAGTAGGGCATGCCAACATTGGAATCCAGGAAATACAGAGAACGCCACAAAGATACTCCTCGAGAAGAGCAACTCCAAGACACATAATTGCCAGATTCACCAAAGTTGAAATGAAGGAAAAAATCTTAAGGGCAGCCAGAGAGAAAGGTCGGGTTACCCACAAAGGGAAGCCCATCAGACTAACAGCAGATCTCTCGGCAGAAACTCTCCAAGCCAGAAGAGAGTGGGGGCCAATATTCAACATTCTTAAAGAAAAGAATTTTAAACCCAGAATTTCATATCCAGCCAAACTAAGTTTCATAAGTGAAGGAGAAATAAAATCCTTTACAGATAAGCAAATGCTTAGAGATTTTGTCACCACTAGGCCTGCCTTACAAGAGACCCTGAAGGAAGCACTAAACATGGAAAGGAACAACCGGTACCAGCCATTGCAAAAACATGCCAAAATGTAAAGACCATCGAGGCTAGGAAGAAACTGCATCAACTAATGAGCAAAATAACCAGTTAATATCATAATGGCAGGATCAAGTTCACACATAACAATCTTAATCTTAAATGTAAATGGACTAAATGCTCCAATTAAAAGACACAGACTGGCAAACTGGATAAAGAGTCAAGACCCATCAGTCTGCTGTATTCAGGAGACCCATCTCACACACAGAGACATACATAGGCTCAAAATAAAGGGATGGAGGAAGATTTACCAAGCAAATGGAGAACAAAAAAAAGCGGGGGTTGCAATACTAGTCTCTGATAAAACAGACTTTAAACCATCAAAGATCAAAAGAGACAAAGAAGGCCATTACATAATGGTAAAGGGATCAATTCAACAGGAAGAGCTAACTATTCTAAATATATATGCACCCAATACAGGAGCACCCAGATTCATCAAGCAAGTCCTTAGAGACTTACAAAGAGACTTAGACTCCCATACAATAATAATGGGAGACTTCAACACTCCACTGTCAACATTAGACAGATCAACGAGACAGAAAGTTAACAAGGATATCCAGGAATTGAACTCATCTCTGCAGCAAGCAGACCTAATAGACATCTATAGAACTCTCCACCCCAAATCAACAGAATATACATTCTTCTCAGCACCACATCGTACTTACTCCAAAATTGACCATGTAATTGGAAGTAAAGCACTCCTCAGCAAATGTACAAGATCAGAAATTATAACAAACTGTCTCTCAGACCACAGTGCAATCAAACTAGAACTCAGGACTAAGAAACTCAATCAAAACCGCTCAACTACATGGAAACTGAACAACCTGCTCCTGAATGACTACTGGGTACATAACGAAATGAAGGCAGAAATAAAGATGTTCTTTGAAACCAATGAGAACAAAGATACAACATACCAGAATCTCTGGGACACATTTAAAGCAGTGTGTAGAGGGAAATTTATAGCACTAAATGCCCACAAGAGAAAGCAGGAAAGATCTAAAATTGACACTCTAACATCACAATTAAAAGAACTAGAGAAGCAAGAGCAAACACATTCGAAAGCTAGCAGAAGGCTAGAAATAACTAAAATCAGAGCAGAACTGAAGGAGATAGAGACACAAAAAACTCTCCAAAAAATCAATGAATCCAGGAGTTGGTTTTTTGAAAAGATCAACAAAATTGACAGACCACTAGCAAGACTAATAAAGAAGAAAAGAGAGAAGAATCAAATCGACGCAATTAAAAATGATAAAGGGGATATCACCACCGACCCCACAGAAATACAAACTACCATCAGAGAATACTATAAACACCTCTACGCAAATAAACTGGAAAATCTAGAAGAAATGGATAATTTCCTGGACACTTACACTCTCCCAAGACTAAACCAGGAAGACGCTGAATCCCTGAATAGACCAATAGCAGGCTCTGAAATTGAGGCAATAATTAATAGCCTACCAACCAAAAAAAGTCCAGGACCAGATGGATTCACAGCTGAATTCTACCAGAGGTACAAAGAGGAGTTGGTACCATTCCTTCTGAAACTATTCCAATCAATAGCAAAAGAGGGAATCCTCCCTAACTCATTTTATGAGGCCGACATCATCCTGATACCAAAGCCTGGCAGAGACACAACAAAAAAAGAGAATTTTAGACCAATATCCCTGATGAACATCGATGCAAAAATCCTCAATAAAATACTGGCAAACCGGATTCAGCAACACATCAAAAAGCTTATCCACCATGACCAAGTGGGCTTCATCCCTGGGATGCAAGGCTGGTTCAACATTCGCAAATCAATAAACATAATCCAGCATATAAACAGAACCAAAGACAAGAACCACATGATTATCTCAATAGATGCAGAAAAGGCTTTTGACAAAATTCAACAGCCCTTCATGCTAAAAACGCTCAAGAAATTCGGTATTGATGGAACGTACCTCAAAATAATAAGAGCTATTTATGACAAACCCACAGCCAATATCATACTGAATGGGCAAAAACTGGAAAAATTCCCTTTGAAAACTGGCACAAGACAGGGATGCCCTCTCTCACCACTCCTATTCAACATAGTGTTGGAAGTTCTGGCTAGGGCAATTAGGCAAGAGAAAGAAATCAAGGGTATTCAGTTAGGAAAAGAAGAAGTCAAACTGTCCCTGTTTGCAGATGACATGATTGTATATTTAGAAAACCCCATTGTCTCAGCCCAAAATCTCCTTAAGCTGATAAGCAACTTCAGCAAAGTCTCAGGATACAAAATTAATGTGCAAAAATCACAAGCATTCTTATACACCAGTAACAGACAAACAGAGAGCCAAATCAGGAATGAACTTCCATTCACAATTGTTTCAAAGAGAATAAAATACCTAGGAATCCAACTTACAAGGGATGTAAAGGACCTCTTCAAGGAAAACTACAAACCACTGCTCAGTGAAATACAAGAGGACACAAACAAATGGAAGAACATACCATGCTCATGGATAGGAAGAATCAATATCGTGAAAATGGCCATACTGCCCAAGGTAATTTATAGATTCAATGCCATCCTCATCAAGCTACCAATGAGTTTCTTCACAGAATTGGAAAAAGCTGCTTTAAAGTTCATATGGAACCAAAAAAGAGCCCGCATTGCCAAGACAATCCTAAGTCAAAAGAACAAAGCTGGAGGCATCACGCTACCTGACTTCAAACTATACTACAAGGCTACAGTAACCAAAACAGCATGGTACTGGTACCAAAACAGAGATATAGACCAATGGAACAGAACAGAGTCCTCAGAAATAATACCACACATCTACAGCCATCTGATCTTTGACAAACCTGAGAGAAACAAGAAATGGGGAAAGGATTCCCTATTTAATAAATGGTGCTGGGAAAATTGGCTAGCCATAAGTAGAAAGCTGAAACTGGATCCTTTCCTTACACCTTATACAAAAATTAATTCAAGATGGATTAGAGACTTAAATGTTAGACCTAATACCATAAAAATCCTAGAGGAAAACCTAGGTAGTACCATTCAGGACATAGGCATGGGCAACGACTTCATGTCTAAAACACCAAAAGCAACGGCAGCAAAAGCCAAAATTGACAAATGGGATCTCATTAAACTAAAGAGCTTCTGCACAGCAAAAGAAACTACCATCAGAGTGAACAGGCAACCTACAGAATGGGAGAAAATTTTTGCAATCGACTCATCTGACAAAGGGCTAATATCCAGAACCTACAAAGAACTCAAACAAATTTACAAGAAAAAAACAAACAACCCCATCAAAAAGTGGGCAAAGGATATGAACAGACATTTCTCAAAAGAAGACATTCATACAGCCAACAGACACATGAAAAAATGTTCATCATCACTGGCCATCAGAGAAATGCAAATCATGCAAATCAAAACCACAATGAGATACCATCTCACACCAGTTAGAATGGCGATCATTAAAAAGTCAGGAAACAACAGGTGCTGGAGAGGATGTGGAGAAATAGGAACACTTTTACACTGTTGGTGGGATTGTAAACTAGTTCAACCATTATGGAAAACAGTATGGCGATTCCTCAAGGATCTAGAACTAGATGTACCATATGACCCAGCCATCCCATTACTAGGTATATACCCAAAGGATTATAAATTATGCTGCTATAAAGACACATGCACATGTATGTTTATTGCGGCACTATTCACAATAACAAAGACTTGGAATCAACCCAAATGTCCATCAGTGACAGATTGGATTAAGAAAATGTGGCACATATACACCATGGAATACTATGCAGCCATCAAAAAGGATGAGTTTGCGTCCTTTGTAGGGACATGGATGCAGCTGGAAACCATCATTCTTAGCAAACTATCACAAGAACAGAAAACCAAACACCGCATGTTCTCACTCATAGGTGGGAACTGAACAATAAGATCACTTGGACTCAGGAAGGGGAACATCACATACAGGGGCCTATCATGGGGAGGGGGGAGGGGGGAGGGATTGCATTGGGAGTTATACCTGATGTAAATGATGAGTTGATGGGTGCAGCACACCAACATGGCACAAGTATACATATGTAACAAACCTGCACGTTATGCACATGTACCCTACAACTTAAAGTATAATAATAATAAATAAATTAAAAAATAAAAAATAAAAATAAAAATAAAATAAAATTTAGCCCCCATTGTGATGATATTAAGTGGTAGTTTTTGGGATGTTATTATGTAATGAAGGCAGAGCCATAATTAATAGGATTAGCGTCCTTATAATAAAGGTCTGAGGGAGCATGTTAGCCTTCTTTGACTCTCTCTCCATGTGAGGACATAGAAGGCACCAGTTATGAGAAATGGGTCTTAGCCAGCACCAAATCTGCTAGAATCTTGATCTTAAATTTCCCATTCTTCAGAAGTGTAAGCAATACATTTTTTTAAAATAAATTACCCAGGTCAAGTTATTTTATTGTAGCAGCAGGAATAGACTAAGATAGTACTTTATAAAGTTAGATATAGATTGAGTAACATGCTCATGAAAACTGTTCAACAACCTTAGTTATCCAGAATTGCAAATTAACATACCAAATAATTTTGAACAAACCAAATGGTCATTAATAGAACAATGGATATAGACACTGTGGCACATTAATATAATGGAATACCTCTTGTAAAACAAAAAGAGGATTGAGCTACATATGCATGCAGCAACATGGATTAATAAAAAATATTACGTGTTTTGAAACAAAACAAACCAGATATAGAAGAACACAAAATACATGGTTTTATTTATAAAGTCAAAGAAGTTGAAAAGTCCTCTTTAGAGACAGAATTAACTTGCAGAAAACAACTGAAAAGAAACACAAGACGATTTCCTATGGTAATTATAGTAGTGCTTAGAGTTTTTATATAGTGAACCAATAGCATACATTTGTCAAATGTCACAGAGATAAATATTTAAGAACAGTTCATTTTACTCTGTAGAAACTATATATAAAATACAGTTCAAAAAATACAGTATGCATATACCTTTAGTTGATTCTCATTATTCACAGTAGTAATATTCTATGAAGTTGCCATAAACACAGAATTAGCAAATACTGAGTCATTAATACTAGGGGCAATACATAACTAGGTTCTTGTGAGTTCTGGTCACAGCATTTTTCTTAACAGATTATTTTATATGTTTTTATGCTTAAATGTATCTTATTTCATATATATTATTGATTTATTGACATTGAACTCATGGCCAACAGTATTTTACCCCATTCGTATGGTACTCATATAGTAGCTCATATAGTACTCATGTTTGGTCCATAAGGCACATCACAGCCTGCTTGCATTTATGAACACTAGATAACCTACAGCACTGTACTTGAAGGCCATTTTAACAGTAAAATCACCAACAAAAAACACAAAAATGTGAAAAAGGTACCCCTAAGTAGACCGTTGAAAAGATGCCTGCTATCCCAGCACCATTTATTGAACTGTGAGTCTTTTACTCATTGCTTCTGTCAGCTCTGTCAAAGTTCAGGTAATTGTAGATGTGCAGCCTTATTTCTGTGCTCTCCTTTCTGTTCCATTGGTCTATGTGTCTGTTTTTGTACCTGTACCATGCTGTTTTGGTTACTGTAGCCTTGTAGTATAGTAAGAAGTCGGGTATTATGATGCCTTTAGCTTTGTTCTTTTTGCTAAGGATTACCTTGACTATCAGGGATCTTTTTTGGTTCCATATGAATTTTAAAATATTTTTTTCTGATTCTGTGAAGAATATTGTTAGTGGTGTGATAGGAATAGCATTGAATCTGTAAGTTGCTTTGGCCAACATAGCTGTTTAGTGATATTGATTCTTCCTGTCCGTGAGCATGGAAAGTTTTTCCATGTGTTTGTCTTCTCTGATTTCTTTGAGGAGTGTTTTATATTTCTCATTGAAAATATCTTTCCCCTCCTTGGTTAACCATATTCCTAGGTATTTTATTCTTTTTGCGGCAATTGCAAATGGGATTGCTTTTCTGAATTGGGTCTCAGTTTGGCTGTTGATGTATAGGAATGCTGGTGATTTTTTCTTTTCTTTTCTTTTCTTTTTTTTTTTTTTTTTTTTTTGAGATGGAGATGGAGTTTCGCTCTTGTTGCCCAGGCTGGAGTGCAATGGCGCGATCTCGGCTCACTGCAACCTCCGTCTCCCAAGTTCAAGCGATTCTCCTGCCTCAGCCTCTGGACTAGTTGGGATTACAGGCATGCACCACCATGACTGGCAAATTTTGTATTTTTAGTAGAGACAGGGTTTCTCCTTGTTGGTCAGGCTGGTCTCAAACGCCTCACCTCAGGTGATCCACCCACCTCTGCCTCCCAAAGTGTTGGGATTACATGCGTGAGTCACCATGGCCAGCCTCCTGGTGATTTTTGTACGTTGGTTGTATATACTACAACTTTGCTATAGTTGTTTATCAGCTGGAAGAGCTCTTGGGCTGAGACTATGGGGTTTTCTAGATATAAAATCATGTCATTTTCAAAAAGAGATCGTTTGATTTCCTCTCTTCCTATTCAGATACCTTTATTCTTTTCCTTGCCTGATTTCCTGGCTAGTCTTCTAATACTATGCTGAATATAAGTGGAGAGAGAGGGCATCTTTTTCTTCTGCTGGTTTTCAAGGGGAATGCTACCAGCTTTTGACCATTCAGTATAATGTTGGCTGTGGGTTTGTCATAGATGGCATTTATTATTTTGAGGTATGTTCCTTCAATAGCTAGTTTATTGAGAGTTTTTAACATGAAGGGGTACTGAATTTTATTGAAAGCCTTTTCTGTGTCTATTGAGATAATTGTGTGGCTAGCCATGTACAGAAGATTGAAGCTGTATCCCTTGCTTACACCATATACAAAAATCAGTTCAAGATGGATTAAAGACATAGATGTAAAACCCAAACCTATATAAACCCTGGAAGACAACCTAGGCAGTATCACCCTGGAGACAGGAATTGGCAGATTTCATGACAAAGACACCAAAAGCAACTGCAACAATAGTAAAAATTGACAAGTACAATCTAATTAATCTTAAAAGTTTCTATACAGCAAAAACAAACAAACAAACAAAAACCCAAACAAAACAAAACACAAAACAAAAACAAAAAAGAAAAGTAAAAAGAAAAAAACCTAAGAAAAAAAAAACCTATCTCTGGAGTAAAAAGATAACCTACAGAATGGGGGAAAATATTGGCAAACTATTCATTTGACAAAGATCTAATATCCAACACCTATAAGAAACTTAAAAAAATATACAAGAGGAAAACCAACCAACCCCATTATAAAGTGGGCAAAGTATATAAAGAGACATACATGCAGCCAACAAGCGTATGAAAAAAAAAGTTCCATTTCCGTCATCATTAGAGAAATGCAAATCAAAAGCACAGTGAGATAACATGTCACATCAGTCAGAATGGCTATTATTAAAATGTCAAAAAATAATTAAAACGATAAAAATTTCAAAAGAAAAAAGAAAAAATATAAAATAAAAATGCTGGTGAGGTTGCAGAGAAAAGGGAACATTATACACTGTTGGTGGGAGTGTAAATTATTTCAACCATTGTGAAAAGCAGTTTGACAATTCCTCAAAGAGCTAAAAGCAGAACTATCAATCAGTATTAGATATGTACCCAGGGCAATATAAATCATTCTACCATAAAGACCCATGCATGTGAATGTGCATTGCCAGCACTATTCACAATAGCAAAGACATGGAATCAACCTAAATGACCATAAATTACAGACTGGATAAAGAAAATGTGGTACATATATAGCATGCAATACTATGCAGCCATAAAAAAAGAAGACCATGTCTCTTGGGGGAACATGGATGGAGCTAGAGGCTATTATTCTTGACAAACTAATGCAGGAATGGAAATTCAAATACTCCATGCCATCTCTTACAAGTGAGAGCTAAATGATAAGAACTTATGAACACAAAGAAGGAAACAACCGACAAGACAGTGGGGTCTACTTGAGCAGGGAGGGTGGGAGGAGGGAGAGGAGTAGAAAATATAACTATTGGCTACTGGGCTTCATATCTGGGCGATAAAACAATCTGTGCAACAAACCCCATGACATGTATTTACCTATGTAACAAAACTTCACATACACCCCCAAAGCTTCACTAAAAATTAGAAAAAAAAAAAAACTGAAGATCTTGTGTCTATTAGTAGTATATGGGACAGTAGGACCTAACTATGCTCTAAGTTACATAAATATTTTTGTGTTCTTTAACTGTGAAATGGGGGTTATATTACCCACTCTGATTCATTGACAATGTTTCTAAACTGATCAAATATGACAATAGATGTGAAAGCAGTTTATAAAATGTAAAGACACTCCTGCTTATTATATTAGTAGCATCATAAAGAAAGAATGGGATTTATCAAACAAATTGATCATTAGAAAGTATTTCTGGTGTTTCTGAATATAACAACATACAAATATTGAAAGCATCCAATACCCCGACCAGTAGGTTGTATCCATGTTTATTGAATTTAAGGAATAAACAATAATAACATCCAAAAAAAAAAAAAAACAGGAAAGAAAGGCAAACAAGAAAAGGATGCCTGTTTAGAGTTTGAGCACTAAGCAAGATGGCTTTTATTCAACCTTAGCTGGAACATGCATATTAGAGAACTCAAATTTTTGGCACTCTACATGCCCATGATGGATTTCAAAATGGCCAATATTTATTTGAGGGTTACAAATAAATATTATTGATAGGTGAATTAGCACATTTGATATCCATGAATAATAAGAATTGACTGTGCATTTATACATACAAATGAAAGAAGTGACTACTGTATCTTTCCAACAGAATATAGGAGGATGCTCAGGAGATGGCTCAGTTTTGATTTCTTCTCTTGCTGAACATGCACATGACAGGAAATTGCTTATTTTGCTGACACTACCTAAAATATGGGTATTTGAGAGCAGAAACATAGTCCTCCATTAAGAGTCTATCCATAGAATTTGGAACAGAAACATTTTTGTCATGGTTCTTTGGTGACTACTTTCCTCACCATGTCTTGCACATTCTACATCCCATTCTCATTAATAGTTTAAAATTCCTTATAAGTCATATGATTCTTTTATTATATACACACTATATATTGAGATTAAAGTATAAACCCAGGCTATTTAATGAGACCTGTTTTAAAATTAAACCAACAAGAGACCAGTATTGCAATATTTTCCTCCTTTTGATTAGATAATACAACAGTTTTTGATTTATTTGTTGTTTTTATTTTGTTTTGAGAACTTGATTTTCCTGATCTTCTTCAAAATAAAATAGACCTGATTATATACCCTTCATCCAGAACAACCTGAGTTAATTCAATACATTTTGCCTTCCTAGATGATATTGTCCTTTATAATTGCAAAATGATCTTTTGAAGATAAATTGAATATTCAAAAAAAAGTTTAGAATTTCCTGTTTCCATTCCTATTCTAAGAGAAATTTCTCTCAATGATACTGGCACTTGTAATACAAGTATTTTACTTTCTAAACTTTTTTAAAAATTACATTTAATCTCTAATGTGATATTCTTTTTGTGTGGCACTTTATTACATTTATAAAACTATTCAACCTATGAAAAATAAACATTATTGTCGATCATTGCCATTATTTTAGAAGCTTCTCTCCATACATATATATATGTGTGTATATATACATATTAATATACACATGCACACATGCATGCACATGTGCAGGCATACACACACATACACACACACAGTTGACCTTAGAACAACATGAATTTGAACAACGTGGGTCCACTTATGCATAGGTTTTCTGCTTCTGCCACCTCTGAGGCCAACTCCCTCTTTTTCCAACATAAGCAACAATCCTTCTTAGCCCACTCAACATGAAAACAATGAGGATAAAGACCTTTGTGATAATCCACTACCACTTAATAACTAGTAAATATATTTTCTCTTTCTTATAATTTTCTTAATAACATTTTCTTTTCTCTTATGTTATTGTTAGACTACAGTATATGCTATTATAAATATAAAATGTGGGTGAATTGACTGTTACCTTATTGGTAAGGCTTCCAGTCAACAGTATGCTATTTATTAGTAGTTAAATGTAGGGGAAATCAAAAGTTATACATATTTAGTTATGTATGTATTGATTTATTTATTTTGTGGAACAGAGTCTTTCTCTGTCCTTCAGGCTGGAGCACAGTGGCATGATCTTGGTTCACTGCAACCTCTGCCTCCTAGGCTCAAGCGGTTCTCCTACCTCAACCTCCCAAGTAGCTGAGATTACAGGCATAGGCCACCACGCTTGCTAATTTTTGTATTTTTAGTAGAGATGGGGTTTCTACATGTTGATCAGGCTGGTCTCAAACTCCTGACCTAAGGTGATCTGCCCGTCTCGGCCTCCCAAAGTGCTGGGATTACAGGTGTGAGCCACCATGCCTGGCCCAAAAGTTAAACATAAATTTTTGACTGTGTGATTGTGGTACTCCAACCCCTGCTTTGTTCAAGGGTCAGTTGTATATATATGATATAGCCATTTAACCCTTTCTCAAAACAATACATTAAGAATTGGGATAATAGGGATGTAGGAACTGAATTACATAATGAAATAAGGTTACTCTGGTTCAGGAAAGCATTTACTGCCTATATTCCTGCATTCATTTTCTTCTCTGCGTCAGGATTTCAATGAAATAGCAAAAGTAATATACTAACCTGAAAAACTATACACATTTCTCCTAGTATAAAAATGAAATTGTCAGCCGGGTATGGTGGTTCACTCCTGTTCCCAGCACTTTGGGAGGCCGAGGTGGGCGGATCACGAGTTCAGGAGATCGAGACCATCCTGACTAATGTGGTGAAACCCTGTCTGTACTAAAAATACAGAAAATTAGCCGGGTGTGGTGGCGAGCACCTGTAGTCCCAGGTACTCGGGAGGCTGAGGCAGGAGAATGGCATGATCCTGGGAAGCGGAGCTTGCAGTGAGCCGACATCACGCCACTGCACTCCAGCCTGGGGGACAGAGCGAGACTCCATCTGAAAAAAAAAAAGTCATACAGTAGTAATATAATATTTGTAATTATCATTTTTATCATTCCAGTATGAATCATATAAGCATAAATGCTGTGATTTTGGCTTCCTAAAATTTTAAAATAAAAAAAATTGAAACTACTTTTTACATCAGAAAGTAAAAGCATCTGAATTATTATTATTATTATTATTATTATTATTATTATTATTTATTTGCTTAGCTAAGCCCTAATGTTGGTTTTCTCACTGGCCAGTCACTGAAATAGATTATAGTTTGGCAAGGTGCTTTGAGGTCTGTGGGTGAAATTGATTAGGAAAAGAGTATTGCAAATTCCACAGTCTTTTAAGGAATTTTATGGTGATAAGTACTAAAGCTTAAGTACTTTCAGGCTTTTCCATGGAGTTCAATGACAGAACTCTGAGAACTGAGATGAATGAAGCAAATATTTTAAATTTGTGGCAAATGCTACATTATCTCAGAAATATTACCTGGTTAATGACCTCTTCTGCTCGTCAATAGGTATGTGCATTCTAGCTTTCCTTTAAAGTAAATGTAACCTTTTTATCAGTGATAACATATGTGCCATTTCTTCACAACTATCTCAATTTACTTCCATAAGGAGTTTCATACTAATAAATCTCTTGTATTTTTCACGTTAATTAAAAACAGTAACAGCAGCAACAAAACAACATATAAAACAACACAAAGCAAAACAACATTCCCATGGTTCTTTCTGTTTATGGTATATAGACAAAAAATATTTATTATCTGAATGATATTTTTATAAGGAATATTGTTATTATTAGCTTAAAATATACAATTTTATATAAAATGTTTTGGAAATCTTTATAAGCTGTACACCACAGGGACAACTACAATTTAAAAACAGTGTTCCAGAAAGTGGCTTTCTCAGAATAGCTTATGTAAGCAAGTGCTAAGAATTTGAAGATGAGTAAATTGCTAAATGCCTTACTTAAAATCAGTGCCTTTAAGAGTTATAGCTAAATATCAAAATCTATTGGCCTTAGAGTGAGGTAGTATATGTATTCAACATCTTTTTGGATTAGATAGTTCTGACTAAACAGAAAATAGTGGAGTAGAAGCGGCAGCAGTAACAAATCTTTCACTCATTTATTCTCTGGGAAACAATGCTGAGTAACAACTCATGAAACACATATCATGAGTAATCACTAAATTAGCAAATTTGTGTGATGCTCAGGTTTTTAAAGTGCTGCTACCTAAAAGTAAATATAGTAGTATAATATCTACTATTTTACAGTAATTTTATCTCAAAAAATCAAAACACACATATTTTTTAAAAACTTGGGTGCCACAAAAACCTTTCTGTAATATTGATTCAAATAAGTACCTTAAAGAGAGTGTATTCATTTATTCTTGTAGGCGAGTACTGAACTCACAAATATGTCCATGGGTTAATTCCAGGAAGCTTTGGATATGATGCTTTATGTGGCAAAAGGGACTTTGCAGATGTAATTAGGGTTGAAGGTGTTACAATAGGAGAATTTGCCTGGATTGTACAGTTGGCTCAATCTAATCACACAAGCCGTTAAGAGCAGCTGAAAAAGAAGAAAATTAGTGATATGCAGCAAAAGAGGATTCTGAAGAGATGTAGTCAACAGGGGAGGCAAAGAGACTCCATGTGCTGGTTCTGAGAAGGAGAGGGCCAAATGCAAGAAACAGAAAGTGTCCTTTAGATCCTAAAGTTGGCCAATGGCTGAAAGCTAGGAAGGAAATGAGGATCTCAGTCTTTCAACTTCAAGAACTGAGTTCTGTCAACTATCTAAATGAGCTTGGAAGCACATGAACCAATCAGGTTGGCACATACAATTAATCAATCACAAGTCTATACCTTGTCAATTTAGCCTCTGTCTTAGTTCACAGGTGCTTCTATAACAAGAAACATGAGACTGGGTAATGTATGAATAACAGAAGTTTATTTCCTACCATTCTGGAGCCTGGGTAGTCTGAGATTAAGGTGCAAACAGGCTTAATGTCTGGCGAAAGCCTGTTCCTTGTAAAAGTTATAAGCAAGAGGGGATAAAAGGGCAAAAAGGGTCTACCTAGTTCTCTCCAGCTCTTTCATAAGGTCCCTAATCCCATTCATGAGGACAAAGTTCTCATGACTTAATTATTTCCTAACGGACGCATATCTTAATACTATCGCATTGGCAATTCAAATTCAGCACATAAAATTTGTATGACATCCTTTTCAAAGCCGCTCCCATTCTTGTCTCCTTAAATAATACATAATTTCTAAATAAAGACAATGACAAGGTTATAATTCTGCCTAACATGGTACAACTATCCTGTCAACAGCCTAAACATACTAATCCCTTCTCCTAGAAGAGAAAACAAGATATTTGATATTTACTCTTCTCCTTGATATCCTATAACTTAAATACTATAATAAAGGTAATAATGCTCAAATACTATGATATAAAGTCAGTACACCTTATGTTATGTGATAAGGGAAAAAGAGAAGAAAGAAAGCAAAGATATTGCACAATTACAAACACAAAGGTATTCATAACAAGATAAGAAAGAAATATTCATACAATTACAGTTATAGCTGAAATTGTACTACATTATTCCACTACCCATCTGTATTCCCTTTGCTTTTAGCATGCACCTCAACTGGTCATGGTTCTTCAACTGGTTGAATGATCTAAACCTTTAATCCTGAAGATCCTGGCCACTAGTAATCCTGCTTGGACTGGGTTGTTGTTTTCCATTGATCTTAACTACAGGACATGGTTATACTTACAGATACCTTAAGGGATATCCTGTATTGCAGACATATTTTTTCTTACTACCTTTGTGGAATAATTTCCCCTTGGTACTCAGGGCTCATTTACCCAGCCACTTCATGAGACTTATTTGTGTCTTCAGAACCTTTCACTTCACATATGTGCCACTTCCATTTGATGATGGAGTGCTGCTGTGCAGACTCAACTTATGGCCTAATGAGTTAAATAACATCAAATTCATGATGGGCAGTTCAGGTTATATGGTAAGTTGGTGACCCATAGTCAGGGGTTCAGTCTCTACTCAGATTCAGTAACAGGTGAAGAGCTGTTCTTTGAAAGAAAATTAGTTATATGCAGAAAATGTCAGAGCTTCGCCCCTCAATTTTAAGGGTCTATGCTGCAACCCAAAAATAGGGACCTGCAAAGGCGCCAAACAGCATCCCTATACATCACTGACATTCCAAACCCCATTGTATCTGCTGTGTTATATGGCCCAAGTGGCAGATCAGCTTGCACAGCAGCTGTACCTGTCACACTGCCTTCTCCTATTCAGAGTCCCACTAAAGACTAGTACATTTTTGGGTCACTTGGTAAATGGCCTGGAGTAGTGCACTAGGAATACATTGCCTCCAAAATCAAAAGAGGCTAGGTGTCATGCCTCTTTTTTTTTGGTTGTAGAAGGAGTCAGATATAACCATTTATTCTTTACTTTAGAAGGATATTACAACATGCCCCACATCATTGAACCCCTAGAAATTTCACTAAAATAGAAGGTGCCTGAATTTTTGTGATGTTTCCCACCCTCTGACACATAAATGTCCACCATTAAGTTGACAGTAGTTGCTATTTCCTGCTCACTAGGTTCAAGCAGCGTAATGCCATCAATGTAACAAATCATCCTGATATCTTGTGGAAGGAAAAAGCAATCAAGATCCTTATGAATCAAATTATAGGGCTGGAAAAATGCTTTCAGCTTTTGCCCACTCTCACCACTCTCTCAACCCTTTTATTCAACTTAGTGCTGGTAGTCCTAGCCAAAGCAATCTGGGAAGAGAAAGAAATAAACGGCATCCAAATAAGAGGAAAGCAAATCAAAGTATCCTGTTTGCAGAAGATATGATGCTATACCTAGAAAATCCCATAGTCTCTGCCCAAAAGCCCGTTGGTCTGATAAACAACTTTAGTGAAGTTTCAGGATACAAAATCAATGTGTATAAGTCAGTAGCATTCCTGTATACCAAAAACATTTAAGTTGAGAGCCAAATCAAGAATGCAATCCTATTCACAGTTAGCTGTAAAAAGAATAAAATGCCTAGCAATGCAGCTAGCCAGGGAGGTGAAACATCACTAGAAAATCATTGCTCAAACAATGCTAAAAGAAATCAGAGATGTCATACACAATGGAAAGCAATCCATGCACATGGATAGGAAGAATCAAGATTGTTGAAGTGGCCATACTACCTAAACAATTTACATATTCAATGCTATTCCTCCGAAACTACCAATGACATTCTTCACAGAATTAGAAAAAAAAAAAAAAAACTTTTAAAATATACATAGAAACAAAAAATAGCCCACATAGCCTAGGCAATATTAAGCAAAAAGAAAAAAGTTGGAGGCATCACATTAGCTAACATCAAACGATACTACAAGGCTATACTAACCAAAACAACATGGTACAAAAATAGACATGTAGAAAAGTAGAACATAATAGAAGGCCCAGAAATAATAATGCATACCTACAACCATCTGATCTTTGACAAAGTTGACAAAAAGAAGCAATGGGGCAAGGACTTATTATTCAATTAAGTGGCACTGGGAAACTAGCTAGCCATATGCAGAAGATTAAAATTGACCCCCTTCCTTATATCATATACAAAAATCAACTCAAGATGGATTAAACTTAAATGTAAACCCTAAAACTCTTAAAACCTTGGAAGATAACAGAAAATACAATTCTGAACATAGGACCTGGGAAAGATTTCATGAGGAAGATGCCAAAAACAATTACAACAAAAACAAAAATTGACAAATGGAAGCTAATTAAAGAGCTTCTGTACAGTTAAAAAAAACTCTCAACAAAACAGACAAGGTTCAGAATGGGAGAAAATATTTTCATACTATGCATCTGCATCTGACAAAGGTTTAATATCCAGAATGTGTAAAGATCCTAAACAAATTAACAAGGAAAAACCAAACAACCCTATTAAAAAGTGGGCAAAGGACATGAATACACTTTTCACAAGAAGACATACATGTGGCTAGCATGCATATGAAAAAATGCTCCAATATCACTGTTACAGAAATGCAAATCAAAACCACAGTGAGATATCATCTCATACCAGTCAGAATGGCTATTATTACAAAGTTGAAAAATAATAGATGGTGGTGGGTTTGCAGAGAAAAAGGGACACATACATTGCTGGTGGAAATGTAAATAAGCCATTGTGGAAAGCAGTTTGGCAATTTCACAAAGAAGTTTAAACAGAGCTACCATTTGACCCAGCAGTCTTATTATTGGGAATATAACCCAAAGGAATATAAATTGTTCTACTGTAAAGATGGATGGACTTGTATATTCATTGTAGCACTATTTGCAATATCAAAAATATGGAATTAATGTAAATGACCAGCAAAAGTAGACTGGATAAAAATGTGAGATACACACACACACACACACACACACACACACACACCATGGAATACTACATAATCATAAAAGAAATGAGAGTACGTTTTTGGCAGCAATATGGATGGAGCTGGAGGCCACAATCCTAAGTGAACTAACAAAGGAACTGAAAACAAAACACTGCATATTCTCACTAAACATTCAGTGTATATGGACACCATTGCCTACTTGAAAGTGGAAGGTGGGAGGAGAATGAGTATCAAAAAACAATCAAGTGCTATGCTTATTACCTGGGTGACAAAATAATCTGTACCAAACCTCAGTGACAGGCAATTTACCTATATAACAAACCTGCACATGTACCCCTGAACCTAACATAAAAGTTTTAAAAAGTATAGCACAGTTACATACAATACATAATAATTGATAATGATGTAATAAATAACTATAATTTCAAAAACCTTAACACTACAAATAGTAATCATAGCCTTCCTTACAGTTTGGCATATAAATATATTAGAGAATGGATAATAAAAACATTCTGTAAAATTTATGATATATGATATCATATATTTTTTAATGATCAGTGCTGCAATTTTTGTGAAGATTGTTATAAACTTTCTAAATTCAGGAATTTGTATTTGAATTTAGTGGAGAAATATGCTTCTATATATTCTCATAAGAATTTCCAAGGGCCTCCTGAGTGGAGGTTCTAACTGAAATTTTAAGCAGTCATACAGCTATGATACAGTATTGTTTTATAAAATTGCATAGAAATCAATATGGTACTCACTGAATAGTAACCACCAAAAGCACAAGTAAAGTGACTTTCATCATCTTTGTTCTTTGTTAGACAAAGCCACACCTCATTAGGGACTAGGTTTATTTGTAATGAATTTGCTTGACCCAGATGGTGAAATCTAAATGTAATTGCAGTATCAGCCCAAATTACCTCATGCTGCTGTGGGTGACTCACATGTGCTGTACTACACACAGTTAACAAGAATAAGCATTACTGAGTTCAAACATTTTCTAAAGATTTGAGCACATGGGGTACAATGTGGACCTGGATTCACAAAGGATGTTCATTAGAACCATTGAACATTTTGCACAAGTTAAGAATTTTGGTGCTGGGCCTGTGGTGTTCATGTTACTATAGCAGTACTGTTGTCACTAATCATAACCAATCCATGTCTGACCTTTAGTGTTCAATTGTACTCACCCACCTAAAAGAGATTTAATCAAGATTTATCGGTTCATTTTTGTAAGACACTTTTAAGTTAAAACTGAAATGTAAGGTTCAATTATTAATATATCTTTTTTCAGTGTACCTTAAAAATATCTGTGTGACAAAAGTTCATATATCCCAGAGAATCACTTAAAATGTGGCATCTTTGATACTAATGCTTTTTTGGTTTCCCTTTCAAGCAAATATCTTCAAAAGAAGAGTTCTGTATTTTCTTGCCCTATAATTTATCTCAACTTTGCTCTCAATACCTTTTTATCCTGCTTTTCTTTATTAGAAGAAATACAAAAATACACTTTTGAAAAAGATAGTGGCTGATTCCACTTTTAGAGAACAAATAGAAAATTTTAAATGCTTGCCATTAAATATAAGTTTTGATTGAAACTATAAGTGTAGTCCTTTATTCCTAGAAAAAGTACATCTTCTTAGTAAATTACTGGTGACACTGATAAGTTCTATAGTGAAAAACAATCTGTAACTTAAATGAAATGGCAGTTTATTTACCTAATAGGAATAGAGTTGAAGAAAAATTGTTTCAAAATCTAGCATTTAAATTTAATTAAGCTCTGTAATGTTTAATGTGCTAATATTTGTCCTTGAAACTTGTATACAACTTCTGAGCATATGGCTATAGTTTATTTAAACTAGTAGTAACATTAAAAGTTTTCTTCATTGTCTGTAGATACACATAAAAAGTAAATCAATTGGCATCAGTAAGATGACCAACTAAAGTTGTCTGGTGCTCATCCCTTGCTCCCAACAAAAAAAGTGTCTAAAACAATAAATAAGCAGCTATATTTCAACTGGCTTACCTGAGGAACCATGCTGGGGAGTATGAGGGCGCAGCAACATCTCTGAGGATCATGGAAGCCCAGCGTAGTTTCATAGAGAAAGGAGTGAGGTATTTTGCCTCACTCAATCTCCCCTGATGGGATCAGCTTGGAGTAGGAGGGGAGGGTGCAGGGAAGGAACATTTTCTTATGGGAAAAAGATTAAGTGGAAATCCCATTTACCTTTACAAATGCCAACAATTCTTGCTACAGAAAAGTCGTAGTCCTCACAGGCCCTGAATCCAGTTTGAAAAGTTCATGCAACTGCATTGCCCAGAGTAAGAGCCAACTTGAGCAAACACATCCCTGCAAACTAAGCTGCTATAGCACAGTGCATCTTGGAAACCAAACCCACTGCTAAAGTGTGTTCTGCCCTGGAGACCAGTAGTGACTGACTGTCTTTCTGCCCCAGTCTCAGTCATGATTCTACCATTTTCACAGAGGTACCTGCAGCACCACTATCTCAACTATTATAAATTGATTTTTTTGATGTGCTTTTAAAATTATTCGTTAATAGTGTATAGTAATACTACTACTTTTTGTATGTTGATTTTGTATCCTGCAATGTTACTGACTTTATTTATTAATTCTAACTGGTTTTGGTGGCATCTTTAGGGTTTTCTATATATAATATCATGTGATCTGCCAACAGAGAATTTTATTTCCTCTTTCCAATTTGGATGCCTTTTATTTTTTATGTTCTCTTAACTAATTCCTCTGGCTAGGCCTTCTAGCACTATGTTAAAGAAAAGTGGTCAAAGTGTTATCCTTGCCTTGTTGACAGAATGCAAATCAGACCATCTTAAAGATTAACATCAGCTACATGTCCAGCTATATTAGTCAGGGTTCTCCAGAGGGACATAACTATTAGGACATATGTGTATATAAAAGGGAGTTTATTAAGAAGAATTGGCTCACACGGTCACAAGGTGAAGTCCCATAATAGGCTGTCTGCAAGCTGAGGAGCAAGGAAACCAGTAGTGGCTCAACCAGTAGTGGCTCAGAACGAGTCCAAAAGCCTCAAAATTAGGGAAGCTTGACAGTGCAGCCTTTAGTTTGTGGCCAATGGCCCAACAGTCTCTGGCGAACCACTGGTGTAAGTCCAAGAATGCAAAGGCTGAGAAACTAACCCAGAAATACTTTAATGAATACTTTCTATTGTAATTGGTTGTTATATTCTTATTTAGATTTTTAAATTCAGCGTATAATGGCTATCGTTTATATTTTGTGTAGTGCGGATTTTGGCACCAGTAATCTATTTTATTGTTTCACAATACTTAATGATGGTTAGGTATTGATAAAAAAATACATTTATTGCATTTTACTCATTTTGGGGAAAATGGCAGGAGAAAAGAAAAATAAAGTTATTATGTTGGTAATGATAAATATTTTTGTTAGGTATTTTTAGTATTGCCTTCCTCCTAGTCATAGAGTTAGTTTCTGTCACCAGCCACCTTATATTTGGGTAGAGTTAAAGGTATGCTTGAGCTCATGATTTGTGAGTCGAAGCGATGTGAGTCATTTCAGGCTGGAGACTTTAATTTCCAGTGGGAGGAACACCAGAACTATCTTTTCTTTTGATATCATACTTGCTCAAAGGGCTTACTTCCAGAGTAAGAAGATGTATATCAGAGTCTCCAGCAAATCCAAAACAGACATGTAATGTTATCAAGAAAGTAAACTTTGTTTTAAGCCAATGCAATTTTTAAGAGTGTTATCTCAGCATAACCTAGCCTGTCTACTGATTTGTACTGAAATTGGCATTGTCATAACAAAAACACCCTAAAAGATACAGCATTGGCTGAAAGATTGGCAATGAGCAGTAAATGATGTTCTTGCAAAAACAAAAGAATAGTCATATATGTTATACAGTTAAGCAATATTTGGTCACTTGTAATAACATGGGAGACTGTTAACAAAGTCAATAAATTTCTACCTCCATGGGAAGAGCTTGAAAACCAGAAAGTTAATTTTAGGTATTCATTGCTAATTGAACCTGTAAAAAAAATTACAAGCTTTACATGAATTATCTAGAGCTCAAAGAAATGTCAATGAAAGTCTCAATTTCAGAAATGTGGTGCTGGTAGGAGAAGTCTAGAAATTATGAGACATTACAAGTTGAAAAAGAGAACAGCTTTCAATTTTACAAAATAAAATTAAAAAGTATTTTAAATGTCAAAGGCTCATGTCCAATCATTGACAAACATCAAATCAAGGATATACCAGTCATCACTCCTATTTTTTAAATCTCAGAATATTTTAAGGATAAATATATATGACCAAATATGAGTAAGATGGCCTTAATGTTTTCCTTGGATTGATTATATTTTAGACAAAATTTTGTTTCTGTTTTTTGTTTGTTTTTTGTTTTTTCTGACTGGGTCCCTGACATTTCTTAGAGCGCTTATTTTAGAAAACTTACAAGTTCTTTCTCTACACCTTTGAGATGTATATCTTCTCCAAACCTCTTGCTGGTCTTGTTGCCCAGGAATGCATTCCTCAAAGACATGGGAACTATCCCATGTAATCATCAAGAAATATAGGGGTCCTATCTTCTAGTCTCAGTGTGAGGGTAGGAGCCTAAATATGTTAAGCACCAATCAGCGAACAATGATGATCTAATCACATTTAGTAACCTCCCCCTACTATCGTCCAGTACTTTTCTGCTAGCTCAACCCAGTGCTTAAAGACTCTCTTGCTCTTTATCTCAACAGAGTTGAGCTCAATCTCTGTCTCCTAGACCTTCAAGGCCTGAGACTTGCAACGTCTGAAGCCATTGGCCTCTTTTAGCCATGGCTGAAGCTGGAGTGACTGGGTTACAGGGTGCCATGTCCTGAGACTGCGCAGAGCAGCAGGGCTCTGGGTCTGGCCAAGAAAACCATTTTGCCTCTGGTCCTGTGATGGAAGGGGCTGCCACCAACATCTCTGGCATGCCCTGGAGATACTTTCCCAATTGTCTTGGTTATTAACATTTGACTGCTCATTATTTATGCAAATTTCAGCATCCAGCTTGAATGTCTCCCCAGAAAATGGGTATTTCTCTTCTATCTCATCATCAGGCTGTAAACTTTCCATGCTTTTATGCTCCGCTTCCCTGTTAAACATAAGTTCCATTTTCAGATAATCTATCTCATGTTCAAAGTCCCACAGATCTCTAAGGCAGTGGCGAAATGCTGCCAGTCGCTTTGCTAAAGCATAGCAACAATGACTTTGCTCCAGTTCCTGATAAGTTCCCCATCTCCATCTGAGACCTTCTCAGCCTGGACTTCATTGTCCATATCACCATTAGCATTTTGGTCAAAACCATTCAACAAGTCTCTAAGAAGCTCCAAACTTTCCCAAATCTTCCTGCCTTCTAAGCCCTCCGAAATGTTGCAACCACTGCCTATTACCAGTTCTAAAGTTGCTTCCACATTTTCAAGCATCTTTATAGCGGTGCCCCACCACCTCAGTACCAATTTATTACATTAATTAAATAAATATCTGAGACTGGGTAATTTATCAGGGAAAGACGTTTAATTGACTCACAGTTTCACATGGCTGGGGAGGCCTCAGGAAACTTACAATCATGGTAGGAAGGGAAGCAGTCATCTTCTTTGCAAGGCAGCAGAAGAGAGAATCATGTGAAGGAGGAAGTGTCAAACACTTATAAAACCATCAGATTTTGTAAGAACTCACTCACTATCATGAGAAAGGCACGGGGGAAACTGACACCATGATCCAATCACCTCCCTCCCTCGACATGTGGTGATTACAATTCAGGATGAGATTTGGGTGGGGACACAGAGCCAAATCATATTACCATCCAATATGGATATTTTTGGTGTGAGGTGGACAAGAGAATTCCAATCTTAGGATCTGGAAAATTCTGGTGAAGTGAGTAATAGCTCACTAAAATGAATGGTGATATAAGTAAAGAAATTCAGAGACATTTCCAAGTTTCTTTTTTACCTGAATATAGATATAGTTGAGAAGATGTGTCTCTAATCCAACATATTGGAGGATTGGTAGTACAATGATCATTTGCTAACTTTTTCTTTGCCTGTATCAAAATTCCCTTCTTTATTTTTAGGAATAGTCAATTTCATGACTATCTGCCTTTGAAAATTAAATAAAAGAAGGCATAATAGAAAGCTTTTATCTGCATCTCTGGATACTGAAACATGGGGACTTTACTTAGACTTGACCAACTGGATGCCCAGCTGGGACTTTGTTAAGCAAGTGATGCAAAGGTATAAAAACAGAAAAGAGATGGGTGGTCATGTTTGATTCTCACTGGTGATGGTATTACTAGGCAATAATGGTGGGGGCAGGCCAAACTTTCTTGGTGCTATTCATACTTTGATTTGTATCCAGTGGTGGCATCTGTCCAGTTAATCAGTCAGCTCTGTTGCCAGCAACTAAGAAACCCTAATGATATAGTACATATTAAAAGGAAATTTAGAAAGTATATAACAAAAAGAAATTTGGAAAGACATACAAGAGTAGTTGTGAACATTGTCGCACAATCTGGATTCCTTAACTTTACAAACAGCTCTAAAACATCTATGATAACTAGTCTATAGGAGTTCAGTGAAAGCTCACGTCTCACTACATGACAGCTATAATTGCATGCTAAGTCACATCCAGTTGTTTAAAAACCTGATGATCTACTGTATAAATACCATTCAAAGACTGATAAATCTTTTACTTCTTTCAGGATGTCATCACATAATGGAGTTGGATTTCAGCTTGATTTTGTTTCATTTTAGGTAGTTTGCTATTTCTGGTAGTAAATTTTAAATTATAGATATTTGTTAGGATAATGCTAGCTTCTGTAACAAAATCACATGCAGTTGCAATAAGATAGAAGTTTATTTTTCATTGACATAAATTTCAAAGTTTGTGATCCTGATAAGAGTGCGTCTGTCTTCCAAAGAGTGATTCAGGGATCCTGAATTTTTTCTTCTGGGCTCTCTCTTTTTCAACGCCCATCCAGGTTAAGGAAAAATAATTGTAAGTCATAACACATGGAAAGCTTTTATATTTAAGACCTGGACACAATACAAGCTAATATTCTACTAGCCATATTGTAGGCTTATGACCCCATCTAACTGCAAAATGGTTGAGAAATATAATTTAGTTGTGTTCTCAGAAAGAAAAGAAGACTGGTTTGAAGAAGAGCCTACCAGTATACATCACGTATTGATTCTATGACAGTCTCTTACTCACCCTATAGTCAGAATGAGCAATTAAAAATGCAAATACACACATGTAACTCTCTAAACCTAAAGGATTTTCTTTTATTCCACTGCCTTCCACATAAATTCTAAGCTCAATAACATTATATAAAATTCACTAAGTCAAGATTCTTCTAATTTCTTTAACCTTGATCGTGAGTGTATAGGAAACTTCAGCCATGCAAAACTGACTCTACAAATTTGCAACCTATGTTCTCAAACCTGGCCTACTGTATATAATATTACTTCTATCTGAAATGACTTGATATTCCGTATTATCTGATTAACTTCAATTTGTTCTTCGTATCTTAATTCAGAATCATGTAATCTAGCAAACATACCTTCCTTTTCTATTGCACCCATACAATTTACACCACATTATACAATTGTCCCTGTGATGAGATAGAATGATTACTTTATGAATATACATGAGCTTTCTCTTCTTCCTATCAAAGAGGATTCTCAGTTTATGTCAATTTCCCTTGCTCCTCTCTGAGATAGAATGTTACCAATAATAGCTCTATAGGCTTTTGTCAATAAAGTCAGAAGTATGTGGGAGAGTTGGGCAGGAAAAATGCCAAATGGATAGATTCTTCCAAAATTATCAGAGAGAAAGGAAGATAATATCATCACTCAAATGCCAATAGGTGATAGATAGAAGACATAGCATGTAATAAAAGCAGCAAATGTGAAAGGTTAGGGAAGATATGGAGGCAAGAAAATAATTATGAACTTGATATATGAGGAAAGAGAAACCTTGAAGAGATGAGGGCTTTAGAAGGAAAGATATTGGTGTTCCCCATGTTTGTGGAGGTTTCTTCAAGAACATGGAAGGGAAGTAAGTATGAGAATCAAGTTAGTATAGTGTTCCTTTTAAAGAGGAACCATTCTGCAACTGATCTACACATGGAATGTTACTTTGCTTGGGAGCATTAAGGAGAGCTATAAGAAAGATTGAAACTAGATTCCCCAAACTAGCTTTACGTATAATATTGCTGATGTTTAGCTAATTCTAATGTATATTTTCCATCTGGATTAGAAATAATGGGGTACAATTTGTGACTCAGCATCATCTTTAAATCCAAACAAGTGAAAACTCAGACTCTTAAGTAATTAATTATAACTATGGAAAGACTTTCTGTTTCCATCTAACTCTAAAGCCCTCCTTTATTTCTAAATCAAATGCAGTTAATTTTATGATACATCTCTCGTTGTCTAACATCTTTCATTTAAGGAACTAAAAATTTGTATGGAGATAAGGTCTCTCCTAATGTTAATCTGAGAAAATTGGGCATGGCCTTCTAGACTGAGAGAAGAGTGTGGCTGAATAATAAACCTCGTTCTTTCAGGCCTTGATTCTCTCTCTCATGTTTATAGAATCTCTAATAGTAACTATTATTTGCAATGCTTTTGTAATGTATTCTGCCATGTTAATTCTATTTCCCAGTAAATATTATTATAATACAAGGTTAAATTTTTATGAGTGTGATGAAATGTGTTTTTTTTTATTAGCATGACAATATAGTCTACTTAAGAAAGAAGATGGTTTATTTCCCTTCTTGTCTTGGACATAGCCAAAGCTTCAAATCTAAAGTATGAAATGCATAACTTTCATGTTATAGATCACATGAAATGAAAAATTTGTCTGGCTATTACTCACTTTCCAATTTCTGATTTTTCCATCTAAGAATTTGAACAGCATCTTGAGTATGAATTGATATATAATTGAAAAAGAAACAAGAGCCTTCTTTTCCTATTCAGAGCCTCTGATTTTGTATATAATATAATCTTAAGTTATTTCTCATTAGCATAAAGCCAATATTCAAAATCTTATTTATTGAGATAAGTTACTAGTTTAGATGATTAGCTAACAAGGAAATAAAAAATACGAGAAAATTCATTTTATTAACTACTGACTTTTTTGAAAATAATTATGAGAAAACTATAGAGAATCACTACCTTGTCATCAATCACCTGAGTTTGATCTGAGACTATAATGATGACATTATTTGGTGCTATAAGCTAATAAAAGAAGAAGTTTATATATACGTATATGTTTACGTGTGTATATACATATATATGTTTATGTGTGTATATACATATATATTTTAAGAACCTCTCCAGCAAATTTTTTGACATTCCCATATTCTCTAATATGTTTAAGTATTATATAACTGTACAATGTATAATTAATAAAATATTTCTTTTCTATTAAATATGTCTGTTAAAAGCTTTATAGTGCCTCACTCTAGTTGATCTCACGCATTATCAAAATGTTTAAAAAGATTGGAATAACGAGATCTTCCTTTGACTATTTCCTATTTCTTTTAAGTTGTTAAATAAATTCTTTGTATGTCCATTATTATAATATGCCTTATCACAAAAAATAACAAAAATAATTGTTATAGATTTGATGGTTTTTAAAATTTACTTTGAAGAAAATTTAATAATATATTATTAATTAACTTACCCAAATACAATTCCACTGTTAAAAAGAATTACAAAAATTTTATATTAACATCAAAGAGAAAACTGAGAGCTAGTGATATTAGAGTAGTACTATATTCAATAAAATCCAAAGGTTAATTTTTTTTAAAAAAGATAACATGAAAGTGTCTTTCTTTAGTAAATTTTCATAACACTGCTAATGTACAATGAAGCTGCTAAATAGCAGAGCTGAGTACATCTTAGATTGATATTTGCTGGAAAATGGATCATGTACTAAATGAGAAAGTTTATTATGTTCAGGCTTTAACATCAGACAACCTTGGTACTGAGTGTTGGCTTTACCATCTCATTCAGTTTTCATTAATTTAACAAATACTTCCTTGAGCACTGCTATATACATACCATAACCTATAACAGTGGTAATTGAAATGATTGTGAGCAAATCCCAACAAAATTCTTGTTATTTATGTTCTCTAGACATCAGTTTGTCATAAAAACTTTAATTATAATAATTATAGTATATTACGTTTTAAAATAATAAAATTATTCCTTGCATGACTAATCTATTAACATATACAAAATTTTGCTGATAAGAATAATGTTATAGAAAAGGATTTCACACATACTAGACATCAAATACTTGCAGAGTTAAAGTTGAATTACATTTAAACAATGAGACTCAGACCACTCTGCTAAAAATAAGCAATTAAAAATGATTTGCAGTAAAAACAAATGAATTTATTTCCCAAGTCTAATAGTGAATGGACAGCAGAAAAAATACTAGCCTGATATAAGTATAAGTGTATATGCATACATATAGGTGTATTTGTATATATATGTATACAAACATTTATATATATGTTGTATATAGATATATAACTTTTTTACTCCATTTTGATTGTTTTGCATTACACATTTTTTTATGCATGTAAGGTCAGTAGAAAACATCATCCTAAATCAGAGAAGTTAAGAAGTTTGACCAAGAATATGCAATACACACCTAGTGAGTTGTCAGGAATTGAACCTAATTTTAATCTGATTCAAAAGTCCTTGCCTTTTATACTATGCCACTCAAACAGTAATGACAGTTGTGGTATTATTTGGCTTTCAAACACTTGTTGTCACATAGATCCGACATTTGGGAATGGTCTCAAATGGCTGTAAGTACAGTAAGCAACTGGAAATCAACAAGAGGCCATAGGCAAGTACAAAAAATCAATATTAGAAAGGTATGACAAACTGTTCCTATACCTTTATTTAGTTAACTCTTTTCTTCTACTGCCAAACATACCCACTACTAAGGAATTGTACCACTAGCTGACGGCCAAACTTTTCCTCATGGTGTCTTCTGTGTACCTCTCTGAAGTGCTTGTTACATCATATTTCCTTCTTATGGTATGCTTTCCAGTTCATGGCAAACAGAACAACAACACAAGGGCTTAAAAAAAGTGATAAAGGCATTTTAATTACTTAAAAAAAAAAAAGAATCTTCTAAGTGAAAAAAGCCACTGTGATACAACAGAGAACCATAGTCCCTGTCCTCACAAAAGTGACATTGTGGGGGATGTTATATACTAAACAAGTAATTAAAAATGAAGTGGTATGGCCAATAAAAGAGGAATAAATGTAATGAAATGAGGGCATAAAAAGGTACTTAATCTACATTAGGTAGAAAGGCTACATTAGATAAAAAGAATAAATATAAAAGGTTATTAACAATGGGAAGGGGCATGCTGGAGGGAAGGATGTCTCCAGATAAAAAGACATTATGTTCAAAGGCTCTCACAATGAGGAAACAGGACACTGCAGTTAAGATCTAACCCTCTGAGTCCAAGCACTGAGAATGAAGACTTGTGTGTAAAGTTGCAGAAAAAGCAAGAAGCTAGATTATGCAGGACCTTGAAACTATGTTAAAAATTTTGCTCTTACAGGCAAAGTAAATTTATTTCACAGTTTTAAGGATTGTATTAATAAACTTTAAAATAAAATTTTAAAAACCCAACTGCTTTGGTAAATAGTTTGGAGAAATAAATGGTGAATGTGATGGCACCAAGTCAAAGAGTATTGCTTCTTAAGTTTCTTGGGGAGAAATAGTTCTGTACTGTGTGAACATTTTTTAGGGTGAGAGAGCTTAGGAGATTCATGATTTTCAGGTGTGTCAACATAGATACTCTTTTCCCATATGTGAAGGTCACATTTTTTTCATGCAAGGAACCCAGTGATGGCCTAGCATCCAACCATTAGTAAAAATACAAGTGAAGAATTCTAGTTTAAAGTATATAAATACATTCTTACTATACAACCTAAAGTAGTGAGGTTATTTTGGAAAAAAGTGTGAATATAATTATCAGATAGATGAGAAAAAATTTTGGTGGACCATATAGAGCGTTTGTTTTGTAATATCTGTTATCGAAACATAATATTGTATATATTATGGCTTATATATATTTTACAAATAGAATTTTTGAACTTTTTAATTTTAAGATATAAAATAGAGTAATATTTTATAAAATTTTATAAAATATAGTAATATATTTTATATCAAATATGTCTCAAACTTTTTATTTTAAGATAATTGTAGATTCACATGCAATCATATGGAATAAGACATATCTGCTATAGTCTTTGTCTTATTTTCCCTAATGGTAAAATCTTGCATAAGTATAATGCAATATCACACAAAACAAAATGGCATTGACACAACCTATCTACCTGCTCAGATTTCACCAGTTTCACTTGCTCTCTTTTGTATGTGCATGTACACACATTTAGTTCTAGGCAACACGTAACATTCATGACACAAAATTTTTTACAAGTATTGGTGTAACAAGCTACATGTGAACTTGATACAAATGTAACTATATGATAAACAAGGATAATTTATAGTATGCATATCTAGGATAAAGGGAAAATCCCAAGTATAATATGCAGAGATAATATTTCAAGATAAATGTCTTTAATTTAAAATGTATGTACAAAAATCTTATTTTAAAGGAAAGATATGAATTATTATCTGTATTTTGGCATCATTATACCTTTTTTTTTTATCATTTTAGAAAATGCTAGCAGGTAAAGATCCACTGATACTTTTTGCTTTCTATCTTAACATCACTGTTTAGATGAGGTTCATATATGAATTCATATTGGATTGTTCACATAAGAGATTTACTTATTTTGTTTTAGTTTTCTCAGATGGAAAAGATTAAAACAATGTAAACTATATTTTGGTAATTAATAAACTTTATTTTTAGTGTAATTTCAGGCTCACAGCAAAATTGAATACAGTGTACAGAGCATTCGCCACACGTATGCAGTCTCTCCCAGTAAATACATCTGGCACCACAGTTGTACCTTTGTTACAATAAAATAACTCACATTCATACATCCTTATCATCCAGAGCCAATAATTTACATTAGGGTTCAGTCTTGATTTGTACATTCTATAGGTTTGAGCAAACATATCCATGTATTCATCATTATTATATTTTACAAAGCAATTTCACTATCCTAAAAATCCTCAGTACCCTGCCTATTTATCCCTCCTTCTCCAAACAACCCTTGGCAACCCCTAATCTTTTTACTGTTTTCACAGTTTTGTCCTTTCTGGAATCTCATATACATGGAATCATACAGTATGTAACTTTTTCAGATTGACTCCTTTGATTTAGTAATATTCATGTAAATTCCCTTTGTCTTTTTATGGCTAGACAGCTCATTTTTTTTAATGCTGAGTAACATTCCACTGTTTGGGTATACCACAGTTTACTTATACATTTGCCTACTGAAGGACATCTCGTTTGGTTACAAATTTGGACAATTGTAAATAAAGCTGCTATTAACATCTGTAGACAGGTTTTTGTGAGGATGTAAGTTTTCAAGTCATTTGGACAAATGCCAAGGAGTGTGATCATTGTATTTTAGGGTAAGAGTATGTTTATATTTGGCAGAAATGGCCAAAGGATCTTCCAAAGTGGCTCTACTATTTTGTATTTCCACCAGCAAATAAGAGCATCTGTTGTTCCATGTCCTCCCCAGCATTTAGTGGTATCAGTTTTCTGGATTTTAGCCATTCTAATATGTATATATTGGTATTTTTAGTTGTTTTAATTTATAATTACTTAATGACATGTAATGTGGAACATGATTTTATATGCTTATTTGCCATCTGTATATCATCTTTGTTGCAGTATCAGTTCAGGTCTTGTGTACATTTTTTAATCAGTTTATTTATTTTCTTATTGTTGAGTTTTAAGAGTTGTTTGTATATTTTAGAAAGCAGGGATTTTTTTTCTCCAATGTGTTTTTTGCAAATATTTTACCTCAGTCTGTGGCTTGTCTTTCCATTCTCTTGACACTGTGTTTTACAGAGCAGGCATTTTTAATTTTAATAAAGTGCTTGTTATCAATTCTTCGTTTCACAGGTTGTATATTGGATGCTGGATCTAAAAAGTCATTGCTATTCCCAGAGTTATTTAGAGTTTTCTCCCTAAATGGGTATTCTGTAGGCAACATACAGTTGAGTCTTGTTTTTTTGGTTCATTCTGACAATCTCTGGTCTATACAAGAGATTTGTATCCAAATGTTTAACTATCTTTGTTTTGTAGACAATGTGTAGAAACCAAACACGCTTTGCATTCATCTCACCTACCATCTTAAATCATAAGGCCAGGAAGTAGCAACATTTTGTTTAGATTAAGGATTTTCAGGACTTAAAATTTAAATTAACCAAGGAAGGGCATAGATCAACATCACTGATTTAAATTCTCCTTAATTGATAAAAAATTAAAAGGTAAATATAATAGTCCATTCTCATATTGCTATAAAGAACTACCTGAGACTGGGTAGTATATAAAGAAAAGAGGTTTAATTTGCCCATAGTTCCACAGGCTGAACAGGAAACATGGCTGGGGAGGCTTCAGGAAACTTACAATTATGGCAGAAGATAAAGGAGAAGCAAGTACATCTTACATGGCTGGAGAAGAAGGAAGAGAGCCAAGTGGGAGGTGATACACATGGTTAAACAACCAGATCTCATGAGAACTCACTCGCTATTAGGAGAACACCGAAAGGTAAATCCACCCCATGATGCAATCACCTCCCACAGGCCCTTCTTCCAACATTCAGGATTACAATTCGACATGAGATTTGAGCAGGGACACAAACTCAAACCATATCAATAAACATTTTAAAATAACATATTTGACTGCATTATCTTAAGTTGATACACTTGGGAAATTCCCATTTATAATACTTTATATTCTAGTACTTACTATGGCATTGTGTAGTTTTGACACAGTAAATACTGTATTGTAACTTTGAGAGGAGAAGGATAAGGAAAATCATCAGATGATCATTATACCTTTCCTTTTGAATAGGCATTGATCAATATTATCTCCATTGGAAAGCTAAAATCATTTTGTGTGTAAAAATTTTCAAACAATATTAAGATATTGGTATCAGAAGACTGTACATAACTTAATACCCAACTTACATGAGTTTGCATGTTGCTTACAATAACCAACAGGATATTTGTTAATGTATTACATAGAATTCTTTATACATGTCTGAATGATCAGATTGATAATATATGTTTGGAGAGAATTTTGGTTGCTATTTATACTTACATCATCCCCTTTCCACATATTTGGGCTTTGTTAGCTGTCAATAAACTAAAGCCTTTTGCAGAAATATGACATCATAGAAACTAAATATACTGAATGTGATTTTCTGTATTATGGATATTGTGCTTGTTTATACATTGTTAGTAATTATGTGTTGCCTACAAAGTAGGTAATAGAGGTAACAGATATAGATTTTTGTTCAAAACAGATGGATAAAAGCCATATAACTCTTAAGGTAAAGGCATCTAGATGTTACTAAGTTAAGAAACTGATTTATAGATATTTTTTTTAGAACACAGAAATGTAAGTCAGGAGAAATACATTATTCATTTCTTCTTATAAGGCTATTTTGCATAACTACTTATAAAATGTTTAAGTTTTCATTGTTACAGGGGAAAATATACTCTTTTTTGAAAATCATGCAATAAAAATGAGTCTATTGACATCAATTTTTGTACAGGAATAGATGCTTCTGCCACTGCTTGAGGTTAAAAGTAGTTTTAAAATGGCACAATTTTTCACATTTCTATTAAATGACGTCAGTATTTTGATATTAACTTTAAGTTGATAAAGTTAAGCTATTTAGTAAATTATGATATTAGTGATTTTTCTTTATTTTTTCCAACTATGGCTGATTACCTCAGTTATAAGATGGAGGAAAAATAATATAAATATTTAACCAAATATAGTTCACTATTTGAATGCTGGTGATTCATATTAGCATTTTTATTGTGACAGTTTCTATAAATAGAATGTTTTAATTACACTTTATTATGAGATTTGAATGACAGTGTAACACTAATAACTATATTTCTCCCCTTCACTGTTAATTCTACCAGCTAATTTTTTCTTGACTTTTTTTGCAATAGAGTGGAACCTGAATCCTCTAGTAGCTTAATAAAAACTGTTTGAATTCAATGGAGGCCTTATAAAGAAACACATTTATCAGAAGAAGTCAGGTAGGAGGCAAACAGACTGAGATCTGGGGATCTTCAAGGACCAAAAACATATCTTACAAAAGTTATATAAAAGTAACAAATACAGTATTTGACAAAAAATCAATGTTTAATAAATATTTAAATAATTGGATATTAAGTGCTCAGAAAATTATTTAATAGAATTGTACAATTAAGGTCTATTGATACCATAATTTGACCTAGATAACTGTCACCAGAGGGATTATGAATCTGAAATCTAAGTAATATGTTTTATAGTTAACTCAAAAATTCTATGGTGCTGTGGCTGATACAGCCAGCAGCGCAGCAGACAGTCCTTTGTAGTCTGTGAAGATGGAGAAGACATACACTTCATTGGTCTCCTAATCCTCCTACTTCTGGTGCTTTAACAAAATTTTTTAAATGCTGAAAATTTTAAGAAATTCTACACCTTTCTTCCCTAGTCCCTCGTGGAATATCTAGTTTCTCAACACAACAATATTAGTTGACCTAAATTGGTGATGGCAAGGAAACAAGCAAGCAAACAAACAAAAACACTAATGGGATGCTTCCAGAAAATAATACATTTATTGTTGATAAACATATTCTGTAAACTCAGAAAGAAATTCTCCTTAAAACTATAAGAAATAGGATGGAGAATCTAAAAATGTTAATACCATAAAGCTGGATTTTAATTAATATAGGATTTTAAGAAAGTTCAATAATAACATGATTAAACAGGGGGTAAGATTAGGACGACACAATGTTTATCAAAGAAATTAACACATTATTTAAGGATTAACAATTACGAACCTGATACTGTGTTGGCTGTTTAAATGAGTATTAGTTCATCTCCATTGATAATAGTAATATAACAATAGTATTGACAGCTTTATTCTAAATTGAAAAATAATATGTGAAAACTATTTCTTGCTTACAGCTATTTGGTTAGTAAGTAGTAAAGCCATGATTTTAATATATATAATCCCTTCAAATTATGTCCAAAATACATCCCTGCACCATGAATATAAAAATATAACTTCATTATAGGTAAAACTTTATTATAGATAAATAAGAGAGGTAGAGAAAATGTGAATATGCTTCTAAGCTACATGAGTTACACACATAGTTACTATTTCTTGTGCTTCTTATTCTTGTGCAGACTTAAAATTTCATCTGGTATCATAGTCCTCATACCTGATGGAATTCCTTTAAGATTTCTTGTACTGAAGTTCTGCTGGTAATGAATTCTTTCAGCTTTTTTAATGTCTGAAAACATCTTCATTCTCCTTTTCTTTGTTGGTGGTTTATGCTTTTATTTAACTAAACGTTTTATTTTGAGATAATTGTAGATTCATACGCAGCTATAAAATGATATAAACAAATTCCATGTATTCTTTATCATGATAAAAGAATAACTTCAGCCAAATTAAATTTTTAGAAGTTTAATTAGGTAATGAATAATTCATGAATTGGCTAACCTCTCTAGCCATTGCAGGCTTTATTATTATTATTATTTTAGTAAACATGAGGTTTCACCGTGTTGGCCAGATTGGTCTCAAACTCCTGACCTCAAGTGATCCTCCTGCCTTGGCCTCCCAAGGTGCTGGGATTACAGGCATGAACCACCGCGCCTGGGCCTTTCTTTTTTTTTAATGCGCCAAAAGTTTCATCATTTTATTCTGTTCGAAGAACTTCCTGTAGCCATTCTTTAACAGTAGGTAGGCTAGAGACACATTCTTTTAACTTTCCTTCATCTGAAAATATCTGTATTTCTCCTCACTGGGTATCCAAACAACAGCTAGATTTAAAACAGAACTTAACTCACAGTCTGCAACAATCAGTCTGGAAGGCTGAATTACAACCTGCAGCAAATGGTGCAGGAAGCCCAACCACAACTTTTGTGGCAAGCAAATCTGAACAGTCAAAACTTTAACAGCAACTGACAGGTTTCCTGATTTTTGCCCTCAATTCTAACTTAGGAACAATTGGAGAAATCCAAATATACCTTCCTAACTAACCAAATAGGATGCCCTGCTCTAGTTAGCCTATCTCCACTTTCCCCATCCCAGCTGCCTCCAACCAAGGGATGTCAGAAACCATCTCTTTTTCCTCCTATAAAGCTTTCCTCCTCCGCTTGGCTTTGAATTTCTGCCAAATCCAAATGAGCTTCTGACTCCTTTGCTATAGCAAACTCTGAATAAATAGGCTTTGCTTATTCTCACTGGGCTGATCATTTATTCAAACTTCATTCTCGAAGTATAGTTCTCACAGATAAGAATTAATAGTGGACAGTTGTGTTTATTTTTTTCCACACTTCAAAAATATTATACCACTTCCTCCATGTTTTCAGATGAGAAAGTTAACTGTCATTTGAATTAGCTTACTCGTGTAGGTAATGTGTTGTTCCTCTTTTGCCACTTTCAAACTTTTAAACTCTTCTTTAATCTTCACATGTTAATTTTGATGCATCTACTGTGGATTTATGTGAGTTTATCCTATTTGTGGTTTTCTCAGCTTCTTTAATCTGTAGGTTTATGTATTTAACCACATTTTGGAAATTTTCAGCTAGTATTTCAGCCACTTTCTATTTCCTCTCCTTCTGAGACTTTGATGGTATGAATGTTAATTTAAAGAAATTATCCTATAGTCCTAGAGGCTCTAATATTTTTTAAGTCTATATCTTCTCTGATGTTCCAGTTGGACAAATTCTATTGATATGTTCTCAAGTTCACTGATTTTATTCTGTATCATTTTTATACCACTACTGAGCTTACCTAGTGAGGGTTCTTTCAGTATAGTGTTTTTCATCTTTACAGTTTCCATTTTATAACTCCAGTGTCTTTGCTGAGATTTCCAATTTTTAAAATTTGTTTCAAGAGAATCTGTAACTTCTCATTAAAATATTTTTTAAGATGACAGTTTTAAATCCCTTGTTAGATAATTCCACCATTTAATTTTTCTCAATGTGCATATCAGTTATTGGTCTTTTCTCATTCCAGTTGTGATTTTTCTTTTGGAATGACAGATGATTTTCTATTTTGTCCTGGACATTTTATCTCTTATGTTAAGAGACTCTGGGTCTTATTTAAATCTTTTCTTTTTTCAGTCAATTAACCTGTGTAAGTTTAATACGTGGGTCTTGGCCTATTTTTGTGGGCTCTGCTTTCAATTATTTTTTAGAGCTTTTTTGTGTGTGTTGTTTTAAAAGCTCTCGGTGTCAACAAATACTGTTCTCTAATGGTCCTGTGGCCGGAGGAGGTGGAAGGAGCTTCCGCAAGCCAGGCTTCCTTATGCCTGTAGATGGAGAAAGGTGGTCTCTGACCCATGAAGATGAAATCTGTTTTCTGAACTGAGCAGTTGTGGCAGTATTTTCTGGCCAAACCAGAGCCACTTTCCTGCTTCGTGTCTCCCAGTGAGTAAAGAGGTACTTCAGTCCTGAGAAGTGTAGAGAACATTCGGGGTCAGATTGCATACTGTGGTAAGATTCCTCTTCCTTGTGTCCCCTGGCCACCGGATGTATCTAAAGTAAGGAGGGCTGTGTCAGACCCATGGAAAGAAAAGACTTTCCAGTCTAGATATTTGTTCTGGTGTGATTTTCCTTGTCAGTTCCCCGCACTGCCTGATGTTTCAACATGAACGAATAGATCCCCAGGCCCAGAGTGGAAACAAAACCGTCTCTTTAGCTACTTAATGTTAGTGGGACTCCCATTAACCACCTTTGCCAATGCTTCTGCACACACTGGATGCTGTTGCTGTCACTGTTCTTTAATCCTGAGAGGAATAAACCTACCTGGCCACCTTCTGTTCAATTGGTGGTCAGGATACGCATTTCTTTTAGAAGCCTGCCTCTAGACTCTCTGTTATTATTGAGTGGGAGCTCATAAAACTTCCTGCTATTACATAGTTTCTCCAGTCCTGGGATCCATTACCAATTGTCTTCTTCTGTCCACCTTTAAGAGCTCTCCTTGGTTGCCTTTTCATTATTTTCATGGCTTGTAGTTGTATTTAGCAGGAAGGAGAAAGGAGGGAGAAATCTATGCCATTTTGCCCATTACCCTCTGTTTTTGTTTGTTTTTTTTGGAATATATTTTCACTGTGTATAGAATTTTAGGTTAACTAATTTTTTTTCCTTCAGATCTTTGTAGATGTTGGTCTTTGTTTCCTTTGTTTCTAATCATAAACCTGTTGTTAAATCTTATCCTTTTTTGTTTGTCATAATGCAATCTTTGCTGCTTTTAACATTTTTATTTATTTTTTAAGGAAGTAATTTATTGTGAGATTTTGGTATAGTTTTTTTGTGTTTCTTTTGTTTGTATGTTGTTGATATTCTTAGATTTATGGCTTCAAAGTTTTATCATATTGGAAATTTTCCACCTATATATTTTTCAAATATTTTTTGTATTACCCTTGTCTTCTTCAGCTACTTCATTTACACTTAATTTAGGCTGCTTGAAGTTGTCCTATTGCTCATTCTTCAGTACTACTGGTTTATTATTTTGTTAATTTTTCTCTTTTTTTACTTTTGGATAGTTTCTTTGGGTATGTCTTTGACTTCAGTAAACATTTCATCTGAATTATTTACTCTGCAGTTAATCCCATCCCATGAAATTTTCATTTTAGGCATTTAGGCATTTCAGGCATTTCTGTTTGTTTCTTTCTTTTTCTGTTCTTTTTTTAAAAATTCTAGATTAGATTTCTTAACCAGTCTCAGATTATATTCTTATATCTGCTAACAAATCCAATTCTGCCCTAAATATATTATCAGTAGAGTTATTTGACATTTCCAGCAAAAATATGCCATCTAATAAAATATCTAAAAGTTAATACAAAAATCTGTACAGATTGCAACTGACAATAGCTTTGAAGGAAAAACAAACAATTGCCACTCTGGGAAATCAATCCTAGAGTTTGCTGCCTATACCTTTGTCTTCTAATGAAACAGCTTCTATTTAAACAAAAAAATTCTCTATCAACATATTAATATTCAAATGATGCATTCATATAGAGAGCTTTCAGTGGCACATATTTGCACTGTTGTCGTACTCCATTTAAATGTATGCTCTAAGCAGCCTTAGGGAAACACCATTTTCCAACATTCTAATTTGCAAGGTTTTCTGAGAGTATGTTTATACATTAAACTGAACATCCCATTACACAGTTTAAAAGTGTTATTAAAAGATGCATGTCCTCAATAAATGAAGTATAATATCCATGGAGGGGGTGGTAAAGAAGAAATAACATTAAAATTATGACTTGATAGTCACAATTCTTGCTATTTCTATATGTTCCATTATATTTTTGGTGCAAGTGTTACCAGAATGTGAAATTATTCTGACTTTTAATTGCTGGGTGGAAAAATAAAAGGATTGGGGAAGAAGTAGAAGAAACATTTACCTTGGACTGATGCCATGATTTAAAAGAGAAGTATTCATTTAATATCTTGAGAATGGGCTCTGCTTTTCAAGTTTATATCAGGGTATATTTGTAAATATAATTCTTCATAATGTGAAACTTGGGCATAATCTTTCTTGACTTTTGGAGCACCTGGAGGAATTTGAGAAGGCATGTCCTTTGAGCTTTTGGAATTATTTAAAATAGCTCTTTGCAATCAGTCTTCAATAAAAAGAATCATTATATTATCACGGGGTGTGATAAAAAATGAAAAGTTGTTATTTTTAAAGCTATTTACTATAGGATGAATTGTCTACATCTAAAAATAAACTGTTGTTTCTTATACACAAATTTCCCCTATGTCACATTACCATACCTTGTTGATACTGCTGAAAGAAGCAATACTGAGGATTTTAATGGTGTTCATAAATGTAGCTTGTGTTTTACTCCTTTAAACATTTTCTTTTGATTATAGCTATGTAATCAAAACATGAAAATAGTAATGAAATAGCTTATTATGTTTTAATGTAGTAAGGTTGTACTATAAGGTTCATTTCTTAAAGGGATTTCTAAAAGGTGAGAGCACTGATATAAGAAATAAATTAAAAGTCATTTCTGGTTTCATAATTCACCAGAATCATTCATTTCCTCCTGAATTCACTTAATATTTTAGGGAACCAAGTGAATTACAAAGTCCCTGGAGATTTCACAGGTTTTCCTGTTACTGTTATAAAATATATGATTTTTCAAACTTAGGGAAAATATGGGATAATTTTAAAACTAGAGAAGCAAAATAATGTTTATGTAGTGTTTCCAAAATGTTTTCTATCTGCTTTTATATCTCAAACATATATTTTAAATTAATTGGGATTCATGTGAAAACAAATATTTTATGCATCTGTACCGTTAGATGACTGTGCATATTTTTTCCTTAGATTTCCCGAGGTAACTTATCATGATGTCATGGACCAGAAGGAATCTTGTCTATTCTCCTATAATCTTAGCTGCTGCAATTTTTTATGAAATACTCTAATACTCCATTGAATGCATTGCCATATGTCTCAGTCTCTGGGGTGGGTGAAACATATGTACAGACATATATACAAATAGTTTCTGTCTAAAGCTTTGGAGATTTTTCTTTCTTGCATTCCAGTTCATCATTTATTTTCCAGGGCAGGATAAAGGAGTTTCCTTTAGATTTCAAGTGATTTTCTGAATTTTAGAATCTTCAATTAAATGAAACCTAATTAATATGCTTTTACAATGTGTTTTATTGTTTTGTTTACTACTTATTCACTTACACTTTGGAGGGTAATAGAAATGGTATAGTACAACCATTGATAATAATCAATTGGTTACTAATAAAATTTGCTTTGACATGTAGGCATGGGTTTGGCCTCAATTTCGGTGGACTTTACTTATATGAAAAATTAAAATGTCTTTTTATTTTAGCCCTATATTATTAATGTATGCCACTTTTCATAAAGGGAGATGGTACAAAGCCAATGCACAATCATTTTTATGTTATATAAAACATATAAATTTGCTAGTTTTCTGGTTTTGACCTTTAAAATACCCAACTGCAGACAAAGAAAAACACATTTTCAAATGAAGAATATATTTTACGTTAATTGTATGTAAATTATAAGGAACTAAAAATTATTTATTTTGTTCATAATTAGTATTCACTCCTAACATTAATGGTTAATGACTTGAACTTATAAGGTAAATTAAGATATAAGCCTTACTATTTATTCATTTTAACAACTCAAGCCTAAAATTTCCTGTCACAATCATTATTTTATTTTTAGAAGCATATCTCTTCAAAAACTATCAAAATAATAGGGACAGGAAGCAGGGAAATTCTGGGCAGAAGAGGGTGGGTCCCCAGCAAGGATCCCACCCTCAACTCTGAACCACAGTCCAAAGGGAGGGACATGCATTCCTGTTTTCCCTCTGCAACATGGCCTTTTCCAAAACCACCCATGGCCCACCCGGCCCCCCATCCTGTGCCCACAAAAACTTAGGCTCCACAGGCAGAGAAAGCAGAGCAGAGGAGAAGCAGCTGGACGTCAGAGACTAGGAGACCTTAGAGAGATGCAGCTTGACCTCAGAGGAAGGGCTTGAAGGTGTTGCTTTGGAGAGGAATCCTACAAGGGATAGCCAGACTCCAGGGGAAGATCAGCTTCCCACTCCATCCACTTTACAGCTCTTCTTCCCACCGAGAGCCACTTTCTTCAGCAATAAAATCTTCCACATTCACCACCCTTCAATTTGTTCGAGCGACCTGACTTTTTCTGGATGCCAAACAAGAGCTTGGGTGCCACAGGTGCGGATGCTAAAGGCTGTCACACTGACCCTCTGCCCTCACTGGCAGACAGCAACCGCCTCAGGTGAAAAGGCAGAGGGCCCACTGAGCTGTTTAACACTTACGCAGTCTGCGTAAGGCCAAGCTTATAAAAGCACTGTAACGCAAGCCCTCTGGAGCTTCAGGGGTCTCAGGTACTCCACCCTAGCTGCTGCCATGGGCAAGAGGGAGTTTTGCTCAGGCTGGCACCCAAAAGCACTCACACCGTTCCTGCACCCTCTCATCTGCATGCTCCCACCCAGAGGGGTTGAGTGTTAGGGGTTCTGGTGAGTGGACTTTGCCTCAGCCACTGCCAAAGTGGCCGGCTAGTCCAAGCGCCCACACTCCAGTTCTCCCTGGCAAAGGGGTCAGGGAAAATTCCCTGCTACAAAAACTCATCAGAAAGAGATAGAGTGACAAAACGTAATTTGGATAATGTAGTGAATATTTTAAAAATATTTCTTATCCAATAATATGATGTTTTATTCTAGAGCATGCTAATTACTATTTTTTAGTATTGTCAGGCAACCTGTGAAAATACTGTACACTTCTGCAAAATTTTTCTTACTGCACTAATTGTTTACTAATTTTGTTTCAGGGCAGGAAATAATTTGTGTTCATTAAATGTCAAATTGATTATTGAATGTTATTCCAAAAAGTTAAATGTGTTCCATCTTGCACATCTATATTTGGAGAATCCTATTTCTTCCCATTGATATTACTAGGTGCTGCCACTGTTATTATTGCAGATATCCTGTCACTACCGTTGGACGAAATTCTATGAGAATATATAATAAATATAATGACGAATGAATCGGTCTTGTGGGACCTTATTCCAAATCCACAGAAAGACTAATGATGTGATTCAGAATGCCATCAACGCAGCTGCTAAATATTATACATAAGAATTGTACTCAACATTGTACATAAGAATAAACACATAAGAATCAGTTTGGCGAAAGTACCACTTCTTTGAGTTTGTAATGCTTAAATTTGGAAAAATATGGAGTCGTTTTAAAACTAACTAGAAGAGCAAAACTGTGTTTATATGATATATAACAGTAAATTTTATCTGTCTGTTTTCATGTGTCAAGCATATATTTTTAAATTAATGGGGATGCATGTGAAAGCAAATAGTTTATTCATCTGTACCCTTACATAATCTTGGATCTCAGTTATTTAGTTTTCCTGAGGAAACCTATCGTGATGTAATGAGCCAGAACTAATTTCATAAGCAAGATAAAATCTCTCCTTTAACCTGCACTGTGTATAACCACCAAAATTAACTTCAAGAGCTCATGAACTTCACAATTGTAATTTCTTCTTAAAAAGATATATACAGTATTCTAAGCAGATGGTGCAATATATTGACCCAAATAAAATAAGTATTTTAATGTGGACAATCAGTGACTAATAAATATATTCTTGGGGGTACTTTGCTTAACTTCACCTTTGACATATATGTAACAAAACGTGATTTCCTAATAGCTTCTAAAATTTTATGCATATTTTGATCACTACAGGTTCTTAAGGTAGATAGGTTGTGCAATTTGTAAGTATATGTTTTATATAATAGATTTTTTATTCTTTATTATGCCACATTGTGTGATGGTTAACTTTATGTTTCAACTTGACTGAATTAAGTAATACCCAGATAGCTGGTGAAGCGTTATTTTCAAATATATCTGTGATGGTGTTTCCAGAAGAGACTAACATTTGAATCAGTGTACTGGGTAAGCAATATCTGCTCTCACCCAATGTGAGTGGGCACCATCCAATCAGTTAAGGGTCTAGATAAGACAAAAAGGCAGAGGAAAGTTGATTCATACTCATTTTTCTGAAGCTGAGACACCCTTCTTCTCCTTCCCTTGGATATCAGAATTCCAACATCTATGACCTCTGGACTCTGGAGTTTGCACCAACCACTACCCAGTTTCTCTGGCTTTGATCTACGACTGAGAGTTATGCCATCATCTTCCTTCTTCCTTGGTTCTGAGGCCTTTGCACCTTGTCTGAGCCATGCTATCAGCTTCTGTGGCTCTCCAGCTTGCAGATGACCTCTCATGGGACTTCTCAACCTTCTTAATTGCATGAAGTAATTCACCTAGTAAATCTCCTCTCATATATCCATCTATAGCTATATCATATCTATCTGTCTATCTATCTATCTATCTATCTATCTATCTATCTATCTATCTATCACTTCTCTCTGTCTCGCTCTCTCTCTCCTATTGTTCTGTCTCTCTGAAGGACCCTGACTAATGGGATCTGGATATTGATGTTCAAACTATTTTTAAACAGTTTGTTCAAGCACTTTGGCAAACTACTTACTTACAAATAACTGTAAAGACAATTTAATAAAATTACTAAACTGTTAACGTTAGTGAGGTGAGATCCAGAGAAGTTATGGGGCTTCCTCTGTTACATAGCTACCTGGGCGGGGGTGGGGAGAGTCCAGTATCAGATCACAGGTTTCCTGATGAATAGGCAAATTTTCTTACACTTATTTCTCACAAGTAGCATTCCCCATAAGGTAAAATTTACTTTTTATAAAATCTCCCATTATTTGCATTTTTAAAGTAATATTTTACTTATATTTAGTGAGATGTATTTTAAAAAAAAACAAAAAACAAAAAACAAAAACAAAAACAAAAAACAAACAAAAAAAAACCTTTGCCTTAATGGAGAAACTGTGCCTGCTAATACAAATAAAAAGGTTTGGAAAGGCTATTTATGTTTTCCCTAAGCAAGTTTAATAGATTTAGTCTCAGTAATTTTTTTTTTTTCTGTAACATAAAACCAATCTCATCTATTCTCGCAAGCCAAATTCTTAACCTCTTTGTAAGCATAAAACCACTGGATGGGTATCTGCTTATTTTCCTTTCTATTCTTTCTTTCAAGCGTCTTGGATAATGAGTTTTCCATTAGATTATAAAATATTGAAGATTTTCATTGTGCTTTGTCTGAACTTTTTCAACTTTTCTTTTGGGATTTCTCAGACACTGTTTTTCTTCTTTTTTTTTTTTTTCCTCTCTTCTAACCGGTCACTTCATAGAGCTCTATTAACAAGTAGGTAAACAGCAACCTAAATACTCTCCCAAATAGATCTGAATTTCATATGTCAACTTCAATTTCACTCACACATATTTTCCCAAAAGCTGTCATGAAGCCAGTCTTACTGCATTACTTAACAGGAATAGGAGTAGGAGTAAAAACAACTTGAGAGATATATTTTATTGGACATTATATGTTGATAAACTATAGGCTGGGAATACTTTATTTCTGAGAAAATAGTAATTATTTTTGTTTTTACTTTTCAAGCAGGGAGTAAAGAACCTAATGTTTATTGAATCTCTAATGCATGTAGAGTTTATGTTATGATTCATACTATGATTTCATTAAGTCCCCCCAAAAACATGGTGAGGTCATTTACATGTAAGAAAACTGAAGCTCAGGTTTTTAAGAAACTTATTGAAGAATACAATCTGGCAAATGACTTACTAGAATGGACAGGAGAGAAACTGTCAAAGGTAAATTGCATTGTGTGATGATCACAAGCTTAATAACCTGTGGAGTGTTTAATTCATCAAAGTTCAGCTTTAGATTGAGATTTATCATCAAGTCTGACAAAGACTTAACTAGAAATGAGAATCAATAGGTTGATAAAATGTAGATCTCATTTGTCAAGAAACTATTACTTTCCACGTTTAAATGGAGAATCAGTTAGCTTAAATTTCTGTCATTATTACCATCATATAGGGATAGATACATTTAGATCAACTAGTAAAAACAACAAAGCATTGGATCTTAGGAGAAAGGCAGATTTACCTACTGACAAGGAGATAGGCTTTGAGGACCAAGGTGAGGCAGAAAGGGTAAATAGTAATCACTAGAACCTAGCATGAATTTTCTTATATAGATGTCATGTTGTACTGACCACATATTGGTTACAAAGAATAAAAGGTGAAAAAAATTCAACAAATGTGAATGATCACTCATTACAAATTGGTAAATAAATAGAAAAAAATGAGTTTATTAAGAACATTTACATAATCTGATTCAGTTGAATAAATATAACTAGGGAGTACTGACTAACAGATTAGACTTAATTTTTCAGGGTAACTCTAACGGGAATTTCCATGACTGTATCTTTGTCCTGCCTTTGTCAGGCTTTCAAAATAAATACATGGACAAATAAATACATATCTCATTAAATCCATAGAAGATATACAATTCGGAAGGAAAACAAGTATATTGGATAATATAATCAGAAACCAAAATATATCATAGAGTCTATAAATAATCTATTCAATCAGTGAGAAAGCATACTAATTAGACTTAAACTTTATTTCTGAACTTTTGCCTTAAGTATATTTATAGAAAAACAATTGAAGACTTGTAAATCTGCAGGCCACTCATATTTTTCTATTTCTGAAGTATATGCCAATCCACACTAAGATCAGAGGGATAAAAATAAATTTTTCTGATATACAAACAATAGAATTTGATAATTTTTCCTTGATTTTGAGTTGCAACTCTTTTAATAAAACTGAAGTTTCCTCATTTGTCCTTGACACTCAACTTGAGAAAATGTACATTGTTATGTGAAGCATTACATCTCTTCTGTAAAATGAGGGAACTAAAGATAAGAGCAGTTAACTATCATATAGAAATTTTGCTTGTGATTGATGTGACAGAATTTTGATTTTAGTTTAAGTTGATTTGGAACCAATATCTGGATTCTACTTGGACTATGTAAGAAACTCAGACTAAACAAAAAATAAGTATTGCAGAGAAAATAAGAGAAAAGTTTAGCTTAATGTGTTGAGAATATTATCTTGTCTTTTGATTGGGAGAAGTATACATCTCTTCATATGTTAAAAAATATTTCTGAGAAGCATTAGCCCTTTACAGCAAAAAACACAAAATAAAAATAAGAAGTCCTTAAGTCTCACTCAAAGAGGCCAATTTTTATTAAAGTCTACAACTCTTTTCCAGAATTACTCCCAGAACTCTGTATCAATATTATCTTTACTCTTCTCCTTTTCCTCTATCTAAACCAAGCATCATCAATTTTATAGGTAAAGACAGAACACTTTTTCTTTGAATGGCATTACTTTTAAAATTTCATCTAATTACAGATTATACGACTTGCCACATGCTGTATTCCACCATTTTAAAATCTACTTTCAATGTGTATAACTATGTTATAATGTCTCATAAAAATAAAAATTTCATATTATTAACTAATATAAATATATATAATTTAGCACTATGAATATTTAAATTATTAGCTAGCATGAAAATCTGTCTTATTTTCTTCTATTGAAAAATATATGCAACATTACAAAAGACAAATAAAAGAACTGCATGTGAATCTCTTTGAAAGTTAAGGAATAGTTTTGTGAGTACATGTTTAGGTGTGTATATATTTATGTTTGTTCATCTATATGTACATGTACAAGCAAATAAAATGTCTGTGAGCAGATAAGTATGCATTTACATAATACAAGTTCTTATCAAGAATTTGCAAAGATATGATATGAGGCTGCAAGACACAAGGAGAAAAGTATAGATTTTGGAATTAGGTGAGTTAAATTTAAGAAGCAATTTCATAATTTACCACTAATCAAATTCTGGTAAGTTTCCAATACATCACTGACTGATATCTTCTTCAGAGTATTATTGTGACTATTAAATGAAACGTTACACATGAATTGTATTGCATATAAAGTAAAATGCTTTGATTTAAACGTTACTGATCCTGAATATTTGTAACATCCAGTAATGTTTTCCTGCCATTATACTCTTTTGCCTGTTCGTTGATTTTGCAATTTTTTTCACTCTCACATAACTATTTATTTTACACACAGCAGAGTTATTCTTTAGCAGTAGGCAGAGAGAGAGAGGTGGTATCCAGGACAGATTGTTGTGTCCAGCATTTTAAATAAGAAGAATTTTAAATAGAAAAAATTAACAGGAAATAAAGAAATAATAAACATTTTATTACATACTTGCTGCCAAAATAGCAGAGTATTTCTAAATTTGTATGAATACTTATCCCATGAGTCACTGATAAAATCTGAAGAAATAGCAATTTTTAACGTTTTGACTGGATGACATGATAGACGACAGATAGATAGATAGACAGATAGATAGATATATATAATAAGTAGACAGAATGTTCTGTCAGTATTTTTATTCTCATTATGATTTCTTCTTTAAGCATCTTTAAAAAGTGAGCTATTTGCAAGAACAATTCTTATTTTTCAGAGGGGAAAATAAAAGCATCTAGAATTTTATGTTGCATTCTCAGAACTTTACTAGTAGTTGATAATAGAGCTAGAACAAATTTTCACAATTATACAAAATATTATTTCTGTTCAAAATAAACATGATCAGTATTTTTTTTTTTCTTTTGAGACGGAATCTCGCTCTGCCGCCCAAGCTGGAGAGCAGTGGCGCGATCTCTGCTCACTGCAACCTCCGCCTGTCAGGTTCAAGCAATTTTCCTGCCTCAGCCTCCCAAGTAGCTGAGACTACAGGGACGTGCCACACGTGATCAGTATTTTTAAAAGAATTCAGTCAGATTCAATCCACAGCTTCCCTAAAGGAAGTCTAAAGAAAAAATATTGTATGGTAAGATATGATGTCAACAAGTACAGAGAAAAAGACATAGTTTCTCTTTCTTATTCTTTGCTCACCGTGGAACATACCAAAGAACCTCTTATAAAATAGGTGGTAACATTCACTCACAAGGCAAACCAGACTCCAACTTACAGTCTCAACTAAAGACTGCACATCTGGATAAAAACCAAACGCTGAGCAGAGTAAGTTCATTGGAAAATGCTTCCTTTCTATAGTGCTAAAAAGACTACTTGATATATGTTCTCTGAAAATACTTCTTCAAACACACTGGCTAAGCTTAACTAAATAATGTCTAGGCCATGCTACTCCCATAATTATTGATAGCAGGATAAAGAAAAAAGAGTCATTAAAGTATGTTTTAATTAGGAAAATAAAATTATGCTTTCCTGATTACCTCATCTTGCTGCCCATTCATATGTCCTGTTCCTTTTTAATGTTTGCTCATTAAAAATGCAGAGTGTTCACTTCCCAGAGCTTCCATTTATCTCTAGCTAACATAGATAACTCATATTCCTAAATAACAAGACTCAGAGCCCTTGTATTCCATGTTCAAGTAATAGGACCATAAAAATTCAATTGTGTTAATATTTTTAGAAGAGATTTAAACCACACTATGATTAGTTAACAAAGACAGTTACTGTATAATGAAAGGAAAATTGCTCTTATTGAATTAGTTGATTTTTTTTTCTAATTATAACACTGCAGGTGTTTATATCTACAGATTGCATTGGTAGGATAATTAGGTCCAGCAAGTATGTGAATTGTGTTAGGTTAAATTAGCTTATCACCAGATAGGAACTTAATGAAGTGGAAATATCTTTCCAGGCAGTGCCTGAATCATCAGAGGTTGTAATGACTACTTAATATGATGTTAAGAAATAACAAGTTTAAATTAGGAGATAGAATTGCTTTAGGACAAATGTCATTCTTTAAAAGACTCTTATTTTTCTTTTGGGAAACGTAAATCAAATGATTAATGGTGCAAAATTACTAATTCCCCTCCATCATCTAATCACTTAATCTGATAATTTTTTCTCAACATCATTTGATTGTACTGAAACACACGTCGTGCCTGTATGCATTAAAGTTAAATATTCAAACCATTCTCTTCTCCATCTAGTTACTTCAGTTACAGAGGAAATCTAATCAATCGCCCTAGAGGCCAAAACAAGATAGAAAAATACTTTGTTCAGTGGTGCTGTGCCTAATATTTCCACAAATACATGAAAATAAGACTCTAGTCTACAATTCCAGCTTCTCTAACAATCAGTTCAATCTGTCTATATGAAATAAAAATCAAATTGTTTTTCCCTTTTTTCCTGTAGAAGTGGTGCACATACCAACCATGTTTTTATTTTCCTCTATCAGGACAAGCAGATGTAAATTTAATGTTTATTTGAAGTTCCCTCATAATTATTTTTGCAACAAATATAGATCACACACCAAAATCAGGGCATAATAGGAATAGCTAAAGTCAACACAAAACTGAATATATAGACAACACATTCAAAGTCTAAATTTTCCAGTAGAGAAAGTATTTTGCTTCTTACCAACCAAAAATTTGCCTGATTTAGAATTTTTATTTTTTATTCTTATTTGATTGGCTTTAAGATCTGTTAACTTCATGCATTTTACCATGTGGCTTCTTATATTCTTTCTTCCGAGTAGGTGGGTTATAACTTTTTTTCATGTGTTTTATTAAAAGATCCAAATCTTGAACTAATGAGGGAAAAATGAAATATCAATATCATTGTATTTTTTATTTCCTATGTATGCTTTACAAACCTTTTGTCTTAACTGTAATGACTATACTAACTTGAATGTGCTTGTGTAAAGATCAACAATATAGGAAATCTACCAATTAAATGATGCTAAACAAAGCAGCAGTCTACACACTGTTGGACATCTTGTTAACTTTAGAGGAGTGTTAAGTCTCTTGTAAAATGAGAAGGGAAAGAGAAGAAAGTTGCTCATTACAACGCATAATTCTCACACTTGAAAAGCCTACATGAAGTGAATTTTCTCATATTTTTAAGATGCTTAGAGGGATAGTTAAGAGAGGAATTTGTTGTAAATAGTAAGATCAATTAAAGATAGCCTGATGCAAAGTTAAAAGTCAGAACATGAGATATTTCTTTTTTTGCTAATGTTTCATGAGGATTTATCTTGGTTTCTCGCCAACACTATAAACCCGAAAAAACAAATTATAGGCTTGAAGTTACCATTAAAAAGACCTAATAATACTTTAAAATGTTCATGAGATCATTTATCTATATGTTATCTATTTTATGTATGCTTTCATGATGATTGTCTCTTTTAATCTGCTCAGCAAGTCTTGGAGGTAAAAAGGATTATGTTCTAATTTTAGAAATAGAGAAAAGTACAACACAGCAATTGAATGGTATTTCTAAGCTCAAGAGATCATTGGGGATTGAACATCAATAAAAACTCATTTGTTTTCGTTTCTAAATCAATGGGCATCTTTGCACAGACTACACACATGCTAACAAGACCAAATTTTAAAAAATCTATTCTCATATATTTTAAAAATATCTCTTCTTCCCTATGCAAATGCTGAAAAACAAACAAAACAAATCCCAAACTGGAATTCAGAGTCTAAGAAAAAATGGAATGCCGAATATTCCTATTGCTATTGGTCATATTGATCAATTTCTTTTTAAGTTTCTCTTTTTTTTTTTTTTTGCTTCATTTTTATTAAGAAGAAATAGAAGAACAGCAGGTTTAGATTGCTTTAAGTATAGGAAAAATGATCATTCACCTGTGCAAACAGACCTTTTGAACATAGAACCAACTACAGTAATTTTTTCCTGGTTTATCACACTTGGCTCACCTTCTTATTGGTAAGAATTAATCAGCATTCATCTATCCCGTAAGTACACACACTAAATAAACAAATATGTCTTAAGTAATTCCCTTTACTTTCCTTGTTCCAAGGCATATTTGAGCTAGTTTTATCAACAGACATTTCCTGATCTTAGTATCAGGAGTAGGGTAAAGCAATAGAGATAGAAGCCCTGTGCAAAGTTCTGAAAGAATCATGGTAATAATAATACTAATAATGACAAGAGTTGGGTACTGAATATATACATCAGAAATAATGCTAGATCATTTTAACAATTTATTCGTAATTCTCACAGTGGGGCTGCAATTAATTTATAGTTAAGTAAATTCTCCTGTTCTTCAAGTTATTCTGAGAAAAATAAAGCCTTTGGAAACATTGCATTGAAATGAACATTTTCTCATGTAATGGAATAGCCAAAGATAGACCGCTGTTTGTGTTCTCTGTAGACTGATCTCAGTGGGAAGGCCGACTACAGCAAAGAGAATGTTATCACTTTTTTACAGTTCTTAAAACATTAATTCTGCATGTTGTTGCTACTGTAGTACTAGTTTCACAATGTTGCCTAATCTATACATACAAGTAATCGCTTATTAGTAAATTCATTAATCGTAAACTTTTTAAATTATAAAATTTTATAAATATATGTTATATGTGGTAATCAGAACCAAAGTACACTCAAACTCAAAATAATCATTTTTTTTCTTATTCAGTATTTTAATATGTTTCAGAGTTACCTATGCTTTGAGAGTTGGGAAATGATTTGAAATAGCAGTGAAATATTTTTATTTCACTTCCTTTTATGTTTAAGATGTAACACAGTATAAAATCAGAGTTTTATAATTTCTGAAAAAGTTCATATATTAAAATGATTCTCTTACAAGCACACACACGACATAAAGAAAATTTAGTAGAACTGTAAACATTGTCAGAATCATATATTAAAAAGTAGAAAAGCCTTTGGATGTCTAAATTTTACATATTTTCTTAGTAAAAATAACGGGCATTCTTAAAGACCGATGGAGATTACTAAAGAAGCAGCAGAAGAGAATTGAACCCTTGAGATTGAAGCTTTGAATATATGTTTTGCTTTCCTAATACCAACTAAGATTTTTATGCAAGTAGTCCAGTAGTACAGAAATACTGGAAAAAATGTGTTCAGAGTTGGAAGGACAATTAATGAATTCTCCCTGTCTTCCAATCTTATACCACTAAAGAGGACATTTCTGCAACTCTCTACCTTGTGAATTAACCCTTGCTAAAGAAGACTGTCTAACCTGACTAGTTGGAGTTTGATCTCTTATAACATTTGATCAACTTTTACTAATTAGATTCAAAAAAATGATACACTTTCACTTTTTATCACCTCCTTCACTCTATATTCTCTCTATTTTGCTCTCCCCTCCTAGGCTGGGCACAGTCTTCCTTCTGTTGATTACAACATTCTAGAGGCACAGCCTGGCAGGACTGGTCCACTATTTTCTAAAGACACTTGATAATTTGAAGACAAAATATGTGGTGTGATTTCAGGCAAAATAAAATGTTTAATCTGCCTCATCCCACTGATTTTTAAGCAAAGTGTCCTTCATGTAAGTTTACATAGTTTTTAAATGGATTAATAAAGTTAATGATTGTTTTCCATTTGAAATATATGTGCTTCATTAACAAAATTTTTGAGAAATCCAGGGGTAATTTCTTGGACTAGCTAATATTTATAATGAGAAAGATTCTATGAAAGAAAGAAAATGAATATGTCAAATTTGCCTTTGTCTTACAAGAGAATATTTAAAGGTATCTTTGTGACAAGTATTATCATTAGATTTTATTTAAAGATAATATTGCAGATGTCAATGAGTACAATGAGTATTTTTCAACACAAAATTAACATTAATTGTGGTAAAATAGAATAATTTTACTGCTTTGTTCAGTTGAAAAAGTGCACTTAAATTATTGTTTTATACATTTTTCCTCCTTTGGATTCACAAGTTTCTTGATAATTCTGTTGAAATTAAATAACACAAATTTATTTATAAAATAGTATTTATCGGCCGGGCGCGGTGGCTCAAGCCTGTAATCCCAGCACTTTGGGAGGCCGAGACGGGCGGATCACTAGGTCAGGAGATTGAGACCATCCTGGCTAACACGGTGAAACCCCGTCTCTACTAAAAACACAAAAAATTAGCCGGGCGAGGTGGCGGCGCCTGTGGTCCCAGCTACTCGGGAGGCTGAGGCAGGAGAATGGCGGGAACCCGGGAGGCGGAGCTTGCAGTGAGCTGAGATCTGGCCACTGCACTCCAGCCTGGGTGACAGAGCGAGACTCCGTCTCAAAAAAATAAATAAATAAATAAATAAATAAATAAAATAAAATAGTATTTATCTTAGCACACACTACACCCCCACTCACTGTAATTGCCTTTAAGTAGGATACACTTAGAAAATGTTAAATATGTCTTAAGATAAATATGCGAATATCTCAATTCTTCTAAATTCTTGGAATGAAATTTTATTTCTGTTCTAACAGTTCCGATTGCCTCAAAGAGCATAATAAGGGACAAATAGGTTTTCCATTTTAAAGTCATCATTACAGATCTATAGAAATTATTTATATTATTTCTTAACCCAGATACTCATGATGGCATGTCATTGATGGAAATATTATTACAGTCACAAGTTTCTTAAATTCCTAAACAATTTTTATACTTAAAAAAGTTAAAAATAAAAGTTAAATTGAAAAATTAAAATTAGAAAAGTCTACACACTAGACTTTATCAAACTAACATAACGTACAGATGAGAAAGTTTAAAAAATAGACCATAGATAGTTATGTGATATCCAAAATGTTTTCTAAGTTTTTGTGGTGTTACAAGAAAAAACAAACATGTGAGAAGGAGTTTGGAAATAAATATATTATGTCTACTAAAGTTAATTTAATTGAGCAAGAACACGTGCAGCGTCAAAAGTATGATGTAACTGTTCTATGTTCTTTTCCTTCAAGGAATAATGAGCTTAGTTTTCCCTGAAACTGATACCTGAGCTGACAATTTTGTTTTTATTTTGAGTTTTCTTCTAAATTGCATGCAATACTATTCAGAAATACTCGCAAAAAGAGAAAATGCATAGCAAGATTAAATTCGTAAATAAAAAATCCATCGAAATAAAGTCAGGCATAAGAACATTTTAATGTTTGTCTTTAAATTGAAAAATAATGTGAGATTTGTACTACAATGATGAAAGGTCACATCAATGTTGATAGTTAACTGAAAAAAAAAAAGTGATTGTAAGATATTGATGGTCCCTGATGGCTCAGATTTCAAAAATGTTTGCAGGGGGGGCGGAGCAAGATGGACAAAATCTTAGGCAACTTTACTGATGCAAGATGCTTCCCAACATTATACAAACAAAGCTGTTGGTATTTTCCAGCAGCTCAAAGGTTTAGGTTGATGCATAGCACAAAATCTCTCTAGTTCCACATCACCATCACCAAAGTAACCAAGAACCCAGGAACACCATTTAATAGTGAAGTAAATGCAGAATGATCAATGTCTACAACAGTGTCTAAATTTAGAGGACAAAGAAAAATACATATTAATGCCGAAGACTTGACTCCTAGCTTAGGCAGAGGCACTGCAATTTTAAGACATCTCCAAAAGATTTTTTACCAAAAACTGGATAATAATATATGTACTATTTAAAAATCCATGACTTCCTGTTAACAAATATCATGGGGAATGTATATGTTAAAGAATCTATGTATGGATTTGCCTCTTCAGTTCACTTCATATAAATGAAATCATACAATAAAAAAAAAAAATAAAAAACAACAACAACAACAAAAAAAATGTTTGCAGTGCTTGCTTGCCTTCTGAGTATAAGAGAGATGCACTCCTATCATAGAAAAGGTGGGCTTTCAATTTAGCTTGAACTAATGATGATTTTAATAAATACACTATACAAATATGGGGAGGATCTTCATCCAGAAAGAATATTCATGGGCCACTGAAGTGAAAGGCAGGTATGTCAGAACAAAAACTAGGGGAGAAAAAGAACATCAGATGCTATTTCTGCAGAATTTATAGCTTTGCTGCACATGTTTTGCTTACTTTGGAAGAGCAGATCTCATAAATGGGGTAGGTATGTGCTATATAATGCTTTGATCTGCTACCTTCACTGGTTTATATTAAATACTTATCAGTTTTTTTAGCTAACGAGAAGAACATCTCTCATGATCTTTTCAGCTTCAGTGCATAGACAAGAACGAACTGCTGACTGCTTTTATTAAAAAGAGGGTAACATTCAGAAACATGAAAACTCATTAAAAAAATCAAACGACTCCCAGTAGTTGTTGTGGAAAACTAAAGTAATAGAAGAAAAGCTCTTCACAATCGATTGCTCTTTGTGTATAATTGTTAATACAAGTGAAATTGCATTCTCAGAAAAAAAAAGTAACATACATTTAACAATTGATGTACCTATGTGTACCACCATTTTTCTTTAATTTGTATTTACACCAAAAATACAGACAAATTATTTCGTATCTTTCCTTTGTTCGTCTTTCCCTCCCATATGCAACTATGTCCCAGAGATACTTTAAGCCACTTCTTTTGTTGTATGTCTCCGTGTCTCTATATAACATATTAATAAATTTACTACTTTATATTTAAAATTCAGGCCCTATCTACATACTTACAACTGTTACATATGAAAATATAACTCTGTTCTTCAAATAAACCTCAACACATATACACATGACTGTCATCCTGTTTAAATACTTATGAATGAAACCATAACTTGCAGAGCAGAGCCAGGTGGTATACCACTTGGCATATCTAAAGGAATGTGTGTGTGCATTTATGTGGTAGAAATAATAATTATGTCTTCTGAGATAAAATGCTAAACATAAACTTAAAACCAAAAAAAATTAAAGAATTTCAAATATCTGCTGAGAAAATTATGTATGTAGTTATCTTAAGGGAGTTTTTAGAAGTATGATAGATAAAATTAATGAAGTATAAAAAACATTACATAGTGTCTGGCTTTTAAAAAATTGTTTACTACAGTAAGAATTCTACCATTCTAATTACTCATATCTGCTGCACCAATGCAGATATAAAACTTAGACACTTTTGATACTATATATTTTTAGTAAAGCTTTGTATATTTATTGATGAAGTTTCCTATGAAATAACACAATTTTGAATACTATTAATTTTTATATATGTACCTCTTTATAACCTATGTAATATTTTGAATAATATTTCAACTGATTTTTGGTAAAGCAAAAGACAAAAAGTTCTGACTATTGATAACCAAAACTTAAATCTATAAATCTATTTGTAGTAGAATTGGTCTACTTGTCAAGATAATTATCAGATCTTAGCCTCTCATACAGAAGTTTAACATTTTCTTTTTATAGTTTTTTCAAAGCTGCAACCTTTCTCATACATCTACATAAGCTCCCTTGTTTCTTTCTTTAATGTGATGTGGTATATTTTTCATTTATAAAAATGCATTTATTTGCTGTTACTTTTTTCAACCTTTTGCCTCAGCAGCATTTAATCAATATTTAATGTTTCATGCAAGCATGATATTATTAATGACACAATAAAAGTTACTTGCATAATTATTTTTGAGTCTTTAACAAGCCAAGAATGACAAGTACGACTTATAATTTAATGAAGTTAGTCAAATGAATTGGTTGTGCTCTTATTAATCTACAGTGGATTTGGAGGTTTTATTAAGATAATTGTGTTGGTTTTATAATGAGTATAAAAGTTAATTGTTCTCCCTAGTTGTCAATCATTGTAAGTGTGGAAAGTTTTTTTAAAAAGTATCTTATTTGGACTATAGACACTCTCCATATTACCTATTAGACACATTGTTCATTTACATGCACAGATAATTTTAGAATCTATTATTTAATGGAATGCATATTTTAGAATAAGAGATGATATAATAATGAGCTTTTTATGTCCCGGCTGCCATTCAATCTGAGGGGAAATATAAGCTTTTTTCTTTAGAGGAAAAGGAGGTGATTAATACATTCTCTCAGCATAAAGAATGTAAACTTGGATTATATTTCTAGATGGCCAGAACCTATAGCCGATTAATGATGAAGTTGGACAGTTAGAAATCTGAGGAAGGAAGGAGTGGAGCTTACTAAGATATGTGAGTCTGTAGAAAGGAACTCATTGTCACACAATAGAATATTTTTTTTCTGCCCTTTTAAAGTTTTATATTCGACATTGAAATAACTTAGCTCTCAATGAGCTTTGATGTCAATTTCTAATCCAGGTTACAAATTTTAACATATTCATTTGGATGAAATGGCAAGTCACTTGAACCTATAATTACAAAATTTAACCCATTTTAATAAAATAGTGAAATTAATTCAATAATACCTAATCTATAAAAGTTTGGTAAGTTGGTAGCCAATGGGTTAAAATGTAAGCATAGTTTTTATTGATAGTGATTTAGATGTGAATATTTAAATAATATTTTGTTATTTGACAGTGTCTATTAATGATACCCAACTACATTAGTATCTTAAAAAAAAGTAATATTGAATAATTCTTGTGATTTAAAGCAAAATATACTTATATATAATTAGTATTAAAAAGAATTACAAGGAGGTTATGTTTTATTTATATATATAACTTATTTTAATTAAATACAATTTTTTATTCTATTCGATAATCAGAGAGTAACAACTTAAAGAGTGGGAGGCCCATAATTTGGATCCTGTGTCTTCTAAAAAGATGCTTTGCAAGCATCTTTATTCTTTCTTGCCCATATACATCTACTCTTTGTAAGTAAGCAAAATCTGTACTGTATCATTAACCTCTTGTGATGGAATTTTGTTTTTTTTTCACACTCTAATTTATTGGTTTTCTATTTCACTTTGTGTTATTGATTGGTTTTAAACTATGTTCCCTTTTGCTATCTTTCACAGAATAAATTTATAGATTTTTCCTTCATATCTGTGACTATATTTGAGGAATAGTAGGTGACAGATTTTGTAAATATTCTACATTCATTTGAAGATGATGCTCCTGATTCTTTTTGCAGAGATTTTTGTAGACGTATTTTTATTAAATAGCTTGATAAAAAAGCAAAATACCTTTTTGATTAAAATATTTAATATAGTGACTATTTTTCAGTCAACAGGTTCTCTCATGTTCTAGTGTAAACATATTAAAATCTTTCATGATGCCCACAGATTTGCTAGTTTCTTATTGTGATTTTGCCAGTTCTTGGTTGCCATATTCAAAGATTATCACTGACAACATGAAAGAGCTAGTTTGTCATTTATTTTGCTTGGTAGCTGTTTTTCTATGGTTAAATTTATGATTATTTATACTTGTAGCATTTGATTCTATTCTGTCTAATATTAAAATTGCTACATTAGTCTTATGTTGATATTTATCTTTTTTATTTTTAATGTATTTATTCTCAAGCTTTCTACATTGTTTTACATATTTTTTTAAAAAATTCAGCTTTTATTTTAGATTCCGGGAGTACATGACAAGTTTGTTCCATAAATATATTGTGTGATGCTGGGGTTTAGGGTATGCATGATCCCATCACCTAGGTAGTGATAATAGTACCCAATAGATGATTTTTCAGCCCTTTTTCCCCTCCTCTCGCCCACTTCGGTAGTCTCCAGTGTCTATTGTTCCCATCTTTAACTGCTTGTGTACCTAATATTTAGCTCCCACTCACCACTGAGAATATGTGATTTTTGGTTTTGTGTTCCTGCATTAATTCACTTAGGATAATAGTCTCCAGCTGCATCCACGTTGCTGCAAAGGGCATGATTTCATTCTTTTCTATGACTGTGTGGTATTCTATGGTGTATATGTACAACACTTTCTTTACCAATCAACTGATGATGGGCACAAAGGTTGATTCCATGTTTTTGCTGTGAATAGTGCTGCAATGAACATACCGTTTCATGTGCCTTTTTGGTAGAATGATTTATTTTCCTTTGGGTAAATACCCAGTAATGGGATAACAGATCAAATGGGAATACTGTTTTAACTTCTTTGAGAAATTTCCAAGCTACTTTCCACAATGGCTGAACTAATTTACACTGCCACCTAGCATTGTATAAGTACTCCTTTTTCTCTACAGACTTGCCACTATCTGCTAGTTTTTGACTTTTTAGTAATACCCATTCTGACTGGCATGAAGTGATAGCTCATTGTGGTTTTAATTTGCATTTCTCTGATGATTAGTGACGTTGAACATTTATCCATGTGTTTGTTGTCCATGTGTAGGTCTTATTTTGAGAACTGTCTATTCATGTCCTTGCCAACTTGTTAATTGCATTATTGGTTTTTGCTTGTTGAACTGTTTAATTTCCTTATAGATTCTGGATGTTAAACCTTTGATGGATACATAGGTTGCAAATATTTTTTCCCATTCCGTAGGTATCTGTTTACTTGATAGGTTTTTTTGCTATGCAGAAGCTCTCTGGTTTAATTAGATTCTGTTTGTCGATTTTTATTTTTTGTTGCAATTGCTTTTGAGAACTTAGTCGTAAATTTTTTGCTGAGGCTAATGTCTGGAGTGGTATTTCCTAGATTTTCTTACAGGAGGAAATGTATTGTGTTTATTTAATAACAGTCTTGTATGCACCTTGTTTAAAAATAGTATAAGTTAGGATGTGTACATGCATTTCATCAAATAGCTGAAATAATTTTAATAAACATTTTATTGAAAGAAATTACATATAGAAAATACATATGTTGTAATATGGCTATTGAAGAATTTTTATTAAAAAATACATGTGCAATCTGCTCCAATATTAGGACATGGGGTATTACTAGCTGCAGAAATAGTTCATATACCCACTATCCTAACTTGTAATGGTAAAAACTTTTCTTGCCATACTTTACACTTTATATTAATGTAATTATATAGTATATAGTCTTTTGTGTTTACTTTCCATTGTTCAATATTATGTTTTTAAGATGCATTCATGTTATTGGCTGAATGTTTGTGTGCCCCCGAAGTTCATATGTTAAAGCCCTATACTACAATATAACTGTATTTGGAAGCAGATCCTTTAGGAGGTACTTAAGGATAAGTGTGGTCATAAAAATGGGGCCCTAATTTGATAGTATTAGTGTCCCTATATGGAAAGACACCAGAGCTCAAGAGCTCACTTAACTGGCTCTCCCTGTCTCTCTCTTTCTCTCTCTTTCTTTCTCTCTCTCTCGCTCTCTCTGTTTCGGATATGAGAAGGCCACCATCTGCAAGTCAGACAGGGGTGCTTTTTCAGAAACAGAACCCTGCTGAATCTTGCTCTTGGACTTTCTAGCCCCCAGAAATGTGAGAAATAAATTTCTGTTGTTTGTGCAACACAGCCTGTAATATTTTGTTATGGCAGATTGAACAGAGTAAGACAATTGATGTTTGTGTTTAAATTTATAGATTATTATTGCTGTATGTTATTTCATTGCATGAATGTGCCATAATTTATTCACTCATTTTCTTGTTAATGAATACTTCAGTTGTTTACAGGTTTTAGTAATTATAAATAATGCTTCCATGACCATTCTTGTACATATGTATTGATGAACACATGTGCTCATTTATGTTTTGCATATATCCAAGAATGGAAGCTGGTAATAAGGTGTGCATAAATTCAGCTTTAGTAGATACTACAAAGCAGAGAATCTATTTTTCCGTATCCTTACCAAACTTGATATTGTCTCTTTTTCTTTTTATCCTCATTGATTGAAATTTAGCAATATTACAAACAAATTGGCATTTTCATAATGACAAAGCTGAGCATAAATATATGTATATGTGTGTGTATATATATGTGTATATATGTAGAGAGAGAGCGACTAGTTGAGCATATATATAAATACACATATACGTATACCTACAGAATGGGAAAACTATATACATATGTGTGTATATATATATTTCGAGGCAACGTCTCACTCTGTTACCCAGGCTGGAGTGCAGTGACATGATCTTGGCTCACTGCAACCTCTGCTTCCTGGACTCAAAGCAATTCTCCAGCCTCAGCCTCCCATGTAGCTGGGACTACAGGAGTGGGCCATCAATGCTTGGCAAATTTTTTTGTGGGCGCGTGTGTGTGTGTGTGTGTGTGTGTGTGTGTGTGTGTGTGTGTAGAGACAGGGTTTCGCCATGTTGCCCAGGCTGTTCTGAACTCCTGAGCTCAAAGTGATCCACCCACTTTGGCTTCCCAGTGTGCTGGGATTACAGGTGTGAGGCACCATGCTCAGACGAGATCATTTTTAAATTGATGATTAATACCTTTTGTGTCATATTTTTAAATTTTTTTGCCAACCCTAAGGTATTAATATGTATTTATATATTTTCTTCCAACAAACCTTAGTATTTTACCTTTTATATTTACAGTTTTACTTCCTCTAGAATTGTTTTTCTTTCTAATAGGAATAGGAATCAAAATAAACTTCTTCACCAGATGAATTTCCAGTTGATCCAATATCATTTCTTGAAATATATATTGATTTTCTTCTCTACTATAGTGTTTTCATTCTTATAATTAGATGGGTGTTTATGGATGGACTGAATTTGAAGATCTCTATGATGTTCTATTGATGAGTTTGCCTATCTCAGTACAGTGAAGTACTTCATTCTTCTGATTAATGTATTTTATTACAGATCTTGTTATCTTGTAGTGTATGTTTCCTACCTTTGTGCTTCTTCAAATTTCCATGTCAATTTTTACCCTTTGCATTCCAAATAAATTTTAGAATCATTTTTCAGCCCCTTTCCAAGCATTCACAAATGTATAAACACACACACATGCACACATATACAACCACATGGTACTATGGCTTTGATTGAGATTGCATTGTCTTATGACATTTATTTTTCCACTCTAAAATAAATTTAACTGTCACTCACATTATGTAATTGTCAAAACTGATCCATAGAAAGTGTCTGTAAAAGCTTCCAAGAAAGTTTTGAAGAAAATAAGGTACGAACCATAGGAGCCAAACTGACAACACCAATCCTGCCTGTCACACTCTTCTTTCATTGAGTAAACGAACAACAGGAACAGGATATATTTTCATATGTGTTCAAGAATTTTATTTGTATCATTTTAAATAAAGTGAATTTCAGGTGTTGGAATTTTTACCACCATGTTTGTATTCCTACAAGACTACTATTTAATATTTATCATTTTATGAACTTTATATAAAAAGAAAGCAACCCTATGGTTTGATTTTCTCTCTTGCTTATATTTTTGATATTTATTCAAGCTGATATGTATTTCATTTATTTAGATAGCAGTATAGTGTTCCTTAAAAATGTATATCTGTATATTGTCCTTTCCTTACGATCTGTATATCACCTTTTCTACCCATAACAAATATTTGAGTTTTTATTTATTTCTGGTTATATCCCAATAAATGTACTGGAGATGTAGCATAGGAATAGGATACATTTTACCAACAACATCAACTATTTTACCAAGTGGCCATGGCCATTAATATTGTCACCAACACTGCTCTACAATATCTCCAAATCTTTCCATATATTAAAATTCTGCTTATCTATAAGATAGTAAATATTTAATGTGTGATCAATTTGCATTTTCCTGACCTACTAATAAGTTTGGTAATTTTTTAATGCTTTTTGAACACACTTGTTTCCTATTTTGTTCAATATACTTTCATGGATTTTGCTCTTGTTTTATTGGAATATTTGTTTTTTTAATACTTTGTTGGTGATCATTGTATATTCTGGATATTAATATTTTGCCAATTATATTGTAAAAAATATCACGCCAAAATGTGGCTTATGGTTTTGCTTCTTTTTTATTTTTTTTCAAGACTTTCTTAAAATATATATAGGTAAATTTGTTACATTTTCTTCAAAGCATAGGGCTACCTCAGAGCAATAAATAAAATGTCTTACATTGTTTCTAACAACTTTATAGAACCAGTTTTACATATGCTTTTTCTATTGACTTGGTTTACATCAATGCACGTGTCTGTTTCTGTTTTGCCTACTCTTATCCATGTTCTGTACTTCTATGGCATGACATTTTAATTCCCATAGCTTTGAATATGTCACGATATCTAGACAAGTAAGTTCACCCTACTCACAATCTATTGAAGTATAAAAACAAAAATAAAAATTAACTTAAGATTTTTATTGAAAGTGAATTGAATGTATTGCACACAATTCCTATTGTTATGATGTTGTGTCTTAATCCAAGAACATGAGATTTATTTTTATATATTCTTTAAAATCTTTTAGTTATCTCTAATAATTTCCACATAGGGTATTTATATAACAATTATTGGTTATTTGCTGTTAATTCCTTCTATGTTTTATCATAATTTTTGCTTAATCTATTAAGGATGATAGTGATTTGTCAATACATTTTTCATTATATGAAAGACTATATATTAATAACACACTATTTTAAAATTGTATCTTTCCATTTCATAAAAACTTTTATTATTATATAGTGATCATCTTTATCATCATTCTGGGATATTTCTTCACCTTAAAGCCTATTTGACTGACAGCAATATAACCAGCAGATTTATATTGATTACTTTTTGCCTGGCATGTCTTTGTATATAATTTACCTTTTAAGCATTCTGGGTTTTTTTTAAGTTTTAGGTTGATCTCCTGTAATAGCATTGAGTGAAAGTATTTAATGTCATAAGTAACTTTTAAACCCATGAGTTAAGTCTTTTTATATTTAGTATGATTCTTGAAATATTTGGACTTATTTCTAACTTGTGTTTGTTTTGTGTATTTTTCTATATAAAAATATTTTCCCTTTCTTTTTTGTGTGTGTCTTTTCTGAGTGCAGTGGTGCAATCTCTGCTCACTGCAAGCTCCTCCTCCTGGATTCATGCCATTCTCCTGCCTCAGCCTCCGGAGTAACTGGGACTACAGGCGCCTGCCACCATGCGTGGCTAATTTTTGTTTTGTTTTGTTTTGTATTTTTAGTAGAGACGGGGTTTCTGTGTTAGCCAGGATGGTCTTGGTCTCCTGACCTCGTGATCCGCCCGCCTCGGCCTCCCAAAGGGCTGGGATTACAGGCGTGAGCCACCACACCTAGCCTTTTTTTCTCACTTTTTATTGCCACCCTACTTACTTGGAAATTATACACGTTATTAATTCACTTGATATCAGAATTTATAAGGAAGTCTACCAACTCAATTGGAAAAAATATATAATAATCTGATTTGAAAATTGGCAAAAGATCTGAATAGATAATTATCAAAAGAACACATACAAATAGCAATCAGGTATATAAAAAAGTGCTCAACATCGTTGATTGTCAAAGAATTGTAAATCAAAACTACAATGAGATACCATCTCACCCAGTTATATCCCTTTTATTCAAATGACAGGCAATAATGAAAGCTAGTGAGGATAGAGAGAAAGGGAACCTTCATACACTGTTGGTGGCAATGCAAATTAGTACAGCCACTATGAAGAACAGTATGGCGGTTCCTCGAAAAACTAAAAATAGAGCCACCATGTGATCTAGTAATCCTGCTGCTAGTTACACGGCCAAAAGATAGGAAATCAGTACATTGAAGAGATATCTACACTCCCATATTTATTGCAGCGGTGTTTACAGTAACCGAGATTTGGAGGCAAAAATCTAAGTGTCCATCAACAGATGAATGGGTAAAGAAAATATGGCGGATATATGCAGTTGAGTGCTCTTCATCTTCAGCCATAAGAAAGAATGAGATCTTGTTAATTGCAACAACATGGATAGAACTGGAGGACATTATGTTAAGTGAAATATGTCAGGCACAGAAAGACTAATTTCACATGTTCTCATTTGTGGGAGCTAAAAACTAACATAATGGATCTGGTGGAGATAGAGAATAGAATAATCATTATCAGAGGCTGCAAAGAGTAGTGCGTTGGGTGAGAAGTGGGATAGTTGATATTAATAAGTAAAAAATAGAATGAATAAGATCTAGTATTTCGTCACAGAATAAGGTGACTACAATCAGCAATAATTTGTATATTTTAGAATGACTGAGGAAGTAGAAATGGAATATTTATAACAAATAAATAATGAATGCTTGAGGTGAAGGATACCTCATTCACCTTGATGTGATTATTTCACATGTGTGTCTGTATCAAATATGTACTTCATAAACATATACATCTACTATGTACTCATAAAAATTAAAATTAATATAAATAAAATACATGGACCTAAAAATATATAAAGTTTCATTACTCCATTTCCAAATCACATGCTACTGATTTCCACTATTTTTCTAGCCCATTTCTACTCTGTTTAGACATTTTAGTATCACTCTTTATAGGCAATCTTTATAAGCAATGTTTTTTTGGTGGCAGGGCATGAGCAAGGGAGAGTTTGTTCATTGTTTTAATTTTTGCTTTCTCCAAATTAGAGCCAGAACAAAGATGTGAGCTCCAGTAGTTTGTCTGAGTGGTAATCCCAGAAAGCATGAGTAAGGAAATGGGAAAGTCAGATGTGAAAAGAGAAAGGATTAATAGGCTAGCTAACATTGTGGCCACAGGGGTCCAGTCCTGCTGTTAACCCACTAAGGAGCCCTTTAGCATTATTCCTGCAGTGGTTAGGGGATTGAATCATTTGTCCACTTAAAACTGACACTTGTTAATTGAGAGAATTCCCAGGGGCATTAACTCTATTGCACATTCAGTTTGTCAATGAGTGTGAGGAAATGACTTCCTAAAGCTTTGGAGAAAACCCCGAGGCATCCAAACAAAGAAATATAAGGAAGATATTTGATATAGAAATCTAGCAAGTTACATGAAATTTTCCAGACATTGCAATGGGATCAGGCAGCTGCAGATTAAAAGGAGCATCTCTCCAGCATCAGCTGCTTCCTCATATTTACAATATTTTGCTCACCATTAGATCTTGTAATTCAAATTCCTTTCAGAGAGGATCCTCTGCTGGGCAATTTTATTTTTCAATTTATTTAAATAAATTATTATTTTGCCCTGAATTATATTTTTTATTTGAGACTATATTTATTGTTTTTCATCTTATCCTTGAGGAAAATGAGTTTAGTCTGGAAATAATGTTTATCTCTTTAAGTTTCCCCTGAAACAGATTCTCAGCTGAGGATTCTTTCATTTATCAGAAAGGTTTTTCCAATAAATGACTATAAGGGAGTAGAAAGATGAGGAAGCAAGGTAAAAAGCCAATACAGCAAGTTAGCTCATGGGCAACTAGAGCTTAATCACCCAGGATAATTCAGAGTAATGTGTACAAATGTACACCTCACCTGAGTGATGCAGAAGCTGGTATATTTACTCCTCAACTTCTATTAGTCATTTGGAAATAAAGATCATTAATTCTGAGCTCTTTAGGCTCCCCTTCAGGCAAGCATAGTGGACTTTGGCAGGCAGAGAAACATCAGGAAAAGAATAATGCATATGCTGTCATCTGAAATTTGGTCTCATACACATGAAAGAGGATATGGGTGAAACACTTACATAGTTTACTATACTTATATATCCCTTACCTGTGAGACTTAGCCTGCTACATCCCTTCTCTCTTAGAGATTGGCAAATAAAATATTTCAAAATGCAAAACTGTGTATTCACACAGAAAGGTTAAAAACAAAAAATTTCAGCCACGTAGATATATGAATACCAGAATACAATATGGCTACAATGATCATATGTGGTTATTGTAGATATGAGAGGAGAAAGGAATATAAGAGTTAAAGAAAAAAATAGGAGTTGAAAACATTTTCTTCTGTTCTTAACAAAGTGAAAGTCACCATATTGAGGGTAAGATCACAAATGGACCATCTTGCATTTTGGATATGATAAATAAATATTTGCTATACTATGAAAGTCTAGAATAATTATGTCCTGAAAACATAAAGTTGAATGTAATCTAGATTTGAGAATTTGCATAGTGGATATCTTGCATATGCAAAGATGTAAAGATCTTTTTCCCTTTTATTTGCTTCTGCATAACTAATTGGTCTGAGAATTCTACGACTTGAAACTTAAAAAATTAATTTAAGAAAGTTAAAATTAAAGATTTTTAAATTCTCCAGTCTAGTTTTTAATTTCCCTTATTTTATCCTTGACCTATTTTAAACAACTTATCTGCATATATTGAAATTTATTATGTTTAAAAAATTTTAAATAGAGAACTCCTTTGTAATATATAAAGTTTAAATAATTTATAACACATTTACTTGAAAAGAAAAATATTTTATTTGCTCAATCTATTATATATAGCTCTATATAGCATCTTTAAATAAACCTATCATAACCAATTTTGCAGAGTAGATTTTGGCGTTTTGCAAATTGTTTAGTGTCAAATATACCTGATTACTAAAGCATTATGTTGATTTGCATTTCCTGCAATAGATTCACACTGAAGTAAATACTCTGTAGCCAAATTATGTTTATAAATGCTATAACTGGATTCTCTTGGTGAACTCATCAATCAAAATTTTAAAATGTTGCTTCAAATTTGTTTATACATTCTAGTTGTATATTCCAATATAAAGAAATAATTTTTAGCTATCTATCAACTTTACTTTTGCCCTGCAAATAAAGCAAAACTTAGAAATTCAAACTGTTAAATTATTATATTTATTTGATGCTTTGGTAAAAGCACTACCAGTTTTTTGTTTTTATTTAAACTTGTAAAAATATTATCAAATGCTTTTGCCATTTGATATATTTCCACGGCAAAATATGCTTGAAAAAGAGATTATAGCTTCAAGACATAGCTTAGCAAAAAGTATATCACCAGCACAGTGCTAATCCATTACATTATGGTTTGCTATATATTTATATGTTGTTATAGGATCAGAATCTGTTTCCAAAGTTCATATGATTGTGTAGTCAGGACTATTTTTTAACAATCTCCTAGAGATGTTTTCATGCTACTATCTCATGTTTATATCAACGGTGTCATATAATAATATTATTTTCCATATCAAAATAGTTATATTTAACTCATATATTTTAAAGTAAGTTTGCTATATTTAATTATATGGATGCAGAGTAATTTTTTAAGCACCTCATTATAAAACCAGGTTATTCCTATCAAGAGTTTATGCATAAAACTGCAATTATGTACTTTAAGCAAAAGAAAACCCAAGGTGAAAATTATATTGCAGTCTGCTTTTTGAACCTTATACTGTTTCTTAATGGAATAAATATTATTAGGTTATAATTTAGAGGTGCAGTTGGCCAATCACATGTTATGTGAAAGTATAACTATATTTTATTCTGCCATATTTCACCCTGATATTTAAAATTAAGGTATCTGATGGATTACAAGTACAGATGTGTATCACTTTATGAGTAAAAATGTCTCACTTCATGTTTGTTACAGAACTAACTATGAATATAAAGCAAGGTGTGCATTACTTTTGACAGACTCTCCACTACAACATCTAAGATCTGGTCTTCTGCCACTCAAGGGAAGAAGGTCAAAGAGGTTATGATAGTGCTTCACCTTGGATACGAACTTTACCAGCAAATTGCAAGTTATTACAATACAATGTCCATACAATGCTGAACGCTTGTCAAAGGCTGGTAAACATGTTTTCCACATTACGATTTAAATTTGCATACAAGGCATATGAGAATTGGTGAAACTTAATAACCTGATAGTCCAGAGAGCAAAATTATGGGTATTTACCTAAATAGGGAAATTATTCATTTAACCAAGTATGTGAGACACCAGTGATGCAAATATAAAGATGGGATATCAGTGCACTCATTTCCAGAGTTGTAATTTTGATAAAATGAATTCATAATTGCTTCAGCTTATTATTCTAAATAACATTTTAAGATTGCTCCTTATTTTGCAACCAAGGATAAAATTACCAAAGGGAAAAGTAAATTAGAACTTCATCAAGAAATGCTTTGATTCACTAATGCATAGTTTCCTATGATGGGAAAAATATAATACAGTAACTCAGAGAATTGAACTAGATGAACTAGGGCATGTGCGATACAATTTATGTCAATTTAATTGAAATTAAATTTAGCATATGGAAGAAGAAAATTCAGAAATTAGAACTAAGCACAACCATCCTGAGAGATTTTTATTTTCCAAATACCTATAAGCATATAAGTAAATAAATCTCTGTTCATTTTCTTAAATGGCAAAATTTTGAGGCTTAGTTTTGCATTTTTTGCCTATATAATTAACAGAATTTTACTTTAAAACATCAATGAATTAACAAAGACTTGAGAAGTAAAAAAAAAAAAAAAATGAAGATATACTATAAATAATATTTCTTTAAGTTTAGAGTTTGTATTTAGAAACAGAAATTTCGAAGTTTATCTTCCATTTCATTTTCATATAAAATGACTAATTTGAACTATTTATTATTGTTATATTTTGAAATGCATTACTTTACATCTGCTTGCAATTTTACCAGCCATTTAATATAATTGCTTATTTTTATAACATGATATATGTATTTTAAAAACAGCAAAGTTCTTGTTAATACTTTTTTAACTGGAGCTGCCATAGGTAAAATTAAACATTGCAAAGGTAGCAACTACTGTAATTTTTAAAGCTTCTTAGCTGAGATTTAGTTTAAAAGGTGGGCAAATTAGTACTTTAGGAAAATGAAAAATTTCAAAGAAGGCTCAAATTATCTGTTTTCTAAAATCTGCAAACTGTATTCCTGAGAACTTAGTATCTTTTTGAATAAGAAATACTCACGAAAAATTTACTTAGACATCGAGTCCAAGGAAAATTCTGTTCATTTTATCATATGTTTTAGAGACTGTATTTTTCCCTTAAAATTAACATCCTTACTTATAGGTATTTTTAATCTTTAATTACAAAAAAACCTAAGTATCTAGTTAAATTGGTATGGTTAGAGCAGAATTTATCTTGTTCATGTTTTAATTATGTACTGTACATGTAAGTTTAAGAAGTTGTCTAATTGTAATCCAACTGTATGGTAACAGGGAAATGGAAACAGAAGTTTCATCAACTAATTGAGAGAGAACTTACAGCCTCATATGCTCAGCTATGTTTAAGTAAACCAATTGCAATTAAATCAAAACATTTAAAATGTGTTATATGATATAATTTAAAAAGACTATGCAGAAGTAATGTTTATATTTAAATCTGGAATTTGTTCAGTATTCAAACTTAATGAACTGTAGAACTGCAAAGTGGAAGGAAGGCTGTACTTTCCCAAAATTTGCTTATATCCAATTTCTTTTCCCATAGCTAGCTTTTACTGATATAACTTAATCATGTACTGTAAACTCATTCTAAATTTCTGCAGCTGAAGAAGAGAAATAATGTTAAAAAGATTTATTATTTTTCCTGTTCATTTGGTGCTTAACTGTATTTAGGCTGTTTACAGGTTTAATTCTTGCTTCTCTCACTACAAATGGGTTATCTTTTCCACCCAATTGCAACTACACAGAATAATAATGACCCTGCTCAGCCTATTAATAGAGTTTATTCCTCACCTAAGCTTCAGTACACAGGGTAAAATCTTGTGAAACTCTTTGTGAAATGAACCTTTCTTAGAAACAAATAATAATTTTTATACAAGTGAATGTGTAGTATGTAAAACTAGTGGCAAAAAGTTAATTATTTATCTAATGTACACATTTTTTCCTATTTCACTTTGGTAAAAATCACGTTTCTTCAAAAACATAAAAAAGTTTCCTCCAATATCAAAATTTGTCAGTGTTAGTGCCAAGAGTCACTTTTGAAGTTTCCCCATCTTGTTTCTCATTATTTTCATTATTTCCAAAATTTTTTGTGTAACTTTTCACTTTAGTGTCATATCACAGTCACCCATTGTTGTTACCTTTTTATGCTTTAAAACTTTAGATGTGCTCTAGAAATGTATTCGTGGAATTAGGATATAAATCAGTTTATTCAGATTTTTTAAAATCAAAGAATAGTAAATTTATCGTAATTTTAGAAATTCTCCAATATGAGGACAAACCTCATATTGGAGAGAAAGAAAAAGTAGCCAGAGTTTACTCTTACATATTAGTTAACATTCATTTAGCACATGTTTATTTTGATAACAGTTCCAGGTTTGGAGGATATAAAGAATAATAAAATACTCCCTGGAAAAAAAACTCCAAAAAAGTACAGTAATTTACAAAGTAAAGGGATAAAAATTATTCAATATTATTACACACTTGAATGGAGTACATTCCCTTAGAATATAGAAATAAAAACTAAGGCAAATTTAGTTTTGTTTTATACCAAACAATTAGGAGAAAATAAGTTTCCATGCTATAGGAGCATAATAATGGCCTGAATAAGAAAAATCAGTGTATCTCTTCAAGAAACTACATATATTCACTGCAGCTAGAGCAAATAGATCTATGTATCCCTTTATGCATTAATCTATACGTGTATATATAAGGTAGATTATATAACCAAATGTTTAACCCGAACATATATAAATCAATACCACTTATCTTAAAACGATGTAATGTGTCTGTTTGAGACATTTCAATATTTTTCAAATGATAACTGTAGAACAGAACAGGAAATAGACTAAAGGACTACTTACATTTTATATTGCATACTCCTGTAACATTAAATGTATAATAAATAATAAAGAAATATAAATTATTAATATAATAGTTGTAAACATACACACATAATTGCAAAACATTGATTGAATATGAAAAACATTTTCAGAACAGTGATTACTGAGTGGTGTGCTTCATATAAGTTAAATGTATTGTTATAATAATGTAGATCATATGAATTTTTCAAAATTCATAAATTTATACGCTTAAAGTAGGATATGGTAATGTGTGATAAATTACATTTGATTATTGTTTAATATTGGAACAACCTTTAATTGTACACTAACTTTATAGTCTCATTTATGTGATTTTTACTATCATGCATAACTAAGAATATAGAGGATAGAAGGTGGTTTCTTTTGGGTGGGGAAATTGATTAGATGTGTTTTGAAGTAATGTTTATTAAATGTATTTGTGTTTAGTATTAGTAAGTATTCTTTATGGACTGATCCTTTTAACATTATGCAATTACTCTTTTTATGTCTGTAACTATTTTAGTAATTTTAGTTTGTCTATAATTAACATGACCTTACCAGCTGTCTCATGCTTAATACAAATAGAAGTTATACCTTTTTTCACTAATCTTTTACTTTTTAACAATTGTGTTACAAAACATATAAGATCTACCCTCTTAGCAAAATTAGAAATTAATAGTACAGTATTGTTAACTATAAGTAAAATGTTGTATAGAAGATCTCTAGAGATTTTCATCTTGCATTACTGAAACTTTATATCCATTGAAAAGCACATCACCAGTACTTTTTCACACCCTCTTCCTGCCCTCTGGTGACTACCATTTTACTTCTACTTAGCATTTCACTTAGCAAAATGTCTGAGGTTCACCTAACTTCCATCATACGACAAAATTTGTTTTCTTTTTAAAAGCTGAATAGTATTTTTATTGTATGCATACACTACATTTTATCTATTCATCCATCAATGGACATTAGGTTGTTTCCATAACTTGACTATTATGAATAATTATGCAATGAACAAGGGAGTGCAAATATATCTTTGAGATCCTTATTTCATTTATTTTATGTAAATACCTAGAAATGGGATTGTTAGATTATATGGTAGTTTCATTTTTAATTATTTGAGGAATGTTTATACTGTGCACAGAAGTTCCAATGTCTCCAGTCTTCACTAACACTTATTTTCCATCTGTTTTATAATGTCAGTCCTAATAGTTTATGAGATTATATCATATGGTGGTTTTATTTGCATTTCCCTGATTGTTAGTAATGGTGAATTACTTTTCATATACCTGTGAGCCATTTATATGTTTTCTTTGAAGAAATGTCTAAGCCTTTTGCCCATTTTAATCAAGCTATTTAATTTTTTTCTTTCTGAGTTATAGGACCTTCTTATGTATTATTTATTTTGGATACCAACCACTTATCATATGTCGGGTTTGCAAATTTTTTCTCACATTCCATATATTGTCTTTTCAGTATTTTGATCATTTCGTTTGCTGTGCAGAGCTTTTTATTTTGATAGAGTTTTCTAGTCTATTTCTGCTTTTGTTGTCTGTACTTTTGGTATATTCATGAAATCATAGCCAAGGTCAATATCAGGTAGATTTTTCCCTAAGTTTTCTTCCAATAGTTTTATAGTTTCAGGTTTTACATTTAAGTCTTTAATTTATGTTGAGTTGAGTTTTTGTGTATGGTGTATAAAAAAAAAGTTTCCAATCTCATTCTTCTGCATGTAGAAATCCAGTTATTGTAACACCAATTGTTGAAAATATGAACATATACTCTTTTCTCCATTTTATATTCTTGGCACTGTTTTTAAAGAACAGTTGATTCTATTTGCATTATTTTATTCCTGCCCTCTCCATTTTCTTCTGTTGGTCTATAAATCTTTCGTTATGCTTGCACCATATGTTTTGATTACTATACCTTTGAAATATGTTTTGAAATCAGGACGTGTGATGCCTTCATCTTTGTTCTTTCTAAAGATTATTTTTACTATTTAGGATCAATTGTGTTTTACATAAAGTTTAAGAGTTTTTTTCTATTTTTATAAAAAAGTGGAATTTTGTTAGAGATAACATTGCGTCTGTAGATTGTTTTAGGTAGTATTTTAACAATATGAACAATATGAACATGGACATGAGATGTCCATGAACGTGGAATGTATTTTGATTTATTTGTGTCTTCTTTAATTTCCATCCACGATGTTTTGTATTTTTCAATTCATAAGACTTTAACCTCTGTTCTTAAATTCATTTATAAGTATTTTATTATTTATATCCTATAGTAAATGGAATTTTTAAAAAATTCTAAAGTTCATGGTTATCATGTGTAAACACAACTGATTTTTATATGTTGACTTTGTATCCTACAAATTTATTAAATGTGTTTATTAATTCTACCTATGTGTGTGTGTGTGTATAATCCATAGAGTTTTCTACATATAAGATGCCTCCCACAAGCAGATGTAATTTAACTTATTTCTTTTTAATTTGAATGACTTTTATTTTCTTGCCCAATTGCCCTGACTAGGACTTCAAGTACTATGTTGAATGGAAGTGGTGAAAGTGGACACCCTTGTCATATTATTTATGAAAAATACAAAACTTTTAGTTTTTCACCATTGAGCATGCTAGCTGTAGACTTCTCAAATGTGGTCTTTATTATGTTGAGTAAATTTTCTTCTATTTGTTGTTGAACAGAAGAAAAGTATGTTGAATTTTGTCAAATGCTTTTTCTGCAGCTACTGAGATAATCATGTGATATCTATCCTTCATTTTGTTACTGTGGACCATCACACTGATTAGTTTGTGTATGTTAAACTATATTTGCATCCTAGGAGTAGATTCCTCTTGTTCTGATGCAGTATCATTTTTAATGTACTGTTAAACTTAATTTAGTAGTACTTTGTTGAGAATTTTAACATCAATATTCATCAGAGATATGTATTTTTATTTTTTTCTTATCTGGCTTGTATCAGGATAATGCTGACCTCACTAAATAAATACAAAAAAAAGTTCCCTCTGATTCAATTTTTAGAAAGAGTTTAAAAAACATTAGTGTTAATTCTTCTGTAAATGTTTTGTAGAATTCACCAATGAATCCATCTGGTCATGCAGCTCTCTTGGAATATTTTTGATTACTAATTAAATGTTCTTATTAGAAGTCTATTCAGATAGTCTATTTCTTTATGATTAAGTCTTGATAGGTTGCTGGAGTGTGGTGGTGCGATCTCGGCTCACTGCAACCTCCACCTCCCGGGTTCAAATGATTCTCCTGCCCCAGCCTACTGAATAGCTGACATTACAGGCATGCGCCACTATACCTAGCGAATTTTTGTATTTTTAGTAGAGGAGGGGTTTCTCCAGGTTGGCCAGGCTGATCTGAACCTCCTGACCTCAGGTGATACCCCCACCTTGGCTTTCCAAAGTGCTGGGATTACAGGTGTAAGCCACCACGCCCAGCCCAGCCCCATAATCCTTTTTGTTGTTGTTGTTTAATGCTTCTGTTGTCTGTTGCAATGGCTCCTCTTTAATTTCTGATTTTATTTATTTAAATCTTTTCTAAATTTTTCTTTGTTTTACTAAAAGCTTGTCACTTTTGTTGATCTTTTAAAAAATGAATTCTTAGTTTCAATGATTTTATATACCTTTTCTTTTATTATGTTTCTCTATATCTGTTCGTTTTTAAAATTATTTTCCTCTTCTGCTAATTTAGGGTTAAGTTTGTTCCTCTTTTGCTAGTTATTAGTGGTATAGTGTTAGGTTGATTATTTGAGGATTTTTTTTCTTATTTAATGTAGGCATTTACTGCAATAAATTTCTCTCTTAGTAGTTTTTCTTTTTCTATATTCCATGAGTTTTGTTATATTATGCTTTCTCTTTAGTTTGACACAATATATTTTCTAATTTTTCCTTCATTTTCTTTTTTTTTTTTTTTTTTTTTTTTGAGACGGAGTCTCGCTCTGTAGCCCAGGCTGGAGTGCAGTGGCCGGATCTCAGCTCACTGCAAGCTCCGCCTCCCGGGTTCACGCCATTCTCCGGCCTCAGCCTCCCGAGTAGCTGGGACTACAGGCGCTGCCACCTCGCCCGGCTATTTTTTGTATTTCTTAGTAGAGACGGGGTTTCACCGTGTTAGCCAGGATGGTCTCGATCTCCTGACCTCGTGATCCGCCCATCTCGGCCTCCCAAAGTGCTGGGATTACAGGCTTGAGCCACCGCGCCCGGCCTTTCCTTCATTTTCTTCTTGGACTGTTTCATTATTTAAGAGCAAATTGTTTAATTTCCATATATTTGTGAATTGTCCAGTTTTCCTTTTGCAATTGATTTTTAGTTTCTTTTCATTTTCATATATTTTTAGAGATAGGGGGCTCACTTTTTTGCCCAGACTGAAGTTAAGTGCCTATTCACAGGTGTAATTATAGAATACTATAGCCTCAAACTCCTGAACTCAAATTATCCTCATGCCTCTGCCTCTCAAGTAATTGAGAGTACAGGTACATGCCACCACACTTGGTCCTCTGTTAATTTTAGTTTAAAAAAACACTAGGTAGAATTTTAATCTTCTTAAATTTGTTATGACCTAACATGTGGTCCATCACTGAGAATATCCTATGTGTGCTTGAGAAAAATAAGTATTCTGCAGCATTGGGGTGAAATACTCTGTTTATGCTGTTAGGTCCATTTGTTTTATAGTGTTGGTCAGTCGTTTATTCCCTTATTGATCTTCTATTTGAACATTTTATCTATTATTGAAAGTGGGATATTAAAATCTACTATTAGTTGCCATTTGTCTCTTGAGTCTTGTCAGTATTTGCTTCATATATTTAGATGCTCCAATGTTTGGTATCTATACTCTTAAAATTTTTATATTTTCCTGGTGATATTTTATTATTATAGTATCTTTTTTTGTCTCTTGTGAGTTTTTTATCTAAAGTCTACTTCGTTTGATGTAAATACGTTCATCCTGCTCTCTTTCGGTTACTGTGTGAATGAAATATTTTTATCCATCCCTCATTGTCAGCTTATGTGTATCCTGAAACACAAAGACACTTAGTAATAAAATTGTTAAAAGTAAAAGACAAAGAGAGAATTTTGAAAAAAGCGAGATTAAAAGGACTTGTCACATACAAGAGAAACATGCTAAGACTATCAGCAGATTTCTCAGCAAAAATCTTGGAGGCCAAAAGTAAGTAGAATGTATATTTAAAGTGTCACAACAAAGCCACCAAACAACAATGACAAAAAACACCAAAAAAACCAACCAACCAAACAAACAAACAAACAAAAACCCAGTCAACCAATAATACCAAATTTGGCAAAGTTGTCCTTTTACAATGAAGAAGAGATAAGGACCTAGCATTTAAACAAAAGCTGAGGGAGTTCATCACCACAGGTCTATTTTACTAAAAATTCTAAAATGAGATTCTGAAATGAAAAGATACTGAAAAGCAACACAAAAGTGTATAAACCTCTCTTGTAAAGGTAAATATGTAGACAAATACAAAATAATATAATATCGTAATGGTGCTGCATAAGTAAATTTTAATTCAATTTATAGAATTAAAATACAAAAGCATAAAATAACTTGAACTATTATATAAAAAGTCCTTTCTGCTCTTGATTTCAAATATTCTAAAAATACACCTAAAATAAACCTTCACAAATTTGATTAAAATCTCGTGTGGTGCATGTCTTCTGGCAAGAAATTATCTCTGCTTACATCTGAAAAAATCTGTATTTCAACCTTATTCTTTTAGAAAAATTTGTTTTAGAACAGAGTTAAATTTACAGATAAACTGCAAAGATACTTCAGAACATTCCTATATACTTCCCACCCCATTTCCCTGATTAAAATCTTAGATTACTATGTTACATTTGTTTAATATACAAATATTAATATGTTATTGTGATTAAATTTATATTTTACCCATAATTCCATTGTTTTTACCTGATGTTCTTTTTCTGTCCCAGTAGTCCATGTAACATATCACATTCAATTTATTTGCTATGTCTCTTTAGGCTTCTCCAGGTTATGAGAGTTTCCTAGAGACTTCTTGTTTTTGATGACCTTGAAAGTTCTAAGAAATGTTAGTTGGGTATGTTGTAGAAAGTAAATCCCTCAACTATAATTTGTCTTGTATTTTTCTTATGATTAGACTGGAGGTATAAGTTTTTGCAAGAAGGGAGATATAGTAAAAGGCCACTTTCAGCACATGATACTACCAATATGACTTATAATTGATATTGATTGTGATCACCTAGCTGTTGTGTTTGTCAGGTTTCTCCATGATAAAACTACTTCCTGTTCCCATTCTTAAACTACCTAAAGTAAACTATCTGAAATAAATTTTCTATGTACAGTCCACAACTATCTAAAAGATTTGTCCATCTAAAGAGAGGGATTCACCTAAAGAGAGGGATTCACCTTGTTAATGGTGGAGTACTTACTTAAATTGTTTGGAATTTTCTGCAAGGGAGATAAGTGTTTACCCCCCATTTATTTGTTCAATGATCTAAATGTATCAGCATGGAGCCACATATTTATTGTAAGTTTGGGTTAAAGTCCAATAGCACTAAAGTGATTTTGTGGTTTAAAATATTCCAACTTTTGTCATTTGGAGCTCTTTCAATGGGGTTCCTGAATCCCTTTTAGCTTCTCCCATCATTAGTTCCATCCTTTTGGGTTTTGCTGTTGGTGGTGGTGGTCATGGTGGTGGTTGAGTACTTTATTACTTTCTGACACTATAAGATTTTCCAGGCTCACCTTCCAGATTTCTTGACCAGTATTAGAAGTAATCATTTCTCCAAAGAGTTCTGTTTCCTTGTACTGGAGAATGGTAATATAAACAAGATATTATTATTGTTTGTTGTATTATTGTTTGTTGTTTCTGAGGTGCTATTGATTCTAGAGTATCTCAGCTCTCAGAGAATGGAAATATTTGTGTGTATACTATCTAGATGGATATCTAGATAGAACCATCATATTAAACTAGGAGTGAGTTTATACTGATATCTTCAGTTCTAATCCATTACTATGTAGATAGTTCTAGCCTCTTTACATTGCTGGCATTGAAAATCCAATTTCAACAGTGGTATAGCCTTAACCCATGTCATCATGGATCAGAAAATTTTATCATCTAGAAGACTGCATAAATATTTTATGCAGTTTCTTTTACAATTAGTCTTGCATATTCCAAGCATTGTTAAGATTACTTAGCAAATTTCGTACCACACTCACTTAAATGATGTTTTTTCATGCATTTGTAGTATAATTAGATTAATTTATAGCATTTCACATTTTATCATGAGATCTCCTAAGATCCTAAATATTTGTTTTAAGTTTGCATACATTACATTTTACTCTGTGTTTCGTAAATTTTGTAGGTTTGGCAAGTTTCTCTCGTAGTGTTTGCACCACCACAGTAACATAGAGAAAGGTTTGCCACCCTAAAAATTCTTATAGTCATCTATTCAGTTTTCATAACAGTGAGTCAAATGGTTACATTCTTGTGAGAATTTAGTTAGTTCACAGGAAATCTACATTTTGCAAAGATAAAGTGAACATCTGAAGAAAAAGTAAGTACAGGAAGAAACAATTGTGTAAACTTCTGAGGGTTGATGAAGGAATGATTCATCTCATCTTGCCTTTGTTCTGAAACTTGGAAGATGAGCTATAATAGACGTTATCAGTGTGGAATTGAACAGATTTTAGTTTTAGGAGCCATATTAAGATTGCAGATCTACAGTTACAATTGACATTTCCTTGGTTTAAGGAAGGATATATACATTTTGAAAATGTTGAGGACAGTAAATAATTAACTTATGAGAGATTTTGTGGAGATAATCCTGAGGAAATTCCTAAGGCATTTTCCCTTTCCATGAGTCTGGCTAATGTATAATGTTACTTCACAAAGTTTTGAAGGAACAGTTATTCATCTGGAAAGAGGTTGGCTGTGTAGTGTCTCAGCTTCCAGTCTTAATTTTCCCTTTGTCATAAGGAGTTTGGAGGTCCTGTTACTTTATTTTCCTTTACACATGCTTAGTTGTAGATTTGTCTTTTTCTTATCCTGCTGAAATAGGAGCGTTCCTGAGCCCCCTCTCAAAACACACAACAGGGATGTGGCTCACCTGTTTGTCTGTGGCACCTACTCAAACCCCTTATAGGAGGGGGAGCACACAGGTGGGCAGGTGCAGGAGCTGGGGCAAGTGCTTTGGGGCTCCAGCCCCACAGTGGTGTCTAGGGATGGGTGCCTGTGACTCCCAAAGCCCAAATGGGCATGTGTTACAGTGTGCTCTTTTAGCTTTGCAATCTGCAGTTGGCTTAAGTGTTAACCAGCTCAGTGCCCTCTTGGTACCCAGGTCTTTTTCCAGCATCCAGAAAGAATCATGTCACACATATACTTGAGGGATGAATATGGGGGGTTTTATTGAGTGGTGCAGTTGGCTCTCAGCAGGATGGATGGGAAGCTGGAAGGGGGATGCATTGCGAAGGTGATCTTCCCCTGGAGTTTGGCTATCCAGCAGTGGATATCTTCTGCAACCACTCCCAGCAGAACTCCTCTCTGTGTTCAGAGACTCCTTCTCTTCTCTCTCCTGTGCTGTTCTGCCATTTTTTCTGCTCTTCTGTTTGTCTCCTTGTCTCCTTCTGAAGCCTGAGGTCTGGGGTTTTTATATGTACAGGATAGGGAGGTATGGCAGGCCAAAAGGTAACTTCTGGGTGTGAAAACAGGAATAGCTGTTCCCATTTAGCGCCAGGGGTTTCCAGGTTTGAGGGTGGGGCCTTTGCCAGGGAACCGTCCTCTTCTACCCAGTATTTCCCTGTCTCCTGTCCATATCGCTGCTTGGTGTTCTTTGAGTTTTCTAGATCTGTAGTGTGATATTTTTCATTTATTTTGGAAAATCCCTAGCCATTATTTCTTCCAGTACTTCTTCTGCACTATTGTCTCTCTTTTCCTTTTAGTATTTCATTTGTGTATATGCTAGAGCTTTAAAATTATACCTCAGGACTGGGGTTCTGTTAATAATTTTTGTTTTCTCTCTTTGCATTTCAGTTTGAAATGTTTTTAATTAACCTATATCCAAACATTATTCATTTCCATTTAAGTAGGTTTTTTTAAATTAGTAGTATTCTCTTTTGATTTTGAGTTTTCATCTCTTTGATTAGATAACCTATCTATTCTTGCCTGTTGTATATTTTAGAGCCTTTAACACATATTTTATAATGATATTCATGATAATTCTACTATCATTGGCATATAAGAGTATGATTCTAACGTCCTGTTTCTTCAGTCTGCATTTTAGTTGCCTTTTAAAATGGCTTGTAATTTGTTGTTGTTGAAAGCCAGACCTGATAAACTAAGCAGTCAAAACTGAAGTTAAATAGGTCTATAGTGTGAGGTTTTATCTAAGTACAGCCAAAATTTGGGCTGCTTTTTGAGAAATATTTTCTACAGTTGTTGGTGCCAGAGGGTTCAATTTCCTCTAGTTTCATTGTTTTTGTCTTTCCTCTTGACAAAGCTTTCCTATGTAATCTTCTTCAAGTAACTCTGTTTTGCAGCTCTTTTATTTTTAATTCACTGTGTTGTAATGGAGTCATGTTGGTTTGGTGATAAGGTGTGAAAGCAGGGAAGCAAGCTATAATCATTTAATTACGTTTCAGTCTTTCCATGGTCCTATGTCTCAAGGCTGTTGCATAAGTGTTTTTCAGCTCCTTATCCACATAGGTAAGACAGGAAGTTATATGTGAGCTAGAATTAGAGAAATACCCTTTCCCCTGGTGGGATAAGGCTTGGGAACAATCTTTTCCCCTGAAGAGTAGTTTTTGTTTGAAGAAGTCCTTGAAGGTATTTCTGAAGCGTTAATTTTTCCCTTCCTGTGGGAGAGCTATTAGAATATCTTTCTTGGCTTTTCATCATTTGAACTCGATGGGGCTCCTAGAAATAAAATCCATGCAAATGTGCAGACTTGCTCATTCCTAAAACTACCAGAAAATTTTCTCTCTTGCTACTTCATTCTTTCTCTGCCTATAGCAACTCGCCAAAATTACCACCTCAGTGTTCCTACCAGTTATTGGCTCCAGCAGCTTCTGCTCCAGATAAGCAGATCTTGCTTGTAACTCTGCATTCACCTGTTTCTTCCAACTTGAGGGCAGTGGTTTTCCCACTGAACGAAGTTTTCTGAGGGGTCAAAGGAGAGTCCTTTATTTTCAATCTGTTCAACTCTTTCTTCTTGTAAGGACAACAGTGATAATTTCCAAACTCAACATGTTGAAGCTGTGACCAGAAGTCTGTTATATTATTATTATTATTGAAAACCAGGTATTGTATGTAAAAGAACAGTGGAATCTGGAATAAATAATATTTATGACAGTAAATTTCCTTTTGTGTGTGTGTAAGGGCATTACTGTGAGGTTTGAGTCAATCTAGACTGTAGTTGACCTGGGTCTGGATACCCTTGTTACTATAGTTAGCTTTAGTGCACAACATGCTTCAAATTCTTACAGTGATGAACAGCCACCACTTTGTGCTTAGTGTAAAGCCAAGATGGCCATATGGTTTATTTCAAATTTTTTACTCCTGAGATTTCAGCATACCTGAATCACAGGGGTAGGTCACTCTGCATTCTTGCCCCTCTCTAAGAACACATTATAATTGCTTGTCACTGTCCTCAAGTCTTATAGTGGAAGCAAGGGAATCAAGATTTCTTTTTTATTTATTTATTTTTTTCTGTCTTATATTAGCTCTTTGTCCCTGTACCTTGGGGATAGGACTTTCTCGTTATTTTCTTTCCCATAATGTCAAATAATCTCTATTCCCCTATTCATTGCCAAAACTAGTGCTGGCAGACTTTCTGTCCCTCCCACAGAGGCAGCCTACATCTGCCTGCTGTCAGTAAAAATTCAGAAATACAGGCTTCTTTTCTACTTCTGTTCCCCCAAAATATGTTCTTTGCTTTATGCCAAAGAAGGACCAGTGAGCTAGTAAATGTTCTGCCTAGTACCAGACAAGTAACTTGAACTCACATAGGATCTACAATGCTTCTAGGAATCTTCTGGTTCTTCTGCCCGTTTTCCAATCTAGGTAGGCCCTTCATGCTTGTGCCATGGAGGGCAGATACTTTATCAAGTCTCTAGCCATATACCCACTGTTTCTCGTGAGCACTTCTTGGAGCCCTTGGGAAAAAAAAATGAGACATTGCAGACTTGCTTTGTATTCAGGACTTCCAGTGATTCTAAAATATCATGCTATTTCACTCTAATTTTTTTTTTCTAATCAGCTTTTTTTTTTTTAATTTCACTATCTATCTTTTATGGTGGACCCCTCTTCTTTCCATGCCTTGGAAAAGGTGTAATAGTTTATGAATCCAATCTTCAATAGAGGATTTCCTCAACCCTTAGAATTCAGTAAATTATGGTTATCTAGTGACCTAAGACGCCTGTCGGACTCAAAAAGTTATGATTCTGTAGATTATCTGGCTTGTTCTCATTACTGAAGTGGAAGACATTCTCTTACACCATTTTACACCTGAGACAACCAAGTTGTCTTTATATTTAATTAATATTTTATATTAATTATAATTATATAATGACTTTATATTTAAGTAATAAAGTTTTCCAACTTTCACTTTTTAAAATTTTTGTGTGTTTCTAAACATAATCATTTCTAAAAGCAATACATTGTGTGAACTTACATTATCAGTTTGATTGCTCTGACTACATATACTAACTAGAAAATGCCCTCACTGTACCCCTTCTAGCTGTTCTCAATTGCTTATAGAATGATAATTTTAGTGTTGCCTTTTTCACTCCCTTAGAATTCTTTTACTCTTTCCATGCCCATCAGTAGGCATTTTTATGTTACAGAGAAGCTTTTTTATCCCCCCAGTGGTCATTCTGTCCCAGATATTGTGCAAAGCGTTGTGAACATTTAACAAACCAGCACAAAATCTCTTTTCTCAAGGACATCTCAGATAAATATGGTAGATAGACAATTAAGCAGTTTCAAAACAATTTAACTTATTCTAAAAGAGTAGCATGGGAGCAAAGAGTCAGGAGTCCTATTTTTGTTTGAGGGCCTAAGGGAGCCCTACACAGAAGCAATTATACCTGAGATCAGTTATGCTGGTATCTCTCAGGGGTTACTATATCAGGATTTTAAAGTGTTTAATTTATGCTATAATCAACATCTAAACTACAAGATACATTTGTTTGAGTATTAGGCATTGGCCTATTTTATGCCTAATGTTATTCATCCTTACTAAGAAACTATCATCCCACATCTAAAAATGTACATTATCCATGTTGAACACATATGCAAATATCTACTTTGATAATCACCATTTCAGCCACCTGGGAATCATTAGACAGTCATAAAAGAACACCAAAAATTATCAATGTCTGTAATTTTTCAAAAATTAATAAGCAGTTATACATTAAATGCCATTTTCGTTACAATTAATTTGATTAGACATAACACATTTACCATTCTATTAGCAAGTTCTGACTTTGACCTGTAGCCATGGTCTAATCCAAACTCCTTGGTTCTGCAGTATTATCCAATTTTGCTACAGTGGTGACAACTGTTATTTTTCACTTTATTGGGAGGTAAAACATCAGCCAAACAGGCTGTCACTTTTTATTATTCTAGGTTACCATAAAATGCCATACAAAATAAACCACCGTGTTATAGGAGTCACAATGATCATGAATGGCTACATGGTAATAATCAATATAAATCTAGCATTTGATTCTATAATCAATTATGATAAAAGACATCTTAGATGCATACTTCCAGCAAGGGGATCTACTAAACTATTGTGAATCATTGTAAATAAAGAATAAGTCTTCAAGTAGAAAGATGTTATATAATTCCATGTTTATGTGCCTCAGAGTTTAAGTCAATACGATTTTTATAAAGTAGAAATGTCAGAAATGTTCAGATTTAACCATGAATGACAAAAACGTAGTACCAACTCAGGAAAATCTAAAACTCTTTCTTTGGGAGAATATATACAGCCCAATATGCTAAAACAAGTCTTTTGCTATGTATGTTTTATATGCATGTGTGTTTATGTGATTACAAATATTGTGCTTATGTACTTGGAAGAGTGGCTTTGAAAATATTAAAAATGAAAAGTCAGAAATAGAGCTTCTGATTTAAAATATGTGCACTATATTATAAATAAATGGAGGACTACAGAGAAACAAATATTAAGTATCGATATCCAGTCCAGTTAATGAAGATTTGGAAACTGATTTTTTTTTTAACTTCTTCATTTGGCATAATTTTAGACTCAGAAGAAGCTGAAAAATAGTTCAGAGAGTTCTCAGTACCCCTTAGCCAACTTTTCCTAATAATAGCAACTCGCCTAACCATATTTATCAAAATCAGGAAATTTATATTAACACAATACTATTTTTAAAACTGCATATATGACTCAGATGTCACATTTTTAAATACACTCATTGTTTTAAAAAATTAGCTTATAGTGCTATAAAATTACATCACAGCTAGTCATCACCAAAATTAGGATGCAATATTGGTCTGTCACCACAGAGAACCTTGCTCAAGTTATGTTTATATAGTCACATTCTCCCCACCTACCTAACTCTTGGCAAATACTTATATTTTCTCCAACACTATGATTTTATCATTTTAAGAATGTTATATAAATGAAATAATACAGTATGTAACCTTTGTGGATAGTCGTTGTTTTTTTTTTCTTAACATAATGCTGTTAAAATCCATCCAACTTCCTGCATATATCTATAGATTTTTAACTTTTATTGTTGAATAATCTATTCTGTTTGTGCCATCATTTAATCATTTGATATGTTTTCTAGTTTTTGCCTATTAAAATAACTCTTATGGAACACTTAAATCACAGCATTTCTTTCTGCCATTTTAACATATTATTTTTCTAAGATAAATCTCAAGCAAATTATTTGTAGGCTACATGTTAAGTGTATTCTTTGTAAGAAATTTCAAACTCATTTTCAGTATGGCTGAACAATATTACATTTCTACCAGACATATGTGAGAAATTTATTTGCATTATATCCTCATCAGAAACCAGTATAGTCATTATTTTTATTTTTACCAATTCAATAGATATTTAGTAATATTTAGTTGTGCCTCTAATTTGCCTTTCTCTAATGGCTAATGGTATTAAATATCTTTATCTGTGATTATTTGATAGCTGCATATCCTCTCATAAAATGTGGATTTAAATTTTTCTCATTTTTATCTGCTCATTTATTTTATTTACTTTCTTGTTGAGTTTTGAGGGTTCTTTATACAATCTGGACACAAGTCTCTAATCACATATGTGATTTGCAAATATTTTATCTGAGTCTGCACTAATATTTTCTTTTTTGTAACAGTATCTTTCTCAGAAAAAAACTTTAAATTTTATAAAATACAATTTATTTATTTTATTGCTTTTTTGAATAATACTTTGATGTTTTATCTAAGAAATATCTGCCTAATCCAAGGTCACAAAAATTTTCTATTATTTTTTTTCTAGAACATTTATACTTTGGTTTTACATTTATGCTTGCAGTGTATTTTGATTTCCACTTTTTAAATTTGGCTCAAGGTATGGATTTCAGTTTATATAAATTTTTTCTGTATGGATATAGCATTTTTTTCTAGCCCTTTTTTGAAAGAAGAAATTCTCCAGTAACTTTTCTTTATACCATGTCAAAAAATTAATTAACAAGAATGGATAGATGTCTACTTCTGGACTTGACATTTCTTTCTATTGATATAGGTGCCTCTTGATACCAAAGCCAAATTATCTTGATTATGGTAGCTTTATGATAATGACATGAAGTCAACTAGTGTAAGTTCCCCAACCTTGTTCTTTTACAAAGTTAATTTGGAAATTAAGATGCTTACACATCCTTGTTCTTATATAAAGTTAATTTTGGAATTAAAGGTGCTTACACACACACACACACACACACACACACACACACACAAATAAACACATATGAATTTAAGAATCACCAGGTCAATTTATACAAAACCAAGCTGGAATCTGTAGACAAATCTAGAGAGAACCCACATGATAACAATATTGAATTTTTTCTGGTCCATAAATATTTAATTTATCTTAACAATATTCTGTAGCTTTCAAGACACGAATCTTGTATATTATCTGTTGTTTATCATTAAGTATTTCACTTTTGATGCCATTTTAAATGTTATTGTACTAATTTCAACTTCTAATTGTTTTTAGTATATAGAAAAATAATTGATGTTTATATATAGATCTTGTACTCTGTAAACTCGATAAGCTCTACTATTTCTAGTATAATTTTTTAGGATCCTTTTCTATACAGATAATCTTGTTATCTATGAATAAAAGTTTTGCTTCTTAGTTTATAATCTGGATTCCTTTTATTTATTTCATTTACCCCATTGCAATGAATACAACCTCCAAGACAGTGTTGAAGAGAAGTGATGAATGTAGACATCCTTGTCTTGTACTTAATTTCAGGAGGAATGCCTTCAGTAGTTCACCATCAAATATGATGCTAGCTGTACTATTTTTGTAAATGTACTGTTATGAGGTAGATAGGGCTCCCTTTCTAGTCCCAGGTTCTCAGATCTTGTCAGAAATGGATGTTGAATTTCACCAAATGCCTTTTGCATCAATCGAATTGATTGCATGCTTTTTTTGTTCATCAGTTACTATGGTGAAATGCATTGAATAGTAATGGAAAGTAAATTCAATCTTGGATTTTCAAGATAAAGAAAATTTAGTCATAATGCATTGTTCCATTCAGTTTGGTAATATTTTGTTAATTTTGCTTATATGCTCCTATTAATGTGGTATAATCGTTTTTGTTTTTCTACTGTCATAATATCTTTTGCTGTTTCATATATAAGAGTAATGCTAACTTCATAGAATTAGTTGGGAAAGATTTACTTACCTTTAATATTCAGATAAATTTTAAGTAAATTTATTAGTGTTTCTCCCTTGAATGTTTGAAAGAAGTCTTCAGTGAAGCCACCTAGGCCTGAAGTTATTTTTCTTGAAAGCGTGTTTTGTTTGATTTTTAAGTCAATGTATTCAGTATTATTGAGAAATACCAATTTCTTCTTCAGTGAGCTTTGTTATTTTGTGTTTTTCAAGGAAATTATCCAGGGTATCTTTTTTTTGGCATGAAATTTGCATAATATTCAATTATTCTAATTGTAAAATATATAGATACTGGAGTGATTGTACCTCTTTAACTCCTGATGTTATGACTTATATCTCATCTCCTTTTCTAGACAATCAATTTAGTTTATCTTGTGAAAGAATTAGTTTTTGTTGTAATTAAATTTGCCTATTTTTGTTTGTTTTCTCCTTCTTCACATTCTATATCTATATTTTTTCTTTTTAATTTTTTCTGCTTGCATCCTGTTTCATTTGTTTTTACTTCATTTATTTTCTCAAGGTAGAAACTGAGGGTGTTTGAAACCTTAGTTCCTTTCTAATGTAGGTCTTACTTTTACACATATTCCTCTAACAATTGTCTTAGTAACATTACACAGATTTTGATATATTGTGTTTTTTCCTTGAAATTAATTACTAATTTTCATTGTAATTTTTCCCTGACCCATACATTACTTATAACTATGTTATTTAGTTTTCTTATATTTGGACATTTTCCAGGTATTTTTCTATTATTTATTTCATTAATTAGAAAAATAGAATTTGTAAAATTTTAATCATTCTATATTTATTGAGACTCACTTTTTGCTATTATTGGTTTGAGAATTGAGTGATATACATATATCAATTGCATAAAGTTGATTGAGCCTATCATTCAAGTCTTCTATATCCTTACTGATTTTGTTCTTTTCTATTAATGATTGAGAAAAGTTTTTAAAAATATCTTAATGTGCTTTGAAAATTGTCTATTTCTCTTTGCAATTATATCAATCTTGCTTCTTTGATTTTGAATTTCTGTTATTATGTGTACACTAACTTCGGATATATGTGCTTCCTTGATAAATTATCCCCTATATCAATATGTACATACTTTTTATTCTTGGTAATATTATTTTCTCTGAAATATACTTTCCCTGATATGAATATAGCCATTCTAGCCATGGCAAACCTTCCTTTATATTTTAAATTTTAAATCTACTTGTGATTTTATATTTAATGTGGGTTTCTGTTAAAGAGTATGGAATTGGTCTTGCATTTACATTCATTATCAAAGTATTTGCCTTTCAAATGAGGCATTTTATTTCTTTGTATTTAATGTCATCATTGAAATAATTGGATTCAAGTCTATGTTCTTTTTGTTTTTCATCTCTCTCATCTATTCTGCTTTCTTTCCCTTCTTTTTCTGACTTCTTTTGTTTATACAAAAGAATTTTTGTTTTATGCCTAATTTTTATGTTTTTATTTGATTTCCTGTTTTGTCTTCTTAGTTTGTATCTCTAAGTTTTTATTGTTATAGTTTGTTGATTGCTTATCTCATATATTTTATCACAGTCTACCTTCACATGATATCATACCACTATATGTACAGTATAAGAATCATAAAACAATGTATTTCCTGAATTTCAGTTATTATAGTCATTCATTATACTTCTAGCTATGTGAAAAACCATGCAGTACATTGTCTTTTTTCCTTTAATTATATTTTTTTTAAAATAAGTAATATGGAAAAAGTCTTTATATTTATCCCCACAGTTACTATTTGTGATGTTCTTCATTCCTTTATTTAGCTCGTATTTTATTTGGTATTATTTTTCTTCTGTTTAAAGACTCCCTTTATCATTTCTTTTAGTTCGGTACGGCCAAAGATGAATACTTTCAGCTTTTGTGTGTCTAAATATTATTTTTTTCCTCAGCGTTTTTGAATACTTCTTGCTTCATAGGGATTTCTAGGTTGACATATTTTTTCAGTGCCTTGAATACATAGCTCCACTGTCTTCCAATCAGAAATCAGTTGTGTTTCTTAATATAACTCCTCTGTATATAGTGTGTCTTTGTTTCTTTGGAATTCTTGTAATATTTTCTCTAAATCACCACCAATTTCAAGAAATTTGATTAATATGTGCCTTCATTTTGTTTTCCTCATTTATCTTCTGTTTGCAATTTATTGTGCTTTTGAGGTCTATAGATTTGTACTTTTTATAAAATTTGGGAATTCTTTATTGTTGTTTATTTAAATAATTTGTGCACCTCCTCCACTTCTGACGCTCTTGTTTCTAAGTCTTTTTCTTCCTGTGTTTCATTTTAGATAGTTTCTATTCCAATGTCTTTATTAATATTTTCTTCTGCAATATCTAATCAGCGTTAATTCCATCTAGAGTACTTTTCATCACAGACGTTATAAATTCTATCATCAAAAGTTTGATTTGGGACTTTATACATATTTTCTATATCTGTATTTAACATGTACCACCTTTTCTCTAATTTTTAACATGGAAAAGTGTTTTTAATAACTACTTAATATCCATATCTTTTGTTTTCTTCTTATGAATTGATATTTCAGCTTTTATAATACCTTGAAATATTTTTTAGTCATCAGGCATTTTGAATTTCTCTTTCTTGGAGTTTGGGTGTTGTATTTATTTAAAAATCTTTGAGCTTTGCTCAGGAACATGACTGAGTTATTTGAAAATATTCTAATGTCTTAGAGTCTTGGTTTTAAGCATTTTTAGGTGGGACCAGAGCAGCTTTTGGTCTAGGTCTAATTTTTCTCTACTACCAAGCTAAACCCAATGAATATTTTACCCAATATTAATGAATTATAAAGATTCTACTTTGGCTAGCGAGAATAGGCATTAGTGGTGCCTTTGGTGAACTCCAAGAGTTTCCTCTCTAATCCTCTTGGGGTTTTCTTTTCCCCAAACTTGAGTAGTTGCCTCACATATATGAGCTGATCAGTATTCAGCTGAATACTCAAAGAAGAACCTGTAAAGTTCTCTAGAGTTCTCTCCTACGTAGCTCTCCCATTCTGTCCTGTGCTGTATGTCTTTAGCTGCCTTACCTGCCACAAAAACTCAGCCCCATTCCAGCACTCATGAAGACTTCTAAGCTCAGCCTGGATTTCTTCATCTATGCAATAATCACAAGACTCCATTCAGGCAGCAAGCTGCAAAAATTGTTGACCTTACCTTTGTAGTTTACCTCTCAAGGATCATAGTGCTTTTCTGTCTGATATATAGCTTATTGATGTCTATTACTGCTTATATTTTATCTATTATTTTAAGGTTTTTACAGACTAAAGTCTACTGTCATTCTTCAGGTTCAGGATCTGTTACTCCATCTTGGTTCGGTATTGTCCCCTATCTCATTTTCCTTTTTCCTAGCCTCCTAAATTAACTTATTCCATATCTATTTAAAAAATCAATGGGTTAAATTATCTAATGCTTTTCTTGCACTGACCAAACAAATATTAGCTTCTTAATTTTATAAGCTAAGGCAGCCCTGTCAAGTCACCTATCCAAAAGGGTATCAGTTACTGAATATCTCACGTGGCTTCTCTCAGTGTTGTACAAAGAAACATGAAGATTTGTTATTTCATGGTAAAAATTGTTAGATGTATCTATATTTTAAAATATTATATACATAGTTGTATATATGTGTGTATATACATATATATATAATATATATTTAATGTATGTGTGTGTGTCCATAAAAAATGTTTGTACATCAATAGTAGCTGAGAGATGTGGTTTGGGAAGACTTTTTTATAATTTGATCAGATGTAAATTATTAGAAGAGTTTCAGTAGGGCTCAGCACATTTTTTTTTTCTTCCACATGCCAGATAGTACTGCCACTGAAATGTTTCTCAGGCTTAGGGGGTCCTATGATTTCTGTAGCAACCACTCATCTTTTCCATCATAGTGCAAAAGCAACCACAGACAATGCAAATAAATGGGCATGTATGTAATCTAATAGAATTTATTTATAAAAACAAGTGATGAACCATATTTGTTCTGCGGGTCATAGCTTGCTGACAACTGAGTTAAAGAATGTCTTGAATATCTGTAGTGGACAATACAATGTTCATGGTCACTTTAGATCTTAAAATTTTTGGAAGTTTAAATACATACAAGGACATATTTTTTAAAAATGTCCTTCAAAATAATTTTATCTTCTGTAGTGAGGGCGTGAAAAGTGTCATATTTTGAGCAATATGAATGTAATATCTGGGACCTCTGAACAATACTAAGGACAATTGACTTTTGGATAATTCCTTAAAAGAACAAAGGTCATTTGAAATTTTTAAATAGTTTTTGGGCAATTTCTTGCTTATTCAGATAGATTCTGTGTGATGCTACTGCTAAAAACTACCCCGATTCTTTCCTTATTTGCTGTACTTCAACTGGTTTTTTTGTTTGTTTGTTTCCCAGAATGTAGACACAAGGCTTAGGGGATCTCTGATGAGGAATTTAATAAGAGTAAACCTACTTGTAAACTTTATTGCAACTTTTTTGAATATTTTGGTTATTTTCTTTAATACTACTTAAGTCTTGCTAGAGTCAGAATTAAAAACTGGCTTGTGTCAATTAGATAGAATATCAAAATAGATTTTTGAAGAATCTGACAAAATTGATGTGTATTTAAATTTGTGGACATTCTTATTGATCTAACTCTTTAGTTTACCAAGATAAGCAACTATTCTACAATTTTTGGTTGATCCTGTTCATGTGGTACTGTTTGTGATTAGGAGAATCAGTGATAGTAAGACAGACACGGGAAGGCAATGCTATAGTATTCTTGGGAGGAACAGGACTCTCCCATCCCTCAACAAGTCCACCTCCTAAGCATGATATCATTGCAGGTCATTTCACTGTTGCTACCTGCTAGACCTTGTTTTTCATGAAAAAAGAAAGAATGACTTAAAAACAGCAATACATAAAGATTAATAAATTATCATTTACTTCTATCTCACAAAGAACATAAGAAAGTCTAAAATATAATTCTTACCCTCAAAGACCTTTGATTAAAATTGATGACTCTTGGATTCTATATCACTTGTATGCTCTGTCGTCCCTTGCTGATGCATCAGATTGTTATGCACTCCAATAGAGAAATGCTCAGAATACTACTGAAGTACAGAAAAGGGAACAAGAAATTTAGTCTGAGGATCAAGAAAAGCTTGAGTGGTGGCCTTGTCTGAATTTTGAAATAAGATAATAATGTGCTATGCAAACCAAGATAACCTTGAGGCAGGATAGAAGTGCTTTATGTAAAATGGTCTAAACGTGACAGTGAGAATGATCCATCAGGAATACTAAAAGTGACTGAATATGACTGTAGCATAGAATGCAAGAGGTATAATGATGAGAGGTAAGCCTGGAGAAGAAGGAAAAAATACTGACCACTTTACTCAGAAATTTAAAAGTACTTAGTAAATATATGCAGAATCACAAATTATTTTAGATACAGAAGTATTATGACTAATTTTGCTTTTTCAGAAGGCTATTTTAATGGTATTTGAAGAACTGAATTGGAAAGATTAGGAACCTATTAGAGGTCTATTTCAGCAATACTAGCAATAAATTATAAGGGCTTAGATTAAACCAGTGTTAGTGAGAATGACAAAATGGGATAGATTTCAAAGACATTTAGAGGGAAAATTAAACAGGATATAATTTGTTTAAAAATTATGTTAACAACAATAACATATTTAAGCATTTTCTATATGCTGTCTGGTATGATAAGTAAATTTCTTCTTTAGTTTTCATAAAATGACAACAGTATGAAGCAGGTATTATGGAATTATACTCATTAGTGGCAAAGCTAGAATTTAATTCTGGTGTGACTGATTGGGAAGTTCAACACTTAACCACTTCACTATGAAAAAATTTAGTTTTATTTAACAAATAGTTTTCTCTTATAGGCCCTTTTAAAATGTAAATTCAAGTATTAACATGTTGAGTTTGATATGTATATGAGATAATGATGGTTAAGGACTAAGTTTAAATATATATATATAATATATATATTTAAATATATAAATTTAATAGTCCCCAGCCTATAGTTTTCACATAAAACAAATGTGAAAAAAAAATCATGATTTGCATCTTTTCTGGATAAATTGGCTGAGGAATAAGAACTCTGAACAAAGGTAAAGAAGGATGACTCAAAATGTAATTTATTGGAAATCATGTAAGGAGAAAGAGTAATGAATGACAAACAGTATAATAGTCTCACCTCTAGGTAAGTTTAAGTAATATATGGGCCACATTTTTTGTTGAACTTAGCAAATAAGTGTATTGATGTCATTTTTGGGGTTGTAGGAATAGAAGCCCATTTTCAGAGGTTTGAGGTAGAAATGATATTGTGTAGAAGTAGTAGTTTCATATGAAACTGGCTCTGCAAAGAGAGATGTGAAATAAGAAAAAGAAGAGAAACCCTTCTAAATAGAAGTGGATTGGAAAGGTTCTTGGAAGAAGGAGGACTTGAGAATAGAATAGGAGACATAGTGAAAAATACTCAAAATTTATTAGCCAAGCTTCAAAGACTAAAAGATTTCCAATATATTTTGAGTACAGGATTGGGTTTGCCAGAATGGAGGATACAATTAGACACACTTTCCCCAACAGACAGTGTGCACAATGGGCTACTTAAAGAGGCATGTGTGATGAATTGTTCTGTGTGTCCTTGAAATGGGACAAATGAGTCTCATGAATCAAGTGTGGTAAAGTTTGCTAGTGTCTGAAAGAGGGACACTTTGACTTTCCTAGAATTTCATTGCTTGCAAAATTTTAAAAGAATTTTTTGAATGAAAGTGTGTAAATATTTACTTGTTCATTTATGGGTGTGTAGTGAGGAGAAAATATATATTTAATTTTTAAAGTATAAGAAGTAATTGATACATGAATATAAAGTAAAATTTACATAAAATATCTGTAGGGCCAGAAAGTACCAAAACTTTATTTCATCAATCATAGTTCCTCTGCGTTTGAATATAATTAGCAATGTGTTTTGTGCAGTTGGGTATAGCTAACTCCATTTCATAATTACACTCAAGTCCCCAATGTAGGTTTTTCCTGAGCAAGAAGAAAAAACTATAGGTTTTCTTTTCTATATTTTTATATAACATGCATAAGGGAAAGAAAGACCAATAAATCACTAGAACCCATGTATCTTCTATATATATAGAAATATTCAGCCAGCTGTCAGAGCTTGTGCAGCCAAGAACCTCAAATGAGCTGACCTACTTTTAGTTTGGTTCAGTGTTACTTTTTCCATCTCAGTTAATTATACCTTTAGAGACAATTCACATTTGTTTACTTTTTAAAAAAGAGAGAGAAAAAAGAAAATTCTCTTTTCTCCTTAGTAATTTTGATGACCCTATGTTTCTTATGATTCTTCTAATTTTTAAAATAAAACATTATTTCACTTTGAAGAAATATTCTTTTAAGTTTTTTTTTTTTTTCACCTGTAACTACTTCCTTTTCTGTGTCAGAAAGGAAAAGTCTTTCAAATTGCAGAAATGGCAGTCAAATCTCTGCCACGTTTATCAATGTCATTTTGCTCCCACGGGAGATGATTTTTCTCTCATTTCCAAGATGTCAAATGTATACCAGAGAAAGAACATATACAAGTTGACAAATAGAAAGCGTGTGAGGATCAGAAACGGGGACTTACATCCTCTTCAGTCATCGTTAGACTAAATTTTTAATCTCTCTGTGCTTCCGTAAAACTATCTATAAAATGAGGATTGTGATCTTGCCACTGTAACATTCATACTGAAGGAATTAGTAAATCATTTCTTTTGAAATTATGTAAGGTTCCCATGACAAATGTCTTAGCTAATCATGTGCTTTTGTAAAATACATAATGCCACAGCACCAGGGCAATGTTATATTAGGTAATTACAAAAATGTGTAATTTCTGAGAGGTCAGTTTCTAGTATGGTAATTGGTGCTTAGCGCAATGTCATGCAAAAAATAGAAAGTAAAGAGAAAAATGTAGAAAGTATGTGAAATGACAAATGTTAGATACATTTGTTACCAATCAACATATTATTGTACTATTTATTGCTTAAAAATCTGAAAATATTTCTACAATAGTCAGAAAAGAATAAACTACATTGTGGTATCAGGTAAATTTCTCAACGAGTATTGTTTTAACAATAAAAACTTTTATTGTTCTTTCATTTAAAGTCAAATTCAGATTAAGCAGCCCTCCTCCCTTATGAAACTGTCCTATATGAACAAATGGGTCTGTAACTTGTCATGAAAGGTAAAAACAATATGCAAATATCACTTTCATTAACTAAATATAATTCAGACAAGAAATAATACATCTTGTTTACCTTCTAATCTTGAGAATTAAAGACATTAGCCCACTAAGATGCAATGTGATTCAAAACTACAGCTTAGTTCTATGTGTAGGAAATGAAATGGTTTGGTAAACTCATAGCGTTGTTTATGCCACAATTCCTCAAGGAAGTATAGTTCTCAAAAATAAAACTTCACAAATAGGGGTTATTTAAAAGAAATTGATAATCACACACACACACACACTATATATATATATATATATATATATATATATATATGCACATACACTCTATCTATCTATATATACAGATATTTTAAAAATTTGCAGCACATTAACCAGTTAACACCTGAAACATTTTATATTGCAAACATAACTGAAATAAATATCATTTATTAAATTTACAGTTTGAGGCTTGACTTATATTTCATATTTGTGATTTAAATTTATTTCAATTGCTAGGGATGTGCTTTCTTACAGTAATGAGTATTGATCTCTCTATTTTTCTATTGTTTCTCTTTTTATTTTTTAACACGGGTTGGAGGTTTTGAAACTACATTTCCCAGAGTCACATTCATCTATGGTTCTATACGTAATTTCTGTCCTTGAGAAACACTTGCTTGAGATTAGAATGGTATCAAAATAATTTTTATCTTCTCCATCAACAGTGATGGCAGATAATTGGGTTTCTCAGGGTCGTGTTTTGAAGTACTCTTTATTCCTTTGCCATGTGCGCATTTTAGAGTGAAAGAAAGTCTGTGAAGTATGCAGAAGTTCCCTGAATGTTTCTGATTTATAAGCAGCAAAAACGATTTTCAAGAAATATAGTCTTTTAAAAAAGAAGAAAAAATATGTTTTGATAGAACAATGTTTCCCCATTTAAATAAATAAATAAAATTTCCACACCCTAATCCCTGGAACCTATGAATATGTTCTCTTACATGGCAAAAGGGACGCTGCAGAAGCATTTAAGATTAAGGAAATTAAGATGAGAGATAATCCTGGATTATCCAGGTGGCCACAATCTAACCACATTAGCACTTAAAAATGGAGAGCCTTTCCTGGTTCTGGTCAGAGGGTATGTGACTATGGGAGAAGAGTTAGAGGATGCAACATTGCTGACCTTGAAGACCTAAGATGGTAGGGGTTTGAACCAAGGTATATAGGCAGACTCCAGAGGCCAGAAAAGACCAGGAAATTGATTCTCCACTAGAGTTGCCAGAAAGGAATGCGGCCCTGATGACATCTTAGCCTGCTGAGACTTGCTTTGAACTTCTGACCACAAGAACTAGAAAACAACACATTCACATTTTTAAGCCACTAAATTTGTAATAATTTGTTATAGCAGCAATAAGAAGCTGATATAGGTAATTTCCTACATGCAAGGGAGAAAGATATTTTCTTTTTTTAATCAAAGAAATCAGAAAATTCCATATTGTTGTTTGAGTATTTGTTTAAATTGTGCATAAAGTCTGAAGTCTGTCCAGATTTCAGTGGAGATTATTCTATTTGGAAGATTTTCAGATCTGAAAATTTCCCTGCATCTGTCCATGAATCCAAATACATAGATGGGTAGTGGAGTTGAGGGTTTGTGAGGAGGTCTTCATAAAGGAACAAGCTTGGGGGTGGCGCCAAGATGGCTGACTAGAAGCAGCACCATTCAGAAGCTCCCGTAGAATAAAAACGTAGAAAGCATGTGAATCCTTCACCAGCAAACAAGGTGTTCAGGGTCTCTCATTAAAATTGACTAGAGTCTGACATGACCCACGGAGAGAAGGAAGAGCAGTGTGGTGTGGCAGCCCAACTGAGAGTCATACAGAGGAGAGCCCCTTTCCCCTAGCCAACTCCCCAGGGAGAGGGGCAACCGGCACTGGCTGTGGTTGCCTGCTGCCTCAGCCTTTTGAGCTCCTTGGGGGAGGGGCAGCAGCCAGCACTGGGAGTTTGAACTGCTTAACATGCTAAGATTCCTGGGTGAGGAAAGGGCAGCACACATTTCTATAGCTTCAGGGTGTGCTTTTCTGCTGCTGGACAGCTTGGTCCCAAGGCTTGTCCCCACAGCCCAACACATCAGCTGTGGCAGTCTGCAGCTAGAGTGCCTCTTCAGGTCTAACCCTGCCCCATCCTTCCTTAGTGGGTGGGGCTTCCCTGCAGGATCTCCAATAACTCCAGTCAGAAGCTCAGGGACAGAATTCGGATCTCCCTGGGCCTGAGATCCTGGGGAAGGGGTGACAACAGTCTCTATGGATCGGCAGATTTAGCCTCTCTTCCTGGTGGTTCTGAGAAATCTGGGCACTCCAGACAAGTGGATTTGCCCCCAGTGAAACACACCCTCTCCACTGAGGGACAAAGGGTTTCATTAAACGGGTTCTGCTCCCCATGCCACCCAACTGGGTGAGACCGCCCTACAGGAGTTGTCAGATAGCCTATACAGGAGCAATCCTACTGGCATCAGGTTGGTGGCCCTCAAGCTCAGAGGTCCCAGAAGAAGGAGTAGGCACCCATCTTTGCTGCTCTTCAGCCCTCCTTGAGTGACATCTCCAGGCACTGGAGCGAATCAGATGAATAGGGCCTAAAGTGAACCCCCAGCAAACTGCAGAAGCCCTACAGAAGAGGGACTTGACTCCTGAAAGAAAACCAAGCAGAAAGCAACAACAACAGCGTTATCATCATCAACAACAACAACAAAAAGGCCCCCATGAAAACCCTATCCAAGTGTTGGCAACCTCAAAGACTGAAACCAGACAAACTAATGAAGATGAGAAAGAATCAACAGAAATATACTGAAAACCCAAAAGGCCAGAGTGCCTCTTCTCCTCCAAATGATAGCAATGTCTCTCCATTAGGGGTGCAGAACTGGATGGAGGATCATATGGACCAATCGACAGAAGTAGGCTTCAGAAGATGGGTAATAAAAAACTACACTGAGCTAAAAGAGCATGTTCTAACCCAATGCCAAGAAGCTAAGAAACTTGATAAAATGTTAGAGGAATTTTTAACTGGAATAATTAGTTTTGAGAGGAATATAAACGACCTGATGGAGATGAAAATCACAGCTTGAGAACTTCGTGGAGCATACACAAGTCTCAACAGCTGAACTGATGGAGTGGAAGTAAGGATATCAGAATCTGAAGACCTTACTGAAATAAGACTTGCAGACAAAAATAGAGAAAAAAGAATGAAAAGGAATGAACAAATCTCCACGAAATACAGGACTTCAGAAAAAGACTGAACCTACTATTGATTGGAGTACCAGAGAGAGACAAGGAGAATGGAAACAAGCTGGAAAACACCTTTCAGGATATTACTCGGGAGAATGTCCTCAACCTAGCAAGACAGGCCAACATGAAAATTCAGGAAATATAGAGAACATCATTAAGATACTCCATGAGAAGATCAACCCCAAGACACATAATGATCAGATTCTCCAAGGTTGAAATGAGGGAAAAGCTGTTCAGGACAGCCAGAGAGAAAGGCCGTGTCACATACAAAGGGAAGTCCATCAAACTAACAGCAGACCTCTCAGCAGAAACTCTACAAGCCAGAAAAGATTGGGGGCCAATATTCAACATTCTTAAAAACAATATTTTCAATCTAGAATTTCATATCCAGCTACACTAAGCTTCATAATCAAAGGAGAAATAAAATCCTTTCCAGACAAGCAAATGCTGAGGAATTTCATTGCCACCATGCCTGCCCTCAAGAACTCCTGAAAGAAGCAATAAATATGGAAAGAGAAAACCAATACCAGCCACTGCAAAAACACACCAAGAAATGAAGACCAATGTCACTTCAAAGAAACTGTATCAACTAGTGTGCAAAATAACCAAATAGCATCATGATGACAGTATGAAATTCAAATATAACGATACTAACCTTAAGTGTAAATGGGCAGAATACCCCAATTAAAAGACACAGACTGGCAAATTTGATAAAGAGACAAGAATCATTGATGTGCTGTATTCAGGAGACCCATCTTACATGCAAACACAAACACAGGCTCAAAATAAACAGATGGAGGAAAATTTCCAAGAAAATGGTAAGCAAAAGAATAATAATAGAAAGCAGGGGTTGCAATCCTAGTCTCTGACAAAACCAACTTTAAATCAACAAAGATAAAAAAAAAAAGACCAAAAAAGGGCATTAAATAATGGTAAAGGGAACAATTAAACAAGAAGAGCTGACTATTCTAAATATTTATGCACCCAATATGGGAGCACCCAGATTCATCCAACAAGTTTTTAGAGACCTACAAAGAGACTTAGACTCCCACACAATAATAGTGGGAGACTTCAACACCCCACTGTCAATATTAGACAGATCAATGACACAGAAAATTAACAAGGATATTCAGGACTTGAACTCAGCTCTGGAACAAGTGGACCTAGTAGATGTCTACAGAACTCTCTACTCCAAATCAACAGAATATATATTATTCTCAGCACCACATGACACTTATTCCAAAATTGACCAGATAATTGAAAGTAAAACACTTCTCCACAAATGCAAATAAACTGAAATCATAGCGAACAGTCTCTCAGACCACAGTGCAATCAAATTAGAAGTCAGGATTAAGAAACTCAGTCAAAACCACACAATTTCATGGAAGTTAAACAACCTGCTCTTGAATAACTCCTGGGCAAATAATGAAACTAAGGCAGAAATCAAGAAGTTCTTTGAAATAAATGAGAACAAAGAGACAGCATACCAGAGTCTCTGGGACACACCTAAAGCAGTGTTAAGAGGAACATTTGTAGCACTAAATGCCTACATCAAAAAGCTCGAAAGATCTCAAATTGACACCCTAACCTCATAATTAAAAGATATGGAGAGACAAGAGCAAACTAATACAAAAGCTAGCAGAAGACAAGAAAAGCTAAAACCTGAGAAGAACTGAAGGAGATAGAGATACGAAAAACCCTCCAAAAAATCAATGAATCCAAGAGATAGATTTTGAATAAATTAACAAAATAAATAGGTTGCTAGCTAGACTAATAAAGAAGAAGAGAGAGAAGAATCAAATAGACTCTATAAAAATGATAAAGGGAATATCACCACTGATTCTACAGAAATACAAACTATCATCGGAGAATACTATAAACCCCTCTACACAAATGAAGTAGAAAATCTAGAAGAAATGAATAAATTCCTGGATGCATACACCCTACAAAGACTAACCCAGTAAGAAATTGAATCCCTGAATAGACTAACAATGAACTCTGAAATTCAGGCTGTAATTAATAGCCTACCAACCAAAAAAAAAAAAAAAAAAAGCCTAGGATCAGACAGATTCACAGCTGAATTCTACCAGAAATACAATGATGAGCTGGTAACATTTCTTCTGAAACTATTCCAAACAATTGAAAAGGAGGAGCTCCTCCCTGACTCATTTTATGAAGACAGCATCATCTTGATACCAAAACTGGGAAGACACAACAAGAAAAGAAAACTTCAGGCTAATATTACTGGTGAACATCAATGAAAATCCTCAATAAAATACTAGCAAACCAAATCCAGCAGCACATCAAAAAGCTTATCCACCATGATCAAGTCTACTTCATCCCTGGGATGCAAGACTGGTTCAACATATGCAAATCAATAATCTTAATCCATTACATAAACAGAACCAAATTTTAAAAACACATGATTATCTCAATAGATGCAGAAAAGGCCTGTGATAAAATTCAACATATTTTCAAGTTAAAATGACTCAATAAACTTGGTATTGATGGAACATATCTCAAAATTATAAGAGCTATTTATGACAAGCCCACATCCAATATTATATTGAATGGTCAAAAGCTGGAAGCATTCCTTTTGAAAACTGGTTCAAGACAAGCATGTCATCTCTCACCACTCCTAATCAACATAGAGTTAAAAGTTCTGGCTAGGGCAATCAGGCAAGACAAAGAAGTAAAGGTATTTAAATAGGAAGAGAGGAAATCAAGTGTGTCTGTTTGCAGATGACATGATTATATATTTAGAAAACACCATCGTCTCAGCCCAAAAACTTATTGAACTGATAAGCAACTTCAGCAAAACCTCAGGATACAAAATCAATGTGCAAAAATCACAAGCATTCCTTTACATCAACAATGGGCAAGCAGAGGCAAATAATGAATGAACTTCCATTCACAATCGCCACAGAGAATAAAGTGCCTAGGAAGACAGCTAACAAGGGAGGCAAAGGACCTCTTCAAGTAGAACTACAAACCACTGCTCAAGGAAATAAGAGAGGACACAAACAAATGAAAAAATATTCCATCCTCATGCATAGGAAGAATCAATATCACAAATAATGGCCATACTGCCCAAAGTAGTTTATAGATTCCATGCTATTCCCATCAAACCACCATGACATTCTTCACAGAATTAGAATAACTGTTTTACATTTTATATGGAATCAAAGAAGACCCCGTATATCTAACACAATCCTACGCAAAAAGAACAAAGCTGGAGGCATCATGCTGCACGACTTCCAACTCTACTACAAGGCTACAGTATCAAAAATAGCATGGTACTGGTACCAAATTAGATACATAAACCAGTAGAGCAGAACAGAGACCTCAGAAATAACACCACATATCTACAACAATCTGATCTCTGACAAACTTGACAAAAACAAGCAATGGGGATAGGATCTCCTATTCAGTACATGGTGCTGGGAAAACTGGCTAGCCATATGCAGAAAACAAACTGGACCCCTTCCTTATACCTTATATAAAAATTAACACAAAGTGGATTAAATATTTAAATGTGAAACCCAAACCATAAAAACTCTAGAAGAAAACCTATGTAGTACCATTCAGGATGTAGGCATGGGCAAAGACTTCATGCCAAAAATGCCAAAAGCAATTGCAACAAAAGCCAAAATTGACAAATGTTATCTAATTAAACTAAAGAGCTTCTGCACAACAAAAAAAACTAGCATCAGAATGAACAGGCCACCTACAGAATGGGAGAAAATTTTTGCAATCTACTCGTCTGACAATGGTCTAATATCCAGAATTTACAAGGAACTTAAACATACTTATCAGAATAAAACAACCCCATCAAAAAGTGGGCGAAGGATATGAACAGACACTTCTCTAAATAAGACATTTATGCAGCCAGCAAACATACAAAAAAAAAAACTCAACATCACTGATCATCAGAGAAATGCAAAACCACAATTAGATATCATCTCATGCCTGTCAGAATGGCGATTATTAAAAAGTCAGGAAACAATAGATGCTGGAGAAGCTGTGGGGAAATAGGAACACTTTTACCCTGTTGGTGGGAACATAAATTACTTCAACCATTGTGGAAGACAGTATAGTGATTCCTCAAGGATCTAGAACCAGAACTACCATTTGACCCAGCAATCCCATTACCGGATATATACCCAAAGGAATGAAACTTATTCTACTATAAACACACAGGCACACGTATGTCTATTGCAGCACTGTTTACAATAGCAAAGACATGGAACCAACCTGAATGCCCATCAATGATAGATTAGATTTTAAAAATGTGGCACATATACACCATGAAATGCTATGTGCTATGCAGCCGTAAAAAGGAATGAGATGGTATCCTTTGCTGGGACATAGATGAAGCTGGAAGCCATCATCCTCAGGAAACTAACACAGGAACAGAAAACCAAACACTGCATGTTCTCACTCATAAGTGGGAGTTGAACATTGAGAACACATGAACACAGAGACCGGAACAACACATACCAGGGCCTGTTGAGGGGTAGGGGCTGAAGGGAGATAACCTAGAGAATGGGTCAATAGGTACAGCAAACCACAATGGCACACGTGTACCTATGTAACAAACATGCACATTCTGCACATGTATCCCTTTTTTTTAAGAAATAAAACAGAAACAAGACAATAAAAAGTCTTTTTTTTAAATTTGAGCTTGTTCCACTTGAATCAAAAGACTTCTGAAACCACTCCAATAGTCCCATATAAATGATATTTACAGATTTTTGAATAAATATAGAAATTGGCCCTCTGTCTTGAAACTTGAAACTCAAATTTGTCTCATTTCAGTGACTTCCTTAGGGAATCAACCCTCAGGCACGGTACTGAAATTGACCAGATCACCGTGTCCAGACAATGAGAAACCCAACCTCTTATCCATCATGATTGTTTCCTTACCCCTTCATAATTCCTGTTTTGCCACCTTCCCTACTATATAAAACCCATTGATTTAGTTGGTCAAGGAGATAGATTTGAGATTTTACCTCTCATTGGCATGACTGCAGCACCACATTAAAGCCTTTATCCCTGGCAATACTCACTAACTCAGTGATTGACATTCTGTGTAGTGAGCAGCAGGACATAGATAGAATCCCTGGTGTTCCACTAGTTCCAATAATAGTTCCATCAACTATAGTGGCTATGCTGTCCTCTCTTGTCTTAAGGAAGCAGGTGGATCCTTGTTTCCCCAAACATTAGAAGCTAGATAAGCCTCTAGTATTCTCCATTCACCAGTTACAATAGCTGAACATAAGAATGCTATTGCAAATGTTGCAGGAGAATATTATAATTGTGTCAATTCAATCACTTATTTCATGTAAAAATTTCATAAATTACTACCAGTCCAATTAACATTTACTCATAGCTGACTTGTTCTTGAACATCCTTTTATTTCTAAGTCACTTGAAAAGACAAGATGCTTTTGTTAGTTAATGCCTAGTGCAATTAGTTTACTTTGAAATATTGATTTTACATTAAGGAAGATAAATGCTAAAGTATTGGCAAATGAATGTTGTTTTTATACAGACTGACATTTTACAGATAAAAAGACATTGTGCTGTCACTGCACTGTCAGTGATGTACAATTACTATATGTACATTATTTTCTAGATACAGCAGTATCTAGGACAGTGAGCCTGAACTTTTAATATCCTGGTTGAAGAGTACAGATCAAAATCTTTATATCTAGATTAAACACACACATAACTGTATGTACTTATATATCAGGATATATCATATTGCCCTCCCTCCCTTTTTTCTCTTAAGAAAAGCTACTCTTGGAAAGCTTATAGGACTTTTTTATGGCTGATATGGTTTAGATTTGTGTCTCCACCCAAATCTTATGGTCAGTTGCATCCCCACTGTCAGAAGTGGGGCCTGGTGGAAGGTGATTTGATCCTGAGGGCGGATTTCTCATGAATGGTTTAACATTACCTCCTTGGTGCTGTCCTCAAGATAGTGAGTGACTTCTTGCAAGATCTGGTCATTGAAAAGTGTGCAGCATCTCCACCACTTCTCTCTTGCTTCTGCTATGGCCATGTGGTGTGCCTACTCCCCATGATAAGCATATGTATAACAGACTAAGGTGATGAGATAACACCTGCTGTGGCTCAGTGCCACTTGAGACCCAGTGGCTGAGGTAACAACAGTGAGACAGTGACCACACCTGTGGAGAATCATAAAAGAACAAAGGACAGGCAATTTCCTAGGAGATTTTGGAATCTTGACCTGTGAGAAATCTGAAAGCTTTCTCCTGACTTTGGGAGCTGTATCTCTGAAGGACTGCCCATAGAAGAGCAGCTTCACCTATCACTGATCAGCACCCGGGTGAGACTTCCATACTTGCTTGAGTTCCTCTCTAAGTGGATTGGTCTCCTGAGCCTCTGCTGTGGTTCATTACACCCTATTGCCTTTAATAATTGTATTGTGAATGTTTGTTTGATTATGCATGTGTAAATTTCTTACAATAAAGCATAAACTTGTGAATCACTCATTGCCTATTGAGTCAAAAGCAAAAGTTAGCATACTGCCGAAGGAACATTGTTAATGTTACTGAAACACTAGGGGTTCAGTCTAGGTCCTGCCGTTTCCTCACTTTATACATTTTGATGACTAATAGGGCACAGCTCTTCTTGTTTAAAATGTATCTGGATATTCTTGACTCTATTTTATCAAAATAACATGAAAAATTTAAAATTTCTTCCATTCTATCAGCACTTTCCTACTACTTTGCCAGAAAATGTAAGAAAAATGGTATCAAACCTATAATTTGTTGAAGGAAAGATTTTTAAATAAATTTATCTTAAATTTATCTTTATGACTTTTAGTCAAATTTTGTCATAAGTATTCTCCATATTTCTTGTTTCTTACATATATGAGCATTTACATTATATAAAATGTATATTTATATTACATATTATGTATAATTAGAAAATTTCAGCATCTCATGTATTTCTTTTAAATAGTAACTATTGCAAAGTGAGTTGCAAAGCAAATTTCTATAAATGTAATCATATTTTATCATTAATTGACTTTGTATCATGGGAGGAACACTGTACTGTGTAAAATATTTTTCTAGGCTAAAATGTTTATATGATAATATGATATTTTTCTGAAAGTAGTGACTAAATATATTGTGCTACAAAATATGATCACATCAAGCAAATTGACGCTATGTTTAGCAGGTGGCTGGAAAATATGATCCTAGGAGGAAAGAGAGATTGGTTCCTGAGACTGAATGAAGATTCAAGTAAGCTGGATTTGGAGCCTGATAGTAACAGTCATATTCTGCAAATAAGCATAGACTGAGCTGTAAATCAGTAGATTTAATAAATGGAGTTTCATGCTACACAATCTTCTATTGCATCTTCTGCTTATCTCTATTTAGCAAGGCTAATATTGCTACTCTTGAATAGCTACCCACTTTTCCTTTGAAGTTCACATTCTTTGTTTTAGTTATTACCCTTTCCAAGTTTTTTCTAGTGGAGCATAATTTTTATATACATATACATATTCATATACATGCATACACATGTGCATGCACACACACATATTTATGATCTTTGACAATATAGCATGATGGTTAAAAGCATAATTTTAAGTTGTTTTTACCATTTACTTGTTCTATGATATTAACTTAATTTCTTTTATCAACACTTTCCTTTTGTGAAATGGGGATATCAATACTAAACATGACAAATTATTTATAAGATGAAACAAAAATAAGTACAATTATTTATAAGATATAGTAAGTTTTATATCTTATAACTATAATAACACATATCTGATAAATAATTGTACTTATTTTTGTACTTATTTTATCTTATAACTAAGATATAATAAGCATTCAACTATTGAGAACATTTTACATTATAATAAATACTTAATGGTATTATTACATAGTTAAGCAAGTATGGAACTATATATTAGAACATACAGCACCTTAAAGTCATAACAATAAGAAGCATTGCCAACACAATTGTGAGTTTTATATCATAAAATTCTGTAACAAATAGTAAGTATATTATCAAATTTTCATCAGGTAAGTAAGTTCTATTTTATAAAACAAATTGTATCTCAAGCCTGTAATCCCAGCACTTTGGGAGGCCGAGACGGGTGGATCACGACGTCAGGAGATCGAGACCATCCTGGCTAACATGGTGAAACCCCGTCTCTACTAAAAAATACAAAAAACTAGCCGGGCGAGGTGGCGGGCGCCTGTAGTCCCAGCTACTCGGGAGGCTGAGGCAGGAGAATGGCGTGAACCCGGGAGGCGGAGCTTGCAGTGAGCTGAGATCCGGCCACTGCACTGCAGCCTGGGTGACAGAGCGAGACTCCGTCTCAAAAAAAAAAAAAAAAAACAAATTGTATCTTTTGTTTCTATCATGGTGGGCCCTAGGCCTTTGCATTACAATAGGTGTATTAAAGGAAAGTTGAGAACCATTTTTCTGAAGCATTCTTTATGGTGGAATATTTGAAACAACGTTATATATGGAATCAGAAAGCCTGAATATAAACCCTGTCTCAGGTATCACCAGTTTTGTGGCAGTGTCTATCAGTTAAAACTTGTTAAATCTCTCTTGTATCATTTCTGAAATAGGAAGAATGATTACTGCTTATCTCACAGGCTTGTGTACTTATCAAATTAATTAGGAAAATACACTGTGTGCTTGATAAAATGCTAACATTACAAAAATCAGTTTGGTGTGCTTATACTAAAAAGAAGTTATAATAAAACTGGCTCATGTTCTAATCTTGACTACAGTCACTTACCAGCTTTATCAGTGTAAGCATGTTATTCAACCTATTGATTTTATCTGTAAAATGCTGTTAATAATGAAACCACCTTTGCAAAGAGTATGACCACAAAGAAGTCTAGCATGGCTGACTCCATCTTGCTTCTAGCCTCACAGGCTGGCTGTCCTCACTGATCTTGGCCTAAACCAAGATAACCATAGGAGGAATTGATTTTATCATGTAACTTTAAAGCAAGGGTGACAACAGTTCCTCTCTAGAACTGACCCCTCCTTGTTCAGAGACTGAAACTGCCTTTGTAAAACTAATGAAAAGCCACAAGATTAGGATTATGGGAGGGGCCTGAATTCTGCTAAAATGTAGGCATATTTGAAGGATTATTAGCCATTGTTCTCTAGCTTGCTTTTCTATAATCCCTTACAGCTGGGCAGTCTTATGGCCGGGGGTCACAAAATTTGTGACTTCTCCAAGTAATCCTATAGATACTTCACTATTGTAGAATATGAGATTGGTCTTTGGAGATATTTTTAGACTTCTGCATTCTGGAGACTGACTGACTACACTCCCCAGACCTGTGACTCATGACTCAGCTGACCCTGTCATCCCCATCCAGAGGCTAATTCAGGGTATGAGCACCATTTTTCACACGCTTATGCTTCATGCTCAACCAATCAGCAGCACCCATTTCCTCACCCCCTTCCACCAAATTATCAATAAAAACCCTGGCCTCTGAGTTCTCAGGGAGGCTGATTTACCTAATAAACTCAGTCTAATGCTTGGCTAGCCTGTGTTAATTAGACTTTCTGTGCTGCACAAATCTGCTGTTCTTAATGCATTGGCTTTATTCTGGGTAGCAGACAAGATGAACCCATTATATGATGACAGTAATATTGCTCTACAGTTACTGAGATGATTAAATGAGATGGTTAATAGTTAATGCCTGCCTCTCAATAGATATAGGCATTGTTACTGTCTTTGTTTGCGATTGTGGTTGCTAGTACTATTTTTACTTACCCATAAATGCTTTTTATTGTCTTGTGATTTTGAAAAAGATTTAGCTAATATTTATCAATTTACTAAGAATGTCACTTCAGTCATATGTTTCTGGACAAGTAGAAAAAGGCTAGATAATATCCACTATCTTGTGTGTTACTCCTTATTTCTCTGCTTCACTAATGCAACATGGAAAGCTACACATTGCTTCAGTGTGTTTAAGGACAAATAATTTTGTGTTATCAACTTAAGAGCACCCCTTCCCATTGCTCTATTGTACTTATATTGACTAATGGTGGAAATAACTTTTTTGGAATTTATAGAATGTGGCTCCAGTTCATTATTTTTATTCTTCAAACATCCAGATCATGAAAGCTAATCTGAAATATGTGTTACTGTCTCCACTAATGCTGTTTTATCTTGTACATTATTTATTCGGAATATTGCATACATATATTAATAGCTTTATTCTTGAGGTTAAAATGATTCTCTCTTCAGTCTTTTGTGAGAGTTTTCCATTTATGCAAACTTCAATACTGTATTTGTGAAATGTATATCATGTTTTAAAAGTTAAATTTGGCAAAAGCATTGCAGGGATATCTGGAGACTGTTTTCTTGTCCTATATAGCAATATTTAGGTTTAGGATAATCAATTTTTGTCCTATTATCAAAACCAGAAATACTGAAAAGTCTTAGAGCCCAGCTTCATTGATTTCACTTATAATAAAGAACATAATATCTATTATGATCACTTGCCTTGCTATAATTCCTTTAAAAATATAAGATATAGAAAGAGGAATTTGATTTAAAGGAAGTTTTTTTAAAACATGGAAAACAGCGGCATCTTGGTTTTTTTTTCAAGAATAAGAATAAAATGTTTGCCTTTTTAATATCTTGTTCTAAGGAATTTTAGTTGTGAAACTTGTTAAATATACCAGAACACATTAGAGACAGCCACTTGGGTCCATTTTATTCTGCTTGTGCTATCTGATGTTCACATTTAACTACTGGCCTTTCTTATACCACAGTGTTAAAAATGTTTAATTTTTTAAATTGCTTTGTATCCTGGTACAAAAAAAATTAAATGCTGTCTCCCTGGGGTATCAATCCTCAATACTTGTGTGATTAGTGCCTTCTGAAGAGTAGCTTCACTGTGCTCATAGATGTATTGCTAAGGTTTTAATTTAGTAGACAGACACCTGAAAGTGCTGTACTCTGTGTAGGTCATAGATTATTTGCTCAAGAAAAAAAGGAACATTTAAGTAATGAAGATCTATAATAAAAGTACTCAGGGTAATGTTACACTAAACCAATGACCATGTTAGATAGCCTGGTGAAATTTAAACGAGTGAACCTGTTAATAGATTTCAGAAGTGAGTAACTTCGCTTCACCCTGATTCTAAGAAAAGATGTTCCAGTTGAAATGCTATGCCATTTCTAAGGTTTCTGGCATTTATGGTGCTCATAAAACTGTAGAACCATAAAATATCAAAGAAGTTTTACAAAATCGGCCCCAAGGAGCAATTTAAAATCAGCTGGTTAAATGAAACTGCCTTGGCAATTTTTTTTTTAAAACACGTGAGAGCCAGAAAGGATGTTAAATGGAAGTTCGCTCTCTTTCCTAACTCCCCAAATGTCATGATTTCATAAGTCATTCCTCCCTATTGGTACTCAAGTTTTATTCTCCTCTGTATTAGTATTAGAGGGGAAGTAATTTATTTGAAAAATATATTTTAAAAGCTACATTTTTGCCTAAATCCTTTACAGTTGTTGATGTGCAGGTAGTGCTGACTTTATCCCTTTCAATCTGGGAAGATTACAGGTAGAGGTCAGGAATTACAAAAAAAAAAAAAAAAAACTCACTTATTACTTTGAAGACATTTCCAGTTCACACAGTTCAGGAGTGCTTTTTTGCTTTTGTTGTTGCTATAATAGCTCTTTAAATTTGTATATAATATATTCCTGATCTACATCTGCATTAAAAAAAGATCTGAAAATATAAATTCCATATTGCTCATAAATACGGTTTTATGAAGCATTAAACAACATCTTAACTTGAGCACACATACAAGCACTGCTTATAAAAGACACAAGCCTGTAATCCCAGCACTTTGGGAGGCCGAAGCAGGCAGATCACCTCAGATCAGGAGTTCAAGACCAGCCTATCCAACATCGTGAAACCCTGTCTCTACTAAAAATACAAAAATTAGCGAGGCATGGTGGTGGGCGCCTGTAATCCCAGCTACTCGGGAGGCTGAGGCAGGAGAATCGCTCGAAGCTGGGAGGCAGAGGTTGCAGTGAGCTGAAATCATGCCACCGCACTCCAGCCTGGATGACAGAGCAAGACTCGGTCTCAAAAAATAAATAAATAAATAAAATAAAATAAAAAATAAAATGTAATAAATGTCTTATGAATAAGTTAATAATTAAATACATTTTATATGTATATACAAATCGATCTAGACAGTCATTACAAACTTTTTATAATTTCAGGAAAACACATAATTAAATGCAAGATAAAAGGCATGTTTTAGTCCATTCAGGTTAAATATGAAGTAACACAATACCATGAAGTAAGTAGCTTATAAACAACAGAAATGTATTTCTCAAAGTTCTGGATACTATGAAGTCTAAGAATCATGATAAGTCTGCCCTCATAACCTAATCACCTTCCGAAGGCCCACCTTCTAAACCATCACATTGGTGATTAGATTTCAAAATATGAATTTGAGAGGAATTCGAACATTAAGATCAAGACATCAGCAGATGCAGTGTCTGAAATGGTCCTACTTCCTGTTTTATGGAATGGCAACTTCTCGCTGTGTCCTCAACATGGTAGGAGGGACGTGCTAGCTTTCTGGGGCCTCTTTTAAAAGGAGGCCATTCAGAATCATGAGGACTCTGTCCTCATAACTTAATTACATTCCAAAGGCCCCCACCTCCTAATACCATCACCATTACAGTAATTAGATTTCAAAATATATATTTGGGAGGAATTTTAAAAAGCTACAATGAGACTATAGTAATGATTTATTTAAATATAATGTCAAATTTGTTTAAATGGGTTTACCCCATAATTACTGAGGTATAATTTACGAAAATTGTGTATATTTAAGGTGCACAACATATTTTGATATACATATACATTGTGAAGTGATCACCATAATCAATGTAATTAGCATGTCCATTACCTTATGTAGTAACTATTCTTTATGTGGGTAGTAAGACTATTTAGGATGTACTCTTTTTGTGAATTTCAAGTACAATTCATTATTATTAAATATAATCATATTAGGTCTCCAGAACTTACTGATAATTAAAATGTTGTGTGCTTTAACCAACATCTTCCCATTCCCCCACCCCCAATCCCAGGTAGCCATTATTCTACTCTATTTTTGTAATTTAACTTCTTAAGATTTCGCCTGTAAGTGAGATTATGCTGCATTTGTCTTTCTGTTTTTAACTTAATAGCATAATGTCTTCTAGGTTCATTCATGTGGTTACATACAACAGGATTACCTTTTCTTAAGGCTGAGAAATATTCGGTTTATATATATCTCTCTCTCTCTCATTTTCTTTCTCCATTCATCCACTTGCAGATACTAGATTATTCCATATCTTGGCTATTGTGAATAATGCAGCAATGAACATAGGAGTGCAGCTATTTGTTTTGTGAAAATGACTTTATTACCTTTGTATACATACCCAAAAGAAGAATTGCTGGGTCATACAGTAGTTTAATTGCTAATTTTTTGAAAAATACCCATATTGTTTTTCTACATAGTCTTTTACCATAAATGTACAAGAGTTCCTTTTTGTATGCATTCTCAACAATTGTTACTTTTTAACTTTCTTGATAATAGAAATAGTAATATGTGTGAAATAATTATTATGCTTTTGATTATATTTCTCTGATGATTCATGATGTTGAGCACCTTTTTATAAATCTGATGGCTACTCATATGCCTTCTTTGCAAAACGTGTCTTCAGGTCCCTTACTTACTGTTAAGCAGGTTATTTATTATTTTTCTACATAGTTATATGAATTTCTGGTATATTTTGGATATTAAACCCTGATCACATACATGGTATAAAAATGTATTTTTCACAGTCTGTATGTTGTCTTTTTACTTTGCTAATTATTTCCTTTGCTGTGCAGAAATTTTTAGTTTGATGTGGTTCCACCTGCTCATTTTTGCTTTTTTTGCTTGTGCTTTTGGGATCGTATTCAAAAGTCATTGCCCAGACCAATGTCTTGTAACCTTTCCCCTATGTTTTCTTGTAATAGTTTTATAATTTCAGTGTTACATTTAAGTTTTTAATCCATTTTGAGCTGACTTTTTTTTTTTTTTTTTTTGAGACGGAGTCTCGCTCTGTCGCCCAGGCTGGAGTGCAGTGGCCGGATCTCAGCTCACTGCAAGCTCCGCCTCACGGGTTCACGCCATTCTCCTGCCTCAGCCTCCTGAGTAGCTGGGACTACAGGCGCCCGTCGCCTCGCCCGGCTAGTTTTTTGTATTTTTTAGTAGAGACGGGGTTTCACCGGGTTAGCCAGGATGGTCTCGATCTCCTGACCTTGTGATCCGCCCGTCTCGGCTTCCCAAAGTGCTGGGATTACAGGCTTGAGCCACCGCACCCGGCCTGAGCTGACTTTTTATTTGGTGTGTGATAAAGGTCTAATGTCATTCTTCTTTCTGACAATGTGGATTCAGTTTTCCCAATGTCGTTTATTCAAGATACTATACTTTCTCCATTGTGTATTATTGGTACCTTTGTCAAAGATTAATTGACTAAATATTTGTAGGTTTATTTCCAGACTTTCTATTCTGTACATTTTTCTATATGTCTATTTTTATGTCAGTACCATAATTGTAGCTTCATAAAATAATTTGAAATCAGGAACTGTGAGGCTTCCAACTTTGTTCTTCTTTCTTAAGGTCACTTTAAGTATTCAGGAACTTTTGTAGTTCCATGTGATTTTGTAGTGTTGTTTTCTCTATTTCTTTGAATTATGCCTTTAAATTTTCTATAGAAAATGCATTGAATTTGTAAATCACTTTGGGTAATAGGTACATTTAGACAATATTAATTCAGATTCATCAACATGGATTTTTTCCATTTGTGTGTGTCTTCTTCAATTTCTAATCAATGTCATACTTTTTTATTATACTTATTTTTCACTTCAATGTTTAAATTTACTGCTAAGGTTTGTTGATACCATTGTAAATGGGGTAATTTTAAAATTTAATTCATGAATAGTTTATTATTAGTATCTGATAGACACAACTGATTTTTGTGTGTAAATTTTATATCCTGGAATTTTACCAATTTTTAAATTAGTTACATAATTTTTTGGTTTACTCTATAAGCGTTTTCTATAAATAGGATTATGTCACCTGCAAACAGAAAGTTTTACTTTTCCCTTTCTGATTTGGATGCCTTTTATTTATTGTATTTCCTGCCTAATTACTATAGCAGCATTTCCAGTAATACGTTGAATAGAAGTAGCACCAGTAGTTGAAATGTACAGTTTTCCTACGTTAGTGACTTCTAGTTTCATACTATTTTGGATACAAAGATGTTTTCAATCTTCTTAAATTTGTTAAGACTTGGTTTATGGCCTAACATATAGATCATATCCTGATAAATATTCCATGTGTGCTTGAGAAAAATATATATTGTGGTGCTATTAGTTCTGTAAATGTATGTTGGGTCCATTAGGTCTAAATTGTCTTGTTTCTGATCTTTAAGGAAAACCTGTTAGCTATTCACTATTAGTATAATGTTAGCTATCGGCTTCTCATATATGTACTTTACTGTGTTGAGGTACATTCCTTCTACACCTTACTTCCTAACCTTTTTTTTTTTTTTTATCATGAGAGGGTATTTTATGCATAAAATTGAAGAGAGGGACTTCAATAAAATCAAAGAGAGGGGACTTTCTAAAATGCTTTTTTTTTTCCTGAACATACTGAGGTAATGACACATTTTTTCCTTTATTTTTTAAATGTGGTATATCACATTTACTGATTTGAGTAAGTTGGACCATCCTGGCCTCTCAGCATCTCAGGGACACATTTCACTAGATCAAAGTATCGTCTTTTAAATTTACTGTTTAAAACAGTTTGCTATTTATTTTTTGAGGGTTTTTGCATATATGTTCATCTGGGGTATTGGCTTGTAAATTTTTTTTCTTGTACTGTCCTCATCTGGCCTTGACATCAGTGGAATGGTAGCCTCATAAAAAGAGTTTGGAGAAGTCCCCTCTTTTCAATTTTATGAATAATTTGAGAAAGATTGCTATCAATTCTTTCTCAAATTGGTGTAATTCACCAGAGAAGCCATGAGGTCCTAGACTTTTGCTCGATAGAAGATTTTTAGTAACTGATTCAATCCCAAGCCATGAGGTTCTAGACTTTTTATCAATAGAAGATTTTTGGTTATTGATTCAATCTCCTTACTTGTTAGTGGTCAATTCATCTTTTCTAATGCTTTATAATTCAGTTTGCAGGCTGTATTGATTTTTAGAAATTTATCAGTTTTCTCTTGGTTATCCAATTTGTTGGCATCTTATCTAGCTAAGGTTTTTCAAAAACTGACACTTGGTATCAATGATCTTTTCTATTTTTTTCTGTAGACTATATTTCATTTATTTATGCTATGATCTTTGACATTTCCTTTCTTCAACTAACTTTGGGCTTGATTTGCTCTTTTTTCTAGTTCCTTAATGTGTAAAATTAGGTTTAAAATTTGAGATTTTCCTTATTTGTTTGTGTTGGTAGTTACTGCTATGAAACCCTTTTTTAGAGATGTTTTTGCTGTATTCCATACATTTTGGTATATTTTGTTTACATTTCCACCTTTCTTTAGATTTTTCCCTGTTTTAATTATTTTTTGACCTATGATGTTTCAGTAATATGTTCCACATATTTGTGAATTTTCCAATTTTCCTACAGTTAGTGACTTCTAGTTTCATTCCATTTTGGATACAAAGATGTTTTCAATCTTCTTAAATTTGTTAAGACTTGGTTTGTGGTCTAACTTATAATCTATCCTGATAAATATTCCATGTGCGCTTGAGAAGAATGTATATTCTGGTGCTATTGGATATAATGTTCTGTATATATATGTTGGGTCCATTAGGTCTAAACTGTTTTTCAATTCTGATGTATCCCTATTGATTTTCTGTCTGGATGATGTACCCATTGTTGGAAGTGGAGTATTGAAGTCCTCTACCGTTATTGTATTGCAGATCATTTCTTCCTTCAGATTTAATATTTGCTTTATATGGTATTCTAATGCTAGGTGTATGTATAGTTACAGTTGTTGTATACTCTTGATAAACTTACCCTTTCGTAATTATCTAATAACCTTCTTTGTCTTTTCTGATAGTTTTGACTTACCATCTATTTTGAATAATATAAGTATAGCTTCTCCTGCTCTCTTTTCATTAATATTTGCACACAGTATCGTTTTCCAACATTTCACTTTCACTTTACTTTCAGTCTATGTGTGGCCTTAACCCTGAAGTAAGCATCTTATATGTAGCATACAGTTGAGGTTTATAAAAAGAAAAAGATTCAGTCACCTTAGGTCTTCAGATTTAAAAATTTAATCCACTTAATTATTGATAAGTTGTGACTTTCTGTTGCCATGTTATTGACTGTTGCTAAATGTTTTCTAGATTCTTTTTCTTTCTCTCTTGTTGTCTTCCTTTGTGATTTCATGATTTTCTGTAATAATATGCTTTGATTCCTTTCTGTTTATCTTTGGTCTGTCTACTATAGATTTTTGCTTTGTAGTTACCATGAGGTGCACATAGAATAGTTAAAGAAGTTTAATTTAAGCTGGTAACAACTTAAACTACATACAAAATTCTCCACTTTTACTTTCCCCCTCCACATTCTGTTTTTGATGTCACAATTTACATCTTTGCATACTGTGGTTCCATTAACAAAAAAATTATTGTAGCTATAGTTATTTTAAATTGTAAGTCTTTTACCCTTTATGTTACAGCTATAAATTATTTATACTGCATGATTACAGTATTAGAATACTCTCAGTTTGACTATATACTTTTATTAGAGGTTTTATGCTTTCATATTGTTTTATGTTACTTATAAGTGCCATTTTTGTTTTAGCTTAAAGAACTTACATTGGCTTTTCTTACAAGCATGTCTAGTGAAGGTGAAGTTCCTCAGTTATTGTTCGCCTTAGAAAGTCCTTATGTCCTCTTCATTTCTGAAGATTTCCAACATTGAGTATTCCTAATTGGCAGTTTTCTTCTTCAGCATTTTTAATATATCATGCTCCTTTTCTTGCTTGCAAGGTTTCTTTGAGAAATCTGATGATAGACTCATGTAAGTTCCCTTCTATATGACAAGTTTCCTTCTTCTGCTTTCAAAATTATGTTTCTAATTTTTGACAGCTTGAATATATGTTGGTAGAGTCTTCTTTGGTTTGAACCTTTGTGAGATCTTTGAGTTTTGTGTACCTGGATATCACTGTGCCCTCAGATTTGAGAAATTTTCATCCATTGTTTAATAAAATATGCCTTCTGCTCCTTTATCTTTCTCTCTTCTCTATCTGTGACTTTCATAACGTGAAAGATAGCTTTCTTGAGGTGTCCCATGAACTCCGTGAGCTTTCATTATTCTTTTTTATTTTTATTTTTTTTACTTTTATTTTCCTTTCATTAGATATTTTCAAATGACCTCTCTTTAGTTTGCAGGTTATTTATTCTATTTGGTCAAGTCTGCTTTTGACACTGTCTATTACATTTTAATTTATTCATCATATTATTCAGTTCCAGAATTCCTGTTGACCTTTAAAGTAGTATCTGTTTATAAACTTTCTATTTTACTCTTGTCTTGATTTCTCAATTCATTGAGTATTTTTTAATTTGTGATTTTTTTGTTGCTAATTAAACTTCCTTCAGACAATTATTTTGAATTATTTGTCAGGTAATTTATAGGTTTTTATTTACTTGGAATTGGTTATTGAAATTTTACCATGTTATTTTTCTAAAGTTTTTCTTATTTGATTCAGGATTCAACCATGTTAATTTAGTTGTATCATGTTTCCTTAATTTCTCCTGGTCCTTAAAGTCTTACATTTCTCTCTTTAAACAAGTAGCCAACTTTTCCAGTATTTACTGACTGACTTAGAGAGTAATGACTTTACCAATCAGCCTGGCTAAGGATTCTGAGCTGTCTCCGATTTTTCTATGAATATGGCTGCTCTAAACCTCTTGTTTCCTCTTGGGAGAGATGTCTTAAGGTTTTATGTCTTCTCTTTGTGCCACAAAACCAGGCCAGATTCTCAGAGCCGCACATTTGTTTTCTCTAAGGTGGTAGTCTGAAATGCTCCCATTTGTGTGTCTTCTCTCAATCCTGCAGAGTTGAGACAGCTATCTCTGCAAGGTTTTTGCACTCACATTCAATGATTATATACTTGGAAGCCAGCCTAGGGAAAGGAAAGACGAGGTGTATGGAGAGTTTAGAGTGCCTATGGGCCAGGTAAGACAGTGGGATCCACAGAGGCATCTCATATTAGCTCATGGGAAGGTTTCTTGATGAAATCTTCAAAGAAATTAGTAGAGTACAAAGCCTCTCTTTCCTGATTCCAGCTTCTCTTAACTGCTCCGTTTTGCCAATCACTTCAGTATTTTGGGTAGGGAAAGAAAAAGAGATAATTCTGGGCAGTCTCCTTGATGACAGGGTGTACTGAGTGGTCACTCATTATGCACTCACTTTCCCCCACGGGAGAAATTGCCAGCTGAGAGAGTCTCTCTTGGCATTAAATTGTACCTCTTTGAAGAAGGGGTAGCAGGGGTATGGGCAAACTATTCTCACCCTCTGCAGTGCATCTACTCTTGGACTTTTTGTTGAACGGCATACTACCACTTTTCTGGTAGACTCCTGAACTTACACAAAGGTCGTCTTGTCAGTAGATAGTTATCACAATCAACGTTTCAGTTGGGGGATTATGGTAGAAAGTTTTTGTGTTTTTAATAATTTCCCAAAATCATACATTAAAGAAAATATTTTTAAAGAATATGTTAATTTAAAGAACACTGAGGAACCACCAGTGAGAGTAAAATGCCATATTATCTCAGGCTTATTCAAAATTGTATCACTGTCCATCAAACATATTGTTGGATTAGAAGTTGAAAGTTTGTAGGTTTTGCTTTTTATTATTTTACTTTTAATTTTCTTTAATGTTATTACATCATGTTGCAGTGGTGCTGTGCAAATATTATAAATTAAATTTAATTGCCATATTATCCCTTTTAAGCACTAAAACTGTGAAGTACAGTCATACTTCTACAATACAACTTTTTTGGTTTTACACACTCACACACACCAATTGGAAAAAGCAAATGTATTTTCACATACATATTGTACATAGCTGTTAGCATGAAATGTTGCTTGAAAGTGATGATACTGCAGTTACATAGCTTTGAATTTAGTACAAAAACAACGCACAGTTTTATAGAAATGCTTTGCTTTGTTTGTTGTCAGTGACTGTTTTTCCAGTAGATTGAATTTTGAATTTGTCATGAAAATTATACTTTGAAAGAAAATTCCAATACCTAGAAAATGACTTACTCCATATGAGATATTTATGATTTGGAACTTACTGTTGCATGAGTCAAGATTAGACAGTGGTTGAAAAAATATTTTTTAGATGAGCAATTGTTCAGGCACAAAAGGAAAAGTTTTGCCATTTTATTTTTCAAATGATCAAAATACCAGTGGGCTGGAATAAAAGAAAATGAAACACAAAAGCAAAGCAATTGATGTTTATGCTAAAGAATATCTTTAAACAGTATTTTATATCTATTTCAAGAAGAGATATTTTAATCAAGATTTATTTCCCATTTTATGAGGTTTAATGTTGCTTAAGCTGATATGAATGGACTCAAATCACATACTGGAAGGTGAGCATATTTTACTTACTTGAGGCAACCTTTCAAAACTTCTTAACTGTGGTATCATGAAGAATATTTTGAGTTTAAAACATTTTTAATGGCATTTTGAAGGCTATATTGTTTTATATTTTGACTAGCATTGTTATTTAATTCTCAAAACAACCCTTTGGTGTTTCAGGACAGGCATTATTTTTACCATTTCACCAATGAAAAAACCAGTGAGGTATATAGGTTGACATATAGCCACTGCAAACCATACTTAGAACTTGAACCTGTGTCTTGTGGCTTCAAGTGAAGTGCTTTCCTCTCCCTACATAACTAAAGTTCTTGATTTTTCCTGCTATAAGAAAGTGTTATAAGGTGGTCATTTATGTATGTGACAGGCAATCCAATTCATTCCTTCACTTATAGGAAACACAAGATGCTTTGTACACAGTAACTGGAACAAAGAATTAAATTAATGTTTGTTGAATCAATGAATGAATGCATAACAAATTTATAAATGAAACAACGAATTAAACAAAATAGATGATGTCTCATTAGTTGAAGTAGGAAGTGAAAATAGTTTTAGCAAAACTCCATTTTTGTTTCTAGGTTTAAGTTGTTTATAGAAAGCTGACCCAGCTACTCTACATAAAAATTATAACTACCATAAATTTTAGGATGTCCTTTAGATAATCATCAGCCTACTGTGTAAAAGCTGGATTGGGGGAATAGCTTGATGGCTAAGAAAATTTTCTGTCCCTGTTTTTAGGCCCTATTTTTTTGTTTATAACATACAATTGTGTTTGCCCTTTTTGAGATTTGTAGGGTTCCTGCACTGTCTTATGTTGATTACTTTAAAGGGAAACAAAAACCACACAACAGACAGCAGAAAACTAACTTTGAATGTTGGATTTTTTTTTTTAAGAATCTTGTGCAAATACAAGTATTTCAAATTTAGGTGACACACTTTTTTTTTTAATTATTAGAACAAAATTTTTAGTGGAACCTGGGTTTCCTGCAATGTTAATAGCATGCCAGGGCCTAGTCAAACAAGTTTACTGAATTATGTCTACAAGTGTTTTCATCATGCAGACTCATCCTTTTAAAAACTCTGGAAGACTTTTCTTCAAATAAATCAGTTAAAATCCTCAAATTCACTGACCATGAACTCCGCGCTCTTTTTTTTTTTTCACTTGTGAAATTCTTCTTATTAACTCCATAAACTATTGCTGTTTGGATGTTACTCTAGCATTGTGGTATACAAACTACCATATGTGAGATCAGAAAGCCTAGGTTTGAGTCATAACTCTATCAGCTAATTTAGCTGCATGGATTTGAGCAAGATGCTGCTTTGGGTATCAGTTCAAAACATTTTCTTTTTGGGGTAGTTTTAAGGATAAACAAATCACATATATATATATATATATATATATATATATATATATATATATATATACACACACACACACACACACACATTTAAAAGTTTTCTCTAACAGTAAAATATTATTTGTGAAAGCATGTGAGAATGTTATGGAGGATTGATTGTAGTAGAGTTACTTGAATTCAAAGTTCTGTTTATCTCTCTATCTAAAGATAAATAACTTTTATAAATTCATGTAAACCCATTGATTCAAAATCATTGTGTGATAGTTAACAGAGTGTCAACTTTATTGGACTAAAGGATGCAAAGTATTATTTGTGGGTGTGTCTGTGTGGGTGTTGCTAAAGGAAATTAACATTTGAGTCAGTGGACTGGGAGAGGCACACCCACCCTCAATCTGGGTTGGCACCATCCAATCAGCTGCCAGTGCAGCTTAGTTAAAAGCAGGCAGAGAAATATGCAAGGACTAGACTGGCTGAGTCTTCTGGCTTCCATCTTTCCCCAGTGTTGGATGCTTCCTGCCCTCAAACATCAGACTCCAAGTTCTTCAGCTTTTGGTAACTTGAACTTATGCTAGTGAATTGCCAAGGGTTCTCAGGCCTTTGGCCACAAACTGAAGGCTGCACTGTAGGCTTCCCTACTTTTGAGGTTTTGGGACTTCGACTGGCTTCCTAGCTGCTCAGCTTGCCAATGGCTTATTGTGGGACTTCACCTTGTAATTGTGTGTCAATGCTGCTAATAAGCTCTCCTTTATATATTCATCTATCCTATTAGTTCTGTCCCTTTAAAGAACCTTGACTAATACACATTGTTTCTATACACAATTTATATTAATTTGCAAAAAATGTTTTGTACATTTAGCTATAAGTATAAAAGTGGGCAGCATCTCCTAAAATATGAAGAATTATGCAATAATAGAAGTTAAAATGCATTTGGATGTACTTTAAGTTATTATAGCTGACTACAAATGAAAAACTACAAATTCAATATTTCTCAAATTATGATATTTGGGGATTATAATGAATTAAAGGACTTTAAGCAAAGGTTTGATTAATTACATAATTTGAGAATTATTGAACCATTTACAAATGGTTCCAAGATTGCATTTTTATTTTTTATATGCCCACTTGAATAATTACTGTAATTTTTAATAAAAATTTGATAAAGCTGAACCTGGTGATTAGATTGAAGCAGGTGTCTTATTTCATCTGGTCACAGTATAGCAAGTATGTACCTCTAAAAAATCAATAGTAAAATACTTTGGAGAGTAAAATATCTACTTGGAACATTTTAAAAATTATGTCACTTTTTCTAAATGTGTCTTATAGTCCAATTTATTTGGAATAATCTGAAGTTCTTATTAGAAATGCATCTTTCTGATCCCCATTCCAGATCTATTATAAGTTAGAATCTTTGAAGACTAAAGATAGAGATGCTGTATTTTTAGAAAGAAATGTCACACATTATTTGGCATATATGTGTGATAAAATTGAATATTATTTTATTAGTTGATAGAGCAATTCAGTTGAGATTAAGATTGTGAATAATGTTGAATGCTATTACCATAAAAATCTGTCACTCAGCCGGGCGCGGTGGCTCATGCCTGTAATCCTAGCACTTTGGGAGGCCGAGCTGCACACATCACAAGGTCAGGAGGTTGAGACCATCCTGGCTAACACGGTGAAACACCGTCTCTACTAAAAAATATGAAAAATAAATAAATTTGTCTTTCAATGGAAACCTTTCTCTTGTACCCCTTGCTGATGTGTGTTAAATAGATTCTTTGGATAACAGATGTAAAATTCACAGACAATCATATACAAGCAGCCCTAAATGAAGAGAAAATTCTAAAGCTTATCAGTAGTTCAAAAACTGATAGTTAATAATCATAAAGTAGTACTTTAAATCCATCAAGTTTTCAGAATTCAAATAGAAGAATACCACTGTGAAAGTAAGGAAGATATACTTCTATATTGCTTGTGGAAATATGAATAATATTAGTCTTTTTGGAAAGTTATTTGGCAATATCTATTTAACTTTATTTATATTCCTTGATCCAGTAATCTTATACATGAGGCTTTACTTCATAGAACCAAAAGTGCCTGTAATAAAGACTATTATAATATAATCAAGGCAATGTTCAAAAATTACAGAAGCCTGAAAACAGAGTGCCTTTCTATTAATTGAGGTTCTGTCATCCCAGTGGAATACTATATAGTGTCTATTTAAAGTTATACTAGTTGAATTAGAAGATTCCCATGAGATATTGCTGAGTGATAAAAGTTAGTTTTAGAGAAAAGTAGACCATAAGAGCCCATTAAATAATATAAATAATAAATAATCTATTTCTGAAGTCAGTAGAGCTAAAAAAGAAATTTTTAGGATTACTAGTATAAAATACTCCTGAAAGTCAGCCTGGTAAAAACTTCAGGATCAAGAAAGAATCATGGAGCAAATAAATAAAGAGCAACATAAACAAACAAAATTTTAAAGCTTGCACAAAATGCAAGTATAAACTAAAAGCTGATATTAACTTATTTGAGTATGTTGGTGGTGAGGTGCAGGTGAAAGTGAGGGAGTTGGCTATAGAATAAAAATTAGGGCAACCAGAGGCAGAAATGTGATGCTGAATTATACAATAAGCTTTATGCTTTGCTGTAGCCTCTATCCTTTATTTTCCATGCAAAACTTCTGCCGACTTCCTTGCAAAGAAGTTGGTGAAAGACCTCTCAGATCATGGTGTGAACGGGAACTGTCAGTGTGGCACAAAATCACCACTTAGGGGAGAGATTCATATAATTAGGTAGATATGTGTGAGCTAACCTTCTGCTTCAAACCACCTTTCCTCCTTCAACCTTTGTCTAGCACCCCTGGTGTTACTGGAAAATTTATAGACACTACCACCTTTCAATGATGCTTCCTTCTAAAAGTTTAAAGGTGAATTTCTTACTCTAGACTTTGCCTATTTTGGGGATTGGAAGGAAGCAGTTCTTGGATTTATGGTTTACCCCTGATTATTTTCTTAAACACAGACTAAACTTGAATTTCTCTTTCTCACTACTACACATTAACAAACTGAGTAGGCAATACTTCCAGGAGAACTTGGCTTCTGCACGCCAAAATACATAGACACTGGCAAGTACTAACAAGTAAAACAATCACAAGAACTTGAGCAACATATTACTTATTAGTACTGATGGAACTAATATCTAAACTAAATATAATATATATTTCAATCAGGAAACTTCACCATTACTGCTATAACCAGTAGCAGAAATTTCCTATTAGAAAAATGTCAAAACATAAGGAAGAAAGCTATATCCAGACATTGAATAGAAGGCAACGCAAGACTGAGATCACAAAAGAAGAGAAACCGTTGAGATGAGCCCTGTAATCACCCTGGTTTTCTCGACTGTTGTATAGGAAGGAGAAATCCAGACAGAGCTCCAAAGTTTTGCCAAGATAAGGAGACAGGCAGGGCGCGGTGGCTCACGCCTGTAATCCCAGCACTTTGGGAGGCCGAGGCGGGCGGATCACAAGGTCAGGAGATCAAGACCACGGTGAAACCCCGTCTCTACTAAAAATACAAAAAATTAGCCGGGCGCGGTTGTGGGCGCCTGTAGTCCCAGCTACTCGGGAGGCTGAGGCAGGAGAATGGCGTGAACCCGGGAGGTGGAGCTTGCAGTGAGCCGAGATCGCGCCACTGCACTCCAGCCTGGGCGACAGAGCGAGACTCCATCTCAAAAAAAAAAAAAAAAAAAAAAAAAAGATAAGGAGACAAAGTTCCGAATTTCAGGAGGTTAAGGTGGCAGAAACTTGTGTATTGAAAGAAGATACACAGATAAAGAGCTCCAGAAATCATAGGGAGGTAATCCTGAGTCTGTTATTGAGCAATAAACTATATGTAGAGAAAGGTCATGGGACTGGGCAAAAACAACTACCAGAAAAACTATAAACTGAAAAATTACCAAAGCCCATACATGGTTGTGAGACATTCAATTTCTGACCAGCCAGGGGAAAGACTTCATTATACCCTTGGAATATTTTGCAGATTACCTCAGGAAGATCAAGTCTTAGTACTGGGTAAAAGTTTGTCCAGAATAAATAAGGGCTACTTAATACTCACACTAGAAAAGCTTAAAGCCAGCCTTGAAAATAGAAAGTTGATCAAAGCACAACTTAATTGTTAGGAGAAAAACAAAACAATACCCTTTTTAAAAAGAGAATAAAATTCAAATGCTCAACAAAATAACATTTCAATATATAGCAACAAATTTTAGCTTGGTGCTAAAGTAATTGTGGTTTTAGACCATGAATATTAAACCATTATAACTACTCTTAAACACATCTTTATTACTCAACATAGGAACCATTACAACCAACACATTTTGCCAACAAGAAGTAAGTTTGTTTATTCCTGTAGCATAAAAATCCATGCTTCGGGATTTGATAAACTCTTTGAAAGCATTTTCTGCATCCTGCTGGTTGTGGAAGAGATTTCCCTGCAAAAAGTTGTCAAGATGCTTGAAGAAGTGGTATTTGATTGATCAAAAGTCAGGTAAATATGACAGATGTGGCAAAATAGAGCCCAATTTGTCCGACTTTTGAAGTGTTGGTTGTGAGACATGTAGTCGGGCGTTTTGGTGGGGAAGAATTGGGCCCTTTCTGTTGACCAATGCCAGCTGCAGGTGTTGCAGTTTTTGGTGAATCTCATTGATTTGCTGAGCATATATCTCAGATGTAATGGTTTAGCTGGCATTCAGAAAGCTACAGTGGATCAGACTGGCAGCAGACCACCAAACAGTGACCATGACCTTTTATTGGTGCAAGTTTGGCTTTGGGAAGTGCTTTGGAGCTTCTTCTCAGACCAACCGTTGAGCTGGTCATCATCAGTCGTTGTCGTATAAAACCCACTTTTCATCACATGTCACAATCTAATCAATAAATGGTTCATTGTTGATACGTAGAATAAGAGAAGACACTTCAAAATGATGTTTTTTTTTTTTTTTTTTATTTACACTGAACTCATGAGGCACCTATTTATTGAGCTTTTTCACCTTTCCAATTCACTTCAAAGGCCGAGTGACCATAGAATAGTCAACATTAAGTTCTTTAGCAACTTCTCATGCAATTGTAAGAGGATCAGCTTCCATGATTTCTCTTAACTAGTCGTTGTCAACTTCCGATGACCGGCCACTATGCTCCTCATCTTCACCTTCAAGTCTCTCGTCTCCTTTGCAGAACTTCTTGAACCACCACTTCACTGTACATTCATTAGCAGTTCCTGGGCCAAATGTGCTGTTGATGTTGCAAGTTGTCTCTGCTCCTTTACAACCCATTTTGAATGCGAACAAGAAAATTGCTTGAATTTGCTTTTTGTCTAACATCATTTCCATAATCTAAAATAAACACAAAATAAACAGCAAGTAATAAGTGATCAACAAAATAATACATAAAGTGAGAGATGGCCATTAAAACAATGTATAACACAAACACGTTTATTTAAGAATATATTTCAATATCAAACAGCAAATTTCAATAATGCTTTAAAAACTGCAATTACTTTTGCACTCACCTAATACAAAATTATTAGTCTCAAATGAAGCAGGAATGCTAATGATCTTCAACCAAGAAAAAAAAATCAGAAAATAGAAACAGAATGCAAAAGTGATGGACATGATGAAATTAGCAGAAAACACTACAAAACAGTTATTATAAATTTGCCAAGATTTTAAAAGGAAACATGGGCATAACAAAGAGGTTTATTGGAAACACTAAAAAAGACTAAATAAAACTTCTAGACTGGAAAACAAAATATCTGAGTTAAAATATTCACTAAGTGGGCATAACAGAATGTGGACATTTCAAAAGAGAGTATCAGTGAACCTACAGAAATAGGACTAAATCTATCAAATAAGCTATATAACATATATAAAAATTAAAAATCCACAGAGTCAGTAAGCTTTGGGACAATATCACATGGTCTAATATGTGTAATTGGAATCTTAGGGAAAACATGGAGTTGGCAGAAAAATACTTGAGAAAATAATGGTGAACAAATTTTAAAACCTAATGTAGATCCATAAGCCACAGTAAAATAAAACAATGAAACACAGACATAAAAAAAGTTAAACAATCTCCAACCAAGAAAAACAAAACTATGCATTGTATTGGACATTTCTCTGTAGGAGTTCAAAATAAAAAAGTAGACATAGAGACCTGTAGTTCATAGCAAATTTCTGAAATGCAAGTATGTTTGGAGTATAATTTATATAAATAATAATTGAAGCTCTGTGATAATCTCCAGCAAAGAGAATGTACAGTGAAAGGAAAGAAAGGCCTAGGGTTTTACCTTGAAGTATTTCAATATCGTATGCCTTGATAAAGGAATATGACCAGAAATGGGACAAAAGAAGAGCAAACAGAAAAATGAAGAAAACACAACAACCCTTATATAGCTATAATTTCACAAAATATTCTTACTTGAGTTTTTGGTGAATTAGTTGTATTCCTCAGTTCAAAGTTATTACCACTGGTCTCACAGAAAAGATTGTTTGATTAATTGATTTTTCGTATCTTATACCATTTCCTAGCTGTCCTCTTTCCCTAACTGAAAGAAATCACTCAGATTACTAGCATATTCAAGGAAAAGCAGCAAGTTTCCAGCCTGTAGCACTACATTTAAGCAGTTGTGGACATTCCTGCAATGTGTGCAGTACTCCACCTTCAAGGATCATTAATTTACATACCTGAAATTTTCTAAACTGTCCCTTCTGACCACTCTTGATAACCTGTTCTATGTTACTCACCACTTTCTACTCATTGTCCCATACTTAGTATCCTCTGGCTCTTTTTTAGCCTATGCTGTTCTCTTTGCTGTCACTCAACAGAAATTAATATTAACCATCTCAGCACATTCTCCTTGAAATCATCTATGATTATTTTCTAAGTGTGACCTGGATACTGATGATCCTCTGAGACCCTCCTGCTCTTACAACACCCTCCAGTCAGTATCCTTGCTATGTGTCATGATTGTGACTCAATTAGAAAGTTAAGATAGGAAGGAGGGAATAAATCTTTGTTGCTAGTCAAAATTGCTTCCATAGAACCACCGGAGGAAGAGAAAATGAAAGATACTTAAATTATGAGAAACACCCTTAAGCAAAAGAAGGAGTATGCCATTTCTCTTAGCTGTATGTTTTATGAAGCTGGACATGTACAGTACTTGGGTCTAATAAAGCAAAGAAATCCCAACACAGTAAAAGGGACCAAAGGTACATGGATAAGTCAATCATGACAGAATTTAGTACTATGTATTTGTTTCCCCGAATATCATCAGTATTTCTGTAAAAGTTAAAATAATTTTTGAGAGTATTCATTTAAGTTTATAATGTATGGGATTTATGAATACTTCATTTTCCTTTTAAAAGAAAACAAAATGTATATATTTCTTGAGATGGGGTCTCACTGTATTACTCAGGCTGGTCTTGAACTCCTGGTTTCAAACCATCCTCCTGCCTTGGCCTCCCAAAGTTTTGGGATAACAAGTGTGAGCCACCAGAACCAGCTAAAGCATTTCATTCATGAAAAAATAATGCAGGAATTTCTCTGAGAAGAGCAGTACTTCCTTCTACCATTTTCCATAATTATATACAAAAAAAAAAGTATTTATTTTAAAATAGCCATAACAGCCAAATAAAAAAGTGCACTGATTTGCGACAGAAAACATTACATTTCTTTCAGGTACACTGGTAATTTTCCTTTAGCTCCCATCATTTCCTTTAAGTTACTTAAATTTCTAAATCTTAAACATCTAGGAACTTCACTCCTTTCATGGTCAATGCAATTGATAAAGCAAGGTTGGCAATTGTGTATAAACCAATAAGAGATTAGTTTGATATTTAAAGTTTTCTACTAAGTAAACAGTTTTGCATGGATTTTAATACAAACATAAGGCCAGGGTATTCATGAATTAAATATGTAAGAACTTGTTTACATACTAAAATCTTTTATGTGTCCTAAAGAAAAAAAAAAAATGTATGGCAACCCATGTATAGTCTTTAGAAAATTCCTGGCATTTTGGGTGGAATCAATAGAACTTATAACCTTTGGCTAAGGTAAAACTTGTAGTTACTAGATATGAAAACCTCTTCATATAGACTTTGAAAGATTTCCGAGTAATGTGATTATAAGGAATCTAATCTATGACTATTAGAGCCTGATATTACTGATATTAGACAAATGTGATCTTTTAAGCAAATATGAGCAGGAAATTAGAATAAAATTAGAAACATTATTTTTTCTTAATGCAATTTGCTTTAAGTGATTTCTGCCCTTGAGTAAGCAATGAAAGACAAAATAGATGGCTATGATTGTAGTGGCATGGGGAACTTCTCAGCTTAAATGTTGAAAGAAGGATTTTACCTAACTGAAAATGATAGAAATGAGCATAGACACTTGAAGTATATTTGGACATATGGTAGAGTATATTTCTGAATTAAGTGAACTTTAATCTAATATGCCTACCGCCACAACCATTAACATATTCTTACCGTTTTATGGTATTTTGGCTGTATTTACAATTGTCTTCCCTCTAGAATTTGAGCTTCATGAGAGGGAAGACTACAAATAATGATCCTTCTCTTTATCTCTCAATCAGAAAGAAATTAATGAAGTATTGATTCTGCAACACCTTCAAAGTAAATTAGAGAAATAATAAAAGCTATGTGTGTTCACTTATTACGGTGTTTTGTACACTTATTTTTTTAAATGAGGCCTAATATTTATTTCAACTTTTATAAGTCACAGTTTAATTATCTATAAAATAAAGCTACTGTAGAAAAAGATGATACCAAAGGCCCCTCCTCATAGCTTCTGGAATTACTTTTGTGAGCAGAGCAGCAAAATCCACCCCAAACTAAAATGACTCCCTTTGACAAAACTTTTTTGGTAATGTACAACGTTAAAGCACATTCATATTCATTGCCCCACTTAATTCCTACATCAAACCTTTGAGATAGATTTTATTATTTCCTCTTAGCTTGTGAATAATAGGGACTGAAGATGCTTGGCTTGACCAAGGTCACCCACAAAATAAGTAGAAGATAATTAAATTGAATCCTGTTTCTTAATTTTCTAATTCCAGTTCTTTTGCTACTATCTTAATTGCTTTCTTCTTTTTCAGTTTTGAATAATATTTATGTACAATATTTTTCACTTTCTTATATTAGTCTATATTCTGTTTATCTCATGCAAATACCATTTATTTTCTCAACCAACATAAAGTACCTTGTAAATAGGGACAATTTCTCTTCTTTGTGTAGTTCTCTATGCATATGTATTTCCTAGTTTACCTCTTATACTGCTCTGCATATAATAGGTATGCGATAGGGGCTTACTGGATTAATGTCTGATAAAAGTGCTATTCTTATATTGATCAGTTTCATGTGTTGAAACAATTTTAATTGGAACATGTTTATAACATTAAGATCAAAACACAAATAGAGGGAAGAACAAATTCTTTGAAAAAATATCAGGTGACTTACTAGGTTGTTAAATTAATTTTGATTCAGCTTTGGTACGGTATGCATTTTTGAACTAGTTGGGTTATTTTGCTTCCTTCCACTGCCTGGAATTTGATAGGGCCTTTTAGTCTTCTCAGGGCTTTAATGATATTCATGGAAAAGCAGAGTGCATTTTTTAAATCTAATGAGGTGTCAGCTTTCTTAGTGACTCATTTTCTCTTTTGTCCTTCACTATATCCATTCTCTGCCTCTGAAACAATACAGACTAACTAAAGCATACGGGACTATTATCAAGAAAGCATTTGGGAATCTAAGCCAGTTACTAAAATTCAGAAGGAAAGCCTAGGTTAATTTTAATTATTAAATGTTTTCCTCATTTTTAAATTTATATCTCATAATTTACATTACAGAAATATTGCATATTTATAACAGCATTCATCAGACGATTGCTTTAGATGTTTTCAGCTCCTTCAACAGTTTATCATTTTGTCTCTTCTCAAGCTCCAGGGAAAAAAGTTTTGGGGAATAGACACTGCAAATAGGTAGATTCAGCCTCTGTCACTAACAGCAATTTGAAGCTTTCCAAAAGTCTGTTTATACGAAATATCTTTTATTTGCCCCGTATTGTCTGAAATTCTTGTATTATATACTAATTTCTTTAAATAAGGCTCGTTATTAAGATACAAATATATTGACCTGAAAGTAACACATTTATGTGTTATTACTATTAACCAACAACAAACACCATGGGAAATTAATGTTGATGCTTTACTAACATTATTTGTCTCCCAGCAAAGGGCCACAATAGAGCACAGTTAGAAAGCAGAGATGAGGACGGCAGTGACATTAGGAGTGCCATAGATTATACTTAGGCCCTCTCTGCAGCAGCACACTCAGGTGCAAACATCCGCTAGATCCTCAGGCATTGAGAATTTACCAGTCTTGTTTCAATTCTTTGTTAGCAATTGCCAAGGCTCATGGCATGCAGAAATTTGTAATTTGTTTGTGGCGTGATTGTAAATAGTAAATTTTGTGAACACTGCATCTAAGTGAAATACCTGGCTGGTAAAGGGTTCACTTGGCTCATTAGGGATTGTCCCCTACCTTCAAAAATCCAGTTTTTTCCCCAGTTATTTTAATAATAACTTCCCTTTAAGTTTCTATTAAAATTTATTCCAATGTTAACTTGTGTGCTTCTTAATTCTGCAACAGTTGATATTTTAAGGGGTCAAGGTTTATTAAGTATTTCCAATTTTATTGATAACAGCAAGAGAATGCAGCTTGTGATAGTTCTCATTGTAACATTTTATGTTCTCTGTTCTCTCCTTTTCTCTCTTTCTCTCTCTCTCTCTCCACACACACACACACACACAAACACAAACACACACTATATATGTATATGTATAAACACACACATATTTATAATTTGAGTTTATTATATTGTTCAAGACCTCATCATTCCATTTTTGTCTGCTAAACTTATTTTCATTTCTGTGAGAGAATTACTTATTTAACAGTCCAAATAAATTATAGTTTTATCAAGTACTCCCTCTTTTTTCTCATATATTTTCTATCTATCTATCTATCTATCCATCCATCCATCCATCCATCCATCCATCCATCCATCTATCTAGTTTCCCCTTATTAACCTGTAAGTACATAGAGTTCGGTCTTTTCTCATCTCAAGAATAAATTATTCTGTAACTTATTATTCTGTTGCTATTTGAATCTCTTCAATTTGGTGGATTTTCTTCTTCTGTAGTTTCTACTTTTTGAGTGTTAAGTCATCTGTAGCTATTTTTCTTTTTTATAACCTATTGTTTCTGACTTTTACATCTGTAATTTTTCTTCATTGCTTTGACATTTTTCTATATTTGATTGTTCAGTCTATAAAAACAGGTCTGATGTATGCTTAGCTTCTTCAGTTCATCCACTTTATTATTTCTTGTAGCATCATGCTTTTTATCCTTAGAAAGTTTTATCTGAGCTGCACTTACATCTGTGACATACTCTTATTATTAATGCTGCATTTTTTCCAATTTTATCCTTGTTCTATTTTGTTCATTAGCTCTAGTTCTTTAGGACTGTCCTCACTTTGTTTTGACTGACTTTTCTCTGTCCGGTTAATGGAGAAACTTTAATGGCTATATTGTACCTTTGTTAACCCTCCAAGAGAGCCTAGATTCTTGGAGTTATTGAAGTGCACTATATTTGCTAGAAGACAATACAGCTGATCCCCCAGCTGTCTAGGGTATAGAAATAAGCAGAGGTCTCCTGATACACGGGTCTTCCAATATGCTCTCAGCATCAGAGAAAGGAGGACTCAGGCAACAGTGTGGTTGCTTTAATAAATATGGGGTCAGGAATGTCAGACACATTTTTGCAAAACTGATTCTCTCAGAGGCTCTAAGATAACTGAAGGACATTTCTTTATAGTTATTTACTCCATTTCTCATGCTTTGGTGCTCTAGCTTGTACTGGTGATGACACCAAACACAGCAGTGAAAAAATCTGTCAAGTTCTCCCTGTGGATTCCTTGCAGACCAAGACCTCATGGGTGCCAAGCAGGCAGTTAGCACAAGCAGCAATTTTGCTCAGAGAGGAATGTGAATTGAAGCTGGGAAGAGAGATGCATCAGGGGCCTGTTCTGGTTGATGGAGACACAGCAGCAAATAAGGAAGCCACAAGCCCTATTCCCATGACTCCTGTGTTATAGCTGGTAGAAGAAAAGAAAACTCAGAAATAAAAGAAGATTAATTAATCTGAGATAGTGATGTGCTATGAAGACAATCAAGCAAAAATAAGTGATAAAAAATGACTGGGAAATTTCAAGGTTATATGAAATTTAACAAAGAAATTATCTGGACTAGTTAATAAGCCAAGATCTGAATGTGAAAAAATAGAACTCAAATAATTTAGGGGCTAAACATTCGAGGCACAGGAACATTAAAGACAAATGCTCTAAATTCGGATTGGGCTTGATGTGGCAGGAAAAGATAAAGATGCCCAGTGAGGCTGAGACATAGTGCTCTAAGCATAGTGACTGGTCCAGCTAAATGCAATACTTCAGAGTGGGATAAAAACTTTATTTCTATGTTCAACATTATTTTAAAAATAAAGTCAATTGCAAGTACTGGCCTTAATATTTTTTTTAAAAGCTTGTTACACAGAAAAAGAAATTTAGGTCAAGTATAAAGAATATTAAGAAATACATCATATAAATACTAAACATCTGAGACATGAATAACAATTTGCAGAACTATTTTGAATGAATATTTCCGTCTTTGCAAAGAAAGGTTTTCGCTGCTGAAAATATATACTGAATTTCTATTAACATATTTGCACATACACAAAGATCTATGGACATGACTTTGTTAACCATCAAAGATCTATTATATTTTTAGTTGCTTCTAAAACTTAGGCAGTTTCACACTTTATATCCAATTATCATGCTCTTACTTTTAATTGAGAAACACTTTTGTTTTCATCCTCCTCAAAAATAAAACACAGATCAAGTATCATGTTAATATAATATCTCATCCTCCAAAACTATTTGAGAACTCCTCTCTTTTGTTCCATTGCTACCTCAAAAGCAAACATCTGTGGTATCACCTATAAGACTTAACTGAACTTAACCTCATCTCCTCCATTATGTGACTTTTCCTATTTAGCTTCACTCATTTTTCTATACTTAAACCATGGCTCAGTAGCTAGAACATAGTATGTTTTCAATAAATGTTGTTGATGATGCATGAAGAAGGAGAGTGCATATGTAACAAGTGAAAAAACCACAAAATAAAATGCAGTGAATATTTGGAGAAAAATGGAGTGCAAATCCAGTAACAAATTTTATCATGGGAGATAAGGTTGACTCTGGTGTATCTGTTGGAAACTTTCATGTGCATGATAATGTTAAAAGCATATTGCCATTAGCCAATTTCAAAATCTACTGTAAATACATTTCTTGATGTCTGGGTCACTTGGAAATTTGAGATATTAAAGCAGTGCTAAGGAATTTAGTTCCAAGTCATTCTCTCTTCGACTTATGAATATTATCAGCCAGTCTAAAACAAAAGAAATTAATGTCTCTTTATATCTATTGTTCTGTCTACAGAAAAAGCATCACCAGCAGCAGAAGTCTAATTGGCTAAATCATATTTCTTACTCTCAGTAGATCATGTTGTATAGATTCACATTTCTCATATTCTTACCATTATCTAATGAATAAATTGGCCATATCAGTTGACTTTCCCCTTGAGTTTAGAGAGTTCTCAGGAAATGGCTCTTGTTCAAATACGATAGAATCCAAAGATCATTAAAATGCATCACTACTGAGTTAAATACCAGGGAAACCCTAAATGACATGGTAGCACACAGCAGCTATTATATAAACAAAGAAAAAATGATAGTATTAGAAGTACAACTTTAAGTCTGCTGAAAACCTAACAGAACAAATAGTGCCATAAAGGACTTACAATAATAGAAAAAATAGCTGTGACTGAAATGTGACTATAATCTAGTCATGACAGGAAGCAGAAATCCTTGAAGACAGTTTAAATTATTACCATAATTCAAGGTCAAAGAGTGAAGTTCTCATGAACACAATATGGAGATAATCTGATATTTTTTTTGTGTGTTAGTGATGCTGTGACTTTTATATTATTTTGTTTTGATCATAAGCTCCCTTGAATTGTCATAGAACATTGAGAAAAATATACTTCAGTACTTCATTGAATTGTATCATGGTACGTGCATGTAAAAATTCCTTCAAATAAGAACTTGTTTATCCACTATGGCTAAGGTTCAAAATAGAGCTAAAATTTAAAATCGCATTTTAGCATTAGAGGTTATAGTGCCTCTTCATTCATATACTTAGGATAGACTTATCGTTAGTTTATGCAACTTTGAACAAGTAACAGAAATTCTTTAATTCTTAACACACATTTGGGAAATCTGTGTAATACTTCTTACCCCACATTGTTGTCAACAGATCAAATAGTGCATAGTCAGAGACTGACCAGTATGAATGTTTAAATAGCTACAACAGACACTTTAGTTTGGCTGATCAGAAAACATTTCCCAAGTAACTTTATCACTGCTTGACTCTAAAAGCGAGCCTAGGTGATGTAAATATTCTTATTTCCATCATTCCTACAGCATGGAGTAGCCATTTGATACTGATCTGGGCAATAATATATAGGAAAGTTGGAAGAGTGCGAAGGCAAGAGATTCTAGAAAATCTCTGATAGAAGGAATCAGAAGCAGTTGATGGCACCTCCCACACACTTAGCTTCATTCTTCCTGTCTTGAATGACACCTTAATTTTCACAGTAGTGGAAAAATTCTACTCATAAAAATAAAGGGCCAATAAAATCACACACATACTAACTATGCATCATTAAATCTACTGTATTTTATTAATTGCAAACTTCTTACTATGTGTAATAAGGAATTTTTATTTTAATCACTTCAGGTAAGTTTCTGTGTTATATACAATGAAATCCAAGCCAAATTCATTAAAATGACTAACATTAATATTACTTTCCTAGGGAATTAAAATCTGTCTCTGTAGTGAGAACATTTTCACTTTTCCAATTAGCAAACATTAATTGTGTTATCAATACTTGCCAGAACACTGTGACAAATATATGGCAGCACTGATACATTCACTAAAAATGCAAATAATATTATGAGGTTACATACGTTAAATTCCAGAAAATGTATAGCTAAAGACTCTAGTCATATCATATAGTTCTTGACTGTTTTCTCCATTATTTAGAAGTAGAAACAAACAGAAGCATTCTTAATGTTACATACTATCAAGTTTTTTAATTAAAAATTATAATTTTTAATTTATACTGGTTATAACTATATTTAAAACATTTGCATTATGGTCATAGAGTTTTGTCCAAAATCGTATTACAGATTTAGAACATAAGACTTTTTATTAGTTAGAACCAGGTAGATGCTACTGTAAAATCAAATAATTCAGTGGCATAATGAAATAAACAACATAATAAGATAAAAGTTTCTTTCTTTCTTGCAAAATCCACCATGGTTTGAGGCAAGTCTTTAAAACAATTTATTGCCATTTAAGTACTCAGTGACTCAGTATTCTTCAAGATTTGACATCAATGTTTTAATACAAAGATTTCATCACAATTTTATGCCAAAAGATGAGAGAACTGGAGAATCTCACACTGAAAATTAAATATTTCAGATAAGAAGTAAAGCACATGACTTCCACTTGCCATGAAGAGAACTAGTCATAAGCCCAAGAAAAACTACAAATGTTCAAGAAAATGTATACCACCAATATGTGCCTCACTGCAGAGGATGATCTGCTATCTATGAATTAGCTACATCTATCCAAATGCCTGAATATTATTAATACTTAATCCCACCAAATGAGTTAACCCACATCCTTGTAATAAGTTCTTAGTAATTTAACTTCTAATCATGATTTTTAAATTGTTTTCCAAGGGATTAAACAGTAAAGTCAGCCCAAATAGTAAATAATTGAATTTCCAACGTTTCATCACTCTCCCGAAATATATATCTTATAAAAAAGAATGACATTTATTCTAATAAATAATCAAGTTTTACAACACCTGGATTTCATTGGTTTCTCTTTTTTAATAGTTTCATACTTACCTAACAACTTAGAAGCACAGTTTGAGCAATATTTGTTCAGTGTCAAAATGTTTTCCCAATTGCACAGCAGTTTTAATTCAATATATTCTGAATCATGACTAGCAATACAGTTTCTAAAACATTCTACATTTCTATTAAATTTTCTTTTTTAAAATCTGTCTTCTGACTTATACTAATACTCTTTCCCAATATTAACCAGCATTTTTTCTTTCCTACATTTAATCTTTGTATATAGTCATAAATGACAGAACAGACACAAAGGTAAAATTATATGTATTCATTTCTATGTTTGTAAATATACAAGCTTATATACATATATATATGTACACACATACACATATATGAATGTATAAACTTAATTGGGCAAATTTTATAACATCAGTAAATCACACTTATTTCACAGTGAGAATTTGAAGTGACTGAACAAGTGTTTTTATACCATATCCTTGTAAATTTTTAGATATTTAAACCATTTGAATGAGGATTCTGCCTTCTTCTAAGATATAATAATAAGGACAGAATTTATCCTCTGCCTGAAACAACTAAAAGTAGACTCTGTGTGTGTGTTTGTGTGTGTGTGTGTGTGTGTGTGTAGAGAGAGAGAGAGAGAGAGAGTCTATTATCAGGTTGGTGCAAAAGTAATTGTAGATTTTGCCATACTTTCAATGACTAAAATCTATTATAGATAGACTATATATTTTGTCTATATATGTAGACTATATATAATGTATACAGACTATATATATGTACATAATCTATTATTTAAAAAACAACAGATTTTAGAGGTGCTGGACATCAGATAATAATGAATAGTGACCCCCGAGAGATGTGGAAAAACTAGGGTTCCCTATGACAGTCCCAGCTTACTGTGTTGAGAGAGTGTCCTGGCTTCAGCATAGGAAGCAAAAACCCAGGTGGAACCTGGTAGATACTCTGAGATCAGTAGCTGCGGGGGTCTCTCCTGCAGACCCTGACCCAATGACAGATGAATAAAGTACACTGACACACAGATATTCTGCTTTGCCAGTCTAGCTGATCATCCGGGCCACTTACAGACTCCATGCAGAATGCTGTTAACATTTGCGACCGTGGCCCCGACTCGCATTTATTCAGTAAATATTAATTGCATTTATTTAGTAAAGATTAATTGACTAAGGCTTGAGTCAACAACACTAGAGGGTAACTGACATTGTGGACTTCCCGAGTAGAAAGCAATTAAGCACATGTGGTAAATCAAAGGTTAGTCTTAGGACCATATGAGTAAACAAGCTAGTTAGATAAACTCTCCACATTCCTTTGTTTCTACTCTGGTTTATTTAACTAAGGGGATAAGGCTGCCTTCAGCCAAGTTTATTACTGGAGCTTATGCAAACCCCCAGACCTTCCAAGAAGGTTTGCATCTTATAATTTTCCTCACCACCCTGACTGAACCCCCACAAGGCGATAGAGCTTAGAATCTGGAGAGATCAAAATGGCTAGAATTCACAAGAGGAATACTGAGAGAGAGCTGAGCAGAAAAAGAACCGTGGAGATCTGCACAGTTTAGCAGAGTACTTATCATTAAATATGTTTGAGGAAACTATTCAAGATCAGCGGAAAAAAACTCAAAGATTAGAGAATAATGCCAGGCACTCTTGTACAGGACTGAGAATAGAGCCTGTTCCCACCAGCCAGACTGGGGACATCCATAAGCTGTTGTATAGAGTACTCAAGAAGAATTAACCATAGAATGAGCAATGATTTGAACCAGCCTAATAATCATAAAACTAAGACCAGTGGGATGCGGTGGCACACACCTGTAATCCTAACACTTTGGGAGGCCGGGGCGGGTGGATGACCTGAGGTCAGGAGTTCCAGACCAGCCTGGCCAATGTGGTAAAACTGCGTCTCTACTAAAAATACAAAAAATTAGCCAGGCATGGTGTTGGGTACCTGTAATTCCCAGTTACTCAGGAAGCTGAGGCAGGAAAGTCACTTGAACCTGGGAGGCGGAGGTTTCAGTGAGCTGAGATTGTGCCACTGCATGCCAGCCTGGGCCACAGAGCAAGACTCCATCTCAGAAAACAAACAAGCAAACAAAAAAGCCAAAAGCAAGACCAAAAACATCCATCCACTTCAAGTAATACAATTGTATTTCAGAACAAAGCTGAAGAATTTGTAAAAGACTTCAGAAATATCCAGCACTCAACCAGGTAAAACTCACAATGTTGATTATCTCAGTGAAGCTAATCAGGCTTACAAAATGGCTAGGAAACTCAGTCTATAATGAGAAAAAGCAGTCACTTTTAACCAACACACAGTTAACATAGACTTTACAATTAGCAGAAAAGGACATGAACAGAATTATCATAACTATATTCTATATGTCCCAAAATTAGTAAGTATAGACATGGAAGATATAAAAAGAAGATGTATATTGATTTTCTGGAGAGACTGAATGTCTGGGATGAGTAATATGCTGGATGGGATTAATAGTATGTCAGACATCGAAAAAAAACCAGTGAACTTGATGTTAACAGAAAAAGAAATTACCAATAAAGAAATACTGAGTAAATAAGGGAATTTCAAAAGTGACAAACAGCTTAAGTGAAATGGAGGAAAACATCAAGAAGTCTAACATATGTATATATAATTAGTGTCACTGAAATTGGCGGGGGTATAAGAGAACAAAAATGATCAATAAAATAATGGTCAAAAAATTATCCAAATTTTATAAAAGCTATAATTCTACAGATCCAAAGCTCAACAAACCCTAAACACATTAAATGTGAAGAAGACAACAAAAAGACATATCAAAATACATTTTATTTCAAACCCAAGGATAAAGAAAGAAATCACAAAGTCAATCAGAGAGACAGTACATTATGTATGGAATAATAAAGATAATGATTAAAGGTTTTCCACCAGAAAACATAAAAGCAAGAAGACAATGGAGTAACATCTTTAAAGTACTTGATAGATAATTATCCTAGAATACACACTCAAAATATATTTCAATAATAAAGCTGAAGTAAAGGTGTTTCTACATATGGAAAATCCAAACGAATTCATATATTTTGCACTTTCACTAAGATAAATGCTAAAAAAATGTCATTCAGAAACAAGTTAAATGACAACAATAAGAAACAGGGATCCACAGAAAAGAATAAAGTATGTTGAAAACAGTAACCCCATGGATAAATATGTAAGACTTATGTTCTTATTGTTTATATTTCATTTCCAAACAAACATTTTAGGCAAAAATAATAAAATAGTCTGGGGGGTGTAATGTAAGTAAAAGTAAGGATTATCAACAACAACTTATAGAACTACAAGTATTAAGAAATATATAAATAAATGTAGTTGGAGATTACAATAACCTCTCTCAATAACTGATGAAACAAGTAGACATACCACCAGTAAGGACACAGCAGACTTGAACAGCATTATTTAAACAACTTAACTAATTGACATGGAATATTCCACCCAACAATAGCAAGATAGACATTTTTCTCAAGCACACTTGGAATATTTACCAAGATAGATGATATTCTGAGCTTTAGAAGAAATTTCAGTAAGTTTAAAATAATTCAATTGGTACAGAATATTTTCTCGGGTTACAATGCATTTAAGTTGGAAGTCAATAATACAAAGATAACCACATAAATATTAGAAAATCAAATGACAGATTTCTGAAGAGATCATGGGTTAAGGAATACATCAAAGGGGATGTTACAAAGTATTTGAAACCGTGATCGTAAATGAAAGCACAACTGGCAGGAACTCAACTGAGCTGAGAGAGCACTAAGCTGCCAGGTGTTGTGTCACAGCTAATTAAAAGAGCAAGCCATATATGAAAGATTAAGCCTTTAATCCCATTCTGTGATAGCATAAGCAACACTGGAGAAAGTACTGACTTCCCTGTTTCATTTTTGCCCAAGAGTGGTGCACCATTGGATGGTAAAAAGGATGAGCACACACATGGGGGTTGTGTTACCATTGAGGAAGCACCTAACGAAAGGCTCCAGCATTTTTAGGGACTAGTGGTGAGGGGACAGACAGGAGAGTTAGAAGTGGAAAAGTACTGAGTACTGGGTTAGAGTGGGGAACAGTGTCTTTAAGGTTTCCCCCTCCTCCTCTCATATGAGGATCTCTGAAGATTCTGCAAGAAGACTTCAGCCAAGGGCTTAGATAAAGAGATAGGAATGAAGGCATCTGGCTAGGTATGTGAATATGTAAATGAGCATGGCAGGTGAAGTGGGCCTCAGACCTTGACTGAAACTGGCTTCCAAGGCTGTAATGAAATGGTTATGCATCAAGTACGGTTGAGGAGGACAGCTTTCTGCCATGAAGCATGCTGGATAAAAACGTTCATGATTGCTTATGGTCAGGCCTGAAAAATTGCACATAGGTTTTTAATGAGGAGCTGGACTTCTCAACAGCATACTGAATTACAAGGATACCACTAATGCAGTACTTAGAGAGATATTTATAGCATTAAGCATTTTTTTTGAAAGAAAAAAGATGTGTATGACCTCACCATCTACCTTAAGAAACTAAGAAAACAGAAAATTATATACTAAGCACAAAAATGATATGAATGATAAAAGAAAAAAAATGAATAAAATAGAAAACAGCAAAATTACCAGGTGTGGTGACTCACACCTGTAATCCCAGCACTTTGGGAGGCCGAGGCAGGTGAATCACCTGAGGTCAGGGGTTTGAGACCAGCCTGGCCAACATGGTGAAACCCGTTTCTACTAAAAATACAAAAATTAGGCATGACTTTTTTTTTGCCTGATGATGGGCATGATGGGACATGCCTGTAATCCCAGCTATTCAGCAGACTGAGACAGGAGAATCGCTTGAACCAGAGAGGTAGAGGTTGCAGTGGGCCGAAATCATGCCATTGCACTTCAGCCTGGGCAGGAGTAAAACGCTGCGTCAAAAAAAGAAAAAAAAAGAAAAATTAATAAAATCAAAGATGTTCATTAACAAATAAATAAACTTCTACTGATAAGAAGAAAAAGAAACTCAAATTATCAATAATATGAATAAGAGATGATATATCACTACAGATGCTACAGATATTAAAAGAATAATGAGAAAATATTATGAGTAACATTGTACCTATAGATCCAAAAACAGATGCAATGGGGAAAAAAAATCCTTAAAGTTAACAATCACCACAGTTTACTCAAGAAGAAATAGGTTGCCCCAATAGTCATACATATTAAGCAATTTAAATATGCAATTTTAAAATCTCCAAGAAGTAAACTACAGACCAGAATGTATTATCGATGAATTTTTAGAAATGCTTATAGAAGAGATTACACCAATTCTACTAATCCTTCCAGAAAACTGAAGCAGAAGAAACATTTCCCAGCAGGTTTTTTAATGGGAAATTCACTCTGATGCCAATTTTAGACAAAGATACTGCAATGAAAGGAAACTGCAGACTAATGTTTTCTTTATTAACCTAAGTGCAAAGATTCTGAGTAAAACTTTAGCAAATTGAATTCAACTATATATAGAAAAGATAATACATACTAATCAAGAGAAATTTAATACCAGGAATAGAGTTGTTTTTAACATTCAAAAATCAATCAATATAACTCATCATATTAACAAACTGAACATTAAAATCCATATAATTACCCCAATACAGTTAGAAGAGCATTCAAAAAACTCTAACATCAATTTCTGAAAGCAATTCTGTATAAAATAGGAATAAATAGAAGGCAACTTCCTCAACCCAACAAAGGATATCTATGAAACACCAATAGCTAACATCAGGATTGATGGTGAAAGACTGAATTATTTCCATCTAAGGTGGGGAATGAGAAGATATGTCTGCAGTGTTAAGTATCCAGTTGAGGGTGTTGCCCGTGGTGACAGTTCTTTAGTGGTGGGAGAAGCAACGCTAGTCCATCAATCCAGACTATTCATGTACCCTAATCTTAGCTGTGTTTTCCATTGCCAGTAAATTTGCTTTTTGCACATTTTGTGAACTCCATCTCTAGCCTTTCTGTCATGCCTGTGAGCACTGATTAGCTAGAGTCCATGTACATTGAGGGCAATCAAGGATCCACATCCAAAATTAAATTTAGCTTAGAGTGACAATAATACTAACAGTTATATTCATTATTGCAGCCTTAAAAATATTTTAAAGATATTATGTATTTTTAAAAAATTTTAAGGCAGGAATACATTTTCCAAAATATAAAATAATATAATTTCAAAGAATAGAGAGTCAATACAGGAGAGTTGTTTGTAGCACTGAACTTTTATAAATTCACAAATGTGTTCATATCGTGACTAGCTACAGATATTAAGACATACATGGAAAGTCAATTTTCCTATCTATTAAATGGAGAAAAATGCTCACCTTTGTTGCATCAATTAAATGCTATAAATCAATTAAATTTTCTATGTAAATAACAGGCTTTCTGCTACACTGAAAGCATTCAGCCAGCAGTAGTGTATGTGTGTACATGTATTATTATTAAAGGTGACACAGTAACACTCCTGCATAGCCCACAATCAAGTATTGTGTCCTTCTCCTCCAAAAACAATTATCAGAATATTGCTGCCACTAACAAATTCAAACTGTGGCTACAGGAAGTGGAAAACACCAAAAATATAATCAAGCATCAGTGATCAAAATTCATGATTCTAGATGTGAGAAATGTGAACGTTTGTAGCAGGTGAGGATGATTCTATTAAGCAGAAAGCATGTAAACTCAGGATCCAGCTTACTCAGAGAATTTTTGAACATTGAGGCCATGACTTTTTTTTTTTTTTTCTGGAAGTTTTATTGCCTCCAGTGAGTAAAATTACAGACTGTTTGGAATAAAACATTTAGCTCTACAGTCACTTTATGGGTTTGGCTTATATGAAGAGATTTATAATTTCTATCTGTTTTTGCGGGTTAAAAAAGGGCACGGAAATACTTGAACATAAGCTTATCTCCTTCTCTGTTTATAACTTAGAAAAGTTTATTGTGATTATTTCATCTCTGGAGTGATAAAGGCAAAACAAATTTATTTTGGGAAAGATTCAGAAAACATTTGTTTCTGTATGAAGTGTGCAAAACTCTCCAGAGCATAACATTTATTAAGTTGGTAAAAATAGATTTTGTGCAAATTATTTCATTGTTTTAATTTTCAGTCAGTGCTTGAGATCCCAAGCTTATTAAGGATAAGGATAAAGGAAGCCTTATATAGTGATAGTGGTAAGGCACTGACTTACGAGTTGGATTTTTTTTTTTTTTTTTTTTTTAAGACGGAGTTTTGCTCTGTCGCCCAGGCTAGAGTGCAGTGGTGAGATCTCTGCTCACTGCAACCTCCGCCTCCCAGCTTCAAGCTATTCTCCTGCCTCAGCCTCCTGAATAGCTGACATTATGGGCACGCGCCACCACACCCAGCTAATTTTTGTATTTTTAGGGGGGGGGGGGGGGTTCTCCGTGTTGGCCAGGCTGAATTGGAACTTCTGACCGCGTTATCCTCCCGCCTCAGTCTCCCAAAGTGCTGGGATTACAGGCGTGAGCCACCGCGCCCGGCCAAGTCTTCATGAAATCTTGAGTTCAGATTAAGTATCACCTATACCATGCTACCCCTCTCAAGTAGGTTTAAGAATGTAAAAATGAGCCAGCACTTTGGGAGCCCGAGGCAGGCGGATCACGAGGTCAGGAGATCGAGACCTTCCTGGCTAACACAGTGAAACCCCATCTCTACCAAAAAAATACAAAAAACTAGCCGGGCGACGTGGCGGGCGCCTGTAGTCCCAGCTCCTCGGGAGGCTGAGGCAGGAGAATGGCGTGAACCCGGGAGGCGGAGCTTGCAGTGAGCTGAGATCCGGCCACTGCACTCCAGCCTGGGCGACAGAGCGAGACTCCGTCTCAAAAAAAAAAAAAAAAAAAAAAGGCCGGGCGCGGTGGCTCAAGCCTGTAATCCCAGCACTTTGGGAGGCCGAGGCGGGTGGATCACGAGGTCAGGAGATCGAGACTATCCTGGCTAACATGGTGAAACCCCGTCTCTACTAAAAATACAAAAAACTAGCCGGGCGTGGTGGCGGGCGCCTGTAGTCTCAGCTACTTGGGAGGCTGAGGCGGGAGAATGGCGTGAACCCGGGAGGCGGAGCTTGCAGTGAGCCGAGATCACGCCACTGCACTCCAGCCTGTCCAGCCTGGGAAGACACAGCGAGACTCCGTCTCAAAAAAAAAAAAAAAAAAGTAAAAATGTGTCTGTACACTAGTCTCCTATTCTTTTAAACTTGACATTCCAGTTATCCTCAGGATATATTGAGAATGATTTTTTTCAGAGTCAGCAGAAAGTCTACAGTTTGATCTTTCTTTATTTCTTTTTTCTTTTTTTTTTTTTTTTTTTTAAGATGAGATTGCCCTATGTTACCCTGGCGCAGCTCAAGAGATCAATCCTCCCATCTCGGCTTCTTGAGTAGCTGGGATTATAGAAATGTGCCACCGCACCAAGAAATTTTTCTTTCAATATTAATGTTGAGTGATTTGAATCTATTTAGTTTGTGAATCCACTGTGGATAACACATTAAAAACGGTCATAAAAGGTTTCTGACATTTTAACCTCTCATGGATTAGTTCTGTAATGTACCATCTATTCCTAGATCGACTTTTACAATTTTTTTGAAAATTAAGTAAGAAAAATAAGTGAATGCAGAGATAAAATAAAAGTTTAGGTAGAATAATTTTGATAGGAATAAAAAATAGTAAGGGAATTTATGGCATGTGCAGTAAGACTGCTTATAAAAAAGTAGTAGGGATTTTTAGTGAGAAGGGCCCTGAATCAAAAATGCAAACACATGTATCATAAAATAAAGTGCAAGAGCCAAGTGTATTGAGACATTTGTGGACAATTTTATTGACATATACATATTGAATTTTTTTCAAACAAAAAAGTATATATTGCATTTAGGAGAACAGAGTTAATTCTCTGTGTTTCCTTAGACTTTCCAAGCCAGAAATACATGATGAAATACAACATACATCATGTATTTTCTATGATAATAAAAATTAAATTTGCTGAATGTTACTTTATCTTCAGTTTATTGCTCAACTATCACTTTATCTGTGAAACATTTTCTGATTGTTCTATTTAAATCACAACCCAATTTCATTTTTCTGCCTTTAAATTTTTTTAACTACATTTATTATGTTAAACTTTATACATTATTCTTATACTTTATAAGTCAATTTTCCTGCAATTAAAGTGTAAGGTCCATAAAAGCAAATAGTTTTATTCAGCCCCTCCTTGGTGTAGCTTTACACAGTATTTAACACAATGTAAACTGCAAAACTCATTTGGTGAATGAATGAATGAAACAACTATCTGCCAGAAACTATTATTAATTCTTACAATACTTTATTTCAATAATCCTCCAGATACAATTTTTACTTCATCTTAATCAGAAGAAAGTGAATCTTGCAGAGTTTAAGTAGCTGCCCAAGATGCCACAAATATTAAATACTAGTGTCAGAGCTGTGATTAAGAAATACATGCCTGTTTACAAAGTTTATTATCTTGTCCAGTCATCTCAATATTTCTGTGGCAAAATTAGTAAAATGATAAAATGAGAACGGAATTTTTTAAGAATCTGACTGGAAAGGATCCTGTTATTCCCAAATGGAAATGCATTTTTAGCCATATTAGCCGATGAATATAATTCTTCCAATATAGTATACAGAGACAAGATATTAAAAATATTACCAATATAGTATACAGAGACAAGATATTAAAAATATTACCACTATGGAAAGATATAATCAGTGAAATCATCCTTTTGTTTTATTAATGTACAGCTAATAGCATATTTTTAAAAGAAAAAATATTTTTACTTCATTGTAATATTTTTTACTTTGTGTAATTAATGACACATTAGAAACTTGAGACAGTACCATCTTTTATTATACCTATGTCATAAACCACCAATATACTTATAGTTAATGAAGAATATCATTTGTCCTTTTACATACAGAAGTTATTTTTAAAGTGAAAAAGCTGTAATTACAGATACAATAGAGCAATACATTAATTCTTGAGTATGAAGGAAAATAAATTTTATAATGGATTTATTTTATTTGTTGAATTTTTCTTTATCCTTTCTCTTCCTAGAAGTGCACTATATATACAAAGACAACATAGCTCATTCATGCAGATCCAGAGTCCTTTGAAAAAATCAGACATCTTGCATCATGGATATCCACTAGTGAAGGAAAAGATATATTGTTGATAGAGTCAACCTGGGAATACATGGAACCATAAAATACAAAAGTAACACATTTATTACCCTTTTATTGTATTTATGAAAAAGCAATTCTAAAATTTGTTTTGCTGCTTGTACTAGTCAGGTTAGGGATGAAGACAAGTACGATTGGCTCTGGAATTTTCAAATTTAAATGTATTGGCAACTCTTGCTTTGTGAATTACTTAGTATTCAGTTTTAGGTACATGTAAGGAGGCTTTTCTCCTTTTGTCTCATACGGGTAAAGTTGTGTTAAATTAAACTGGCTTTATCTGTAGCATAAATTAAAATGTAACTAGCCTTCATGTACTGCTTTTCACAAGGATTATCAAACAAAAAAATAAACATCTTAAATCCAAAAGATGCAAAGTAGGTTAGTGGAGCAACCTGAAAAAATTAATTCAGAAGAGATCACCTGGAGTTTTAATCTAAATATAACATTTAATATAAATTACATTTTTAAATTTTATAAATGATGCATATTTCTACAGAAACATAAAAAATTCAAAATAAATTTTAGCATAACATATTGATTTGCCATACAGAGAGGAACACTAACATTTACCAGACATTCTCAAATATATTTATTAAATTATCATGTATAACCAAAATAAGCTTATTTTAAAACCAGATTTTAAAAGTGTATTTTTTCTTTACTGTATTTTATGCCAGTAGATATTAAATTTTTATTATTTTAGTAAAAAGTAATAATTTAAGCAAGCTTGTTTGTTTTGAGGACAGATCTGGAGATAGTTTAGCTCTAATATGAACATGCTATGGAAAATAATGATATGATAAATTCTAGTTGACACCTGGAAAACATGTATTTTAGTTCTATAAACAAAACTAATTGCCTGAAACCAGCTAATTTCAGGTCTGAATCCAAGTGTATTGATTTGCTAGGGCTACCATCAGAAAATACCACAGACTGGGTGGCTTAAAAAAACAATTAGGAACAAAGTCCAAAATCTGATTGCACCTCTTGTCCACGGAGGAAACTAGTAGACATAATAACTTGTTTCACTGACATATTTGCCATGGGAACTTAATAGTGCTGCATCTTCTATTGCTACTGCTACCAGAAAAAATTGTCATTGCTGTACCAGAAACCTGATTTTATTGCAATAACTATCTCCACCAAACACAGAATCATTTTGGTTACCTGCGTATTTGTATCATTATAAAGTTCCCAGTGCAAATTGTAGGAAGATAGAGAAACTGTTACAGATTGCAGGAGACTAAGGAAACATGGTGACCAGTTAAGATCCTGTTAATAGTTTCCTAGTTAATAGTATTGTGGCAATGTTAATTTACTAGTTTTGATCAATGTACTATATGTAAACTTTTAACAACAGGGGAACCTAGGACCATGATGTATGGGAATTCTGTGTACGAGCTTTGTTACTCTTCTCTAAATCTAAAATTATTTCAAAATTAAAAAGTTTATAACAAAATATTATCAGTTGCTGCGATTAGACATGAAATCAGAAAATAAGATCCACAATTATCCAAAAAATCCAATAAAATACTTTTCCCTTTCCCAGTTACATATCTGCTTCAAACACCTCAGCCAACATAGTATACTGCAAGAGACTGCATGTGAAAGAAGATAAGCCAGACATTTAAAAAAATGAAAAAAAAAAAAAAGGAAAATAATGTTATGCTTCTCACTATTTTTGTTATGGAAAATAGTTCTTACATCTAAACTGTATTCTGTATAATGTGTAATTAGTTTATTATAGTTATCAAATCAATTAATAAATATTTAAAATTAATTTTAATTTTTGCAAAAACCCCCGAGACTAAAATATTTAAGAACCTCTGGCATACATCATTGATAACAAGTTCAGTGGGGTAACATCAACCAGTAATGACAAGATTCATTGAATAACTTGCAAAAAGTGATACAAATGTAGATTATATAAAAAAAAAATTAAAAGTGAAAGAATTGATTTCCACCAAAAAGTGGCATAATTATTGTCAAGTTCAGAGGCTATATAAGAACTTCTAATATGGGATGATAATAATATTGAATGGACATAACTGGATGAACATGTTTGGAATATGACTAATCAGGTTCTGGGTGACATCATGTAGTTACATTATGTATCAAAAGTGGATTTAGCTAAATTAAAGACAAAGAGATTGCAAACAGGACTGAACTTGAAAATGACCAAATGGTAGAAACCTGGCAAAAATCTTCAGCCATTCATCAGGAGTACAAAGCTTGCCCATAGATATGAGAAAATACAACAACAGAATTTAGCTTTAAAAACTTTATTTCAGAGTATTGCCCTTTGTATCATCATCTATAGGTTAGTATCAGGGTCATAATATTCACACTTCACTGTTCAGTGAAACATTCCATCTCCAAATAATTTACTAGGTTAATAAGTCATGTTGTGTCTTTAAGGAAAATTTTGGGAAGAAAGGCTGCCTCTAAAATTTTTAGAAACTTAGAGTTTGCTCCTTTTTAAAAAAAAATTTACTTTTTTTGGCATTCTAGATATTTCTAGGCCTTCAGTCTGCCTCTAGGTTTGGTTTCATTGGCCTTGACAGTATGAGTGGACAAAAACATAAAACTGGTCGGCATGGCTAGACAAAATTAATTAGAGGAGAATGATTTTCCAAGGTTGCACTGTGAAATAATAACTGTTCTGTTGCATATTCTATTCTATTTTCTGAGTAATAATATTTCATAAGTATACATTATGTATATATACACACATATGTATATATATATATGGGTATACACACATGTGTATAGATATGTACACATATATACATGCATGTGTAAATATAAATATGTACACACATAAATATCTTTTCAAGATATTTAGAATAACAAATACTTGAAGGTACTAAGCTCACTTCTCATTTTGACTAAGGCATATAAGATTGTGTTTAGATGTCCAACGTGCTTAAAATGGGAATAGTTGGACAGAAAACTAATTAAAGTCCTTTTCCTAATTTCAAAACAAGTTGAGTGCAAATAGTGAGTATTTTCTCTTTTGAAAAATAGTTATATCTCCATAGGCTTGACCAATATAGTGTTAGTAATTGATGATGTCTCAAGTACAAATTTTATAAGATTTTATTTTTAAAATGAAATCCAATTGTACTTTTACTAAAAAAAAGACTATGTCAAAAGGATCCTTCCAATTTTCAACAATCAAGCTTGTAATGACAGAACATCAGTGGCCTTCTGTGTATTATAAGAGGATATGTAATTCCAAACCAATAAATCATGTTCATGGAAGTAAAAAGTGAAAAAAGATGTAATATCCTTCAAGTTAAGCTTAAGGAAGAACTGATAGTATTCACTAACATACACTTTCTTGAAGGATTTTCAATGTCTCCTTATAACTTCCAATTGTTCTTAATACAATTAATTGGAGAAAACAACAGATAATACTATACCAGAAAATATTTTTCATACTGTATTCCCACTAGCAGTATGGACAGAGTAAGGATCATTGTCAAGTAGTCCTGTTAAGTGGTAGCAAGATGCAAATAGGAAGACAAGGACCCAGCAAGATTCCTCAAACAGTGACAGTTTGCTAAGTAAAATATAGTGGAAATAGTTCATGCTTCATATACTTGTTAATCCATCTTTTTAGAACACACTGCCCTTTTCCAGCTGTAATCATGGCTAGCTTTCAGTTTGTTCATTCTTGTAACTTAGTACTTCCTTGGGGCGTGTGAGGGTTGCTGTTGATTTCATTCCTTGAGTTTATCCTTTCTACTTTTTTGAAACTGAAATTTTCTATTTCTCTAGAAGAGATTTCAGCTTCTCCTTTACTTGTAGCGTATGATACCTTGCTGTGTTACTACAAGAGCCACAAGACAAATGGAAAGAAGTTCTCATATTTTAACATCACCTAATGATATGGTTTGGCTCTGTGTCCCCACCCAAATTTCATATCAAATTGTAATCCTCAGTGTCAAAGACAGGCCTGGTAGCGGGTGACTGCATCATGGGAGTGGACTTCCCCTTGTTGTTCTCCTGATAGTGAGTTAGTTCTCCTGTGATCTAGTTGTTAAAAAGTGTGTAGCACTTCCCCCTGTGCTCTATCCTGCTCCACCGTGTGAAGATGTGCCTGTTTCCCCTTTGCCTTCTGCCATGATTGTAGGTTTTCTAAGGCTTCCCCAGCCATGCTTCCTGTACAGCCTGTGGAACTGTGAATCAATTGAACCTCCTTTCTTCATAAATTCCCAGTCTCAGGTAGTTTTTTGGTAGCAATGTGAGAATGGACTAATACACCTAACCACACAATTTAATTAATCTATGTGTATGTTTTGTGGTCACAGAACTCATGGTGGCCAATAAAGTGCCAGGCCTACTACTTCTACAACTCAGAGGAAATATTTTAAATTCTCATTTCATATTCCAGTAAAATAATAACATGATTAGACACAAGGATGTTTCCTTAGTGTCTCATAAAGATGTTCATAGAGAACTACTAAAATTATGACTCTGTGGAGTATCTCTTGAATAAGAAATATATAATTTTATACTCAGCTGGATGATGTAAAATTTCTTCTTACCGTCTAGCTCAGGGCTGTCAAATTGTTAATCTTTTCAAAGAAAGACTAACACGTTTTATTTATTGTCTGTGTTCAAATTAATTAATTTCTTCTCTTACATGTATTCTCTTTTGTATTCTTATTTTGAATTTAATTTGCTCTTTTTCCTAGCATTCTTAAGAAAAACAGTGTCATTGATTTTAGAGCTGGTTTTTATGATATGAATATTTAAAGCTCTCAAACTTCCTCTGAGCACTGTATTAGCTGAATCTTCAAAATGTTGATATCTTTTATTTTCATTAGCAATTTATTTTTTTTCTAAATAAACTGGTTATTGCTATTTTTATCAATAGAGATTATATAGATGCTTTATGGTCTAATGTTTAAATATTTTCTCTAAATATTTTCTTGTTCTAAATTTCTCATTTAATTTTACTGTGGTCAGAGAATATACATAAAATGACTTCAGTTATTTTAAATGCGTTGACATATTTGATGTATTGGCATTTAGTAATCTACTCTTTGCTTTGTATTTTTAGATAGATTAAAATATTCACCTTTAACTTTTCACATGTTAATTATAATAATTTTGTATTACTTCACATAAAATACAATAATCTTGTAATTCTGATGCCCCTTTACCTCTGTCCTTTATGCAAGAGTTCACACATAGACGAAGTACAGATTACAGGCCAAATCTGGTGTGATATTTTTTTGTATGGCTTCACGCTTAAGAATAACTTTTAAATTTTTTACGAAGTATATTTTTAAAGATGGAAGGAGAAGAGGCAAGAGGAGGAAGAGGTGAATGAATATGCAACAGACACTCTGAGTGGGAGTGGCCTGCAAATCCTAAAATTGACCATCTGGCTCTGTACAGAAAAAATGTGCTTGACCCTATTTTATTTATACGTGTGTTAATTTTTAAACCATAGTTTTTAAGCATTTGTATGTACTTGGAAATATTCAGAAGAAAATAGTGTTTGATTTTCTAAAATTTACCATTTATGGAAATCTTTTTTCTCACAGACATGTAAACTTTTATTTATTCTTTCTTCAGCCTGAATAACTTCTGTTAAACAGTTTTTTTGTTGCAGTAATGCTGGCTCTAGAATCTGTTTTTACATACCTGAGAAGGTTTTTATTTTGCCTTCATTTTGGGTATATAGTTTCAGTGGACATAGAATTATGGCTTGACAGATTTGCGTTTCTTTTATCACTTTAAAGATGCTGCCTGACTTTCATTATTTCTAATAAATTATTGTCATTCTGGTTCTCCTGCATATGCCATTTAATCTCTCCTTGCATTTGTGATTTCTTCCATCTTTCTATTTAACTGTAAGTGATAGGCTATAATAGGCTATGTTATAGTTATTTCTTTATTAACTTATTATTGTATTGAGATTTTCTGAGCTTCTTAAGTCTTATGTCTATCAGCTACTTTGGGAGGTTTTGGAATAATATTTTTACAATCACCTTTTCTGTCTCATCCTCTTTATCCTTTTCTTTGTGTACTCCATTTGTACATATGTTAGGCTCTTTTTGAAAATAATGTCTTAGCAGTCACTGAAAATCTGATAATATGTTTACTTTCAATATATTTTCACTATTTTCTTTAGATTGGATCATTTCTATTAATATCTAAAGTTTTTTCTTCTGTTGTCTCCAATCTACTGTTAAGCCCATCCAGTGATTTTTCTTTTTAATTTCAGATGTTATGCTTTTAATTTCTAGATTTTCTCCTTGGCCTCTTTTTAGTTTCCTTTTTTGCTGAGATATTCTATTGTTCACTAATTGCACAACTATTCTTTACTTTTGTCAACTTAAAAAAATGGCACTAGATAAAATTAGCTCTAACTATACTAGGTTTACTAAAAAATAAGACATAAAGATTATAATCTGCAATGCATTGAATAGTGCATTTGGTGAGGGAAGGCTAAGGTAAGCTTTTGTTAGCAAAAAGAGATCTACATAAGCTGCTTAGAAACAGAGTTCATGGGCTCCAGAGGTTCAATGCCAGGGTTGTTAGTTTTTTGTTGGAGATGTCATTTCTGGGTAAGTATTCACTTGGGAACATCTGGTCTGAATTACTGTAGTCCCATGAAAGCAGCCAGGAGAGAAGCTGTACCCTGCAAAGCCACAGAAGCAGAGTTGCCTAAAACCATAGGAACACACCTCTTGCATCAGCGTGACCTGGATGTGAGACAGAGAGCCAAAGGAGATCATTTTGGAGCTTTAAGATTTGGCTGCCACCCCTGCCCTCCGTCCCCAGATTTTGGACATGCTTAGGACCTGTAGCCGTTTGTTTTGGCCGATTTCTCCCATTTGTAATGGCTGCAGTTACCCAATGCCTGTATACTCATTGTGTCTAAGAAGTAACTAACTTTCTTTTGATTTTATAGACTTAAAGGTGAAAGGGACTTGCCTTGTCTCAGATGAGACATTGAAGTGTGGACTTTTCAGTTAATGCTGAAATGAGTTGAGACTTTGGGGAACTGTTGAGAAGTCATGACTGGTTTTGAAATGTGAAGATATGAGGTTTGGGAGGGGCCAAGGATGGAATAATATGGGTTGGCTCTGTATTTCCACTCAAATTTCATCTTGTAGCTCCCATAATTTCCACGTGTTGTGGGAGGGACCTGGTGGGAGATAATTGAATTATGGGAGTGGGTCGTTCCTGTGCTGTTCTAGTGACAGTGAATGGGTCTCGTGAGATCTGATGGTTTTAAAAATGGGAGTTTCTCGCACAAGCTTTCTCTTTGCTTGCTGCCATCCACGTAAAATGTGAGTTGCTCCTCCTTGCCTTCTGCCATGATTATGAGGCTTCCCCAGCCATGTTGAACTGTAAGTCCAATAAACCTCTTTCTTTTGTAAATTGCTCTGTCTCGGATATGTCTTTATCAGCAGTGTAAAAATGAGCTAATACACGGGCTCTTTTATGGTTTTATATATATATATTTTTCCTAATCTTTTGAACAATGTCAATGGTAGTTTAATGGGAATAGCATTGAGTCTATAAATTACTTTGGGCAGTATGGTCATTTTCACAATATTAATCTTTTCATCTATGAGCATGGATTTTTTTTTTAATTTGCTTGTGTCTTCTTTGATTTCTTTGAGCAGTAGTTGTATTCCTAGGTATTTTATTATCATTGTAGCAATTGTAAATGGGAGTTTATTTATGATTTGGCCCTCTGCTGCCTGTTGTTGGTGTATAAGAATGCTAGCAATTTTTGCACATTGATTTTTTTATCCTGAGAATTTTCTGCAGTTGCTTATCAGCTTGAGAAGCCTTGGGGCTGAGACTATGCGGTTTTCTAGATACAGAATCATGTCATCTGCAAACAAGACTCTCTCTTCCTATTGGAATAGGCTTTATTTCTTTAGCCTGATTTCCCTGGCCAGAACATCCAATACTATGTTGAATAGGAGTGGTGAGAAAGGGCATCCTTGTCTGGTGCTGGTTTTCAAGGGGAATTCTTCCAGCTTTTGTCCATTCAGTATGATATTGGCTGTGGGTTTGTCATAAATGTTTCTTATTATTTTGAGGTATGTTCCTTCAATATCTAGTTTATTTAGCATTTTTAAAATGAAGGAATGTTGAATTTTATTGAAGGCCTTTTCTGCATCTATTGAGATAATCATGTGTTTTATGCCTTTAGATCTATTTATGTGATGAATTACGTTTACTGATCTGTATATGTTGAACTAGCCTTGTATACCAGGAGTGAAGCTGGCTTGATTGTGGTGAATAAGCTTTTTATTTGCTGCTGCATTTGGTTTGCCAGTATTTTATTGAGGATTTTTGCATTGATGTTCATCAGATATATTGGCATGAAGTTTTCTTTTCTGTCATATCTCTGCCAGGTTTTGGTATCAGAATGGTGCTGGCCTCATAAAATAAGTTAGGAAGGAGTCTCTCCTTTTCAATTGTTTGGAATAGTTTCAGAAAAAAATAGTAGCAGTTCCTCCTTTTGCCTCTAGTAGAATTCAACTCTAAATCTGCCTGGTCCTTGGCTTTGGTTGGCAGGCTATTCATTACTGCCTCAATTTCAGAACTTGTTATTGGTCTATTCAGGGATTCCGTTTTTTCCTGGTTCAGTCTTGGGAGGGTGTATGCATCCAGAAATCTATCCATTTTTTCTATATTTTCGACTTTATATGCACAGAGATGTTTATAGTATTCTCTGATGGTTGTTTGTATTTCTGTGGGGTCAGTGGTGATATCCCCTTTATCATTTCCAATTACGTCTATTTGATTTTTCTCTCTGTTCTTCTTTATTAGTCTAGCTGGTAGTCTATATATTTTATTAATTTTTTTAAAAAAGCAAGCTCTGGGATTCAATAATTTTTTTGAAACTTTTTTTGTATCTCTATTTCCTTCAATTCTGCTCTAATCTTGGTTATTTCTTATCTTCTGCTAACTTTGGTGTTTGTTTGCTCTTGGTTCTCCAGTTATTTTAATTGTAATCTTAGGTTGTTGATTTGAGATCTTTCTACCTCTTAGATGTGGGCATTTAGTGCTACAAATGTTTCTCTAACACTGCTAACTGCATCCCAGAGATTCTGATATGTTGTCTCTTTGTTCTTATTATTTTCAAATAACCTCTTGATTTCTGCCTTTATTTAGGTATTTACTCAGGAGTCATTCAGGAGCAGGTTGTTCAATTTCTATGTTATTGTTTGGTTTTGAACAAGTTTCTTAATCTAATTTGATTGCATTTTGGTCAAAGAGGCTGTTATGATTTCAGCTGTTTTGCATTTGCTAAGGAGTGTTTAACTTCTAACTATGTAATCAATTTTAGAGTAAGCGCTATGTGTCAATGACAGGAATGTATATTATGCTGTTTTGGGGTGGATAGTATTGTAGATATCTACTAAGTCCACTTGGTCCAGAGCTGAGTTCAGAACCTGAATATTTTTTGTTAATTTTCTGTCCTGATAATCTAACATTGTCAGTGGGGTGTTCAAGTGTCCCACTATTGCTGTGTGAGTCTAAGTCTCTTTGTAGGTCTCTAAGAACTTGCTTTATGAATCTGGGTGCTCCTATATTGGGTGCATATATATTTAGAATAATTAGCTCTTCTTGTTAAATTGAAATCTTTACCATTATTAAATGCTTTTTTGTGTATTTTTTGATCTTTGTTGGTTGGAAGTCTGTTCAGAAACTAGAATTGCAACACCTGCTCTTTTCTATTTTCTATTTGTTTGGGAAACTTTTTTCAAATCCTTTATTTTGAACCTATGTGCATCTTTGCATGTAAGATGGGTCTCTGGAATACAGCACACCAGTAAGTCTTGACTCTTTATCCAGCTTGCCATTCTATGTCTTTTAATTGGGACATTTAGCTCATTTACATTTAAGGTAAATATTGTTATGTGTGAATTCAATCCTGTCATGATGCTAGCTGATTATTTTGCAGACTTGTTTTTGTAGTTGTTTCATAGTGTCACTGGTCTGTGTACTTTAGTGTGTTTTTGTAGTGGCTGGTAATGATTTTTCCTTTCCATATTTAGTGCTCTTGCAAGGCAGGTCTGGTGGTGATGAATTACCTCCACATTTGCTTGTCTGAAAAGGATCTTATTTCTCCTTTGCTTATGAAACTGAGTTTGGCTAGATATACAATTCCGTATTTCAAATTATTTTCTTTAACAATGCTGAATATTAGCCTCCAATTTTTTCTGGATTTTATCGTTTTCTCTGATAGGTCACTGTTAGTCTGATGGGCTTCCCTTTGTAGGTGACCTGGCCTTTCTCTCTGGCAGCCATTAACATTTTTTCTTTCATTTCAACCTTGAAGAATCTGATAATTATATGTCCTGGGGTTGACTTTTCATGTAGTATCTTACTGGGGTTCTCTGGATTTTCCAAATTTGAATGTTGGCATGTCTTGCTAAGATGAGGAAATTCTCTAGGATGATATCCTGAAGTATGTTTTCCACCTTCATTCCATTCTCCTTGTCTCTTTCAGGTACATCAATCAGTCGTAGGTTTTGTCTTTTTACAGAATCTCATATTTCTTGGAGGTTTTATTAATTCTTTTTCACTCTTTTTTCCTCTATTCTTGTCTGCCTGTCTTATTTCAGAAAGATAGTCTTTAAGCTCTGAGATTCTTTCCTCCACTTGGTCTATTTGGCTATTGATATTTGTGAGTGCACTGTGAAGTTCTTATGTTGTATATTTCAGCTCTATCAGGTTATGTATGTTCCTCCCTAAGCTGGCCATTTTGGTTATCAGCTCCTGTAATGTTTTATCGTGATTCTTAGCTTCTTTGCATTGGGTTACAATATGCTGTTTTAGTTCAGTGTAGTTTATTATCACTCACCTTTTGAAGCCTACTTCTGTCAATTCAATCATCTCAATCTCAGTCCACTTGTGTGCCCCTGCTGGAGAGGTGTTGCAATCATTTGGAGAAGAGGCTCTCTGGCTTTTTGAGTTTTCAGCATTTTTGTGTTCTTTCTCGTCTTTGTGGGCTAATCTACTTTCAATCTTTGAGGCTGGTGATCTCCGAATGGGTTTTTTATGGGATCTTTTTTATTGATGTTGTTGCTGTTATTTTCTGTTTGTTTTTCTTTAAACAGTCATATCCCTCTTCTGTAGGGCTGCCATGGTTTGCTGGGTGTCCAATCCAGACCCTAATCACCTGGGTTTCTCCCACACCTGTAGGTATCACCAGTGGAGGCTGCATAACAGCAAAGATGGCAGCCTGCTCCTTCCTCTGGAAGCTCCAACCCAGAGAGGCACTGACCTGATGCTAGCCCAAACACTCCTGCAGGAGCTGTCTGGAATCCCCTATTGAGAGGTCTCACCCAGTCAGGAGGAACAGGATCAGGGACCCACTTGAAGAAGCAGTCTGTTTGCCACTTGGCAGAGGAGTGTGCCACATTGGGAAAAACACATGGACTCTCCAGAGCCAGCAGGCAGGAAAGGCTAAATCTGCTGAACTGCAGAGACTGCCGCCACTACTCTTCCCAGGGGCTCTGCCCTAGGAGTGTAAGAGTTCTCTCCAAAAATGCCTGGCTAGAGTTGCTGAAATTACCAAAGGGAGGCCCTGCCCAGTGAGGAGAGATGTATTGGGGTCCCACTTAAAGAAGCAGTCTGGCCATGATCTGCCATAGCAGCTGTGCTGTGCTGTAGGGAATTCCTTCCTGTCCAGACCACCCAGACTCTCTGGAGCCGGCAGGCCAGGACGACTGACTGGATGTGCAGAGATAGTGGCTGTCCCTCCCTCACTGCAAACTGGGTCATCTCAGGCAGTCTCTCGCCTGCTGCCACTGGCCAGTTGGAATTCCAAGTCAGTGGGCCTTAACATGTGAGGTGTGGTAGTAGTGGGGCCTGCTGAACAATGCCACTTGGCTTCCAGTCTTCAGCCTCCTTCTTACAGGTATGGACAGATCTCCTGTCTCACTAGAATTTCCGGGCCAGAGTATGCAAAAACTCCTGCATCTCCATGCATGCCCAAACAGCTGCCAAGAGTCTGCACAGCTCTGTACTTTGGAACCAAGGTCCTGGTGGCGTGGGCTCATGCAGGGATCTCTTGATCCATGGGTTGCAAAGATCTGTGGGAAAAAACGTGGTTTCCTGGGCGGGAGGCACAATCACTCACTGCCTTTCTTGGCTGGGGGTGGGAGCTCCCCTTGCTCCATGTCACTCCTGGGTGGGCCATCACCCCACCCTGCTTTTCCCTGTTCCCATGGGTCACGCTGACTGCCTAGCTGGTCCCAATGTGAGAACCTGGATATCTCAGTGGAAGGTGTAGAATTCACTAGCATTTTCATACTTCTCCATGAGAGCTGCAGATCTCAGTTGCTTCTAATCAGCCATCTTGGCCAGTACCTGATTTTACATTTTAACATTGCCTTTAAGCCATTTTAAGAAATGTATTGTTCTAATAAATAAATATTAATTTTATATAATTACATATAAGGATAAAATATATATGGAATACAATTGCCATACAAGGAAAAAATAAATAGGGAATACAACTGCATCTTTCCTAAAAAAGTGATCTATGCATGCATATTTTTGAAACTTGATTATGAAATAAAATGTGTAAAAGAGTAATTTTATTTTTAAAAATTCTACCTGTAAGCTATACATTTTTTTCATTTCTCATTTTAAGGAAGAAAATGTGCAGCTCCCAACTCCTATTAAAGATTACATATTTAGGAAGCTCTTTTAACTATTTATAGTGTTCAATAAATACCAAAAACAAATCTTTATCAAATTACATGCTCTGAAAAGTATATATATGAACTCAGGGTCATGAGGACATCCTTTTCAGGGCAAGATTTTATTTTTGAAACAGACCGAACCAAATGTCTCCTTGAAATAGATCTAGCCCTTTTGAGAATAAATATCTTAAATGATCTGAGTTACATTAGAGGAGAAAGGTTATATCTTTTATTAAAAATCAATATTACTTACTTCATAAAATATATGTAGGCTGAGTCCATGTAGAGACCTGCTAGGATCTTCTAAAATCTTATAGAATTTTAAATCTCGCTTGAGGATGAGGCAGAGAATGAGAAATAAAGCATTACATGTTAAATTCTCATTCAGTTCACCCACAGCATACTGACTGTGTGCCTGGCAGCATACTTCACCATGGTGTTTCAGCCTGTAAATACCAGGGGTTTCTGACATTTAATTAAATAAATAGTTTTGAAGAGTTAATGTAATTCGCTCATGATGTGATTTAAAAGGTGGGTCCAATATTGTTACCTATTGACTACATAAGCAATTTTCACATTGTGGGAACCTTGCCAGATTACGTAAGATGACAAAAATCTGTCATCCATTGCATTATCTAAACTGTAACTTCAGAGATGTACTTTTTTTAACTTTGAAAATATTTTAGAAAACCTATAAGAAAAAAGAATAAAAAAGACTGACATAACAATCAGATTTCTTATCAGATATGCTTGGTACTAAATATGGAAATAGCAGCTTTACAGTAATTGAAGACTTGGTACAGAAACTTGCAGGTTTCTGTGTATCCCAATAATAAAGTAAATAAAGGATTAGGAATTATTTGTACTGCTCAAATATTTCTACAAGAGAAACATATCAGGATTCAGATATTTGCAGTAACATGGCAATTAAAAATAATACCTGTACCCAAGACAAATGCCTGAAAGAGCTTGCCCTTTAGTGTTTTTCTATCAATGTTTATGTTTAATTGATCAATCCCTTATTAAACAGGAATTATTCTGCCTATATGCTGGAGCCTTCTATACACAGATTCTTAACAATGCTACCAAAACTTTAGAAATGAAATGATCATAAAGTGTCAATTTTTTGTGGGGGTGTGGGGAGGGGAGGGTATTGCTTGGAAATGGTGGGAAAAAAAAAATAAAACCCAACAACTTCCCCTTGGAAAATCTACTCATAATCTAATTAGGGCTTCAAACTAGAAGCTGATGTTATCTATGCTAATGAGAAAAAATACATAGAGAAGGCCTCTTATTTTCAATAATAAATAACTATTAAAAGGTAAAGAAAGAATTTGAAAATTGACCTTTATTTCTGAGAGATTTATTGATAATTTTAGTTGTACTAAAGAGGTACATCATATGGAGTTGGTATTTGGTGTTAGCTATTTTATATGTATTCATTCATAACTCGTTCTGAAGACTGTGCAAAGTCTTGGAGGGGTAAACACTTCTTGTTTTCACAAATGACAAACCAGAAATATGGATTAAGTTAAACTGGAAACAGGTCATAGCTCTACTGAATTACTGCATGAACTTATCCTCAGATTAAAGTATTACAATATGTAGATGACATTCTTCCTGTGTTTCAGCTGAGGAAGTATCTCAGGAGGGCAATCATGTTCTTAATTTTCTGGCTAACAGAAGACATAAGGTCTCAAAGTCTAAGAGTCAGCTCTGTCAGACTCCAATGAAGTACCTAGATATAGTCTTGTCAGAGGAGACCAGGGCACTTGAAAAGGAAAAGATTAAGCCTATATCCTTCTTTTTCCTCCCCCAAACCCTTAAACAAGAGAGGAGATTTGGGGACATTACAGGATTCTGCACATTATGAATACCTGAGTATAGTGAGATACCTCATCCCTTATATCACCTAATAAAGAAAATTCAGGCAGCTAAGACTCACTCTGTAATTTGGGAACCAAAGGCTAAAAGGGCTTTTGAACAACTGAAACAAGCCTTGCTTGAGACATCAGCCTCTAGTCTTCCCATGGGGAAGATGTTCAATCTTTATGTATCAGAAAGGAATGGAATGGCCCTCAGAGTTCTAACCCAGGCCTGAGGTCCAGTCCAGCAGCCTGTAGACTACCTAACCAACGAACTTGGTTTGGTGGCTAAAGGATAACAAGCCTTCCTCCAGGTAGTTGCAGTGGTAGCTTTGCTTGTGGAAGAGTCTACTAAGTTAACCATAGGGAATAATGTAACCATTTATTCCCCATATAATGTGGCAGGACTGCTGACTTCTAAGGGGAGTTTCTGGCTAACAAACAACTACCTCCTCAAATATAAAGCTCTGCTATTGAAAGGACTGACAGTTCAGTTAAGAACCTGTCCCTCCCTACCTTCCTCCTAGAGTAAGCTGTTGAGCCTGAACATGACTGTGAACAGATAGCAGTGGAAGCCTGTGTGGCCAGGGAGGACCTCAAAGAAACCCCTTTAGATAACCTAGACTCTACTCTCTATACAGACAGAAGTTCTTTTGTAGAACAAGCAATCCATAAAGTAGGGTGTGTAGTAGTCACCCTGAATGAAACTATTGAGAGTGCACTGCTCTCCTCAGGCACAGGTGCCCAAACAGCTGAGCTAATTGCCCTCATGATAGTGCTTGAATTAAACAAAGGGAAAGCAGTTAACCCTTATGCTGATTCTAAGCACATTTTCCTAGTCCTACATGCCCATGCCAATATCTAGAAAGAGAGAGACTTTCTCACAGCTAATGGGTCTCTCATTAAATATCATTAGGAAATTAACATACTATTATATTTGGTTTTCCTTCCATGGCAGCTAGCAGTAATACGTAGTAAAGGTCACCAAAAGTGGATGGGTAAAATAGCGGAGGAAAGTGAAGTGGCAGATCAAGCAGCTAAATCGTCAGTGAGAAGCCCCCAGGTTTCTGATTTATTGAGGTCCCTCTGATCTGGGAGGGCTACATAAAAGAAATAAAACCTCAGTATGTTCCTGTGTAAATAGAATGGGTCACCTCTCAAGGGTTCATCCTTCAACCCTAGAATAGCTACAATCAGAGGACAGCAAACTTCATCTACCAGCTTCCAGCCAATGGAACATTCTTATAATCTTGCACCTAGCCTTCTGCCTAGAAAATGATAAAACCTGTTGATTGGCCCAAAGGTTTTTCCTCAGATAAATTCTGCTAAAAATGGTAAAATAGGTTATTAATGCTTGTGAGGCTTGCCTCAAACATAATCTCCTAAAGTGATGGCTTCTCCCTAACCCAGAACCCAAATAATGCAAGGCTACCTGGGGGAAGACTGGCAGATGATTTTCCCCCATATGCCAAAGATAAGGGGTTTCTGCTACCTCCTGGCATACGTAGATACCATCACTAACTGGGTAAAAACATTTCCATGTGGAACAGAGAACGCCTCTGAGGTGATAAAAGTACTAATTAATGAGATAATTCCTGGATTTGGACTCCCTAAGTACCTCCAGAGCAATAATGACCCCTCATTCAAGGCAGCTGTCACCCAGAGGGGTCTCAAAGGTACTAAGGATACAATAACCATTTCATTCTACTTGGAGACCACAATCCTCAGGAGAGGTAGAAAAGACAAATGATATTATCAAAAGGCACCTCAGAAATCTATCTCAAGAGACTCATCTCCCTTAGATTACTTTTTTTTTCCATGATCCTACCATGTGTCAGAAACACCCCTTTGAAGCTGAGTTTAAGTCCCTGTGAAATGATGTATGGATGGCTTTTTCTCATGAATGATTTCTTGCTAGATGAAGAAACCTCTGATTTGCTTAAACATGTATCTTCTTTGGCCCATTTCCAACAGGAGCTAAAAAGCTGTTGGAGGCCCAATCCCATTAATTCGGGCCACCTCTATTCAACCCAGGGGACTTAGTGCTGGTAAAACCTCTTTCCTCTCTTTCTCCCTCTCTAGGCCTGGGTTGGGAAGGACGTTACACTTTACTTCTTTCTATTTCTTCAGCAGTAAAGGTCACTGGAATATATTCTAGGATTTATCATACTTTAGTAAAGGCCTGGGAAACTGAGAGAGTCACCTTTAATGACTCAGAGGAGCACCAGAAGCACTAGTGTGAAGAAATTGGAGATGTCAAGCTAAAGATCACAGAAGATAAGAGTCAATAATTAACCTCCATAGATATCCTGTTCATAGTCTTGCTTATGCTTGCTGTCCTCATCTTCCTTCTGTTCCTCACCATAAGGCATCTTTGCCAAGTACCCTTTAATCCTGAATACCCATGGGATTATCTACGTCTCTAAACAGCTTTCTCTCTTCTAAAATTTAACTGCCCTCCCCCACAGAAGATGTAATTTCTTTCACAAGGGTGAAACCATTCTGGCCACAAGATTGTTTTCAGAATTGTTATTTTATTTTACTTCTTATTTCTGTTATCTCTGGCATTAGATGTTTTCCCTTTTTAGCTCCTCATTTTATATTACTCATATTTTTGTCCTTGCATACTTAACCTGCCTGTAAAATTTGTTTCTTCTTGTGTAAATGCAATCAAACTCCAAATGATTGTGCAAGTGGAGCCTTGAATGATTGTTCCCTTTTTACTGGAGACCCTTAGGTGGCCTCCAAAAAAGATCTGACTTCCATTTTCCCAAAACAATGGCACCTGTTTGCATGAAGCAATTAGAGTGGTCATTGTCCCTATCCTAACAGCAGTTAGATGTACCTTTTCAGAAGGGGCATTGATAGTGATAAAAGAAAGAAAAATTCCTGGACAGACAGGGTTGGGTCCCCAGTAGGGCATGATCTTCTACTTGAGGACTGAGCTGCCAGTTCCAGATAGAGTCCATGACCAGGGTGAGAATTTCCAACCTCATCTTACCCACTCTATCTCAATTCGTTCCTTCTGGATGATGCCTTTTAACCAATTGAATGATGCTTTTTCCAAGACTACTCATGGAATAATCAGCATGAATTTCCCCATTCTAGGCATATAAAAACCCCAAACTCAGCCTCACAGATGGCTACTAGTTTTCATGATTCCCTCTCAGAGCTGAGAACTTTCCTTCTGTTGCTCAGTAAAATACTTTTGCTCAGTAAAAATTTTATCTGCCTTCCTCACTCTCCATTGTTCACATGTCTTATTGCTCTTGATCGTGAGACAAAAACCTAGAACTCACTGAGCCGTGGGCAACAGAAGTAAAAGAGCTATAACCCTCCCTCCTGCTTACCAAACTATGGGAGCAAAAAAGCCACTGGTTGCTACCCCGACCCCTGCACTCACTGAACTGTGGGAGCAGAAAAGCCACTGGGCACCACTCCCTCCCCCTTGCCAAACTACTGGAGCAACAGCACAAGCACAGGCAACCAAAGCAAGAATGGACAAATGAGATCGTGTCAAGTTAAAAAGCTTCTATACAACAAAGGAAGCAATCAAGAAAGTGAAGAGACAACCCATGAAATATGAGAAAATATTTGCAAACTGCTCATGTGACAAGGGATTAATAACCAAAATATATAAGGAACTGAAACAACTTTACAGGAAAAAATCTAATAATCCATTTCAAAAAAGGGTAAAAGATCTGAATATACATTTCTCAAAAGAAGACATACAAATAGAAAACAGGTACATGAGAAAGTACCCAAAATTATTCTTTATTAGAGAAATGCAAGTCCAAACTATAATGAGTTATAGTTAAAGTGGTTTTTATCCCAAAGTCAGGCAATAGCAAATGCTGGAGAGGATGTAAGAAAAAAGCACCTTTGTACATTGTTGGTGGTAATGCAAATTAGTACAACCACTACGGAGAACAGTTTAGACATTTCTAGAAAACTAAAAATAAAGTGACCATACAATCTATCAATCCCACTCCTCAGTATATACCCAAAAGAAAGGCAATCAGTATATCAAAGAGATATTTACACTTCCATGTTTATTACAGCACTATTCACACTAGTCAGGATTTTGAAAGCCACCTAAGTGTCCATCAGTGGATAAATGGATAAGGAAAATGTAGTGCATATACACAACAAAGTACTATGGGCCATAAAAAAGAATGAGATCCTGTCATGAGCAACAACATGAATGTAACTGGAGGTTATTATGTTAAGTGAAATAAACCAGATACAGAAAGACAAACTTCACATATTCTCCTTTATTTATAGGTACTAATAATGAAGACAATTGAACTCATGAAGATAAAGGGTAGAAGGATGGTTACTAGAGGCTGGTAAGAGTAGTGAGGAGATGGGGGTTAGGTGGAGGTCGTTAATGGGTACAAAAACTAGAAAGAATAAATGAGATCTAGTATTTGCTAGCACAACGGGGTGACTATAGTCAAAATAATTTAATTTTACATTTTAAAATAACTAAAAGAGTATAACTGGATTGTTTGTAACACAAATAATAAATGCTTGTGAGGAGAAATACCCTATTCTCCATGGTGGGATTATTATACATTACATGCATTTACTGAAATATCTGATGTAATGCATCAATATGTACACTTATTGTGAACCCACAAAATTTAGAAATAAAAATGTTTCAAAGAAAGAAGCGAAGCCTGAAGATGTGACTGAATGGCTGCAGTATCATGATAAAATTTGAATTTATGAGGTGTTATTTCTTATAGATGAGTGAATAAATTGGTTTCTTGAGAAAGAACCTATTTCTGATGAAGATGCTACAAACATTACTGAAATGAAAACAAAAGATTTAGAATATACATAAACTTAGTTAATAAGTTATTGGCAGGGTCTGAGAGAATTGACTTCAATTTTGGAAGAAGTTCTTCTGTGGGTAAAATGCTACCAAATGCCGTCATATGCTATGGAGCAATCTTTCCCGAAATGAAGAGTCAGTCTATAAGGGAAACTTAATTGTTGTATTATTTTAAGAACAAAGAAACCATAAACTTTATTTTAAGAAGTTACCACAGGCAGCCCAACTTTCAGCAACCACCACCTTGATTGGTCAGCAACCATCATCATAGAGGCAAGACCCTTCACCAGCCAAAAGAGTTTGACTCATGAAAGCTCAGAAGATTATTAGCATATGTGTGCACTGGGAGGCCAAGGACAGAGATTGCTTGAGGCCAGGAGATCGAGATGAGCCTGGGAAATGTAGGGAGATGCTGTATCCCCCCAACAACAAAATAGCCAGGCAGGGAGGCACACACCTGCTGTCCTAGCTACTCAAAAAATGGTTTTTTATTTCTGTGTTTGTTTTAGAGACAGGGTCTCCCTCTGTCACCCACATGAGAATGCAGTGGCATGATGATAGCACATTGCAACCTGAAACTCTTGGGCTCAAGCAAGCATCCCTCTTCAGCCACCTGAGTAGCTAGGACAGCAGGTGTGTGCCTCCCTACCGGGCTATTTTGTTGTTGGCGGGGGGATACAGCATCTCCCTACATTGCCCAGGCCCATCTCGATCTCCTGACCTCAAGCAATCTTCTGTCCTTGGCCTCCCAGTGCACTGGAATTACAGACATGGGCCATTGCACGTGGCCAATAAAGTATTTTTTTTACTTAAGGTATGTGCATTGTTTCTGAGACATAGAGCGACTGTACACTTAAACTACAGTGTAATATTCACATGTCTTTTATATGCACTAGGAAACCAAAATTTCTATGACTCACTTTTTTGCAATACTCACTTTATAGCTGTGGTCTGGAACTGAATCTGCACCATCGTTAAGGTATGCCTGTAAAAATATACCATTACCATAGATTCAAAGTGTAGAAGAAACATAGCCAGCTTTTACTGATGCTCACACACACATAACAGATGTTGTTTGCATTACCATTTTATATGGTAGCAAGTTATTCTCTCCTGGTTTTTCTTTCTTCTCCTTTCTCTTTCATTATTAGATTAGGCTTTATTGACTACACTTTAAAAAAATGTAAATATTTATTGTTGTTAAAATTATTGTTGATGTTAGTAAAATACTTGATAAAATATGTTTAATTTAATTAAGTGTCTAATTTTATTTAATAAAAACAGCATATTTGTTTTTAAAGTATGCATAAGTCACTAAGGAAAGGAGCGCTAGGCAGGTGTGAAAAGGAAAAAAACTGGATAGGGCTGGTGTAGGTAAGAGAGTCAAAAAAGAAGAGACAAGAGGAGGATGGAGTTGAAGAGACTTATGCAGGCAATAAATGTGCATTGGCAGAGGAAAGAGAGGAAAGGGCACGCACGTGGGCAGAAGACACATGCTCACATAAATGCCAAATAGAAATGTTGTATGTATAAAGAGACTTATCTCCAGGTAAAGCTATCTCCATAGCAAGTTCTCAATTCACCTCACTCTCAGAAATCTGATACTTATCTGTCTAATCCCATCTAATCAAGCTCTCAGTTTCTAGTTGTTTTCCCTACGTCCGATCCACCATCCCAGTTTATCCAGAAACTCCCAGGTTACATCTACTGTCCTGAGTAATTACTAATAGTATTCTCTTTTACTGTCACCATTGGTCAGAATTGGACAATTACCTGGTCATTTAAATATGTTGAAATAAACAAAGACCACTCAAATGAGAACAAGCAAAGGTTATGTATTCAAAGCTTGCTTTACTTCAGCTACCTTCATTTGCATTTGGTAGATACTCAAAGATAGGCAAGGGAGTATAAAAGCTTTGTAGTGAATAAAGGGAAAGGCTCAGTTAAGCTCTGATTGAAAGTTGTTTGCTAGGAATGCTGGAGGTGAACTAACCATGAGCAGATATCCTATGCGATTTGTTAGGAAAGCGTGATTGGCTTTCTCTAGTTGATCCTAAATTGGGAGGAGGAAGAAAAATTAAAGAAGCTGTTGGTTATGAACTAATTCTTGGCCATTTTGGTTTCATTCTCTATGGAGATTGTGGTTTGGTCTTTACAATAGAGGCTGCTGTTTTGTGAGTCAGAGTTCTGCACAAATACATGGTTTGGCGATTGTCATTTTGTATATTTGATCCCTCAGAAGCTGTTCGTATTAGTGTTTCTTTTCTCAAGTAAAAGCAATCATTTATACTTTGCCTTCCTATGGGATGCTGAGATAGAAGTGAACTGAAGAGTGGCTGTCATTATAACTGCTTGTATCTCAGTTGCATAAGAAAGATAAAATTGCTTGGAGACAACAATAATCATATTTATAAACAGCTTATCTACATTTACCATTAAACATCAAAGTTAAATTATGAATAAAACTTTAGTTTTCTTCAGAATACTAATGCTAAAGAATGCATGTTATTTTGTTTTCTTGAACCTCAGATTCCATATCTGTAAGACAATGTATTTGAAATAGGACATCTCTCACATGCTATGATTTTGGGAAGAGTCTTGGTCAGCACGAGATGACAAAATTTCAACATTTACTTCAGAACTTTGAGAATGCCAGTTAATTCAGAATCCAGAATGTATGTGATTATTCCTTTACCACTGCGTTCAGTTTTCTCTTTGTCTTTTGCATAAAATACCCCACCTGAATGAGGTCTCCCTCATTCAAAGATATCCAAAGACTGTATTTATTTTAAGAATTGCTTGCCTCTAATTAATCTATGTTCTATTTCTTCTCTCCCTGCTCACAAAGCTGCCTAAAATACTTTAATTTTTTTTTCTTAATTTGGGCCTAAATTTAAATATAACATGGGGCAAGATAATTAATTATATTAAAATAAACTTCTTAAAAGGTATTTAGGGAAAAGAGGAAAGCTTACTACAGTTTGCAGCTAATCAGCTCTTCTTATTAAATATTCAGAGGTTGTACACTGCATAGGATGGCACAGAAACCTGCTGTCAAAGCCCTTCAGGGAAATCTTTACACCCTCTCTACAGAGAAAAATCACAATCAGCAAATCATGAAATATCAACAAAAGTATTCAATATGAAAAATAAACAGGACAATGCCTTTACATCTCTTAACAATTGCATATTTAAGAGGAAAAACATGAAGAGAAAGGCAAATTGCCAAAATAGAAAGCTAGCCATAAATAAAACCATTGAAATATAAGGAAAATAATTTGGCAGAGAGAGGAATTAAAGATTTGCTGTTTTGTGTTTTATGGTGGTAGAAAATAAATGTGTCCTTAGTTTTGAAAAATACATTTTATTAATTTAGGATTAAGCCTTCTGTAAGGTGGCTATATAGAATATGTGAAAAGATTTTCTTATATTCTGAGAAAACCTTAATTAGAAAAACTATAACCTGAAAGATTTAATTACTAGAAATATAAACGTAAAATTTTAATATTAAAAATGTATATTTAAAAGTGCATGTAGGATGCAGTTATTTCATCAAATTTCTAAACCCTAAAAACTACTTTAAAAATTACCATCAATTGTGATCTTAATATGTAAAGAGAGTCAACATTTATATTTTTGAATGTATCTTTTATTTTTCTCCTAATGAGAGGAGGAAGAAAAATGACTACCTTTCAGATCAGTTCACTTTAGTGTGTATGTGTTCATAGTATGTGGTGTGTTTGCTTTATCTTATTTTACAAAATAGGATAATATACTTATTTAATATTTATCCTGATTTTTATTTGATCCTATTTTACGATTTTAATATGCCATCTTTTTCAACAGCATAATTTTTAATAATTGCAAAGTATTCTATTTCAAACTTTGAATTTCCAATATGCTATTATAAAAAATAAGTCAATACGCTTCCTTCAATGGGCAACTCATAAAAGTACTTTATTATTTCTATTTTTTGTATTAGTCAGATAGAATATATGGACTTTATGAAGGCTCTTGACTCATATTGCCATGTTGATATTAACGTTTGGACCAATTTAATTTTTGACCAGCTTTGCTGAGAAAAACTATCATCAAACGATTGCAAGCATGGCATATGATCAGTTACAGAAACATTTGAGCATTTGATGTTACAAATAATACGCTGTATTACAAAAACAATCGTTAAAACATGTTTCATTAGTCACTGATAGGTTCTGGAAGATTTTAAATTTTTTTTCTTTAAAAATGCTTACTGAGCTTCATACTATTAATTTGGAGATGAATATAAATAAAATCAATTACACTGTAATGTTTCTGAAAATTTGCATTAGCTTTAATTGTTTGCATGCCAGCAATAATTAGTAAAATCTCAAGCCAGGAATGTAATAATTCCTGAGTGTATCATACAGAAAATATTAGGATTTTCTCAATGGGGACATAGTGGTTTCAACTTTAGAAAGCTTTAATTTTAGCTTTCATATTATGTCTCCATTTTCAAGTGCTCCATCAGAGTTGTAAATAAACTATAGAGACATCTAAATACAGAATGAAATTAACAAGCTCTTATACTTATTCTGGTTTGACAATATCCAGCATAAACTTGGGTAGGTCATTTATCCCATTTGAGCCCTGTTTCCACAGTTTTACTGTATAATTACCAAGATTCCTTCATAAAGCTTTTTCATAGCTAATTAACTCTCGATGTAAATAAAATGCCCTTCTTAATTCTATTTACAATGTCATCAAAAAGAATAAAATAGTGAGATATTTACTTAACTAGAGTCACAAAAGACTTGTAAAATGAAAACTAAAAAAATTCAGAAAGAAATTAAGGAAAGCATAAATAAATGGAAGTAAATCCCATGTTCACTGATAGAAAGACATAATATTGTGAAGATGTCAATACTATCTCCAAACAAACTACAGATTTGATACTCTATCAAAATCACAACTTTTTTGTAGAAATACAAATATCCTTCTTAATCCATTTTAAAATTTGTGAGAAATCTCAAACAACCCTAGATAGCCAAAAGAAAAATGAAAAAGAACAAAACTGGAAGATTCACTCTTCCTGATTTCTAAACTTACTACAAAGCTACAGTAATCAAAATAGTGTGGTACAAGTATCAAGATAAGAATAAACACCAATGGAATAGAAAGAATAGACAGACAGAAACACATCCTTGCATTTGTCATCAAATGATCTTCAACAAGGGTGCCAAGACCATTAAATGGAGAAAAGGATAGTCTTTGCAATAAATGGAGTTGGAAAAATTGGATATCCAAATGCAAAAAAATGAAGTTAGACTTTGCTAATACCACACAAATGAATACAAATTGGGTCAAAGACCTAAACTTAACAGTTAAAACTATAAAGCCCTTAGAAGTAAACATAGCCAAAATCTTCATGATATTACATTTTTAATAATTTCTAAGATGTGATACCAATAGCATGAGAAATGAACAAAAATAGACAAACTATTTCATCAAAACTAAAAAACAAAAAGTGCATCAAAAGACACGCTATCAACAAAGTAAAAAGACAACTCACAGAATGGGAGAAAATAAACATTGCATATTTGATTAGGGTCAATGAACAAAATATATAAGTAATCTTTTTTTTTTTTTTTGAGACAGAGTCTTGCTCTGTTTGCCCAGGCTGAGGTGCACTGGTGATCTCAGCTCACTCAGACCTCCACCTCCTGGGTTCAAGCAATTCTCTGACTCAGGCTTCCGAGTAGCTGGGATTACAGGTGCCCACCACCATGCCCAGCTAATTTTTTTTTGTATTTTTAGTAGAGACGGAGTTTCACCATCTTAGCCAGGCTGGTGTTGAACTCCTAACCTCGTGATCCACCTGCCTCTGCCTCCCAAAGTGCTGGGATTACAGGCATGAGCCATCACACCCGGCCTATAGATAACTTTCAAAATTCAACAGCAATGACAACAACAACAACAAAACAACCTTACAAAAAAGAGCCAGAGGACGTCGATAGCCATTTCTCCAAAGAAGATATAAATGTTTTCAGTAAGCACATGAAAAGATGTTCAATATCACTAATGATTAGAGAAATGCAAATAAAACCACAATGAGATTCCACTTCATACCCAATAGCATGGCTATCATTTTTTTTTTAAAGGAAAAAAAAGAACAAGTGTTGGTGAGGGTGTGGAGAAATAGGAAACCTGGTACACTGCTGAAAGGTATGTAAAATGGTACGGTGGCTACAAAATCAGTAAGATTGTTGCTCAAAAATTAAATATAAACTTACCCTATGATGCAGCAATCCCACATCTAGGTATACATGCAAAATAATTGAATCAACAGATATAAATATCTATATACCCATGTTTATAGTAGCATTATTTATAACTGATCAAAGATGGAAGCAACCCAAGTGTCCATCAACAGATAAACATATAAACAAAATATTATATACACATAGAATAAGATGTAACTCAAACTTAGAACAAAGTTCTGACACTTGCTACCTCACAGATGAATATTGAAAACATTGTTCTAAATAAAATAAGCCAATTACAAAAGGACAACATTGTATGACTCCACTTATATAAGGCATTTTATATAAGTTTCCATCTACCTTATATAAGTGGAAACTTAGGTTATATAAGTGAAATATTATATAAGGTACCTTATATAAGTGGAAACTTACCTTATATAAGTGAAGTCTTATATAAGGTAACATATAAAACTCCTACCTTTAATAAGTTTCCATTTATATAAGGTATCTTATATAAAGTTCTAACCTAAAATAAGGTTCCAGTTATATAAGGCACCTTATATAAACTCTCTACCTTATTTAAGATTCTACTTACATAAAATAGGAGGAGTCAAATCCAAAGATTCAGAAAGTAGAATGGTGGTTTCCAGGGGTTGATGGGAGCAAGGAATGGGAGTCATTGTTTAAGGAGTACAGAGGTTCAGTTTCACAAGATGAAAAGTTCTGGAGATGGACAGTTGTGATAGTTTCACAGTATAGATGTACAGCTGACCCTTAACAACATGAGTTTTAACTGCATGGGTCCACTTATACACACATTTTTTTAAATAAATAGTTTCTCTTTCATATTGGAGGCATCAGGATCTATAACTAAATGCAGATATGGAGGGATGATTGTACTTCATGTTAGTGAACTGTATACCTAGCAATGGTTAAAATGATAAATTCTATGTTATATATATTTTATAACTATTTAAAAATTTTTCTAAAATTCAAAAAATAACAAAGGTCAGATGCTGCAAAGAGAAGCACTTACAATGGCACTAAGTTCAAGCTAGTGTAATACAGCAGGGCCAATGTTATGAAGCTTCTCACATCCTTAGGTAATAAAAATAGAATTAAGCTTCGAAGAGGTGAATTTCTTTCAAATAGTCTCTCTATTGGATTTTTAGGAAACCGTGTAACTGCTAAATGGCTGAGTAATCAGAATGATTGCCCATATTTACAACTTTGAAGCTTGCTTATAAAGTTTTCACTTTAAGCATTTATCTGCCAAGATCGAGCAGTGTGAAAATCTTACTGTCCAATTAAAATATCTTTTGTCCTTTTATTTTGAAAATATACCAACAAATTGAAGAAACTCATAGACTGGTTAATAAAACATTGACTACTAAAATCATTACACTGCTACAATGTTGTTTTCTTAATAAACATAACCATAGGAGTTACCTGTAAAAGCATTATTTAAAAAATGCATTCTAGAAAGGTAAAATAATTATAAAAACTAAGTGGGTTAGATAAATGAGAAAATAACTTAAAATGGACACATATAGATTTACTTCCCTTAAGGCTGTACTAATATTTATAAGGGGAGAGCTATCCAGATTTTTTTTTTTTCTTTCTTAAAGAGTAAGTCTTTAACTTCCTTTTTGTTGTGGAGGCAGTTACTAAGCAGAATAGTGTCCGCTTTATAATTGCAAATATAGAAAACATATTCTAGTTAATTATTAAGTAAGTGACTTGCCAGTATTCAGAAGAACAAAAGAACAAACTCCGGAGGCTATGTAGCTGGGATAAGTGCTAAAATAATATTCGAAATCACCCTTGAATTTACTCCTGCCAGCTTGTACCACCTCCCAGACACTAAGTGACCCAGCAAGTCCTTCAGTTACATACCTGCTTGCAGTTAGGTGTGGCTCTTGCTGTCATGCTTCTTAAGATGAATTCTGGAAATCCCCTGCTTGCTCATCTAAGTTGTATTTAGATCACAAGGTGGACATAAATGATTTGTAGGACCTTCATAATGTGCTAAGCCTTACAACTATGGAAGGCTAATAGAGTAAAAAATTGGTATTACCAGTTTTGATGATAGGAGATGCAGAATTGCCAAGACAAACATTGAAATGCTGATTACTGAAAAAGAATAATAGATGCTCTCAATAGGGGTCAAGACGGAAAATACTTCAGCAGGCAACTTGAGAATTAAGGTTCCATTATTAGCTTCCTGTGTGATCCTAATTAAATGACCAGAATGGCCTTAGTATTCCACTCAACTCCACTAAACTTTGCACAGCATTTTCCCTTATGCAGGCCCCTGACATCCCTTTTCTCTGAGCATTTACTTTATAAAACTTGCAACTATAAATTATTTCTCTGTCCCTTTGAGATGTAATTATTCTTCTAGCTATTTGCCAGTTTCACAACCTAGAAATGTCTTTCTCAAGGAACTGAGAGGATCCCTTTGTAATGTAATCATCAAGAACATTAACCTTTTTTCTCCCAGTCTCTGTGGGAGAGTAGGAGCCTAAGCAACAATTAGCAAATACTGATGTCCTGAACACATTGACCAACCTCACCCCTAAACTACTCTAGATGTCTCCAGTAGCTCACACCTGCACTTTACAAAGCCCCCACCTTTTTCTGTGATGGAGCTGAGTTATCTCTCTCTCCATTGCAATAATATTCTTGACCTCTATTGCAATAGTTTCAAATAAAGCCTTTCTTACCTATTTAACTCTGTCTAGAGCAATTTTTTCTTAACACAAATGTTTAAAATATGGACAATTCAGTAAATACATAAAGATATAGATAGCCATAATATGGATGATACATGTATATACACACACATATGCACACACAGGTACTACATAATGTGTGTGTATATATGTAAGTATATTGTTATAATATTTTGAAAATATACAATCATGACTCACATACAGATATAAAAATAAACCCTGTTAAAATTTATATCATCAAATGATAAATAAGAACTAGGCCTATGTTTTAAGTGGTTAAAAAAAGTCAAGAGATCACAAATTTATATGAGTAAAAATATTGAAATGAATTACTATGGAGAGATAACTGACTTTTGGGAATGCCAAGTTAATTAAATCATTAACAGGACAGAATTTACATATATTATCTTTCAATTACCAACACTTATAAAAAGTTAAACAATTGCTCAAATATTAGGATAAGATTAGAAAGTGATAACCTGGAAGGGTACATTATGCTCAAATATTAGGATAAGATTAAAAACCGATAACCTGGAAGGGTGCACTATGACAATACATAATTTTCTATTGAAACATGTTTTATTTTACAATGCACAATATACAACGTGCTTTTGCACACACACACATATAGGTATTGTAAACCAAAATGTATCTGAGACAAGTCTCATTCAATTTAGAAAGTTTATTTACCGAGGTTAAAAATACACCCATGATACAGCCACAGGAGGTCCTGAGGACATATGCCCAAGGTGATCGGAGCACAGCTTGATTTTATACATTTTAGGGAGACATGAGACATCAATCAATATACATAGCATGGACATTGGCTCAATTCAGAAAGGTGAGAGAACTCAAAGTGGGGAGTGTCTTCAGGAATATTTGGTTACTTCTGTAACATACAACAATTTTAGAATATAATCATTACTACTACTGATAACATATGCTAAGACATATCAGAATAACAGAAATTTCATAAAATTCTGGAATACAAACTAATAACACATTTATGTAAATTTAATACAAAGAAAGTTAAAGACTTTCATATTTGACAATACCTTTTGTATGATTTTATGATATCAAATAAGCCAAATATGTCTCCTGGACTTTAGGGGACTAATATCAAAAAAGTAATGAGGACTGAAGTTAGAATTTGATTTTGGAAAGTTTGTCAAATATAAAAAGTTTAAAATACTGGTTATCACAAAATAGGATCACAGGTCATTGTAAGATAAATCATTCATTTATACATAGTGATAACTAAGATTTCAAAAAATAAGGTGAAAACTTTTATTCTTTGACAGAGGGGGCTTAATTTCCCAAACAATAAGCCTTAATAACAACAGCATGAGGGCAACTGAATGTTTTTCAAAATTTTATTTAAAAATGTATACAATTTTAATCTCAATCATAATGTGTCCAGAATTTATTCCTTCCGGTAGGTTCTTGGTCTTGCTGACTTCAAGAATGAAGCCGCAGACCCTCATGGTGAATGTTACAGCTCTTAAAGATGGTGTGTCTGGAGTTTGCTCCTTCAGGTGTTCAAATGTGTCTGGAGTTTCTTCCTTCTTGTGGGTTCGTGGTCTCGCTTACTTCAGGAATGAAGCTGCAGACCCTCGCCATGAGTGTTACAGCTCATAAACATAGTGTGGCCCCAGAGTGAGCAGCAGCAAGATTTATTGTGGAGCAGAAGAACAAAGCTTCCACAGCATGGAAGGGGGCTAAGCGGGTTGCCACTACTGGCTCAGGTGCCCAGCTTTTATTCCCTTATTTAGTCCTGCCCACATCCTACTGATTGGTCCATTTTACAGAGCACTGATTGGTCCATTTTACAGGGGGCTGACTGGTGCACTTACAAACCTTTAGCTAGACACAGAGCACTGACTGGTGTGTTTACAATCCTTTAGCTAGACAGAAAAGTTCTCCAAGTCCCCACCCGACCCAGAAGCCCAGCCAGCTTCACCCCTCAACCCCCCCTCTAAACAGAACACCCCAACTGCTGTTGGGAATTGGGTGATGACCACTCTAGCTACTTCCTGCTGGATAGGGGCAAAGAAGGGGCCTGCAGTTGTAGTGTCCTCCAGAGGGGAACTTTTTAGGCCAATGAAAGGGCCAGCGGGTCGGTCCAGGGGTCCTTGGTAGAAGTCGTTAGTTGAGCTAATTTGGGCTGCCATTTGTAAAACCATCTGTAGCTTGATGGCCTCGATCCTAGGGGAAACAAATTTGACAAAGAGGTTAAAAATACAGGGCCCTAAGGTGAGTAATAGTAAGATGGCTAACATAGACCTAGAAAGGAGAGAAGCCATGTTACCTAGCTCCAAAGGTTGGTATAAGAATTTGAAAGGCATTGTCTGATTTCAGAATCCTTTTCCTGTAAAAATGCCAGGGGGCGTCTCATACTATCCCTGAGTGGTTAGTGTAAAACAACAATATTCCTCTAAGAAAGTGCAGAGTCCTCCTTTCTCAGAAGTGAGGAGGTCTAGGCCTCTGCAGTTTTGGAGAGTCACTGATGCCAAAGTCTATTTGGGATTGTAGAGTATGGATAGATTTCATTATTTCTTGAAAACTGTCTGAGAAATCCTTTCAGAGTGTGTGGTAGTAGGATAATATGTGTTACACTGTTATCTTTTTTAGCAAACTTTACTTTTGTTGAAAACCTTGTAAGTTTGGGATTTTATTTTTCCTTTTCTATTAATAAAAACTCAACTTAGAATTGGTATAGATGGCTTCTTTCTGATTTTGTAAGTACGTTATGGTTTGGCTGAGTGCAAACAGCTCGCAAGTTTGAGCAGACCAATTATTAGGCAATTTTCCTAACTGCTTCTACAAGACTTTCCTTATCATTTACTGAATACCCATTGTGTCTTTTTCCCTTAATCATCTGGGAGAAATCATCTATCTTGTTGTCCTGAAGAGAGTTCCTCCTAGGTCTGGTCAGACCTTTGTATGGTAATTAGTTAAGATTTAGATCACTGTTAGGAAATCTGCTGGGTTAAGGATTTTTGATAGGAAGGCTATGGGTTGTCAGTGGCCTCAGTGCTTTTGGGCTATGCCGTTGTCTACACTGACAACAAGGTGGTGTTGGAGTGTTATAGGGTTACAGAGAAGGCCTTCAATTATCAATTATAGGTTTTAACTTTACCCTGACTTTTAAAGGAATAGGGTACCCTGTTTTTCTTTACTACTTCCATCTCTCTTTCTCTTTGATTTCTTCGTCTCTCTCTTTCTGACTCCTTCTTTGTCTTTTCCTCTCTCTCTGACTTTCTGTGTCTCTCCTTCTCTCTCTCTGATTCCCTCTTTGTCTCTATCTCTTCCTCTCTCTCTTTGACTTTCTGTCTCTCTTTCTCTCTCTCTGACTTCCTCTTTGTCTCTCCCTTCCTCTCTCTCTCTCTGACTTCCTCTTTGTCTCTCTCTTTCTCTCTTTCCTTTCTGCTGGTCTTTCCCTGCCTCTGTCAGCTGCTTATGCTGCTGTTCTCCCCTCTCCTTCCCCTTTTTGATGGCTTTGGCAGTGTAAGACTGCCACCTCCTTGGGTTTTTACACTGCACGCAACAACTCCATGATTTCCTTGTGGTATTCAATGGGGGTTCCCCCAGAGGTTCGGAACTCCCTTTCTTTCCATACTGCAGCATGGGCATGTAGGATTAGATAAGCATGCTTACTATCTGTGTACACATTTATTCTTTCTCCCTTTCCTAGTTCTAAGCCTTGGGTAAGTGCCACAGATTCTGCTAAATGGGCACTGGTCCCTGGGGGAAGAGGTTTACTTTCAAGTATGGTTACATCACTAACTATGACATAACCTGCGCTTTGCATCCCACTCTGTACAAACGAACCTCCATTGGCATATAGGTTAAGTTCAGGATTAGCCAAGGGGACTTCCCAAGAGATCATCTTGGGTGGCATAAGTCTGGGCTATAATTTGTTGGCAGCCATGCTCAACTGGCTCCCCATCCTCTGGGAGAAAAATGGCAGAGCTGAGGGCCCCACACATACGCACTTGAAGCATTGGTCCCTCAAGGAATAATGCCTGGTATCTAAGCAGGCAGTTGTCTGATACCCATTAACTTCCTTTGGCACCTAGTGTGCCGTTTACATCATGAGTAGTCCAGACAGTGAGATCCTTTCCTTGTATCATTTTGATAGCCTCTGACACTAAGACAGCCACCACCACAACTACCCATAAACAGTGAGGCCAGCCTTATGCTACTATATCAGTTTCCTTACTTAGGTATACCAGTGGTTGTGGGGTTGTACCATGAGTCTGAGTAAGGACCCCAAGAGCTACTACTGCTCCCTCTGTGACATATAAAGAAAAGCTTCATCCTGTGGGAAGGCTTAAGGCTGGAGCTTGAGTTTGTTCCTTCCAATGCCCAGACTTCAGGGTTGATTCCCTCCTGAAGCAGGGGACAACAAATGGATAACTTGTTCCCCATATTCATGTGGATAATAGCTCTAGCTTTGGCTAATATATCCCTCCCTAATAAGGGTATGGGACTTTCAGGCATAACAAGAAAGGCATGTGAAAAGAGCAAAGTCTCCCAATTACAACTGAGGAAGTGGGAGAAATACCTGGTTACAGGCTGTCCCAGGATCCCTAGGATGGTAACGGACCTTGAGGACAGCTGTCCAGGACAGGAGATTAACACTGAGACAGCAGTGCCAGTGTCCAGGAGGAAGTCAATTTCCTGGCCCTCAATGGTTGTACATACCCAGGGCTCAATGAGAGTGATGACATCAGCTGGCGCTTGCCCTGGGCACCCTCAGTCCTGTTGTTGGATCATCTGGTTGGGGGCTTCTGGCCCAGAGAACCATTGCACTCTGGGGCAGTGCACCTTCCAGTGATTACCTCAGCATAGCAGATATGGACAAGGGGGTGACTTGTTTCTCATTAGACAATCTTTTTTAAAGTGTCCTTGTAAACCACACTGATAACAAGCCCTACCCGATGATTTTCCTGCTCCATTTTCTGTTCTCTCTGAACCACCAAGGTTTGTCTGTCTGAGGGCCATGACTAAGACTGCAGCCTTTCTCTGATCTCACTTTTCTTTTTGGTCCCTATTATAGAAGACCGAGGTTGCCAGGTTTAATAATGCTTCCAGATTTTGTTCAGGGCCCAGGGCCCACTTTTGGAGCTTTCTCCTGATATCTGTGGCTGACTGGGTAATAAACTTTTCTTTTAGGATCAATTGACCCTCTAGTGAGTTGGGTGACGGGAGAGTATATTTTCTTAAGGCTTCCTGTAGCCACTTGAGGAAGGCAGAAGGATTTTCTTCCTTTCCCTGAGTTATGGTAAACATCATTGAATAATTCATGGGCCTTTTCCTAATTCTCCTTAGTCCTTCTAGAACACAAGTCAACAGATGTTTGCAACTTCAGTCCCCATGATCTGAGTAAAGGTCCCAGTGGGGATCCATACTGGGGACAGCTCGCTGACTGGTAGGGAATTTGCCCCTTTCTTTCACTGTCATTCTATCATTTACTTGACTAAGATACCAAGCATCTCCAAACTCTTGGGCTGCAGCTAAAGCCACATTCTTTTCAATAGCATGCTATCTAACAATAGCATGACATCTCTCCAAGTGAGATCGATGGTTTGCCCTAGACCCTGTAGGGCATCTAGGTACCTATCAGGATAAATTGAAAACTTCCCCAAGTCTGCCTTGACCTGCTTTAAATCAGAGAGGGAGAAGGGTACATATACCCTGGTTGGGCCAAATTCCCCTCCCCCTACAGCTTGAAGGGGACATAACCAATAGCCCAGGGGTTTTTGTGGTCTTTTGGAGATTTCTTTGCTTGTTTCCTTCTGGGTGGGGAAGATTGGAGGAGGCTTATTAATAGGAAGAGGAGCTATAGGGAGACTAGCATATGGGGATAAACTGAGAGGTCCTCCTCTGGGATGTAAATTGCAAGCTTTGCATAGTTGTGGATTCTCCTTCAATTAAAAGAAAGCTTGGATGTAAAGTATTTCACTCCATTTGCCTTCCCTCTTACAGAAAAGGTCAAGCTGCAGGATAGTATTGTAATTTATACTTCCCTCAGGTAGCCATTTTTCCCCATCAGAGAGAGAATATTGGGGCCAAGCTGTAGTGCAGGAAAAAAAGTGAGCTTCCTCTTTTTCCAGGTTTGTGGGTCAAATTGGTCCCAATGACTTAGGATGCATTTCAAAGGTGAGCCTGTTGGTGCCTGAGTGTTTCCCATTGCTTGGTGATAGTCCCTTTGTGGTCACAAAAATGTGTCCGGAATTTATTCCTTTCAGTAGGTTCTTGGTCTCGCTTACTTCAAGAATGAAACCATGGACCCTTGCAGTGAGTGTTACAGCTCTTAAAGATGGTGTGTCTGGAATTTCTTCCTTCAGATGTTCAGATGTGTCCAGAATTTCTTCCTTCCGGTGGGTTTTTGGTCTTGCTGACTTCAGAAGTGAAGCCGCAGACCTTTGCAGTGAGTGTTACAGCTCTTAAAGGTGGCACGTCCAGAGTTGTTTGCTCCTCCTGGTGGGTTTGTGGTCTTGCTGACTTCAGCAATGAAGCTGCAGACCCTCATGTTGAGTGTTACAGCTCATAAAGGTAGTATGGCTCCAAAGAGTGAGCAGCAGCAAGATTTATTGTGAAGAGCGAAAGAACAAAGCTTCCACAGCGTGGAAGGGGACCCAAGCGGGCTGCCGCTGCTGGCTCAAGTGACCAACTTTTAGTCCCTTATTTGGCCCCACCCACATCCTGCTGATTGGTCCATTTTACAGAGTGCTGACTGGTGTGTTTACAAACCTTTAGCTAGACACAAAGCGCTGATTGGTGTGTTTACAATCCTTTAGCTAGACAGAAACAGTCTTCAAGTCCCCACCTGACCCAGAACCCCAGCCAGCTTCACCTCTCACTGAGATATAATTTCCATAAGCCTTTTTATAACCTTTGTCCCCTTTTTTAAAGGAGAGGGTTAATGCTTCAAGAAAACATAGTTAATCTCACACAGGAGCCCATATGCTGGTTTTCTATCAGTGTGCCTTCAATATTAATGGTTAATTTATAGAGGAAAGGAACTTACTTTGCATTTCTAAATCAGCCCTTACAATCTCACACACCTACCTTTTCCATGATAGTCCCTGGGCCTTGAAGAGTTGAAGAGTTTTACTTTCTGGCCCTGTGTCACAGTTTGTTTTGATTGGCATCTTTTAACAGCTCTGAAAGTGAGTCTTTAACTTCTGTTAGTGTTTAAGATTTAGCAGGGCTTAATGTCCTTTTTAGACCCAGGAGTAAAAGCCCTATAACTTAATGGTACAAGGACTTTAAAAACACATTCAGAAAGTTGCATGTGTGTAATAACTATAATGAAAAAAATATTTTTATCTGTTTTTTTCTAAGCAAACAAAACTTAGTAATAATAACATAGGAATTATTTTGTTAAAGTATAAAATCTGTTCTTTACTCAAAAACAAAAGAAAAGACCTTTTGCAGTGCAACTGCTGTTCCCTATGGGGAGTCCATTCAGATAACTTGCAAGTCAAAACTAAAGAAAAGGGTGCTTGAATTAGTTAGACATAGGAAGAATTTTTCCTGGGTCACAAGTCAAAATTTTCACATTCATAGAACAACTTAAAGAAGAGCACAGAATATTGTTTTGTAAAGAATCACTTCCTTTAAACCTTTCAGATAAAACATTTTTAGCATCAGACCACAACCAACAGTTATTAATAGAAACCTAAGGCTGGGGGAAAACTTAGAGTAGTTGAAAATGAGTTGAAGAAGAGAGTTATTACTTCAGGCCTTTAAAAAGGCAAGAGAAAGGTAAAAATAGTGAGACACAATAGAAGTTGATCTTTGCATTAAAAAAACAAACATATATATAGACTTGTAATTTTATTAAGAGTGAAGCAATACCATTAAACATTTTGTACTTCTAAGTAACTCTTTAGTGTATAAGTGACAATGTGTACAATATCAAAACCCAGTCTCTAGAAAGACCTTTATAAATATTTCACTTTAATTATAAACAATTTTATTATATATAAAAGTTGTTTTTTTCATACATCCTCTTATCATGACTTACAAAGACCATTCCTGACATGCTTGTATTTTCTGGTTTGTCCTGAGCATCCCCTTTTCTTAAACAGCCAGTCATTTTATTCTTGGGCAAAAATTTACCATACAAGATTTCTTTTCTCACATAAAATTATTTTTCTTTACATTTTCTTACCAAAAATATCTCTTTATTACTATAACATTTACATCTCTCTTATTTTCTAGTTTCTTTTACCTTGTTTTATACATAACCTTTAAATAAGCTTTGAATAAAACAAAATTATTCATCTTCTAACAGGAGCACACATTATTTAAGAAAGAATGTTTCTCTACAATATATATCTTTTTAATTGGAAAATACCCTTTTACTGAAATATATATTAAATATATATTATTTAACTTAATATAAATTTAGATTCTAAATGATGACAAATTTGTTTACAAGCCTTTATCCTACTACATGTACCTAATTATTTTAATACTTTACCTAGGTTGTTAATGAAAACTGTGATAGTCATTATTTAAAGTTATTTTCCTGTCAACAGTTTTATAGCCTGTAAATTTCATGTGTTTACCTAAGAACCATAAGATTAAATATATGGTTATTTTACAAAATAATTCAAGATTTAGTTGTTTTTATTAAATCAATATTAATTTTTAGTTTAACAAATATTACACAAGCAAAAATCATTCTGTTTTGACTGGGTTTACAGTTTAATAACTCTTATGCCAAATTTTGACACCTTATAGTATTTGGCAGGGACAAGTATGAAATTCCTTGATTAATAAATGCAAACAAATATGTATGCTGACAATTCTTAAGCCACTTCCAATATTAATTTACCAAAAATTTTAAAGCTAGCTTACTCAAAATTTTATTTAAGTCCTATGAACTTGAAAAGCATTTGGGCTTATTATTTAATTTATGAGTACTCTTTAACTTTAAGCCATTGTGGAACCTTGTGGTCAAAAAAACATAACAAAATATGTGTATGTACACAAAACTACACACACACACATACATATATACAAAGATCCTATAGTTTTTACTTCAGCTTTAGCCATGAGATATTAATACAAACTCATCACTTTGTAAACAACAACAAAAAGAAATGGTTGGTTGCAAACAGTGGATTTTATATCAGTAGAAAAGAAACAGCAGTCTTAAAGCAGGAAGAAAATAAAGCACAGAGATAGAGAACTTAGGAACATAGAGTTGCAAGTCGACCTTTGGGATCTGAATTTTCCTTGATGTAATTTGCCCATCAGTTTAAAATCTGCACAAGAACAGACCTAATGTGTAACCAGCTGGAGTATTAGAAAACCTGACATGCCCTTCCATTTATCCAACCACTTGCAAGTAAAGGCACCATAAAACCAAATGAAATAACAGATTGGGGTTATTATTCTTTGTCTTTCTACATTCTTAGATGATTTATTTCACACATATTTTCTTAAAAGGAGAAACTGAGCTGTGGCCTAGGGTTTAGTGTAGCAGATTAAAGTGTACTGGTTGTAAGCAGGACTCCATAATATGTCAATACTGAGTCATTTCCACCCTCTTACATGTCTCAATTTCTCTCTCTGGAGTGATGAGCTCCTGTATGTGCTTCCTAAATGAGCCCTTTTAAACTAATTTTGTTGGGAGTTCCCTGTAGGGCCTCTGCATGTTGTCGGAGGTCAACCCCCTAGACACTTCCACTTCACTTCCTGTCACCCAGCGGTGCTTTTCAGCTGGGAGGAGCAAAATGCCCTTTCTTTTTGGAGACAAGGAAACTCAGTCTCTTATTTATCTATGAAAATGACAGTTCAGTTCCACAAACAAATGCAGACAAGCCAATCGAGATTACTTTTTTGGGGGGTGGGGAAGCAATGGAGAAGACTCCTTGGAATGCACTCTAACCTAGAGTTAAGATCCCACACAACAACTCTCAAGGAGTTGCCAGGAAAAAAAAAAAAAAAAAAAAAAAACTACAGCTAAACACACATTTTCTCCATTGCTAGGGAAAAGAAAACAGTTAAAACCACTCCCTGTAAACTGTCCTAAGCCACCTTTAATTTTGTAGCTCTCGTCCATCATTATACATGCCAAAGCCAAATTCTCTCACAGTGCAAAGTAATCTCTGATCCCCCCAAATGCCTGTAGAAGTCAGGTAATGCAATACAGTGGAGCAGAGCTTTAGCTCTGAGAAGAATCTGCCTGAGACTCTTGAAACACCACAAAGAAAACAGAATACTCTAGAAAGGGGTGAGTGGGGCTGTTGTTTCAAATTCTTTGAGGGGTTTGAGTCATTAGAAGCCCTTGCTAGATGTTTACTTGGTACTGAAGATGGTGAAGGGAAGGAAGAATAGGGTGTAAGAAACATAAGATGGGAAGCAAACACAAGTTTGCTGCTTTCAAGGCCAGACTTCCTTACTCTCTTTGTCTTCCTGTCCTGGTAAACAACTTCCCCGCCAGTCCTTATCTATAGATCCCACATTCCACATCTGCTACCCACTCTGTAAATTACCCCTCCCATCACAATGGCCTTTCCCCCTGACACTGTCCTTCTCGCCAGTGTAACTGCATTCCTGCAATTTTCAAGTTAACTAACCAGGTTCAGCTTAGATTGTGCAGTTCAATTCTAGCCAATGGAGGTAGGATGCAGTAGCAGGGACGAGCTGCATTAGGGATAAAAACCCCTTCCTTCCTTTGCTCGGGGTGCTCTTGTGGTGACCAGACCTGCAAGAAGCATGCTTCTGCAGAAATAAGTTTGCCTTGCTGAGAAATCTCCAAGAATTCTGGTGGCCCATATGGGGATCACATTCTCCTTTGAGAAAGGGTCTTTGGTCACCTCTTGGGAGGAGATGTGTCCCACTGCCCCACTGCAGTAGCCTCAAAGACTGGAGATTGAGACCTACCCATTGTGATAAATAAATCCAGGTTCTTTGCAAGGCAGAGAGAAAAAAAACTTACAATACCATGGCGACCAGGTACTCTGCACAGAGCAAGGCAAGAAATGTCGCAGTGGTGACAAATTATTTCCTTGGTGGTCAGGAGGTTTTGGAGGTTGAACATGCATTAATAGTAACAAGCACTAATGCTGTGCGGAGTGAGTGAGTCCAATCTGTGGTTCCATGGCCACCTCATACAGCTTATAGCGGCCTTCTTGTAGGGATCCTGATGTGGGGTTTATGCTGTCTTGCTGAAGCTGAGAGAGACCTGAAACATTCCCATGAGGGAAGAGGCCAGAGAAGATGAAGTGAAAGGAGAAGGGTGCAAGGAGCCTCGAGCAGGTGGGGCTAAACCTCCAGGAAAGGCAAGGCAAGAAATCTCTAATATGAGGGATTGAGCCTCAGCAAGCCTCCAGAGAAGGGAAAGCAAGAAATCTCTAGTATAAGGGATTGAGCCTAACCAGTACCCAACATGGGAAGTAACCCAAGTAAGATGGAGAGTAAAAAGGATAGTGATAACAACAATGATATTCCCCCTGATAGTCCCCTAGGTCTCATGTTAAAATATTAGAAAGTTAATGAAAGGACTAAACATAAGAAAAAACAACAGATGATAAAATATTGTGGTTTCATTTAGACTCAGGGACCCATCTTTAAACCCTCAATCTTCTGGCTGAAGTTTGGGTCAAAAGAGGATGTAATGTGTCAGCTTTTAATTCAATATGTAAATGATAAAAGTCAGGAACTAGATTATGCTCTTTGTTGGAAACAGGGACCTGTCCTCCTTTTTCCCTTAAAGACAAGTGAGAAAGAGCCCAGTTTAGCACCTCAAAATGAAAAGTCAGACAAGCTAGTTCCCATGCCTAAAGAACCCATGCATGGGATCCCCTAGACCATTTTCCCCCACTTAGTACCCTGAACCCTTCCACTCAGGCAGCTGCTGCCACCCCAGATCCCACCCCAGATCCTTCAAGGCTGCTCATGTTGTTTCTCCTCCTTACACCCCTGACTCTTGGGAATTATTGTCCCATGAGTCTGTTCCCTACCAGCCTAATTATCCCTCTCTAAAGGGACTCCAACGTGAGGTAGAGAAACGAACAAAAGACATTCAGAACTCCCCTTTCCCCCTCACACCTAAGGAGTCAACCCCAACTCTCCTCCCCTTGAAGGCAGTGCCACAAGGAGGGGAAGACATTGACTTCATGAATGCTCCCGTCACCAGTTCAGAGGTTTTAAATTTTAAAAAGGAACTCAAGTCTCTGTTAGATGACCCTTATGGAGTGGCAGATCAAATTCATCAATTTTTAGGACCTCAGTTATACACCTGGGTCAAGTTAATGTCCATACTATGCATTCTCTTGCCAGGGGAAGAAAAGGGTATATGATCTGTAGGGCTACTATGGTGGTTTGGGAACATGAACACCCTCCCATTTATAACTTTCCCACAGCTGATCAAAAATTTCCTGCTGAAGATGCCTGGTGGGGTAATAACAATGTGGTTTACTGGGAAAACATGCAGGACCTATACGAAATGATAATAAAAGGAAAAGGAATTCAGGAATCAGTAACAGGAATTCAAAATCTCTCTAAACCATTTAATATACAACAACAACAACAACAACAAAAATGAAGGGCCCATGAAATTCCTAGACAGACTAAAAGAGCAAATGAGAAAATATGCAGGTCTGAATCTAGAAGATCCCCTAGGGCAGGGAATGTTAAAGCTCCATTTTGTTCCAAAAAATTGGCCTGACATTTCAAAAAAATTACAAAAAATAGAAGATTATGAAGACTTTCTCCTAAGTGAACTCCTAAGAGAAGCTCAAAAAGTATATGTGAGGAGAAATGAAGAAAAGCAAAATCAAACAAAAGCAAAACTCATGTTATCCACTTTTTGGCAGGTGGCCCTAAACTCGTAGGCTTCTAAACAAAACCAGGGGTCAGGAACTATAAATGGTCTTGATCCGTGTTTAAAGGACCCAAACCTCCAACTAGAGGACCCAGCCCCTCCTTTACCAGGCCCTCTAAAGAGTATGAGGGAGCAAAGTCAAAGAATCCCAGAACTGAGTGGGAGGAAGAACAGTATAGATGCTTCACATATGGAAGGACAGGTCAGTTCAAGAGAGAATGCTCCAAATTGGAAAGGTAAAAATAAGCACTTCCACATATGACTTTCAAGGAAGAATGTCGAGAAGGGGTCAGGGGATCTGTCTCTTTTATCTTGAGTCCCACCAAGAGCCATTGATAAATTTAGAGGTGGGACCTAAATATGAGCTCATCACCTTTTTAGTAGATTCAGGAGCTGCCCACTCTTCTGTTTTCCTCCAGTTAGTGTTGCCTGCTCTTCGGAAGAAACTTTTGTCTCTGGGATAAAAGGAGAAGTATTTAAAGCAAAAATTTTAGAAAATACAGAAGTCAGATACCAGGATTGATCAACTCATATTCAGTTTTTGTTAAACCCTGAAGCAGGGACTAATGCATTAGGGAGGGATTTAATGTTAAAATTAGGCACAGGCCTACAATTTAACCCAAAAGGATTCCTCACCTCATTAAACCTACTCACCACCACAGATGAAAAACACATTAATCCTAATGTCTGGTCCAGAGAAGGAAACCAAGGGAAACTCCAAGTCCCTACAATTCACATCAAGCCAAAAACTCCTGGGGAAGTAGTAGGGAGGAAACAATACCCCATTCCCCTGGAGGGCAGGATAGGGTTAAAACCTATAATTAAAGGTCTCATTAAGGACAGGCTCCTTGAACCCTGTATGTCTCCTTATAACACCCCAATACTGACTGTCAAGAAATAAAACAGGTCATATTGACTGGTGTAAGACCTCAGAGACATTAACCAAATAGCCCAGACCACCCACCACATTGTCCACAACTCTTACACCATTCTCAGCAAAATTCCGTATAATCATCAATGGTTTACTGTAATAGATTTAAAAGATGCTTTTTGGGCATGTCCCCTGGCTAAAGACAGCCAAGACATATTTGTTTTGAATGAGAGGATCCCCATTCAGAGCGGAAACAACATTATCGATGGATGGTCTTGTCCCAAGGGTTCATGAATTCACCCAATCTTTTTTGTCAAATTTTACAAGTGCTAGAAAAGTTTCTGTTCCAAAACAATTATACCTGCTTCAGTATGTGGACAATATTCTTATATCTGGTGAAGATATAGAGAAAGTAGCTGGCTTCTCTACACATATTCTTAACCATCTGAAGTTCAAGGGGTTATGGGTCTCAAAGGAAAAGCTTCAGTATGTGGAGCCTGAAGTTAAATATTTAGGCCACTGGACAAGTGCAAGCAAGCAAAGAATAGGGCCTGAACGAGTTGAATGAATCATGTTCTTAGCCTTGCCTCAAACTAAGCAAGAACCCGTAAAATTTTAGGGTTAGTTGGATACTGCTGCTTATGGATTGACTCATATGCACAAAACAGTAAACTTTTACACCAAAAACTTGCCCAGGGGAAACATGACCATCTCCTGTGGACTTCTGAGGAAGTAGATCAGGTTGAAGAGCTGAAAGAAAGGCTCATAACTGCCCCTGTCTTAGCATTTACCTTCCCTAGAAAAGCCATTTCACCTTTTTGTCAATGTGAATAATGGGGTAGCTCCAGGAGTGCTCACCAAAGAGCATGGAGGCTGCTGGAAAGCTGTAAACTCCCTATCAAAAGTTTTAGACCCAGTAACCTTTGGATGGCCCAAATGTATCCAATCCATTGCAGCCACCACAGTGTTAACTGAAGAAAGCAGAAAATTAACCTTTGGAGGAAAATTAACAGTAAGAACACCTCACCAAGTTAGAACTATCTTAAACCAAAAATCAGGGAAATGGCTCACAGACTCAAGGATCTTAAAGTACAAGGCTATTCTGTTAGAGAAGGATGATTTAACATTAACCTCTGATAATTCACTCAGCCCAGCAGGTTTCTTAACAGGGAATCCAAACCTAAAAAGGGAGCATAAATGTTTAGATTTAATTGACTATCACACAAAAGTTAGGCCCGATTCAGGAGAGAGCCCTTTCAAAACAGGGTGGAACTTGTTTATGATGGCTCTTCCCAGGTAATTGAAGGAAAGAGACATATGGGTATTTAGTAATTGATGGAGAAGCCCTCAAAGAGATAGAATTGGGAATATTGCCTAACAATTGTTCTGCTCAAACTTGTGAAGTGTTCGCACTCAGCCAAACTTTAAAATACTTACAAAACCAAGAAGGAACTATCTATACTGATTCTAAGTATGCCTTTGGGGTAGGTCTTACCTTTGGGAAAATTTGGACTGAACAAGGTCTCATTAATAGTAAAGGCCAGGACCTTGTCCACAAAGAATTAGTCACCCAAGTGTTAAATAACTTCCAGTTGCCAGAAGAAATATCTATTGTAGATGTCCCAGGACACAAAAACGTCCTTTCTTTTGAAAGTTGGGGAAACAACCTTGCAGATCAAATAGCCAAACAAGCTGGCACCTTCAGAATCATGGACCATCACTCCAGGGCTCACCCTCACCAAATTAACCCTAACAGGGCTTAATAATCACATGTTTATTTTCCCTTTTCTTTCCATCAGAAGGTCATCTTGCCATCAATGTGACTCTGACTAATCATCCTTTAACCCTTCAGTTCGACACTTGTTCAGTCATCCTGTGTGGAGATGAGCAAGCTCAAAGGAAGCTATCTCATGTAGATAAGTATCTATGTCCATACTGTAAAGAGACAACCAAGTATACGTATAGAGCCTTAAAAAGTCCCTGTAGTGACTGGGCAGATGTTTTCTGAACCACTCAGTATAGAGAGTGGACAGCCAGGCCCCCTTTTACAAATAAGTTGCGGGGACTGAAACGGAAACTCCAACTAATTTGTGACCCCACCCCACCAAATTGTAAGCCATTGCAGTGTAACCCCTTATTGCTAATTATAGATAATCCCCCCAAACTGGCTCAAGAACCCTCCATATTCAAATGGAGGGTTTAAAAGCAGATGTTACAAGAGGGGATCCCATAGGAAACTTCTCTCTGAGGTTATCTAAACCACTTGTTAGCAATAATAAAGAAATCCAGACCCAAATTCTGGGAAATGTGTGGAACCCAATGCTCTCCCCAAGTATAGTGCACTCAGCATCCTCCTCCCATCTCCAGAGCAACCCAACCAAATTAACAGTTGTGGAGGTAACGGATTTAAAGCAGACTACGGCTCTAGAGACAGGATATCAAGATGTGAATGCCTGACTGGAATGGATTAAATATTCCATCCACACTTTGAACAAAAGCAAATGTTATGCTTATGTGCACCACAGACCAGAGGCCCAGATCATCCCTTTTCCACTTGGATCATCTTCCAACCGACCAGGCATGAGCTATATGATAGCTCTCTTCCAAAACTCCACAGCCTGGGTTGACAAATCATGCCAAGCTCTTTCTCTGCTGTTCTGTGAAGTTCAATACCCTGTAGGTCAGCCTCCAAGGGCCATCCAGCTTCTGTCTCTCAATGCCAATATTACTTCATATCTCTTGTGAGAGGGAGAATACTTGGCGCTCCTTGTAGCCTTAACATGATGTAGTGAGTTTAAGACTCTCCCAGATCTTACCCATCAGTCTTCCCTTAGTCATCATCAAGCGGATGTATGGTGGTATTGTGGTGAACCATTACTGGACACTCTGTTGAGTAACTGGAGTGAAACCTGTGCTCTAATTCAATTGGTCATCCCTTTCATTATGCCATTTCATCAACCAGAAAAGAGAGAAACCAAACACCATAGAACAAGAGAGGCCCTTCATGGGTACTTTGACTCCCATATTTATATAGATGATATTGGAGTCCCACAAGGAGTGCCAGATGAATTTAAGGCCCGAAATCAGATAGCTGTGGGATTTGAGTCCAGTTCTTCTGGTGGTTAACTATAAATAAGAATGTGAGTTGGATAAGTTACATTTATTACAACCAACAACAATTTGTTAATTATACTAGAGATATTATTAAAGGGATAGCAAAACCATTAGGATCCACCAGTCAAATGGCCTGGGAAAATAGAATACCATTAGACATGATACTAGTGAAAGAGGGTAGAGATTGTGTCATGATTGGAATCCAATTCTATACTTTTATCCCTAATAATATTGCTCCCTGTGAGACCATAACAAAAGCACTACAAGGTCTTACTGCCTTATTGAATGAGCTAGCCAAAAATTCTGGACCAAATGACCCCTTGATGAATTTAATGGGAAAATGGTTTGGCAAATGGAAGGGACTTATGTTCTCAATCCTCACCTCTCTTGCCATCCGAATAGGGTTCCTTATTCTTGTAGGATACTGTGTCATACCCTGTGCCCAACAATTAATACAAAGGCTTATTGAAACCACTTGCACCAAAACCTCCCTCAATCCTCCTCCTCCTTATTCAAATGAGGTTTTTCTTTTAGAAGACAAACTAGAAAAACAGAGCCAAATTATGTTAAAAAGGTTTGAAGAAGAAGTACTATAAAAATTAAAGGGGGGAATCATTAAATGCAATGAGAATTTCTTCTTCAAAGATTTAGCTTAAGTCTCCTTGTCCTTTGGTCCTTGCTTTCAAGGCCAAACTTTCTTACTCTCTATGTCCCCCTGCCGTAGTAAACAACTTTCCTGCTAGTCCTTATCTAAAAAGCCCACATTCCACATCTGCTATCCACTCTGTAAATTACTCCTTCCATTGCAATGGCCCTTCCTGGAAAAACTGTCCTTCCTGCCCGTGTAACCGCATTCTTGCACTTTTCAAGTTAGCCAACAGGTTTCAGCTTAGATTGTGCAGTCCAGCTCCAGCCAATGGAGGCAGGGCACAGTAGCAGGGACAAGCTACATTAGAGATAAAAACTCTTTCCCTCCTTTGTTTGGGGTGCTCTCAGGGTGACCAGACCTGTGAGAAGCACCCTTCTGCAGAAGTAAATTTGCCTTGCTGAGAAATCCTTTGTTCAAGTGTTTCCTCTCTTTGCAATTCCGAGCTTTTATTTGCAACATCAGGGATTCTCTGAAGGCAGGGTAGCTCCCACCCTCACCCAATTGTCCTATTGATTTGAGCTATAAAGATAGTTCAAACTGGTACCAAACACCAAAAAGAGATTTGTCAAATGTCAGGGCCACTTGCATTCAGAGTTGCTTTGTGGTCACCAATATGTAAACCAAAAATCATCTGAGACAAGTCTCAATCAATTTTGAAAGTATATTATGCCAAGGTTAAGAATGTGCTCCTGACACAACCTCAGGCAGTCCTGTTGACCTGTGTCCAAGGTGAGGGGGACACAACTTGGTTTTATATATTTTAGGGAGACATGAGATATCAATCAATATATGTAAGATATACATTGGTTCAATGACAGGACAACTAAAAGTGGGGAGGGAGCTTCCAAGTCATGGGTAGATAAGAGACAAACAGTAACAGTGTTTTGGGTTTCCGATTAGAGTTTTAATGAATACACAATTTACTGGAATAAGGAATAGTCACTTATGCCTTAGAAACACTAGGGCAAGTGAAGCCATCATATATGCATTTGTCTCACATGAGCAGAGGGATGACTTTGAATTCTGTCTGTTCTTTGTCCACAAGGACTTTCCTGTGGGCAAATTGTGAGGGAGGTATGTAGCCTTTTTTTTTTTTTTTTTTTTTTTTTTTTTTTTTAATCTCTGTAGCTATCTTATTTAGGAATAGAATGGGAGGTAAGTTTGCTGGAGACAGTTCTCAGCTTGACCTTTTCCTTTGGCTTAGCGATTTGGGAGGTCCTGAGATTTATTTTTCTTTCACAGTATTAAGAATGGTATATGAAAAATTTTATCATAAAGTGCTGAAAAATAATAATTTGGTTAGGAGCCACTCATTAGTGGCCAATGTAAAGGAAATAGACACTCATAAATTATCAATGGAAACCTAAAATATTTCAACATCATTGGAAAGAAATTTGGCAGTATTTGATAATATTTTAAAATTATATAACTCTTGAGATAAGTTTAATTTTATAAATTTGTTTTACACAAATATAGGTACATATAAGCAAATATGTGTGTGTATACACATAAAAAGAACACTTACTCTCACTTTTAAAAATAATAGTGAAAAGTAGAGACAATATACACGTTCATCAGGATGATTGAGGCTAAATCAATTGTGGTACAGCTATACAATGAAACACTTTGTGAATGATTAAAATATGTGGCAGATCTATATATAATTAATAGAATGACCTTCAAAATGTAATCTTAAGTGAGAAAAATATGGTTCATGTGATGTAAGTGGTTATAAAGAAATCTATTATTTTCTATGTGTGTACAGTAAGTTTCTCATTCCATGTAGGCAGCATTGGTGTCACTATGACTTATAAATGTTTATTTTACATAGATTTCTCCAGGACTATGTTTTGAGAAACCTCCTGGTAAGGCTGTGTATATTTTTGCTTCTAGCCATTGTGTTGCCCAGCTTTTTCTGTTGCTGTTTTTGTTGTTGTTTTATGGAACTGAGTAGAACAGTAGAATGACATATTTCTTTGAAGAAATAAGCTTCTGAGTTGAGTAGCAAATAATATAATGCTCTTTTGGTTTTGCCTTCCTAACTTGCAGTAAAGGCCCTCTGAAGAGTCATCTGAAAGGGCATTTGAAATTCCGTAAATAAATGTACAAAATATTAAGAGAAATTATATTGTCAACAAAGTATTAAAGAATGTATTCTCAACTGAGTATGTGACTGCTGTGATATTCATGGCCAACTCTGACCCAAGAGGATGAATGTAGTGCATTTCTAATGAGATTTTCTTGCATGGGAGAGAAGAATCATAATTTTAATCCCTGATATATAGCATTTTAGTATGCTGACCTTTTAGTAAAGGTGCATGCTTGATTAGAAAACATTTGAAACGCACTTGTCATTGGAAGACAGAGTTATAAATGCTAAAAGCAGTGAAATGAGCCCCCAACTCAATATAGACTCTCCAAAGGTCAAAAAGAAGTAGCCCATGTATTTAACTGCCCAAGTATATGAGGCATTCATCCCAGTACAAGGCAGTTTCATGATAAAAACCATTAAGAAAAAGCAATGGCACTACACCAAGCCAGTTTATAGTCTGTATTAGTAATAGTTGTATATACATATATTGACATTTTAGTAAAGTCTGTATTAATAATATTTGTATATACATATATTGACATTTTAGTAATAAAAATTTCAAATTTACAAACTATAATTTTTTCTTTGGCATCACATGATAGCAATTTTTATTCTAACGTTGATCAGATTAAGAAGGCTGCCAGTGAAATAGAACAGGCTCATCAGCAAGAAAACAATTCCTAATGACTTTCTAAAATAAAAACTTCCTTCACTAAAATTTGTTGTTGTTTTGCTTTTCTGAAGGAATTAATGGATTATGTTCTGCTCCATTGAATTTTTAAACTTCCTAATATTTTCTTTAAGCCACTGTCTGTAAAGGCCACCTTTAGAATTGTTGCATCAGCACAAATGAGTGAGTTTGAAAAACAAAATAATAAAGCAAAGCAAAACTGGTGACTTGAAAAATAAGATTTCAAAGAAAACAGAAAGGGAAATAATTTCAAGTTTGGACTTTCAGTGTTTTATATTTTATGTTCTTAAATAATGTGTCAGGGCCCACTAAGATATTTCTTGGTACATAGAGGGAACTCATTAAATTTCTGAAATATTTTTATTTACTTCAGTTTTGTAAAGCAAGAAAAGATAATAGGATTTTTAACAAGTATTAAGTATTACTGTAAAATAGAGATGAGATGTAAATTCCTAAAATCCTGAGAATTGCTATGCGAACTATTTAAATAATGATTTGTCAGGTTTGTTACCCTCATACTAATTCAAATTGAATATGTAGCCTGATTGTTTCAATTCATATTCACCATTTCATCATAATATTAAACAAAAATTATAAAAAGCCCTTCACATTCACAAATATTTTGGTATTTCAACACATGTTGCATAAATACTCTGCAGATACTGTAGGTTTCTCATGTAGTGATAACTATCCTCAAGATTTAATTCACTCTTTGGCTTTCATGGAGTATACTGTTCTGTTTTTCTTATTCGAATATACCTTCAACCTACATGCGGGGCAATGGGGTTTATGTCATATGGATGTTCCTTTGTAATTTCTAAGAAGTATGCTGATTTTCTAACATGTATAAGGCATACTCTTAATATTTTTCAGGCCTCATTGCTTACCACTAATGAGAACTGGAGATCACAATCTAATACAAGGAAGAGTGAGAAGACTAGTGATAACAAATTAAAATACCATGAGATATCTTCTGTGAAAAAAAAATCACGAATTGTGTACATTTGTGAAACATAAAATAAATAAATACCAACATTGTAGGATCTTTAAAGGATCTAAACAATAACAACATTGAATAGTGAAACTGAACAAGAGGCTACTGAGGAAGAGAAAGTAAGGCTATTATTCCCATGTTAAAAACAAGTAAGCAGAGAAAAATGAAGAAAAAGAGAAAAGGAGTAAATGACTTTCATTGCTCAGAAAAGCAATTTAGTAACTGAGGCAATCATTTCACAATGGTACTAGCCCAAGAAGTTCAAAGCATCATTTTCTCTCTGTGCAAAATCCAAACTTTCTGACTACTAAAGTGTAAACAACGTAGCAATAGTATAGTCAGCACAAGCTAATATAAAAGAGACTGAAAGGAGGACTAAGTATGTTCTGAGATAAGGGTAAGGAAAGGGGTCACTGTTGGAAATAAATGGCCCAGGAGTGATCTCACTCAGAAAAAGAAAACTATTGTGCTTAATTGTAGCTGTAGAAATTGCTGGAGTTGTTTTAGTTTTAGAGAAATCTACACAGACATATAAAGATCCTAACCCCCTCCTTGACTCTTTACCGGTGTGTCAGTCAGCACATGGTTTAGTAATCAAGATTGCCCAGTCTTTGCTTTTGCGATGAATCTGACCTAATCATAAAACCAGTGAGTAATTATAAGAGGGAGTTTGGGCATTGTTAGCAAATAATCTGAATTATTAACCACTCTCTTGAAATCAAGATAGAAACACAATTATTTCTGGAACCTAATTGAGAACATGAAAGAGCCAGCGACCAAGTGGGTTGGGATAGCTTGGTGTGAGGGCAAGATCCTGGATATATGAAGACTGATTAAGCATTTGATATATGGGAACATTGAATTAATACGTGAAACTATAATGTTGATTCCCAGTGCAATGGTTAAAAAAAAAAAAAAATGTGTCTTTCAGTCTCTCTTGTATGCCCTAAACATGAATAATAAGGTCCTAATTATTCTTTGGTTATTTTCTTTTATTTAGACATATTAACTTAAAACTCATTACTTGTCTTTTTAAAGGTAAAGTTTTAAGCCAATTCTCCTCCAAACAATTGTTTTTGCTGAATGTGTGTATTTTGTGGTTGTCCACAGAGTGTGAGAGCAATCTCTACCTCGTCCTAAATTAAACTTCATGTTAAGACTATGACATCATACATGCATCAATAAGGTGTGAAAGAATTTCTTACTCATGTATCGAGGATTTCTAAGGACAGGCAGGTAGTCACCCAAGCTGATCTGAAGTGGCTTGATTGAAGGGAGTGACAAGTGTCTTGTTCTAATTGTTAATGGGGGAGGGACAGAGTGAAGGTTCAGTAGGCCAAAGTTTGCATGGTTTGAACTTCCTCCCTAGCTCAAGGGAGGGAGGAAGAGGGCAAGCAGGCCTTCTTGTCTGTTTGTTCATATGCAGGGTAAGAGGACAAGAGGGAAGAGTGGGGCTGAAAAAGGGCCAGCATTCAAATTTCAAAAATTGAGTTAGCCTAAAAGGAAAAACAAAAGAGAATGTAATTTTATTTGGAGACAGAAACATCAGAAATTAAATAAAAGGTCAAACTCTATACTCCAGTTTTTTTTTTTTTTTTTTTGTTTTTGTTTTTTGTTTTTTTTTTTTTTTTTTTTTTTTTTTTTTTGTATTTTAGTAGAGACGGGGTTTCACCGTGTTAGCCAGGATGGTCTCGATCTCCTGAACTCGTGATCCGCCCGTCTCGGCCTCCCAAAGTGCTGGGATTACAGGCTTGAACCACCGCGCCCGGCCCAGTTTTCTGTTTTAGTCATGAGGCCTAATAGAAACTTTCCTCTATGAAATGAGGCTTTTCTCATGATTCACTTGAGATATACCTACTCACCCTCAACATTCACTGCAAATGACAAAGGTATTCTATTCTTAGAAGACCTACCTTGAGTCTCCAGATGGAGTTAAATTTTTCTCCTCTGTGTTTCCCTAGGGATTTATTTATATTTCTATTATAACCTATCCCGTTGTGTGTATTTATTGGTTACAATGTCAAAATGTGTTTCCCCTGCTTTCCAGAATTTTGGATGAAAGCCTGAAGCTTAGAAAAGTGTGTTCATAAGGACTCTGTGTTGGATGTCTCCCATCTGCTCCCCTTCTCCATCTTTCTTCATTCTCCTCTCTATTCCATGTGAAACATATTAGATTATCTTCCCCTCTGGCTCCTGTTTCATTTTAGCCAGTGGGGGACACTAACAGATTCAGAGGAAATAGAGTGAGGTTAGGTGATTTATTCCTCTGGCTCCATCTCTACAGTTCACCTCGGAATGACTACAGCCTTCATGGGAAGTTCACAACCTTCCTCAAGGGAGCCACTCTATTCACTTTCTTTTCTAGTTTCTAACAGGGCCTCCTTCCTCTTGTTTGTCAGATTCCTCAGGTTCTGGCTGGTTTATGAGTCTAGGATCGTAAATTATCTTTTATGATTTTTGTCACCTTTGTCAGTAGTCTTATTATTAAACTCTTCCTGAATATCATGAGTGCCATTAACTTGTTGGAGATATGATTTATAGATACTCTAAGATTATTGAAAAGTCCTAGACATACTTATGCAGAAATTACCAGGGGATGAACTGAAACTGGAAACTTTATCTTTATCTTACCATCAAACTTCTTAAAAGGAAACCAGAAATTCAGGAAGTTCATTGACAATTTTTTAAGCATAGAGAACACTTTGACTTATTCCTTCTCCTTCTGAAAAGGTAGATAAATAGGTTGTCAGTAGTAGGAAAAGCCTGGTAGTTTAGTATCACGTTACAGAATTGTTGGGTTACAAATATTACAGAACTATCTCCACATAGTTTCTTCAATGAAGTGTGGCATATTTGTTGTCTATTGCTGTCATAACACATTGCCACAAACATAATTGCTTGAGGCAATATACATTTATTATTTTATAGTTTTGGAGGTGAGAAATCTGAATTGAGTCATACAGGGCTAAAATCATAGTGTCTTAGAGCTGCTTTTCTTCAGGATGCTCTAGGGAAGAATCTGTACCTTGTCTTTTTCTAAGAAAAGAGGCTGGAACATTCATTGGCTCATGTCCACATCACTCTGACTTTTGTTTCTAACTCCTTTTCCACTGACCCTTCTGCTTTCTTCTTTTAAGGACCCTGTGATAACATTGGGCCTACCAAGATAATCCACTCATTTCATGATTATTAATGTAATCATATCTGCTAAGTCCCTTCTTCATATAAAGTAACACATTTACAGAGTCTGAGAATTAGGACATGTATATCTCTGCAGAGGGTGCATTTTCAGTCTACCACATGTAATGAGAGACTTTTGGGGAAAGAGGGATATGTGTACCTTGGAAATTGAAACATTGTGAAAATAGACTCTGATTCATGATTACCAAGTGAAAAATTTGGAAACTAAAGAAAAAGTGTTGCAGCTGGCAAAAATACAATAAAGATATTAATTGTCATTTAAATACATTGCATTTTCATCGTTTGAGCAGAACTAGACTATGTGGTCTTCTCTGGAATAAGTGAACTCCTAGGAAGTAGATAGCTTGAGTCATTGTGGAGGGACTCAATTTAGAAAGGTCTTTCTAGGTGGAGAAACCTCAGCAGTAAGTAGTTGTGTGTGGCATACCACCAAGAGCATACTTTGAGACTAAGCGTGGTATCACAAGATCAGTAGGAGAGGATCATATCTCTTGTCAGAGAATAATGCAGTATGTCATTGCAGAGAGTCCCTAACGTAATCAACCACAAATGCAGTGGAGACAACATGTGAATGTCTACAATAGCAGGCATGATGACCCAGGAAATATCATACAAAGAGATCATTAAAGCAGCACCAAGTAAATAAGATGATCTTAGCACCTTCTGTCCTTTACCAACCATGACCCTTAAATAACAAGGAGAGGAGAGGAGATAAAAAAGGAACATTAAATAATTGACCAAGCTTCTCTTTGCTGCACATGATTCCTGAATCACAGGAAATAACTAAGATGAGGAGGGGAGAAATCATTGGTATTATGTGATATTCTACTTTGTATTAGACTGGACTGCACTTTTACTAAGTAAACACAGATTTTTCTAATTATAGAAATTACCTAATATATGCTTAGGAAAGGGATAAAAAATCAGAGAGAATACATTTAAGGGCAGTGAATAATAAAATACATACCATATTTATTTTTAAACTTTCTAATCCAGCCCATTAAACAACAACAACAAAAAACCTAGACAAGTTAGCAAGTCTTTCTCTTTTTCAACTTTTAGATTCTAAATCCAAAGAAAGCAGGATTTTTTTCCTACTCATCTGACATCTGATAAGGCTGGGCCTCCGAATCCCTCTTTTCATCTTTCTACCCACGAAAGGAAGTCTTACAAATTAACGCATGAAGTTATGCTGGAATCCATGAATTATAAAGAAAAAAATATTTTCCTGTAAATACTCTTTTCTGACAAATGTGAAAAACTTTAAAAATCTCTAAAGGACTGAAAGAATGTTCCTCATTATTCTCATGTGGAGCCTAGAAAATTGTTTTTGTGTTTGTAGGGCATCAAAGTGGAATAAAGTTAACAAAAGCAGCAACAAAAAACAATAACACAAACACATGAAACAACAAACTCAGCAAACAAGCAAGAAATAAAACATTATTTAAAGTTGTGAGAAGATAAAGGAATAAAAATATGAAAATAAAGGAAAACCAGAAGAATGTCCTTCATATTAACTCCTTAACCTTACAGTAGAAAAGAAAAACTACATTTTTCATCACTTTCTAGAAATCCAGTGTGTTTATTATCTGCAAATATAGTATAGTAGGCACTGAATAGACATTTTCAGAATGTATGGAAATTTTCATCACTAAGATAACATTTCATGGGTCTGTGTCTTGCATTCTATGGTTATCCACCACTTAATTTCCTAAAATATGATTGGTTTACTAGCATGTTTACTTTGAAAAACTTTCAAAACAAAATTTAGGTTTCTGTTTTGTTTTGTTTGTTTTTTACAGACAGAGTCTTGCACTGTCTCTCAGGCTGGAGTACAGTGGTGTGATCTTGGAACTGCAACCTCTGCCTCCCGGGTTCAAGCAATTATCCTGCCTCAGACTCCCAAGTTCCTGGAATTACAGGTATGCACCACCACACTCAGCTAATTTTTGTATTTTTAGTAGAGATGGGTTTTCTCCATGTTGGCCAGGCTGGTCTCGAACTCCTGACCTCGTGATTCACCAGCCTCAGCCTTCCAAAGTGCTGGGCTTACAGGTGTGAGCCACCGTGCCCTGCCCGAAATTTAGTTTCAATTAAACCAAGGCATATAGTCACCATATCGGAATTCTACAAGAATGAAAAGGGAACTTTTTTCTTAATCTGTGTAAACATTATTAATAAATATATAACTACAGAATAATTTGAACTTATCATAATTATTTGGATTAATATATTTTTGAATTTATTTACAATTTTTTATGTTAGACTGCTTTTCCTATGTAGGGTCCCCATACATGAGTATAATAATAAGATATAGGCAGTTATCATGAACCAGTAGCTACTATTTCTCCATTTATCCTCAGATGTTAAATAACATAAAATTATCATTATACCTAGTTACTGGTTTTTATTAAATCGAATTGATACTTTTGTTTTGAAAAACCATGTCTATAATAGACCCCATATTCAGTGATGTGGATGTAATTATTCTAAGGTATTTTTGAAGGGCTACACCATTACTTTATCAAAAGATTATTTTAGATGTTTTTCAAATCAATGTTATGAATGGATTGTTTCAACTATAGAAAATATCTTTTTTATACTTCACCCTTAGTGTAGGAATTGTAGAAAATGAAATATGCAACTTTTTTATAGCCATCGATTTATAAATCTAGTCCACTTATTAGAGTCCTGATATTGGTAGAGGGCCTTTATAAAAGTTCCTGTGTATTAGGTCTGCATTAAATTGTAGAAGTTAATGTGTAATTACTTTAGGTTTTCTAATTCATTGGTTTAAGGTAGAAACTTCACAACAGTTGTGTAAACTTTTGGCAAACACAAGGGCAAGGGCCCATGATAGTAATAAACTTATTCATTTTGGAGATTTTGCTGACCGTGTCCTTGTTCACTTTGAATTTCCATTTCTGCTAGAATGCACAGATAGATTAAATATTTGAATGTGAAAGATTCATTTATCATTAAAACTACTTAACACATCTGTTGACAAAAAGAGTTAAACTCTAAAACATTTGAAGACATTTATTCTAGGCCAACTATGAGTGACCATGGCCTGTGACCCAGCCCTCAGGAGGTCCTGAGAATGTGTGCCCAAGGTGGTTGGGATACAACTTGGTTTTGTATATTTAAGGAAGTCACGAGACATCAATTACATACATTTAGGAAATACATTTGTTTGGTTTAGAAATGTGGGACAACTCAAAGCGGGGGCTTCCAGGTTATAGGTAAATTTAAACATTTTCTGGTTGACATTTGGTTGAGTTTGTCTAAAGACCTTGACTGGATAGAAAGGAAAGTTCAGGCTAAAGCTAATGAATTGTGGAAACCAAGCTTTATTGTGCAGAGGAAGCTGTTAGCTGACTTTAGAGAGAGCATGTTGTAAATTGTTTTTTTATTGGACTTAAAAGTGTGCCTGGCTCTTAGTTGATTATCTCCTGGATCTGGGAAGGAAGGAAAGAAAACAAAGGGGAGAAGAGATTCTCTATAGAATGTGGATTTTTCCCACAAGAAACTTTGCAGAGCAGTTTCAAGGTATGGCAAGGAAATATATTTTGGGGTAAAACATTTTGATTTTCTTCCTTGTTATGGCAAAGTTAGATTGGAAAGTAAGTCACAATAGGGTTAAACAAAACCCATCTGGTGAGAATTTGTAGGGCATGACTCCTCAGACCTCCTAGATAGGAATTTGGGCAAGACCAAAAATCAGAGCTTAGTCCCCACATTCATAAATTGTATTATTTCCTTCCCAATGTACCCACATCATAATTTTATAGAATTTAAAATTAAAAATAGAAAAGAATCCATTGGAAATTTATTGGAAAATCCTAAGGTTCATTAACAAATTGAAACCCCTATCTTTAATCTCAGGAATGAGGGGTGAAATAAAGCAGGAAATACACATGCCTCACCTGAAGTGATCGATTTTGGAGATAAATTACCTAATTTGGCCAAGTCTTTTAATTTTATGGAAGAGATAAGTTACCTTGAAAAGTGCCTTGCCCTATTTCCAAAAGAAAGCACACTTTATTCTTCTAGTCATAACATGATGCTCACATCTGACAACAATTAAGAGAAATGGCAGAACTTAGCCTCCTGAACTGTAGCAACCACAAGAGAGCAAAGAATTGGAGAAATAACTATGAAATGATTGAGTACAAATGAACCATTGTATGAAACAATTCAGATAAGTATTTCAAGTCCAGTATAAGAAATAATGTTTTCGGGGAACGTTACTTTGACTAGTAATTATGTAACTTGTAACTATGGTGCCAACTGACTCTGACTTTTCAGATTTTGTGAGTAATTTTAACTTAGAAATATATTGTTGGGAAACCACACAGTTTTTAGTAAGTCAATTAGAAATAATCAGGAGGTTCTTCTAATAGAATTGCAACTTATCATGTATTTTCTCAGTATTTTTGATTCAAGTAACATCTGTTATAGGCTAGGCAAGCATTATCAGTGTAAATTTTTCTCAGCCCATTTTTTAACTCTAGAGAACTAATACTGCCAAAGATTTCTCAGAATATGTGTCTGCAATTCCTTACATGACTCCTGGGTCACTGAGAAATTGCTAACATTTAGTGAACTTTACACAATTAGCTCTGTCCTTTGGGTTTTCAAACACATTTCCCTTATCCTTACACTGTGTATGGGAAAGGAAAATTTACAGTGGAGATGTAGTCTTACAGCCTTCTTCATTAAAGTCTCCCATGACACTTTACAATCATTAAAAGTTATAATTAGCACTGAAGTACATTCAACTCCTGAAAGGATCATTTTTTAAACTAATAACTTTTTTCAACATCTATATTTTAAAATCTCAAAACAGTTTAAGTGCTCCCAACTTCAACATCTAATGACTTCCTAAGCATAGAGGAAAGAAACCAAAGTGTTTTTAAATGCTCTGAAACATATTTCCGGATACCCTCTAGACTTTGCTCATTGAAATCAGTCAACTATTTATCTAATTGAAATAGGGTTTCTTTAATTGTTTTTAAAAAGTGTTACGTAAAAAAATGAGTGAGGAGACTGTCATAAGAGTTATGAATTTTACTCCATATCTTAATCATGTTACTAATTAAAGTTAAGTCTTTATACTAATCTCCTCTGTTATGTATTTTAGGAGTTTAGCTTTAAATGGTAGACACCGTTGCTTGCGAAAATGAAGCATATACACAGTATCTTCTCCCCAGTCATCTTCCAGCTGTGGGTATATATGTGGCACAACTCAAGCCAATATCATTCTCCGGAACTCTGAAATATCTAACATTTTACAGTACTTGCAAGTCAACAAATGTGCCTGCAACAGTTTCATGAATGCTAGCAGAAGAGACATCAAACTGTTCTTTTCTGCATCAAAGAACAGTTATTAGTCACAGCAACAGCAGTAGCCAGAGTATCATCATTTTCTTGTGCTGGTTCCTTGTCAAGGCAAAGCTGACAGGTTTGGCCAATAAAGACAGGACAAGACCCTTTTAAATTAACATTGCTTATTATGTAGGTAGATAGCGAAAAGCAAGAAAAACAAAGGTGCCTGCTCTCCATGTAATTTATCTTATAGAATGGCACAGAAACAAAAGGGGGCAGATGACATGACAATATAACATGAGTGTTGGGACTCTGTCACCGAAGAGATGAAGCCATGCTGTAGCTAAGCAATCTTAGAGCTTTCAGCTGTACCCTGAGGAGGTGAAGCCAACGGACTCATATATGTTCAGAAACCAGGGGACTGTGAAAAAATACCTCATGACAATCTCCCAGTATAGTAGGAAGGCAGGTAGAAAACTTCTGTTGTAACTTCTATGCATAAGTTTTCCATGATCTCATGTTCCAGAAGAATCACAGGAAATTCTGTTCAAGACCTACATCAGCCACAGTTAAGACTTGCCTATGTAGCGCGTGCAGTGATGGTACAAGGTTACAAGGGTACCATAGTGGAGTCAATTATCCCAGATCTCCAAACCTCAATTTCCACAGGCAATACAGTAAAACCCAGATGAATCCTGCACAAACATTAGGTTGCATTACAGAAAAGGACCTTGAGTTAAGGAAACCTTTCTATGGTGTGCTCCAGCAAAGATGTCCACCCTTCATATGGTTTAGATGTTTGTCCCCTCCAAATCTCATGTTGAAATGTGATTCCTGATGTTGGATATGGGAGGTATTGGGGCCAGATCCTTCATGCATGGTTTAGTATTACTCCCTTGGTGATGAGTGCGTTCTCAGTTAGTTTACAGGAGATCTAGTTGTTTAAAAGTCTGGGGCCGAGCCTCCTTCATTCTCTTGTTCCCATTCTGACTATAGGACATGCTGTTTCCCTGTCACCCTCTGCCATGATTATAAGCTTCCTGAGGCCTCACCGTGCATGCATGTGCACATGAATGAGCTTGAGAGAGAGACAGGGACTGAGACAGAAAAGAGAAAGGAGATAGTATTTGCTTAAGTAAAGATAAGCCAAATACTCTGTTGCTTGCATTTGAAAACATACCTAATCAAAACAGCTTGAAATCAGAAAGAAATGTATATGTTAATTCCTTGATACTTCATACTTTCACAAATCTAACTTATTGAATGGAGCTGGGTTTCCTTTTGATGTTGTTAGTCCTAAATTAATATTACTGCCCTCCACTTAGTTGTGTGACTTTAGGAAATATATTTAAATTCTCACTAGGCTGTTTCTACTGCCATAGCACTTGGGATAACATTATCTCATTGGCATAGTGGTAAGATTAAACTAAAACAAATATAACTATATCTCCTGAGTACCATATACATGATTAATAAATTTCAGTTGGGCTTATAGCGAAATGCACCTGCGAATCTCCTGTGAAGACAACGGTGTTAAAAACTTCCTTTAGGACCAGGCATGTCATGCCTGTAATTCTAGCACTTTGGGAGGCCAAGGCAGGTGGATCACTTAAGGTCAGGAGTTTGAGACCAGCCTGGCCAACATGGTGAAACCCCATCTCTACTAAAAATGCAAAAATTAGCTGGGCGTGGTGGTGCATGCCTATAATCCTAGCTCCTCTAGAGACTAAGGCACATAATTGCTTGAAGCTGGGAAGTGGGGGTTGCCGTGAGCCAAGATTGCACCACTGCACTCCAGCCTGGGTGACAAATGAGACTCTGTCTCAAAAGAAAAAAAATGAACAAACAAAAAAATAAAGAAAACTTCCTTTATTCAGTATCTGCTTCAAAAAAGTTACTAATTTCTAAGCACACCATTAAAATTAGAAGTTTAACAATTTTTTTCTATATTTTATGTTCCTGAATCGTATTTTGTAATAATGTATATTATGAATTTTTTAAAAATTGCTGAATTGTTATGGAGCCAAATGGAACAGCATTAATTTAGTTGCCTTTTATTTTAGCAGCACATAAATTTACTTAGTTAATATGTTTACAGAGTCTCAGTGAAAATTTGATATTTTAACTTATTCACAAACTAAGTAATATTTGTTATTTTTTGTTTTATTTGTCATCTTTATTGTTTTTCTCATTCCACAGCATTATTTTAGGTAAACATATGTTTACCTGCAGGGGGAAAAAAATAGGAACCGCTTTTAAGATCAAGAGAAAATTTGGCCATTAGACGGAGTAACATATTTTTGAAATTTTGTCCACTTTTAGATTCAATTTGGTAATGTTGTTGTGGATTTTTGAATCTATGCTAATTGAAGATACTCCTATGAAGATTTTCTTTTGTGTAATGTGTGTTTGGCTTTGTTCAGGGCAATACTGGCCTTATAGAATGAATTGGGAAGTATGCATTCGGTTTGTAATTTTTCAAAAAGATTGTGGAGAATTGATGTAATTTCTCCCTTAAATGATTGGTAGATATATCTTAAGAAATATTAAAAGCTATAGAAATATATTAAATCATTTGTGATAAGCATATAGAAAAAGTAGAGAAAAGATTAAGTCATTGTAGCCCTGAGTGGTTATGTTAACGAGCTATAAATAGGTTAAGCGTGATTATGATAATATAATATTAATTATAATAAGATAGAAGATGCTATTATTCTAGTACACCAATCAGGAAGAACAAAATAAGAATTTTTCCACAAAGTACTGATGTGGAAATAAGAATTCTAAGTGTGAGGGAGAGAGCAAATGTTACCAGCAACTGGCCTGAGTTATAGCCAAATGGTAACATTGTGGCTTAAAGGAATTTGCGCTTAGTGATTTTATATGTTTCTTCAACTGCAGCCCTAGTTATCACAATAGTCCTATCAAGTGGTAGAAACGTAAGTCCCCATGTTTCACAGATGATAGTAAAGGTTCCTGACGAGGAAGAGAGCTAAGGAGTTTGAGTTTCTTTCCCTTCAGCCCCCTGCTGCTTTCATGACACCATGACATTTCCCTGGAGAGAGAACTCCCTAGAAGGGTATCAGGTGATAGCATTTAGGAACCTTCTGCTGACTTGTGATAAGCTTATTCCAGTGACTTAGCCTTAATACTAAGCTTATCCTAGTATTATTCATTAAAAGGTTGGATGAGGCCAGGCACGGTGACTCATGCCTATAATCCCAGCACTTTGGGAGGCCGAGGTGGGAGGATAACCTGAGGTTGGGAGTTTGAGACCAGCCTGACCAACGTGGAGAAACCCCATCTCTACAAAAAATACAAAATTAGCCGGGCATGGTGGCACATGCTTGTAATCCCAGCTACTCAGGGGGCTGAGGCAGGAGAATCGCTTGAACTTGGGACACAGATGGTGCAGTGAGCCAACATTATGCCATTGCACTCCAGCCTGGGCAACAAAAGTGAAACTCCATCTAAAAAAAAAAAAAAAAAAAAAAAAACCAGTTGGATGAATGGATAAATGGATGGGCAGAATACCATCACAAAAAGGAGGTTTTCAAGACTGTCAAAGAAAGTTGGATCTGTCTATCATTTTCTCTCATTGCTGTAGCCATTAAACTTGATCCTAAATATCTTAAGTTTGAGTCAGAGAGAAAGGGCAATCCAATTAAAGTCAGTTCTCTAAGATGCTGTGATCCTACAGACTATGGCTTTGGATCTCCCTGTATAAATGAGGTTGCAGCTCGGGTTGGATGGAGGTATTCCTATTTCATAAGCATGAGAACCCTGCCAGTACTTACATGAGGGTGCCTGAACATTAATTTCTCAGGTTTGGGGAAGATGTATTACCTTCACTTCTGCCGTGCTTTAATGAAGGACCATTCAGAGCTATGTAGATGGTGGTAATGGCCTTGGAAGGTGATTCACTGAAAAATGAAGTATGTATATATTGCATCTGAAATACATGAAAAACAATAACTATTTTCTATAACTGATTTGAACTTCTGCAAGAGCCCCCACCATATTCTTAACATATATCAGAAAAAAATTGGAAAAGCAATTGAAAAAGGCAAAAACGATTATGTCTGTTTGTATACCTGCAGGTTATCTCTGCCTTTTACTGCCTTTGGCCATTTTTAAGACTGTAAAAGTTGTAGAGTGCAGATGGTAATGGAAATGTTTTGTGTTCATGAAAATACAGATAGTAAATTAGCCATGAGTAGTGACACCTGCCTGTAGTTCCAGTTACTTAGAAAGTTGAGGCAGGAGAATCACTTGAGCCCAGGAGCTTGAGACTACAGTGATTTATAACTACACCACTGCGCTCCAGCTTTGGTGGCACATGGAGATTTCAACTCAGTAAAATACATTAAAAAATATAAATTGTGTCTGGTAAAGATATATTTGAATATTATTCTGTGGATATAGACTAATGTTTTGTAAATTCATTTCATTCCTGACAGCATGTAAATGTGTATTTTAGAAAATTCTTTGAATTGGTTGTAACACCTTACTAGTGATGTCACTAATTGATAAATTGATACAATCTTGGAAAATGAGAAAAATATTTTGAGCAGTTAAAATCATTTAGGCCTCGTGCTTTCTTTCATGAAGCATTATCAGTTATTGATTTATCTTTTTTAATAAATATAGGCTGATTTAGAGTATTTATCCTTGTGTAATTCTGACAGTTCATATCTTTTAATATATATATCCTTTTCACCTAAGTTATCAGATTTATGGGCATAGATTTGGCCATAGTGTTGCTTTATCCTTTAATACCTATGAGGCCATAATAATTACCCTTCCTTTTTTTCTGATATTGGTGATTTGTATCTTCCATTTTTTTCTCACTTAGCCTGGCTAGAAGTTTATCAGTTTTACCGATCTTTTCATAGATGAGATTGTGACTTCCATTTTTATGAAATTCTCAACTTTTTAATTTTTTAAAATATTTTTTCTATTATTTCTATTGTTTTTCTCTATTGTTTTTCATGTCATTGCTTTCTGCTCTGTTTCTCTTTTTCTCCTGTTTTCTCTGAACTTATATTCTTATTTTTCTAGTTCCCTAATGGGGAATCTTTGGTTTGTTTTATTTAGATCTTTCCTTTTTTCTTGTATATACATTTGATATGGTTTGGCTGTGTCCCCCACCAAATCTTATCTTGAATTGTAACTCCCAAAATCCCCATGTGTTATGAGAGGAACCCAAAGGGAAGTGATTAAATCATGGGGGTGAGTCTTTCCCATGCTGTTTTCATGATAATAAATAAGCCTCATGAGACCTGATGGTTTTAAAAAGAGGGGTTTCCCTACACAAGTTCTCTCTTTTTGCCTGCCATCATCCACTTAAGATGTAACTTACTCCTCCTTGTCTTCTGCCATGATTGTGAGGCCTCCCCAGTCATGTGGAACTGTAAGTCCCATTAAACCTCTTTCTTTTGTAAATTTCCTAGTCTCCCGAGTAGCTGGGATTACAGGCCAACACCACCATGCCAAGCAAATTTTTGTATTTTTAGTAGAGATAGGGATTTGCTATATTGGCCAGGCTGGTCTCGAACTCCTGACCTCAGGTGATCCACCCACCTTGGCCTCCCAAAGTGCTGGGATTGCAGGCGTGAGCCACCACGCCCGGCCAGATCTGATGGTTGTAAAAAGAGGAATTCCCCTGCATAGGTTCTCTCTTTTTGCCTTCTGCCATCCACTTAAGATATGATTAAGTGAGGCCATGATCATGAGGCCACCATGATTGTGAGGCCTCCCCAGCCATAAGGAACTGTAAGTCCTATTAAACTTCTTTCTTTTGTAAATTTCCCAGTTTCAGGTATGAATTTATCAGCAGCATGAAAACTAACTAATACAACCTTCAATATCATGAATATCTTTCTAGGAACTGTTTCACCGTGTCTCACAAATTTTGGTCAGTTGCACCTTCATTTTCATTTAATTCCAGATATTTAAAAACAATTTCTTTTGAGACATTTTCTTTGGCCCAAGTATTATTTAGAAATGTGACTTCATTTTCTCCTCCAGCTATGACCATATTAGTGTCTTTCGTTTTCAGCAAAATTATTGAGTCATCTCTATTTGCTTCTTCTAAGTGTCCAATTTGTATTTTCTCCCAAATTAGTCAAACTGATAAATTATCTCTGTCACATTAAAGCCTTAATATAATGAGTTCCATGAAGGAATACAAAGAAAGGTATACAAAGAAAGCAGACACAGGCTTTAAACTAACTATTTTTTAGTTTTTTTTTTTTTCTTTCCGAGGCAGGTTCTCACACTGTAGTCTAGACTGGAGTGGGGTAGCACAAACATGATTTGCTGCAACCTGGACCTCCCAGCCTCTAGTGATCTTCCTACCTCAGCATCCCAAAGAACTGGGACCACAGGCGTGAGCCACCACGCCTGGCTATTTTTTTTTTTTTTTTTTGTAGAGACAGGGTCTCATCATGTTGCGCAGGCTGGTCTCAAACTGCTGGGCTGAAGTGATCTGCCCACCTTGGCCTCCTAAAGTGCTGGGATTATAGTCATGAGCCACTGCATCCAGTCTATTTTCAAAAATTAAAAAAATACTGATTTTTGACATAAAACTCTTAAGTATTTTTAAAACAAGTAAATGAAATTATACAGTTGCAAGTTTATTAAAATTACAAAACTAGTGGGTTGCATTAATAGCAGATTAAATACCACTATATAAAATACTTAGTATATTTGAAAAATGGCTCTGAAGAAAAAAGTCCCCAATTACACATACAAAGAAAAATGGATACACATACACATACAAAGAAAAATATGGAAAAGAGCATCAAAGACCCATTGATAAAGTGGTAAGGTCTAACTGACATGTAGTTTGAGTTCCAGGTGGAGAAGAGAGAGAGAATAAAGCAGAAACCATATTCAAAGAGGATAATGGCTGAAAGTTTCCAAAAAGAGAAAAAACCTTTCAGACACAGAAACTAGAAACTCTAACAACCTCAAACAGGATGAATACAAATAAACTGCACCCAAGAATGTTATGTGACATTGCTGAAAACAAAACAAAAAGACAAAAATCTGAAAGAAAGGGATCCAGTGGGTGGGTGCTCTGGAGATACCTGCAAAGGAACATCAATAAATTGAGAATTGGCTTCTCAATGGAAAAGATGGAAACCAGAGTATTATAAAATTATATTCAGAAGGTTTAAATAAAATAACTTTCGAGATAACATCAAGCCTGAAGAAAGTCATTTTCAGGCAAACAAAAATGGGGAAAATTCACATACTTGCTGTAAAAGTAAGGTAAAAGAATATTCTTCATTCATAAGGAAACATAACCTGGAAGGCAGTTTGAATACAAAAAGCCAATGAACAGTGAAGAGTTTTTATATAGTGGTAAGTTTAATAAAATATTGACTATATAAGGCAATAATGAAAGTCTCTATGAAGTTTCAAAACTACAGGTAATTACAATGCATAATAATCACCTGTAAGTAAGATAAAAGAGTGCATGGTGTTTTAAAGTCTCCTAAGTTTCCTGGTTATTGGGGAGGCAATAAAAAGCACTATTTTAAATTCAAATTTAATCGAAATTGGAGTAACCATTAAAAGAAAGAGTGAAAGGTTACATAAATGAAAGCAAAGAAGATAAGGGGAAGCAATAGTTAAAATAAAAAGAAGCTGAGTAAAGAAAGGTAAAAGTCACAAGGCAAGTTAAATACATAAAAATTTAATAGTAAGATAGCATATTTAAACTAATACCAAAATATATTGAGTAAAGCAACTAAGGGAATCAGAGCATATTATTTCAGAAGACCTTCCTACTAAGGAAAAATATTCATTTAATCAAAAGATGAATGAGGAAATATCAATAAAAAGACAGTAAAAATTATATATAGTATACATATAATATTATATATGTAAACATATACTGTATATATATATATGTTATTTTAAGACTAAGCCAAAAGGGAGAAAGTAAATATGAATTATTTAGACTCTGACAAAGTAGTTAAAACATCACAAAGAGGCAGAGAGAGAGAGAAGAAAAAGTAAATTAAGCTCCTTGGCGTCACTACAAAACGAAGAAACATTCAAAACTAAAAAATAGAAAAATCATAAACAAACAGTGGAAGCCTGTGTAAGGAAAAGTAGATTTAAGTATTAAACAACGTAAGTATAAAAGTAACCATTATGACAGAAATAGTAAACATTTCAAATACCAAAATACATTTACCATCTTTTTCTATTATTTTGTGAAAGGATTCAAGTTATATAGTAAAAAATATATGGTAAATATAACATATAGTATTTCTTACATAAAATAGTATAAGAGCTAAAAATAAGCAACATTTTTATCAATAAATGTAAATTGGGTTAACTCATCTTTCAAAAGAAGAAAACATTTCAAAATGGCTCACAAAGCAACATACAATTCTACATTCAACATAAAAATATACTAAAACAAAATATTATAAATGGATACAAATTTTTAAATGGTCAAAATATATCAGACAAGTATTGAAAATGTCACAACTAATAAGGCGAGTTAACATTAAAGATAAAGTGGTATATTTTATAATGCTAATAACCACAATTCACAATGAAAATATTAACAGTTTTTGATAGATGTGCACTAAAAAATCCAGCAGACACCTTCAAAGAACAGAGACTACAGTATACTGTAGAAAGAAGAAAGATAAAAACTGCCCAGAGACTTTCTCTTCAGGACTCAAAGACTTTTCCCTCAGCTGCTGGAAGTGTTACCAGTTGCCAATTTCCAGCTGTTTCCTTCTCTTATATTGTCTTGGCTAAAAAGAGTTGACTCTCCCAAGGACAAGCCCCCTTTTTTGGTGACTATATCCACAGACCAATCAATGTGAAAGGATAACTGCCTGCCCTTCTCCATGTTACATGAAACCACGCTGTAGGGCCATCCCAGGTTTAATGTTCCCCTTAGGTGTGCCAGCTGAAGCCTTTGTGAAGACTACATCACCGCCCAGTTACTTCCTGTGGATGATTCTGACTCTTTCCATTTCTTCAATAGGTATTGATCCTGAGAGCACTTCTTGATAAACTGCCAGCACACTATTTTTGTTTCAGATCTAATGGATATAATATTGAATAAAGATGAAGAGCACCTAAGTAGTAATCAATAAGGAAGCTTTTTTGATATATCCACTTTTGGACTCTGATACAAGAGAATACACCTACTTTTGACATGTTCATGAAAGAGTCTTTTATTTAAAATTCAGAAGTAATTTAAAAACTGCAATAATACATTCTGCAATCTAAAAATAAACATAAATATAAATAAAAACTGAAATGCAGAAAAGGCAATAGCCAAAATAAGTCCTGGAACGAAATGTTTTTCACTGATATCACAGAAAAAGCTTTAAAATCCTCACCATATAGAACACTCTGAAAAGTAGAGAGAGAGAAAAAACAGAATAAACTGACAAAAAAAAGGACAAAGTGCAGTGAATGGGGAAAAATGGAAAATAGTCCTCATGGAAATGAATTATGTGTAACTCAGCAACTATAAAATCAACACCTAAAACTACATAGTGATATCAAAGTATGTCTTATCAAATTGACAAACTCCAAAAGACTGACAATACACTCTGTTGGCTGGGTTGTAGAAAAACAGGAATTTACATATATTGTGAAGGCTTGCAAAATATTACCTCTATGGAATGGAATTTGATTCACTTCTATGAACACAAAACAACATAATGCACAAGTGTATGGTTGTGCATTCATACTACGATTCATAACAGAAATGATTGGAGACAGAGTCTCACTCTGTCGCCCAGGCTGAAGTGCAGTGATGCGATCTTGACTCACTACAACCTCCCCCTCCTGGGTTCAAGCAATTCTGCTGCCTCAGCCTCCTGAGTATCTGGGACTACAGGCGCACGCCACCATGCCTGGCTAATGTTTTGTATCTTAGTAGAGAACAGGGTTTCACCATGTTGCCCAGGCTGGTCTTCAACTTCTGAGTTCATGAAATCCACCTGCCTTGGCCTCCCAAAGAGCTAGGATTACAGTCGTGAGCCACCATGCCCAGCCTTCCTTCCTCTTTCTTCCTCCTCCTTTCTCTCTTTCTCTTTCTTTCTCTCTTTTCTTCTTTTCTTTCTTTCTTTTTCTTCATTTCCTTCCTTTCTTTCTTTCTTTCTCTCTCTCTCTCTCTCTTTCTTCTTTCTTTATTTTTTGAGACAGCATCTTACCCTGTCATGCAGGGCAGTGGTGTGGTGGTGTGATCTCTCCTCATTGAAACCTCCATCTCTGAGGCTCAAGTGATTCTCCTGCCTCAACCTCAGTAGTAACTGGGACTACAGGCATGCACCACCATGACTGGCTATTTTTTTTTTCTTTTTTCTGTAGAGACAGAGTTTTGCCATGTTGCCCAGGCTGGTCTCAAACCACTGGGTTCAAGTGATCCATCCGCTTTGGCCTCCTACAGTGCTGGAATTACAGGCATAAGCCATAGCGTTTGGCCTATAGATTTATTTCTAAGGTATATTGTGAAGTTAAAAAAGAAAGTTACAGAAGTATTTTTAGTTTACTACAATTGTGTAAAATAGAAGGGTCAATAAGAAAAATATGTATTCTCTCAGAAAATGGTTAAGGCAGAAAATATTGAAAATGATTTACTACATGAAAGACAAGCAGAAGAGTGGAAAGAAAATATAAGTGGAAGTAATATTTCTCCAAATATACCAATTGTATAAGGTTTTCATTTTTTAACATGTCAGTATTTTACATACAAAAAATAAAATGTAATTCTCAAGAAAAAAAAGCAAACCTAAAATTTAATAAAATAATTTGGAAATGAACCTAATTATATATCAGATAGTAAACGCAACTGTGAAGAGACAAGAAGTGTTTTATAATAAATCTTAACTGAGGACTCTGAGTATACACCCCTTGTGGAACATATTATAAGGACAGAAAGAATTATCAAGGAGTCTTAAGCTACAATATTAGTATTACAATTCAAAAAATCATTTAGGAATATGATATTTTAAGAGTTAACGAAAGAGGAAAGAAACACGAAAAGTGATTCAACAGTCAAAGACAGGTTTATTTTGGGGAGTAAACCTGAGAGGGGTTTATAAAAAATGAAAAATAACTGAAAATACCATTGCTGGTGAATGTGTGGAGCAGCAGTTATTCTCATTCATTGCTGGTGTGAATGAAAATAGCACAATCCTTTTGAAAGACTTTGACACATTTTTACAAAGTTAAATATACTTCTACCGTGTTCTTGGTATTTACAGAACCAATCTGAAAAGTTATGTCCACATGAAAACCTGCATGCAAATGTTTACAGCAGCTTTATTTATCACCAGAAATGGATGCCACCTAGATGCTCTTCATCTGGTCAATGGAGAAACAAACTGGTATATCCATGAAATAAAATATTATTCAGAGATAAAACATGAGCTATCAAGCCATGAAAATAGTTTCTGAATATTAAATGCATATTGATATGTTAAAGAAATCAGTCTGAAATGCTCCACACTGTATGATTTCAAAATGAAACTCTGTACAAGGCAAAAAAGAGAGAGAAGAACCTTGAGAACATTATGCTAATTGAAATGTGCCAGGCAAGTCAGTCATAGAAGGACAAATACTGCATGATTTCATTTAATAGTCAAACTAATAGAAATAAGGACTAGCGTGGTGGTTGCCAGAAGCTGGATAGAGGTGGAAATAGAAAATGGCTAATCAATGTATGTAAATTTCAGTTACATAACATAATTAAGTTCTAGAGATCTGATGTACAACATTGTGCCTATAGGTATATTATTAATACAAATAAACTTGGTGGTTGCCAGGATTTTGGGGGTGGGAAGGTAGGGTTGAGTGGGTGAAACACAAGGGATTTTTTTTTAAGGCTGTGAATTTATTTTGGACACGTGACATTATTTGTCAAAATCCTTTGTAAAATACAGTACAAAGTATGAACTCTAACACTTAAAATTTTAAAAAGAAAAAATTTTAAAAACATAAATACTTATAGATATGTTTATATACATGGGTTGTTATACACACATATATTTCCCTCTCTGCAGTGAAAAGGGCCTAAAGGCAAAGACACACCAGTAACATTGAGGACACCACTTTCTCAGATCTTACTTTCTAATTCTAGCCTCTTCCAACAGAAGCAATTAGGGCTTTTTGGATAAACGGCTGATTGTAGGACTAAGACAGGAATTGTACCAGATAAGCCTGGTATATCTTGTAGTGTCACAAAATAAGGGAGTTTAAAAAACAAAACAAAACCATAATCAGGAAGTTAAAGCACCCCAGAGCCAACCGAAAGAGCTCTCAAACAATAAATGTGAAAAATAAATAAAGTATTATATTTTAACCAAGAGTAGAATGTAAATATCCTTGAGTTCAAACTAATATAAATTATTGTGTAGAAAGCAAATAGAGTAGAAAAGACAAACCTCCCATGCAGAAGAAATCCAAATAACTTACATAGATAATCTGCCCTCAAAGAGGTGGCATTTAATTCCATACTCCTAAAGTGTGCTCTGCATTGTGACTTCTCTCCACAAAGTACAGTATAGAAAGAAGGGAAAATAATAACCTGGCAGTGAAGAAATCTGACAAACCATTACCTCAGCCATGGATCCAACTTAACAACAGTGATATCATGATTGTATATAATCTTGATATGATGTTCTCAAAATGATATTTTACCCATCTAATTTCTTCCCAAAAAGCCGTAACTCCAGTCTAATCATAAGAAAGAACGTCAGACTTTCTAATTCAAATTGAGACCATTTTAATTGAAGAACTTTCTATAAAACATTTGAATTCTGGAAACAAGGAATGTCTGGGAAACTTATAGCCAAGAGGAACTTAAAAAGACATGATAACTAAATGCAATGTGGTATCCTGGATGAGATCTTGGGGAAAAAAAGCATATCAAGTTAAATATAAGAAAATATGATTAAGATATAAATTTTAGTGAATAAAGTTTCAATGGTGGTTAATTAATTACAACAAATATTTCATAGTGATGAAAGATATTAATTATACTGAGTGTAGAATTTATGGAGCCTACTAGTACTCAGTAATATTTCTGTAAATTTGAAACTGGTATAAAAATAAAGTTTATTAAAAATATCATATATCTGTCCACCGAAAAGGTCTAAAAGCAGTGATACCCTGGAATTAATTAGCACACCTAGCACCCAGGTTTTGGTTTCAGAATGCCATTAGCCACTAAATAGAATTAAGACTCCTTGAAGAAATACTTGACTATAATCCTATGGCATGCAAAATGCATGGAAGGCTTGTATCTATCCACATCTGTATCTGTATCTGTATCTGTATCTGTATCTGTATCTGTATCTGTATCTGTATCTGTATCTGTACCTGTATCTGTATCTATATCTAAACTTACCTTGGTCTAGATATTGTTTTGCAAGAAACACTCAAAGACCAATAAAATCATGTAAATTCACACATACACACAATTAAATTCAGCTTGAAAGAGTGCCTATTGGTTATGTTTGGTGTGATTTCAGCATCAAAATGAATAATTGCAATGACTATAATTTAAAGTAAACATTAAGTTAATATAAGGATGTGAATTCATAATATGTAAGGAAATGGGGGAATGAGAGAGAGAAGAATGGAAGGAAGGCGTGTGGAAGGAGGAAAGGATGAAGAGGACATTCTATGCACATTTTGCTCACTTTAATTCCTAAACTCTTTCATACACTTAAGAAACTCACTTAAAGTCAAAAGTGACCCATTTAAATCTCATCAGCATAAATGCAACCTTTTTATATTTGCATATTTCTGCACACACACAAATGAGATTTTAGAAACTACATAAAACATAATGTAATAAATTCTGCAGGAAAATAGGCATATATTAAAAATGCTTATTCAGTAATAGGCATTTGGTAATATTATTAAGAGCATTCTTTAGTCATTTGAGCATCTATTTAATTGTATTTAGTGTGGATGATATGGGCTAACACATGTAAAGTACTTAGAAATGTGCCTAGTACTTAATATACTCATATATAATTATTATTATTTAATAGTATAAACAAAATGAAAATAGTTTGAAAATCCATACATCTACATAGAGTGATTTTATCCTGCCTATTCTGTAGCTCAATGGTTTTTAAACTATTTTTTCCATAAAATTAACTGTACACAATACAAACTATATTATATGTTATAGGATATTTAAAGGACATACATATGTAATTTTTAATCTAAGTAATTTTCACCTTAATTTTGAACTCGACTTTCAGGAAAGATGTAATTTTCAGCCTACAGTATTTTTTTTAATTTTTCAGTTCTGGGGTACATGTGCAGGATGTGCGGGCTTGTTACATAGGTAAACATGTGCCATGGTGGTTTCCTGCACCCAGCAATCCATCACCTAGATATTAAGCCCAGCACACTTTAGCTACTTTTCCTAATGTTCTCCCTCCCTCAGCCCCATCCACTGAAAGGCCCCTGTGTGTGTTGTTCCCCTCCCTGTGTCAGTGTGTTCTCATTGTTCAGCTTCTGCCTGTAAGTGAGAACATGTGGTGTTTGGTTTTCTGTTCCTGAGTTCGTTTGCTGAGGATAATGGCTTCCAGCTCCATCCATGTGCCTACAAAGGACATGACCTCTTTCCTTTTTATCAGCCTAGAGTATTTTTAAAGAACGTTTCATTATTTTCATTTCTGTACATGATATTGCACAGGAATTACTGCTCATTCTTTAGGCGTGTTCCAGCAAGATGGTGTTTGAAAAATGTAATTCTCTTTTTCGTGGTATATAACATCACTGGATACATGTAATTATATATTCAATGAAACATTTGGAGGCTCATTTTATAAAAACATTTGTTCAATTTTTTTAACTCTAAAGCCAATGTGGAAAGAATTATTTAGGTAAATCACATACCAATAAGCATACTCAACTGAATATTAAATCTCTAAAATATAAACTATGAATGTTTGTGTTTTAATAAACCTTCTAGTTGAGCAGAAAAATTTTTTATTAAAATGAAAAAATGATACACAATATGATGAAACATAAAATAATATATATAGTTATAGGCAAATGAATATCTGTTTTGCACTACACATTTTTATTAGTTTCATACAATTTTTATTACTGGAATCTTTTGGAAATTCAACTCACAACCTAATGAATTTAGGTCATAAAGCATGCATGCATTTTTTAATACATTTGAATATAATGTTAATTATGAATATTTCTCTTGTACATAATAATCAAACATATTTTGATTATATCAGAATAGTGGACATGCAAAGATAATATCTTAGAAATACTGAAATCTAAGCTATTGAACAAAACCTAAACCGCTCAGAGAATCTTCAGTATCAATGAAGAGTATTTATAGAATAGATCTGCATTTATATAGACAATCTATTCAGCTAAACTATTCCAATGTGTAACAGTAACATATTCGCTAAATTCCCCACCACCCCACTTTTTTTGGCTACACAGGCAGAAGGCAGGCCTAGTGCAGCAGCAAAAAACAAATGAAATGCAATTGTGGAAAAGAAAGATGAATCCATGTGGTTAATGGACCACTATGGTGATCACCGTGAACAAAAAGTAGATGTCAGATAGTTGACTTTCTACACGTAAACATTTTTATGCATTTTCCTTGGAATTCCCAATAGTATGGACAAAGAGAAGACAAATTCCTTTCAGATACTTCTCCTAACTTCTCAATAAATACTTTAATTAAATTTCAGAGCTCTGGCACTCTAGGTCAGTGATTGTCCATACTGGCTACAAATAGAATCACTTTGAAGAAATTTAAGTAAGAACCATTGTTCCAATAACACCCCAGATAAATTCAAAAAAATCACTGGAGGTTGATCTCAAGTATAGGTATTTTGTAAAGCTCTCCAAGTAATGATATTCTGTAGACATCCTTGAGAATCACTCCAGTGTTTGGATTGATCATGTTGTCTTTGTGTGATACTATATTGATTCCAACATGGAACTCACTTATTCAGTGTTCAAAACTTATATTTAGTGTATATTACTGAATTTAATATATCTTACCAAACATTGTTTTCAGGAAGAGTCATTCACAGAAATATACAATATTTATTAGCAAATTTGTTTTACTCCTGTGGTCTCTGATTCTCTGTTTCTTTCACTGAAGTTGCTTTCCTCTCTAATTTTCAAGATTTTGTACCAGAAAGCCATCAAACCAATCAGTGAGATGCAGAGGACAGAGAATTTGTCTCCAACCCAGGCACTGACATAGTAGTTTGTTTAGCTTTACATCAAACATACCCTAAAAAGGGCCAAGAGTCAAACAGTATGATTTCTCTTTTTGAGTGGATTTTTCTAATGCCAGTAATTGAGAAAATATAACTTATCCCATTTATTGCTCTATGAATGCTAGAGAAAGAGTAAAGAATAAACTGATTTAGGATCAATAAATACTCAAATTAATTAAAAAGAATAATTAAAACAGCATACACTGCTTACTTCTGCAGGGAAGTTACTACCCCAAGACTTAGCAACTAAAAATAATAACCATTTTATGCTGTCATGATTTTGTGGGTGAGGGATGTGGCTAAGTTTGTCTAGGTTATTATTTTGCTTCATTTGGTGTTCATGGAGAATACTGCATGGTATTCAACTGATGTATGGGCTTCTCTCTACCCAATTAACTACCCTGGCCAAAGTGTTTTGCCTTATTATCTTTCACAACTTAACTATTTTTTTGTCCAATTTAATATGTAAGTGCTTGACTCAAACTGCTTTTTATGGATCTTCATTTCCTATTAGGTCTCTTGTGTCATTTAAAACTTATATTAAATATTGTGTCATCTTAATCATAGAAGTGCATGCTCTTTTTCATAGACTGGTTTATTTTCTTTTGGGTGTATACCCAGTAATGAGATTGCTGGGTCGAATGGTAACTCTGTTTTAACTTCTTTGGGAAATCTTCAAACTGCTTTCCACAGTGGCTGAACTAATATACGTTCCTACCAATAGTGTATCAGCATTTCCTTTTCTCTGAAGCTTTGCCAGCATCTCTTGGTTTTTCACTTTTTGATAATAGCCATTCAGACTGGTGTGAGATTGTATCTTATTGTGGTTTTGATTTGCATCTTTCTGATGATTAGTGATGGAGCAATTTTTCATGTTTGTTAGCTGTTTGTATGTCCTCTTGTGAAAAGTTCCTGTTCATGTCATTTGCCCACTTTTCAATGAGGCTGTTTGTTTTTTGCTTATTGAATTTTTTAAGTTCCTTATAGATTGTGGATATTAGTCCTTTCTTAGATGAATAGTTTATGATTATTTTCTCTCATTCTGTGGGTCGTATATTGACTGTCATTTTGTTTTGTTTCTGGTTTTGTTTTCTTGCTGTGCAGAAGCTCTCTAGTATAATTAGGTTTACTTGTCAATTTTTGTTTTTGTTGCAAGTGATTTTGAGGATTTAGTTATAAATTCTTTGCTAAGGCTGATGCCAAGAATGGTATTTCCTAAGTTTAGCTCTAGAATTTTCTAGTTTGAGATCTTATATTTAAGTTTTTAATCCATCTTGAGTTATTTTTTTACATATGGTGAAATGTAGAGGTCCAGTTTAATTCTTCTGTATATTGTTAGCCAGTTATCCCAGCACCATTTATTGAATACGAAATCCTTTTCCCACAGTTTACTTTTGTCAAGTTTGTAAAAAATCAGTTGGTTGTAGGTGTGTGGCTTTATGTCTAGGTACTTTATTCAGTTACATTACTCTATGTGTTTTTGTTTGTTTGTTTGTACCAGTACCATGCTGTTTTGATTACTTTAACCTTTGAGTATAGTTTGAAGTTGGGTAATATTATGACTCTGGCTTTATTATTTTTGCTTACGATTGCTTTGGCTATTCAGGCTCAGTTTTGTTCCATATGAACAATATTCCTATAAAATTACCAACATCATTTTTCACAGAATTAGAAAAAAACTGTTTGAAAATTTGATGGGAATAGTGTTGAATCTGTAGATTGCTTTGGGTAGGAACTTTCTATCTTCTTGATGCAGGCCTTTAACACTATAGACTTTCCTCTTCTAATCCATGAACTTGGAAAGTTTTTTCATTCGTGTCATCTGTGATTCCTTTCAGTAGTATTTTGTTCTCTTTGTAGAAATCGTTAACCTCCTTGTTTAGCTGTATTGTTAGGTGTGTTTAGCTGTGTGTGTGTGTGTGTGTGTGTGTGTGTGTGTGTGTGTGTTTAGCTGTGTGTGTTTAGCTTGTGTGTGTGTGTTGTTTAGCTGTGTGTGTGTGTGTGTGTGTGTGTGTGTATGGCTATTCTAAAAGGGATTGAGTTCTTGATTTGGCTCTCAGCTAGAATATTATTGATGTATATAAATGCTAATAACTTTTGTACATTAATTTTGTATCAGGAAACTTTACTGAAGTCATTTATTAGTTCTAGGAGCCTTTTGGCAGAGTCATCACAATTTTCTAGGTATAGAATCATATTATCAGAAAAGACAGATAACTTGACTTCATTTTCTGTGTGGATGCATTTTATGTCTTTCTCTTGCCTGATTGCTCAGGCTTAGACATCCAGTACTATGTTGAATAGGAATGGTTAGAGTGGATATATTTGTCTTGTTCCTGTTCACAAAAGGAATTCTTCCCACTTTTGCCCACACAGTATGATGTTGGCCATCCATTTCTCATCCATGGCTTTTATTATTTTGAGGTACATTCCTTCAGTGCATTTTTGAGGGTTTTTGTCATGAAGGATTGTTGTGTTTTATCAAAAGCTTTTTCTGCATATATTGAGATGATCATATAGTTTTTATTTTTAATTCTGCTTATGTACTGAATCATATGTATTGATTTGTCTATATTGAAACAATACTGCATCCCAGGAATAAAGCCTACTGGATTGTATTGAATTAACTTTTTGATACACTGCTGAATTTGGTTTGCTAGTATTTAGTTGAGGATTTTTGTATATATATTTATCAGAGATATTGCCCTGCGACTTTCTTTTTCATTGTGTCTTTGCCAAATTTTAGTATCAGGATGATGCTGACTTCATAGAATGAGTTAGCGGGAAGTCCCTTCTCCTGGATTTTTAGAAGAGTTTTAGTTTAATAACTACCAGTTCTTTGTACATCTAGCAGAATTTGGCTGTGAACCCATTGGTCCAGGGCTTTTGTTTTTTTTTGTTTGTTTGTTTGTTTGTTTTGGTTGGTAGGATTTTTATTACTGATTCAATTTCAGAACCCTTTATTGGTCTCTTCAGGGTTTCAATTTCCTTCTCATTCAATCTTGGGAGATTGTGTGTTTCCAGCAATGTATTCATTTCCTCTAAATTTTCCAGTTTGTGCACATAGATATGTTCATAGTAGTCTCTGAGGATCTTTTGTATTTCTGTAGGATAAGTTGTAATGCCATCTTTGTCATTTCAGATTGTGTTTATTTGGATGTTTTCTTCTTTCTTTGGTAGTCTGATTAGGGGTCTACATATCTTATTTATTCTTTCGAAGCACCAAGTTTTGGGTTTGCTGATCCTTTGTATGGATTAGGGGGTATCAATTTCATTCAGTTCTGCTCTGATTTTAGTTATTTATTTCTTTTCTCTTACTTTTTGGATTATTTTGTTCTTGTTTTTCTAGTTCGTCAAGGTATGATCTTAGATTGTTAATTTGAGAACTTTCTATCTTCTCGATGCAGGCATTTAGCACTATAGACTTTCCTCTTAACACTACTTTTGCTGCTCCCAGAGACTCTGGTATATCGTGTCTCTGTTTTCATTTATTTCAACTTTTTTTATTTCTGCTTTAATTTTGTTGTTTACCCAAAAATTATTCAAGAACAAGTTGTTAATTTCCATGTAATTGTGATTTTGAGATATCTTCTTGATATTGATTCCTATTTTTATTTCCCTGTGGCCTTAATGCATGCTTAGTATGATTTCTCTTTTTGGGGGGAATTTTTTGATGCTTTATGGCCAAGTATGTAGTCAGTCTTAGATAGGTTCTGTGTGCACATGAGTAACCTCTATTTTCTGTGGTTGATGTGTAGACTATTCTATAGTATCTATTAGGTCCAATAGATTGTGTTGAATTTAACACCAGAACATATTTACCAGTTTTCTGCCTTGATGATCTCTCTAATTCTGTCAGAGGGGTGTTGAAGTTTTTCAATATTATTGTGTGACTGTCTAAGTGTTTTCCTAGGTCTACAAGTGCTTGTTTTATGGATATGCATGCTTCTATGTTGGATATGTTGCCACTTTGTGCCTTTTAATTGGGTCATATAGACCATTTATATTCACAGTTAATATTGGTTTATGAGATTTTTCATGAGATTTTTGTGAGATTTTCATTTATCATGAAGTCGTTAGGTGGTAGCTCTGTGATGTGATTTCAACTGTGTAGTTGCTTTACAGGGTTTGTGGACTATGTACTTAAGTGTGTTTTTGTGGTAGCAAGTTTCATCCTTTTGTTTCCGTATTTAGAACTCCATTAAGAACCTCTTGTGAGGATGGTCTATTAATTAGGTAATTAATTCCTTTAGCATTTGCTTGTCTGAAAAATATTTTATTTCTTCACTTATGAAGTTTATTTGGGCAGGATATGAAAATCTTGGCTGAATTTTCTTTTCTTTAAAAATGTTGAAAATAGATGTCCAGTCCCTTTTGGCTTGTAAAGTTTCTGCTGAGAGGTTTCTGTTAGCCTGATGGGGTACCCTTTGTGAACAACTTTTTCTCTAGCTACCTTTAAGCATTTTTGTTTGTTTGTTTTTGGCATTGACCTTGGATAGTCTGGTGACTATATTCCTTGGTGATGTTCATTTTGTGTAGTATCTTACAAGTATTGCCTGTTTTTTTATATCTCGATGTTTACCTCTCTAGTAAGATTAAGGAAATTTTCTTGAATTATCCCCTTAAATATGTTTTTCGGGTTGTTTACATTTGACCTCTCTTAGAAATGCCAGTAATTCAAACATTAGGCCACTTTACCTAATCCCACATTTCTTAGACTTTATTCATTTCTTAATTTTTTAATTTTTGTCTGACTGGATTAATTCAAAAGGGCAGTCTTCAATCTCTGAAATTTTTTCTTCTACTTTATAAAAAACTTTCAATTGTATTTTGAAATTTCTTACATGATTTTTTTAATTCCAGAAGCTCTGATTAATTCTGTTTAAGGTATTTATCTCTTTCATTTCCTGGATTGCTTTAGAAGTTTCCTTGTGTTGATTTTCAAGCTTGTCTTGAGACTCTAGCTTTCTTTAAAATCCTTGCTTTTAATTCTTTATGTCATTTCTGAGTTTCCATTTTTGCTAGGGCCCATTGTTAGAAAGCTGCTAGGATCCTTTGGTGGTGTCACAACATTCGGATTTTTTATGATGCCAGAATTCTTATTGCTGATTTGTTCTTATCTGGACAACCTGCCACTTTTAATCTTTTAACTATTTTCACATGGCAAGATATTTTTTCCTTTTGTCTATAATTTTTCTTTCCCTTTCTTCCCCTCCCCAAATGGTGTGACTGTAGAGTAAGTTGGGTAGGGTCTTCTGGTTTTGCCTCTACAGCTGTATGTACTTCTGTTAGCAGGTTTTATATTGGGCTGTGCCATTTGACCTACAGACCACTACATGTTACTTATGGTTAAGAGCCAGCTGTGGCACAGGCAAATGTGGATGTATTTGATCTTTGTGTACTCTGGAGTGCTTTCTGTTTCAAGTGATGGGCTGGCTGGACAGTGGATTGCCCAGTCTCCTGAGTTTTCTGTTCCATGGCAGTGGGGGTCACAGCTGGAGCCCCTGGCTTCCCCATGAGGAATGTATGTTGAGTGCAGGCACCAACCCTGATGAGGGTGGCTGTGAGGAGCTCCTGGTGAAATGTGCTGGTGTCTTTTCCTATTGGGACGATGGAGCTGTGGCAGCTTCTCATCTTGGGCAGTAATGTGCACTGTTACTCTATAACACCCATATTTTTGGGCTCATGACTTCCGGTTCAGACAAATACTGTAGTCTATCTCTGAACCATAATGTGGCTGACAGCCTCAGGAAATGCCTGTTTTGTGACTCTCCATGGGAATGGTTTCAGGGTACAACTTCCTCACATTATAGATAGCTTTATGGCTCATCTGTTCTCTGATGTGGTAGCACTGCAATTTCACATAAAGGTGGGGGCTCCACCTTTGGCCCCATGCTGGTGGGTGTTTGTTGTGGTGGTATAGGCAACTCGGAATAGCCCAACCTCAGGCCCTGGGGAAATAGTCAGGTGCTAACAGAGTTGGAATACAATAGGTAGTTTCCCAGTTCCCTCGTCCCTGTATGGCCAACTGAACATCATGTATGAGTCCTAATGGGGCTAATCTGGGGTTGGGCTAGCCCAAGGATCAAGTTCTGGTTGTAATTGGGGAGGGGCTGGCTAGTTCTCAGGTCCTGGGCTGAACTTTCAGGCAGGGGCAGACAGAATACTTGGACAGTGGGAGCCCAAGGAAAGGTCATAGTCCACTGGTGGTAGGGTTTTCAGTAGGGCTCTGGGCCACAGCTGAAATGCTAAATCAGGCGAGGGCAGTCATGCTGTGTGCCCAAGCTGGTGGACCCTGTCTGGAGTGAAGCAGTGGGGGTAAATGTTGCATGGTAAAAATTCTGGTTGCCTCTCAGTGCAGCAGCAGCAGTATGCTGGAAATGCAGGAAAGTACTCAACTCCTTTGATCCCTCTGTAGCCTGAGAGAAGCAGCAATTGCAGTTTCCTCCCAGAGAAATGCAGAGTTATGACTCTCAACCCTGAGGGCAGGGTGGCTGTGCTAGGGACCCAACCTGGCGAGCCCTGCCTGGTGAGAAGGGCAGGTGCGATCTAAAGTTAGTTTAATCCCCAGCACTGTGGCTGTGGCATCTATACTAGGAATAGGGAAAGAGCCTTTCCTCCCTTGTTGACAGGTCTATGGCAGCTGGCACTGAGTTGTTCAGGGATCCAAGACCTGTGGGACCCTATATGGTCTTGAGCAGTGCCTCTGCATAGACTCCAGGTGGCTCTCTGTGTTGGTCTGGAGGCTCATGGTGGGTGATAGAGTCTCTCCTGTGCCCAGGATTACAAAAGTCCATGGCAGAAGTGTGGATCTTCTAGGGGCTCTCATTCACTCACCCTTTCCTTACATTAGGGAGATTTCTCCAGCTCCACTGGTTGCAGGTGGGTGGCTGTCCAGCTTTACTCTTCTTTGTTCTCCATGGGCCCTGTTGCTTTCTTGGTGAATTATAATGGGATCTCTTAGGTCATCTACCTGAATTGCCGGTGTTGACTCACCACTTTGTTTCCTTTCTGTGAAAGCAGCACACACTAGCTGCTTCTAGTCAGCCATCTTGAACTTATTTATATTATTCTAACATGCAAAATATACTCAGGCCTCCCAAGACCTCTCAAAATTCTCATCTCATAATAAAAGTCTGTGTCAGAGTCTGGATGTCTTTAAGCCAAGTCAATTCTAGTACAAATTAGGCTCCTCAAGTATGGGTTCTTAGGTACGATTCATCTTGATTCTAGGACCTATAAACTAAGAGCAAGTTAATTGCCTTTCATACATCCAACATTCAATGGTGAGACAGGTATAAAAGTACCACTTTAGATCTCTTTATTGTAAAAGGGGAAACAGAAGAGGCTTATACCAATCACTGGTCCAGAGCTATTCTGAAATCTAGTTAGATGTGTATTGCCAGTTTCTTTAATAGGACCTTTTTCTGTTCCCTGGGCATGTTTGTTCAGAGTCTTTAGCACTGCCTTCAGGGCTCTTGGTTTTAATATTTGAGTCATAATTTCTCTTTCATGAAAAACAGCTCATATTTGCAGTAGTTCTCTCACCCTACTTTTTTCCAATAAAATTTTTGGAGAACAACAGTCTATTATTTTTAAACTTTTTTTTCCCTTTGAGTCCAACATGGCATAATTTCTTTGTAATTTTCTTAGTTTTGGTTTAAAATTCACTCCATTAAACAAAAGACACACCCACAAATATCTTCTAGACAAGCTCTTATCTACCTTGCTGAGGGGCAGCACCCTTAAGATACTTAGAAACATTTTTGTGTTTAACAGAGGAACTGAGGAGCACACTTAAGATATTTTTAAAGGTTTGTGGTTGTTTTCTTTCTGAAATGTTTTATGAGAATGAGGAACTTTCTTAATTCTTTCTGAGGGTTTAGCAAAGGATTTCAAAGTGATATCAATGGCTATATCTTTTCCTGTTAAAGTGATTTACTAAAAGAGCCCTGGTTTTGTCCTTTGCTCCCACCCGCTTTCCAAAAGTCAGTGTTGATGACATAAAATGTACATACAATACATTTTAATGAATATGGTCACATAACCAGTACCCCCAAACAAGATATACAATATTTCTAAATATTTCCCCATCCTAGAAACATTTCTTCTTCTTTTTTGCAGATACTCCCTATTACTGACTGAGTTGTTTCCTCGAAATCAGAATGCTAAAACAACGCAACTGTATTTAGAAGTAGGGGCTTTAGAGAGCTAATGAATTACCCCGCTGATCTCATTTAAAGTTTGGATCAGCAGGGTGATCTCATTTAAATAAAAAGAGGAAGAGATTCTAGAGATCTTTCTCTACTCAGTGAAAAGGTGGCCATCTACACACCAGGAAGAGGGATTTCACCAGAAACCAAACCTGATGACACCTTCATCTTAGACTTCTAGTCTCCACAATAAGAAAACAAATTTATGTTGCTGAAGACACTCGGTATGTGCTATTCTATTATGGCAGCCCAAGCAGACTAATACAGTCTCCCTCTCTCTCTCAGTTTCTACCTTCAATTTTTGTCATGCCAACCTTAATGACGACTCACGTAGAAGCATTTTTGAGTTATTGTAGACTCTCCTTGACTCTGAGTTTCACAGGGATCCTAAGCTAACCTGTGAGACCACATTTCTCTTTAAGAATTCATTAAAATTTTGCTGTTTTTTTCTTACCTGTTTTTACAGTAGCTATTACATCTTCCCAAACTCTGCTAATGGTAAAACTATCAGGAAAAGTAATATATTATCTGTCCTCAGAGAAGTTTGTTATCATTTGGAATTCAGTTCACTTGGTGACCTTTCTGTTCTCAGCTCTTTGAGTTCAGAAAAAGTGATAAATGTCTATTATTCAGCTTTATCCTATTACAGAAATGGAGTTATGTTGTAGCTTCTACATCCAACTGAAAGCAATACCCCTTTGCTCCTTTAAAAACTCCTTACCAGCTTGAAAAACTGCTCTGGGGCCTCTATATTTTCTCTAAATTCACACATGAGAATATTGAGAAGTTGCTTGATATATTTCTCCCTTATATTTTGTCACAGGCATTCAGAAGAAGAAAGGTAACACCTTCCATATTCTTCATAGAAATTTCTACCCTCATCAGTTCATGTGGTACTTGTTTTATTTTTAACATTACTGGAGCAAACAATTTTGCCAAACTTTCTTTCTCTTCAGAAATTCACATTTTTTCTTATTTTTCCCTTAAACTTTTACTCACAGCTTTCTTGAGGCCATACTACTGCCTGCTGCTCAGTCCCAAAACCACAGCAACTCGTTTTATTTTTTTGTTAAAGCAAAACCAGATTCCAGTACTAAACTCTGTTTTAGTTGTCTGTTGCTGCATGGCAAAATATTTCCAAACTTAGTAGCTTCAAACAATAATTATTTTTAATATCTCTCAAAATCTGTGGGTCAGGATTTCTAGCAAGTTTTTTCACTGTTGAACGTCCCGCTCCACGGAGCATCAATGAAGGTCACTCAGCAGTGGGGTTGGTCTGGAGCATTCCAGCGAACTTGTCTCCCAGGTATGACACCTTGAGGTTTGTGAATAAAAGAATTGGCTCATCTGGAAACAAGCATCAGATCATTTAGCCATGGCCCCTATATACAGCAGCTTCCGAGTAGCTGGAACTCTAAAATGGAGAGCTCAGGACTCCCAGAGCCAGTGTTTGAACAAACATGGTGAAAGTTGCATGACATTTTAAGATATAATGTAAAAATTGCATAGTGTCTATTTGTAAAAGCAATCTGAAGCTCATTCACATTTAAGGGAATGGGACTTTAATATAATGTTTTATGAGAGAATTATAAAAAAAAAAAAGTGGCCATGTATAAAGCTCACACACACGCACACACACGCACACACATAAAGGGAAAAACTGTATTGCCCTCTGCCCAGAGTTATTAATAATGTATCCACACCTAGCTAATTTGTTTGTTTATGTAGATATATGAATTTAGGAAAACCTATACTGTAAGGCACTATTGCTTTGTGGAATAGCACTTCACACAGGCACCAATTATATCTATTTCATCCTCCCCCATCTCAGCGTATAGAACTGCCTTAGAGATTCTCATATTTGCCAGGTTATAAGCATCAGCATGGGGTATTTCCTGAGAGGACATTATTTACTGAAATTGAATTTTCAGAAAAACATCCAGGAAAAATGCCATTTTCTTTTCTTAAAAAGTTTTTTTTTTCTTTTGGTGACATATGGGTATAATTTAAAAAGTAAAATAATACTAAAATATTATAAAATACAGTAGCTACACAGTACCTCATCCCTCTTTTGAGTATTGTATTCAAGAGATAAACACTGTGCAATATAATTTTTTTAAATGCTATCTTGACCTAGTTTTGAGGCACTGGCTAGAAGCTCATAAATTTGCCTTCTTGTGCAGTCAATTAAGTATACATTCCCAACTGCCTTTCTTATCTGGCTGTCACACCCTGAGCCACTATACTTCTGCCCTAAAAGCCCCAGGGTTAGTTACTGGACAACCAGGGTCAGACTCTATGCCCCCAAACCCACTACAATTATTTAAATTAGCTAATCTGACACCTGCTTGCCCTGCTTTGCCCTCTCCTTCCCACAGAAATCACAATGAAGGCGCCAGCCCACAGATGCCTCCCACTCCCCAGCCCCCATGACCAACCCAGGGCTTCTCGAGTGACCCTGCATCCTGTGCTGTGTTCTCCCAAGGGGAGCTGTGAGTGTAACAACACTGCTAAATTCTTTCTGGTTTATCTCCCTTGATCTCAATCTGACTTCACCATACCTCAGCCAAGGTAATATAGTTAAAACATACTCCCTCTAAACACTTCTTTATCCTGCTTCTAATATTTATTTTAATATTTCTCAAAAATATGTTTATGCTGCTTTCATCTGATTATTCTTCTTTATAATTATATATTTTTCTTTTATTGTGGAAGTTGAAAATTTAGACTTAGACACACTTTCTGCTTTCCCTGTCTCCAGCCTCCCAGTATAGTTACATACACTTGTTCATTAATTCACTATTTAGCATTTATCACACATTTATAAATAATTTTAGTTGCTCAGACAAGGACTAGAATATTATTGCATATACTTTTTTTTAAATGATTTTTTTCTTTCCCTTCAGTTTATTTACTTACCTTGTTTTCAAGGTACTTATAACCTCTTATTCCCAAGTGTTCCAACAACAAATCTAAAAAAAAAAACGAAATTTTTGAATACTCTTTTACTCATGGGTATTTATGAGTTCTTTAAGTTTGAAAATTTTACTTTCTTCTCTCTTATGTAGATTTCGTATTTTCTCTTTCTTAGCCACTTCTGTTCCAGTGGTTCGTATTCTCCTATAACATTTTCAGAAGAAAAATGCATGGGACATTAAATTTTAGACTTTCAATCGCTGAAAAGCTCTTCATTTTACTCTAATACTTGTCTGACATTTTTCTGGGTCTAGAAGTCTAGAATGACATGAAGTTTTTGTCAAAAATGTTAAAATGTATATTTTTTATCTTCAGCTAAATACAAATCTTTCAAATTATATTTTGGCATGACTATTATATTAATATTATCAAAATGTATAATAAAACATACGTACACTCACACATACACATATAAATAGAGATAAAGAGAAAGTGAGTGTCAATAAAAAAAAGAACATTACTAAAATAAGCAATAATAAGCAGTACAAATAATAGCAAATATGTATTTGCTAAGAACACATGCAAAGGTGTATGCACACACACTCAAAAATCTCTGATTTTGTCACAGTAAATCTCACCCAAGAATTGTGTCTTACTGAAATATTCTGTGAACCTGTCAGTAGCTATTCCATTTCATTCCACAACATAACAAAAAGAGCAAAAGGAGAGAAGAAATATCACTTAACAATCAATAAAACATAAAATCTCTGTCTCCAGCATAAGCAGTAAGAACTCTACAATAATCATTATTTCTGTATGACACAGGAGGGAGTTTAAAGGAGATTGGTCAGTAATACTTATTTATCTTGTGGATCACACTGACATTGTAAATTCTTAAAATTAACTTTTGATGTGCTAATGATTAATTGATAAAGAGTCTGCAATAAGCTTAATGTCTTAATATGTACAATTTCATTTCAGTGGATGATTCAATTAAATATTTGAAGACTGGAGAATTTTTCAACAGGTGACTTGGAACTGACAAAATTATACCACCTATTTTCTGTATTCCTTTAGCAATTTGCTTGTGATTCCTTAAGAATGCAGCATCTTTCATTGTAATGATTTGTATAACTGCAGGTCTGCTACCACATACTGGGAACAATTTGCAGATAGAGATCTTAACTGGTTTGACTTTACTTCCAGAAATGCATAGTCCCTGGCATAAAAATATGCTTAGTACATGCTAGATGAATAAGTAAATGAATGAACATACTGTATTTTTGGGTGGATTTTACTTCTTTTCCAATTTTTTTTCCTAGTATCTAAAATATGAATTCAACTGAGATCCTTGTTCAATAGTTGGATTTCTGTTGTAAGTGACAAAACCTCAGTTCAAATAAATAAAGCAAGACCCATCTCAAAAAGAAGAAAAAGATAAAACCAAGGACATAGACACTTTTTGTCACCTTATTTCTCTGGATGTGGGTTTCATTTTTTGGATAGGCTGTTGTCAAGATTCTAACTCACTACTACATTGTTACAAGCAGTTCTGAGTTACATACTTTCAATCAAAACCAGAAGAAAACTTTTTTGTCATTACCAGTAAGAAAAGAAATAAAATAGTGAGAAATTTCTCTGATTGGTCTAGTTTTGTGAGTGAGCTTAGCCTGGGATCAATACTTCTTTTCAGAGTAATCTTTGGCCCATCCCAGGTCACATGTTTAGAGTTTGTTCAAAGAGGCTAATGATGAACAAAAACACACAGACATGGCCAGGAAGGAATGGCTAGGTACAGAGTCATTTTAAATTTCTCTATTCTGTCTGATAACCTTTACATTCAAAGGCTTCAAGGTCACAGATAAGCTAAGAAGAAAACACGAGAGAAAAACATATGTGTGTTTTTTCTTCACTTTTTTTTTTTTTTTTTTTTACAACAACTCAGATTTAAGCAAATAAAGTAAGTAACACGGTTGGCAGTAGGACTGAAGCTGTAAATAGTGAAAGTAGACATGGTCGTTAGTCAAATAAAAAATTACATGCCCAATAGAGAAATTTCTAGAAATTGAATATTTCAGCAACACAAGATGCTGAAAATGTATCTCTTTATGTTTTCTTTTCCACATACAAAATGAGACTCCTTGGTGATTTCAAACCTGTGGAAACAAAAAGTAAGCAGATAAAATTTAAGAGTTTTGGAAAGGTCTTCATTGGGATTTGGAAATTAAAGGTGATGAATACTAAGATATTGCTAGTATAGGAACAGTTCACCAGTTCATGTATTCTTCCCATTCCCCAGGTTCCTGCCTGATCATGGAAATGATTCTACTCAGCCTACAAATAGTGGCAGGGATGAGGAGGAACAGAACTGGCATTTAGTATCAGCTTCTAAGTTAAATTTCATGAATACTTGAATATAGTTTATACTCTCAACTACCTGGAGATAGTAATATCCCATTCAAAAAGTGAGAAAACCTTTTCAAAGAAACTGTATCTTATTAAAAGGTCACACAGTAATTTGCAAAGACAAAACTTAAATGCTGGCATATACACTTTTGAGAAAAGATATTTTAAAAACCACCTAGGCATATATAGAAGAGGACACTGTACCTTATTAACAATCTTGAACATAGGAAGAGAACTTTTGAATGGATATGTTCCTGAAACATACATTGTCAAATGCGTATCTCTTTATTCATAAGAGTAGTATGATAAATTTAAAGCCAACACTGGAAGTAAATGCATGATTTTTTTTTACAAGTTTCACATAAGCATGATTACTGAAAAAACATTATAGTGATAATGAGAAAATATTTTGCAATGATAACTTCTTTGTCATCTTTACTGTATACAAAATAAGAAAACACATTTGTAAACAAATTTGTAAACCATTCAATGACCAATTAACATAATTGTTTCTCAGTCACACTTTAAAATATTGAAATAAACACTGATATTGTTAGCTTGTTTTTATCTTTCAATAAGATAACCCTCCATGTTTTATCTAGGCATATGATTACCCATTTTCAGACTTTAATTCCTAGCTTGTCTTGCAGAAAAATATGGTCATTGTCATAGACAACCTGTGGGATGTGCTAGAGGATATGTGTGTTCCTTTTAGGGACACTTATCCTGAATTTCTTTCTTAATCTTTCCTGAGGGATGGAAGATAGAGAAGGCAGTGGCTCACCTTCAGCCCTTGGATGAGGACAATACCCTAGAAAATGGCATTGTAGGAAGAATAATATAATGATGTTATGATGACCTGGGTCCCTGAAAATCTTTGTTGAAGAGAACTTCCCTAACAGCTCAGACTGCTCAAAAACAACCACTTGCTCTGTGAAAGAAAAATAAATAATCTGCATAAATGACAATTCCGGCAACTTTACCTGGCACCTGACTAAAAAAATATTAATCTTATTTTATTTTCTATTTCTTTCTATTCCCCACTTGGCCCTCTTTCCACCACTTTTCTGGCAACATATAAGTCATTCTCTGCTGACATCTAAGGAAAAAGATGTGCAAACTCACATCAGCGAAAAGTAAATTTCTTCAGACTTTTACAAAGGCACCATAGTAAGTTTATGGGACTAAGAATAGCCAACATTTGTATACTTATTATGTGCCAAACAAGATTCTGGTTATATTTGGACATATAAAATTCTGTGAGGTAGATGCTATAATCATTTATATTTATCAAACATTAAAGCAAGTTGCAGAGTAGTAAAATAACAACTGCAAAGCTAGTAAGTGGGTATGTAGGTATTCAAGCCAGTCTGACTTTACAGTCTATGCTTTAGCTCATTCCCAAAAAAGAAATCTGAGTTTTAGGCAATAGATATGGGAGAATTCAGGTAAGAAACCAAAAATTCCTTCCCAGAAGACTGGAGCAGAATTATATTTATTGTAGAGAGTAACAAAATCTCAGACTTTAGTGGATCTGTAGAAACATTTCTAAGTCTGTCATTCCACAGGCTTGTACATGTTAGTAAGGTGTGAGAACATCAAAATTATTCCAAATTGTAGTATTGGTGAGAGAGCTTTAAAACATGGCAGAGTATCTAAGAATTAGTAGAACAGAGAAGGAGCACCCCAAATCCTGGACATGAAGAGAATGTTGGAATGAAATTGAGGGATGACTGGCAGTGATCTACATAAACCAACAGAAGACTAGAAAAAGCCCCCAGTCCTCAATAGTTGTTAACCTATATTATAGGATCCCCCCAAAATACTTATGAGTATTCTTTTCAACCAAATTACTAACCATACCTGAGTTCCTAGAACTTAGACACAATCTTATAAAAATGGAAAATATAAATAAAATGACAGCCATAATGTTTCTAACAATCTTACAAGATCAGAATTAAAGGGCAACAATTTGACTTTATAAAATGTGATTACTACTCACTACAGAAAACTTCCAATCATTTATATTTGTAATGGGCTTTAAAATTTATAAACATCTTTCATACAAATTATGTAAATAAATATAAACAATAGGCTAATTTAACTGTGGAGGAAACTGAAACTCAAATTTGCCCAGGGTCTGATGGCTTGTATTACAAGAACTATGCAATATTAGTCCATTTTCATATTACAAAACTAATCACACCTTCCCAACAATCTCCCAAAGACTTAAGTGATTTTAGCATTAACTCAAAAGTCCAAGTCCGAAGTCCCATCTGAGACAAGACAAGTCCCTGCCAACTACAAACCTGTAAAATCAAAAACAAGTTACTTACTTCCAAGATATAATGGAGATACAGGCACTGGGTAAATATTTCTGCTCAACATGGGAGTAACTGAACAAAACAAGGGGGCTACAAGCCTCATGCAAGCCTGAAAGCCAGGCAGGAAGTCATTAAATCTTAAAGCTCCAAAATGTCTTTTGATGCCCTGGGCTCAAATCCAGGGCATGCTGATGCAAGGGGTGGGTTCCCACAGCCTTGGGAAGCAGTGCCCCTGTGGTTCTGCTGTGTACAGGCCCTGCAACTGCTTTCTCAGGCTGGAATTAAGTGCCTGCAGCTTTTCCAGGCACATGACGCAAGATGTCAGTGGATCTGCCTTTCTGGCATCTGGAGGACGGTGGCCCTATTCTCACAGTTCCAATAGGCAGTGTCTCAGTGGGGACTCCGTGTGGGGCCTCCAATCCCACATTTCCCTTCCACATTGCCCTAGTAGAAGTTCTCCATGAGGACTCCATCCCTGCAGCAGACTTATGCTTGGACACCCAGGTATTTCCATACATTCTTTGAAATCTAGGCAGAGACTCCCCAACCTCAACTCTTGTATTCTATGCACCCATAGGTCCAACATCACATGGAAGCCACCAAGGCTTGGGGCTTGCACCCTCTGAAACAAGAGCATGAGCTGTACATTGGTACCTTTTAGATAGGACTGGAGCTGGGGTGGCTGGGATGCAGGGCATAAAACCCCAGAGCTGCAGAGAGTAGCAGGGCTCTGGGCCAAGCTCATGAAAATATTTTTCCCCTCCGATGCCTTTCAGTCTGTGATGGGAAGGGCTGCCTTGAAGATCTCTAACATGCCCTGGAGACACTTTTTCCCCATTATCTTTACTATTAACATTCAGCTCTTGGTTATTTATGCAATTTCTGCAGGCTTGAATTTCTGCCCAGAAAATCTTTTTTTTTTTTCTATCACGTGGTCAGACTGAAAATTTTCCAAACCTTTATGCTCTGCTTTTCTTTTAAACATAAGTTCAAATTTCAAACCAATGCTTCCTAAACGCATACAACTGCATGCTTTCAGAATAAGCCAGGTCTCACCTTCAGTGTTTTGCTGCTTAGAAATTTCTTCTGGCAGATATCCTAAATCATCTCCCTCAAGTTTAAAGTGCCATAGATCTCTAGGACAGAGGGAGAATGTCACCAGTCTCTTTGCAAAAGCATAGCAAGAGTGACCTTTGCTCCAGTCTCCAATAACTTTCTCATCTCCATCTAGACTACCTCAGTCTAGACTTCATTATCCATATCACTATCAGCATTTTGATCAAAACCATTCAACAACTCTCTAGGAAGTTCCAAACTTTCCTAAATCTTTCTGTCTTCTTTTGCACCCTCTAAGTTGTTCAAACCTCTGCCTGTTACTCAGTTCCAAAGTCACTTCCACATTTTCAGGTACCTGTATGGGAGTACCCCACTATCCCAGCGTGATTTTTCTGTATTAGTTCATTTATACACTGCTACAAAGATAATCCCTGAGACTTGGTAATTTACAAAGGAAAGATTTAATTGACTCACAGTTCCATATTCCTGGTGTGGCCTCAGGAAACTTACAATAGTGGCGGAAGCCAAAGGGGAAGCAGTCTCCTTCTTCACAAGATGTCAGGAGAGATAGAGCAAGCAAAGGGGAAATTATATTTTTAAATCATCAGATCTCATCACCTCCCACCAGATCCCTCCTTTGACAAATGGAGATTACAATTGGAGATGAGATTTGGGTGGGGACACAGAGCCAAATCATATCATGTGACAAGAATCTAAATGTTCTATTTTTAAGTTACTATACAAGTTAAACAAATGTTAAACATTAGGACACACACCTAAGCAACGACTTGAAGTCTTTCATTTCTTCATATTTTTAATGAATAAGTTTCATCTATCATTAATAACTTAATATGGTACTTCATAAAATCACAAAAGTAGAATTTTTTGGTCCCCTTTAAATATCATGCAAATTATCAAGCTAAAACAAGAATAGTGAAGAAAAAATGTTGTTCAAAAATTCTGCATCTGCTTCAAATAGAGCTTTTAAATGCCATTAATCTTGGCTGTTGTGTTTTGCTTTCTGTTTTTCTTATGTCACATTTGCATATTGTACCTTTTAATGTGTTATTTTTATTTTAGTTTTTACTCTCTGCAAAATTATTTCCAAAATTATAAAGCAAAGAAAAAAATTTGGTGGATAGGAGTTAGGACTAACTTGCAGCTCCCACTCAAATGAACAGAGCAATGTGTGGAGACTCACATTGTGAAATTTTGCTCCAAGAACTACCACAGGAACATAAAAAGAAAGCCAAGATAATCCACAGACCCTTTGAAGGAGGTGGATTGCAGCTGCAGGCTCTGTGGAACAGCTGACGAAGTGTGACTCTGCTTGCTTTCTCATCAGGTGGCTTGTAGCCTGGAGCTAGATCTCAGCTCTGCTCACCAGCTGCCTGGAAATATAGTTGGTACTGTTGTGGGGGCACAGTGAGAGTGAGACTGATCTTTCGGGCTGCGAGCTATATAAGAGCTAGGTGAGGCCTGTGGCTGCCAGCTTTCCCCAACTGTTCTTGCAACCTGTGTGACACAGCAGAGGCAGCCATAATCCCCCTGGGAACATAACTCTATTGGCCTTGGAGACACACCTCCAATTCCATAGCAGCTGCAACAAGCCCTGCCCAAGGAGAGTCTGAGCTCACACATGCCTATCCCCACCTGATGATCTTTCTCTCTATCTGCCCTGGTAGCTGAAAACAAAGGACATAATCTCTTGTGAGCTCTATGACCCCACCCGCTGCTTGATGCAGGGGCAAGCTTATATCCTTCGTATACTACTGCAGCTGATGCAATCTTGAAAGCACCACCTCCTGGCTGGAGTCCAACCAACACAAAACCAGCACACTTAACACAAATACAACCAAGGACCCTCACAGAGTTCACTTCACTCCCCTGCTATCTTTACTGCAGCGGGTGCTGATATCTATGGCTGAGAGACCTGAAGACAGATCACATCACAGGACTTTTTGCAGACACTCTGGAATACCATCCCAGAGCCCAGTAGCTACATTGGGTGACTAGATCCAGAAGAGAAATAAAAATTACTGCAGTTTGGCTCTGAAGAAACCCTATCCCTAGGGAAAAGGGAAGAGCAACAAATCAAGGGAGCACCTTGTGGGACAAAAGAATCTAAACAGCAGGTCTTGAGTCCCAGATCTTTCTCTGACATAGTCTACCCAAATGGGAAGGAACCAGAAAAACAATTCCGGCAATATGACAGAACATGTTTTTTTAACATCTCCAAAACATCACATTAGTTCACCAGCAATGGATTCAAAAAAAGATAAAAATCCCTGAATTGACAGAAAAAGAATTCAGAAGGTCGATTATTAAGCTACTCAAGGAGGCACCAGAGAAAGGTGACTTCCAACTTAAAGAAAAAAAAAATACAGGACACGAATAGAAAAATCTCCAGTGAAATCAATAGCATAAATAAAAAGAAATAACAGCTTCTGAAAATGAAGGACACACTGAGGAAAATGCAAACTGCACTGGAAAATCTAAGCAATAGAATCAAACAAGCAGAAAAAAAGAACTTCAGAGCTCCATGACAAGACTTTCGAATTAACACAATCCAACAAAGACAAAGAAAGAATAAAAACAATCAAACAAACAAACAAAAAAACGAACAACCCTCCAAGAAGTTTTGGACTATGTTAAATGTTCAAACCTAAGAATAATGGGTATTCCTGAAAGAAGAAGAGAAGTGTAAAAGTTTGGAAAATATATTTGAGAGAATAATTGAGGAAAACAAGACTAGCCTTGTTAGAGATCTAGGCATCCATATACAAGAAGCCCAAAGAACATCTGGGAAATTTATTGCAAAATGATCATCACCTAGGCAAATAGTCATGAGGTTATTCAAGTTGAAGAAAAGAGTCTTAGGAGCTGTGAGGAAAAAGTATCAGGTAGCCTATAAAGGAAAATCTATCAGATTAACAGCAGATTTCTCCACACACCCTACAAGCTAGAAGGGACTGAGGTCTCATCTTTAGTCTCTTTAAACAAAACAATTATTAGCTAAGAATTTTGAATCCAATGAAACAAAGCTTCATAAATGAAGGTAAGACACAGACTTTTTCAGGCAAACGAGTGCTGAGGTGATTTGCCACTACCAAGCTAGCACTATAAGAAGTACTAAAATGAGCTCTAAATCTTGAAACAAATAATTGAAATACACCAAGATAGAATCTCCTTAAAGTATAAATCTCACAGGACCTATAAAACAATAATACAATGAAAAAAGAGTCAAGGTATTTAGATAACAAATAGCATGATAAATAGAATAGTACTTCATATCTAAATACTAGTATTAAATGTAAATGGCATAAATGCTCACTTAAAAGGTACCAAATTGCAGAATGTATGAGAATTCAACAACCAAGTGAATACAGTCTTCAAGAGACTCACCTGACACATAAGGAATCACATAAACTTAAGGTAAAGGTGTGAAAAATATATTTCATGCAAATGGACAGGAGTAGCTATTCTTATCTCAGACAAAACAAATTTTAAATCAACAGCAGTGAAAAAAGACAAGAGAGACATTATATAATGATAAAATAACTAGTCGAATAGTAAAATATCACAATTCTAAATGTAGATGCACCTAAGACTGAAGCTCCCAAATTTATAAATCAATCACTACTAGACCTAAGCAAAACAAGTCTCAATAAAGGTAAGAAAAACAAAATTATAGCAAGTTCTCTCTCAGACCACAGTGGAATAAATTTGAAAATCAACTCCAAAAGAAAACCTCAACAACATGCAAATACATGGAAATTAAATAACCTGTTCCTGATTGATCAGTGAGTCAATAATGATATCAATATGAAAATTAAAAAATTCTTTGAATTGAACAATAGTAGTGACATATCAAAACCTCTGAGATAGAGCAAAGGTGTTAAGAAGAACGTCTGTAGCATTAAATGCCTACATCAAAAAGTCTGAAAGAGCACAAATAGACAATCTAAGCTCATACCTCAAGGAACTAGAGAAACAACAACAAACCAAACCAAAATCCAGCAAAAGAAAAGAAATAACTAAGACCAGATCAGAACTAAATGAAATTGAAACAACAAAAAGAAACCAATACAAAAGATAAATGAAACAAAATCTGGTTCTTTGAAAATACAAATACAATTGATAGAACATTAGTGAGATTAATCAAGAAAAGAAGAGAGATCTAAATACACTCAATTAGAAATGAAACTGAAGATATTACAAACAACACCACGGAAACACAAAAGATCACTCATGGCTACTATGAACACCTTTATGTGCATAAACTAGAAAATCTGCAGGAGATGGATGCATTCTTGGAAATATAAACCATGCAGATCAAACCAGGACAAAATAGAAACTTTGAGCAGAACAATAACAAGCAGCAAGATTGAAATGATAATTTAAAAGTTACAAAAAAAGGCCAGGACTACACGGATTCACAGTTGAATTATAGCAGACATTCAAAGAAGAATTGGTGCCAACACTATTGACACTATTCCACAAGATATAGAAAGAAAGAATCCTACCTAAATTATTCTATGAAGCAAGTATCACCCCTATACCAAAACAAGGAAAGGACATAACAATAACAATAAAAAAAACTACAGACCAATATTCCTGATGAACATAGATGCAAAAATCCTGCAGACCAATATTCCTGATGAACATAGATGCAAAAATCCTCAGCAAAATACTAACTAATGAAATCCAACAGCATATTAAAAACATAACCTACCATAATTGAGAGGGTGTCATACCAGGGATGCAAGGATGGTTTAATATCTGCAAGTTAATAAATGTGATACACTACATAAACAAAATTAAAAGCAAAAATCATATGATCATCTCAATAGTCACAGAAAAAGAACTTGACAAAATCCAGCATCCCTTTATCATCAAAACCCTCAGCAAAATCAGCATAGAAGGGATATACTTCAATGTAATAAAAGCCATCCATGACCAACCTGCAGCCAATCTTATACTGAATGAGGAAAAGTTGAATGCATCCCCCCTGACAATAACTGGAACAAGATGACCACTGTTACCACTGCTATTCAATATCGAACTGGATGTCCAAGCCAGAGCAAACAAGAGAAAGAAATAAAGAGCATCCAAATCAGTAAAGAGGAAGGCAAACTGTTGCTATTTGAGAATGACATGATCACACCTAGAAAACCCTAAAGATTCATTTAAACAGTTCCTAGAAGTAATAAATGAATTCAGCAGTTTCAGGATACAAAATAATGTACATAAATTAGTAGCTCTGTTATACACCAACAGTGACCAAGCTGAGAATCAAATCAACAACTTAACCCCTTTTTGCAATAACTGCAAAAATAAAAAATAAAATAGTTTGGAATCTACCTAACCAAGGAGGTGAAATTCCGCTACAAAGAAATCTATAAAACACTGCTGACAGAAATCACAGATGACAAATACAAATAAAAACACATCCCATGCTCATTGATGAGTAGAATCAATATTGTGAAAATGACCATATACTGCCAAAAGCAGTCTACAAATTCAACACAATTTCCATCAAAAGACCACCATCATTCTTCACAGAACTAGAAAAAAGATCCTAAAAACCATATGGAATCAAAAAAGAGCCTGCATAACCAAAGCAAGACTAAGCAAAAAGAACAAATCTGGAGGCATCACATTATCTGACATCAAACTATATTGTAAAGGCATAGTCACCAAAACACCATGGTACTGGCAAAAAAAAATAGGCATATAGACCAATGGAACAGAATAGAGAACCCAGAATAAAGCCAAATACTTACAGCCAACTGATGCTGGACAAAGAAAACAAAAAAATAAAATGAAGAAAGGATATCCTACTCAACAAAAGGTGCTGGGAAAATCGGCAAGCCACATGTAGAAGAATGAAACTAGATCCTCTTCCCTCACCTTATACAAAAATCAACTCAAGAGGTATCAAATACTTAAATCTGAGTCCTGAAACCATAAACGTTCTAGAAGATAACATTGGAAAAACCCTTCTAGACACTGGCTTAAGAGAAGAATCATTACGAACAACTCAAAAGGAAATGCAACAAAAAGGAAGATAAATAAATGTGACTTAATTAAGCTAAAAAGCTTATGCACAACAAAATAAACAATCATCAAACAGACTAACCATAAAATGAGAGACAATCTTCACAATCTATACATCCAACTAAGAACTAATATCCAGAATCTACAAGGAAATCACGAAAATCAGTAAGAAAAAAATTCCCATTAAAAACTGGGCTAAGGACATAGACAATTCTCAAAAGGCGATATACAAATGGCAAACACACATATGAAATAAAAGCTCAACATCACTAGTTATCAAGGAAATGCAAGTTATAACCACCATGCAATGTCACATTACTCCTGCAAGAATGGCCATAATTTAAAAAATCAACAAAATAATGGATGATGGCGTGGATGTGGTGAAAAGATAACACTTTTACACTGTTGGTGGGAATGTAAACTAGTAAAACCACTATGGAAAACAGTGTGAAGATTCCTTAAAGAACTAAAAGTAGATCTACCATTTCATCCAGCAACCCCATTCCTGGGTATCAACCCAAAGGAAAAGAAGTCATTATATTAAAAAGATTACTGCACACACATGTTTGTAGTAGCACTATTTCCAGTTGCAAAAGTGCAAAACCAGCCCAAATGCCCATCGGCTAACAGGTGGATAAAGAAAATGTGGCATATATAATATATAACACAGAATACTACCTAGCCATGAAAAGGAACAAAATTACAAAATAACAGTGATCTAGATGGATTTGGAGACCATTATTGTAAGTGAAGTAATTCAGAGAAATGGAAAATTGAACACTGTTTTCTCACTCATAAGTGGGAGCTAAGCTATGAGGATGCAAAGGCATAAGAATGATACAATGGGGTTTGAGGTCTCAGGGAAAATGTTAGGACGGGGCTGAGGGATAAAAGACCATATATTGGATACAGTGTACACTGCTTGGGTGATGGGTGCACCAAAATCACATAAATCGCCACTGAGAACTTATTCTTGTATAAATAAATAAATAAACAAAATTATGAAACAAGAGTATAACTCTTTAGTGAACAATGTAAAAGTTCCAGCTTTTACAGGGAATTATTTAAATTTGTGTGACTATCACCATTCTTTTTAATTTGACATTCTAACAAATATTTGGAAAAAAACAAGTAATATTTTTCAGTATCACATTAATGACTCCTAATTGCATCTCATGAGTAAAAACTGAATGATATTTTGCCTGTCTTCAGTATCTAGGAAAATAAAACAAATCAATAATACTTCTGCAACTGTATGATTGTTAATTTTTAAGATGTGTTTCATGTAAAATGTCAACCACTGTTATGCAAGTGAGCAAACATAAGCATCTTTAGAATAAATAAAGAGAAATAAACTAGTATTGACTGAAATCTTGTATTTTTTACAGAAATTTTCAGAACAGAAATAAAGAACATATTATAATGAATCACTATGAACTCATTATCCAGTTTCAGCAAAACAACTTTCTGCCTTATTTCATTGCATTCCTCCTTTTTAACATGAAATATTTTAAAGTATAGATAAAATTTAATTAAATCACAAATATTTTCATATATATGTTAACATATAAGGATCTTTTTCCATCATATCAAAATAACACAAACAACAAAATTAAGGGTAATTTCATGTTATAAATTAATATAAAATTTCCATTTTTTGTGATAGTTTTGTACATAAATTTTTGTTGTTGTTATGGTTTAGAATTTAGATCCAAATAAAATTTACTCCTTATATTTGGCTTATATATTTTTAGTCTTTTTGCATGTTTCCTGCAGTATTAATTTATTTTAAAAAATATGCCACTTGTCAGGAGGAATTTTCCAAATTCAGAATTCAGCTAATTATATTTTTACAGTGTCACTAAGTATGCTTCTCACCTCCCATGTTTCTTGTAGGTCAAGTTAAATGTATGATTCATGTTCAATGTTGCAAATAATGTGCTACAAGAAGTATTATCTAATTCATATCATATTGTATCAAGAAATATATCATGTTTGTTTACCTGTTATTTAACAATTTTAATAATGATTGGAGATTCAAGTGCACTAGCCTGTAATATGTGTGATCCACATATTACAACATTTAACATCAACATCCCACAATGGTTAGTAGCCATTGATGACTTATTAGCATTTGTTGACTGTAGTTCCAAGGTTGAACTTTCCCTCAGTATGTGTTTTGTTACCTTTAAGTATTATTTATATAAAAATGCAGGATGAATATTGATTTTATTTATAAATTAAACCAATATTATATAATATATAAAATAATATATTGTGGTACTACATATACTGTTATACATCATATATATTATAGTATTATGTATTACATATATAAGAGCAAGAAAATTAGATGAGGAATTCGGGAAATGCCATGGAGATAATGTTTATTAGTTTGTCATATTTTTCTGATAGTTGAAGCCATGTGATTGAATAAGACAGAGAAGAGAGGAAAGTTAATAAAAGATCACAAAAATATTTTGATTATATTCTGAGTAGACAGTGCAGCAGAAGTTGAGATGTTTAAGGAAATAGAAATGACTTTGGCTTGAAAGGCAATAGGAAAACCAGCAAATACTCACTATTTAGAAAGGTAAAGAAATATTTGCATAAGGAGGAGATTAATAGCATTTCAAAATATAAAATAGGACTAACCTGGACATGAGACAAACATTGTTAATATTTGAAAAATGATGTCAGTACAATAGAGAAGACTACAGTCAAATTTTAAAAGATTGGAAATATTTGCTGAGAAGTTAGAAGTATTGAATATAGATTATTGATTATCAAAATTTCAAAATAAAAGTAATAAGAGAAATGGGGATAATACTTTCAAAGGGGGTTAGAAAATAAGAGCGTAATCTAATTTATATTATAAAGAAAAAATTTAAAAATACCTAGAGATGGAATACATGGTTCTGGAGGAATGAAGAAAGGAGTTAGTACAAGTAGAGAATGGCATGAAAATCAGAGGAATATAGATTAAGGAAAACAATGAACAACTAGAATATGTCATACTACATGTTAAATATAGAAGAACATGAATTAGCCACATCTAGGTATTCATTGAGCATACAAGGTGTCCACAGTCTAGGTGATGAACAGAGTCAAATACAATTGTTTTATTTTATTTCTTCTCCTCAAACTCATCCTTCTTTTCTTTTTTCACTATAACTAAGATTTGGAGAGATCTAATTAACCAACTATTAATCTCAGAATCATACTAGGTCAGTGAGATCAAACCGTAAGTTCCATAATATTAAAATTAATAGATTGTGTGCAGTGTTTACCAATGTCAAACACATGAATGTCTATGGCTGTATGGTTTACCCACAGAACACTGACACTAAAAGTGTGTTTTTTTCCCATACCAACACTCGATTTTCTAACTTGCTGGACAGTAATTATATGTTCAAGGATTTATTTCAATTCTGACACTAGCTACCTGGAGTAGGTCTCGTACCCCACAGATTATGAACTCACTCTGGCAAGATTGCCCCCATTTTAGAGACCAGTCACTAGTTTCAGGCTTTGCTTACTTCTGACTGACCAAATATACATTGGGACCTCCCATGACCCCTTCTTTGGGTTTGAAAATTTGCTAAAAGAGTTCACAGAACTCAGGGAAAACCATTTGCTATTACCATTTTATTATAAACGATACTGCTCAGGAACTGCCAAATGGAAGACATGCATAGGGCAAGGTACAGGGGAAGAACAAGGGAGTTTACATGCCCTCTCTGGGAGCACCACCTTCCCAACACCTAACTGTATTCACCAGTTCTGAACCCCTTTGTTTAGGATTTTTAGGAAGGTTCATTACATAACGATGACTGTTTAAATAATTGGCCATTAGTGATTAACTAGATAGTTAGCCCCTCGCCCATTCTGAGATGTTAGGGACAGGGCTGAAAGTTCCACCCCTCTAATTAGGCCTTTTTCTCTATGGTGATCAGCTCCCATCTTGAAGATCTCTAGGAGTTCCCAGCCACCAGAAATCTCATTAACATCCAAAACGACACTCATCTGGAAGGAACGTTTAGGGTCTTAGAAGTTGTTGTGTGAGGAAACAGACTAAGACCAAATATTATAACAAAAGGTGTGTCTTTCAACTCTTTCACTCAGAAAATTACAAGAGTTTTAGAAGCTCTGTGCCAGGAACATTTTCATTTAGGAATGAAGACCAAATATAAATTTCTTATTACATCAGAATATCACAGTGTTTTACCCAGTATCACACTGAATCACATCAAGCTAATTTAAACTTGCTAATTTATTATTATTACTTGCATTCCTTTTTTGTAATGTGTTATAGACAATTTTGATAGTTTGTTAGCTATATCAGATTGTCAGATCATATCTAGGTAGAGAAGAAAAATACCCATGAAACATTTTTTTTTATTACTGATTGATTGGCAGTCATGGCTCTACCAAAACTGAGTAATTCCCCTGGAAAAAGCATCTATTCCCATACATATACATCTCTATCTACCTACACAGACATATATGCAGGAGAAGACAAAGTGTGTTCATGTGTGTGCATGTTTGTGTATGTGTGAAAAGATATGTAGCTAACAGTTGCTTTTCCTTATAGAATTACACAAATAACTAATTGACAAGTTTCCTCTGAAAAATAGTTCGAAGATGGATGTGTTGCTTGATTTTAGTTAGACACTGTGCTAAAACCAAATTCAGTAATGACTTAAAATACCAGCAGAAAATTATTTCAACAAAACCTGAAGCAAACTATTCTTAATGGTATAGACTTTCTGATTATTACATACTTGAAGGATACCTGGAAGCACAAAGTGTAAATATATTATTATGGACTCTCTACCAATTATTTATGCCCTTTTAGTAGAATTCCATTAAAACATTCCTCAATAAATCAGTTTTGTTATGGGCTGTGTTTTATGAAATATCTTTATGATTCTAAATAATTTTGTTCTTACTGAGTGTGTGCTGGAGGATGTTATCTATACCTATCTATACCGTTGATTAGAAGAAAAAAATTGTTAAGGAATAGAATACAGTGTCAACTAAAATAAACCGTAGAAAGTTGGTTGGATTAATTATGTGTAAATGGCTAAATGTATCAACTACCTATTGTTATGAAATTGCTAGAAAACCAAAATTTTCATAGAATTCAGAACCTCAGCATCATAAAACAATAAATAGTATTTTTTTCAGAATCTGATGTCGACTCAGAAGTGTAGGCTCACTTGCTCTTGACTGACTTCATTCACATTTTGGGCCTTTGCCATTGAAAGTAATGGCAAAAACCACAATTACTTTTGCACCAATGTATAGGTCGATCTTACTTGGATTGAATGGGGTAACTCATTCCCCATGTCTTATTCCGAAGCAGGCTAGTCTTGTTATGTTCTGAACTTGATGACAGTAGTACAAGTGTAAGCAAGCCTAACAGCATTTGGTTTGAAAATAATTTTCTTGTGTCATCTCAGCTAGTATTCAAATTTTGGAAATTTGAATGAAGTATGATTCTCAAAATAATTTATAATAATTACACCATATTCTTATTTTCAAATAAAACTAAATTAATTCATTAATTCATAATACAATTTTAGCATAAAGATTAATACATTAGTAGCATACAGAAATACAGTAAATGAGCTAATTTTTTTTCAATATTTACTCAAAAAACTTTTAATCATTCACTAAACAAATACTTATTTTCTGATTGCTTGAAACTTAGCTAGGTAATATAGCCAATACAGAGAAGAATAAAATATGCTCCATGCCTTAGAGAAGTTCACAGAGTGGTAGAGTGTACTAGAATACATTACTTTTGGAAGCTTTCATCCCCCAGGTGTACATGGTTACTTGTATTATTTATTCTCTGCACCAGTGTTTTACAATTAATCATAAAAATATCATGTATGGGACAACATTCATGAGGCCATAGTATAATCAGTCATGCCTTAGAATCTCCTGGGCTGAGTAAATATATGTGAGAGTGACAAGGAAATTGTAAAGGTCGGGTTGAAAGATGTAAGAAGGGCTGGACAATTTTCCAACGACGGATTGCAGGCAAACTGATTCCCTCTCTGCAATGACCAGACAGGAGCTAAGTCACCAGAGGATACTATGTCTGTGACTTTCAGAAGCTAAATATTGAAGACAGAACCAATTTGCCTAGTTCGGAGAGTTTGGTAGCTGCAGTGGTGAGTCTCCAGTGACAAGCAACAGAAGAGGCACATTCCAATTTACCTGTGATTGCTGTTTCACACTGTTTCTTGAAGGGGCCAAAATACTGGACACATCTGACTGGAGGAATTTCCCATTCTTAAAATCAAGGAGTGGGGGTAGATATTGAGAGGTTCTATTATGAGAACTTTTTCAGCACTTGCACCCCGGAGCAAAACAATTTTCTGCTTTAGGAAACTAAGTGACTAGAATATTTAAATTGATCAACTTCAAAAAATTACTGAGAAAATAAAAATATCAGGGGAAAAAATAGGATCATTAACCTTTTTTTATGGTGATGACAGAGGTGGTACAAATATTAAGAAATACTATTGTCTAAAGTGAATGGCATTGTATTATAAGAATATTTCCTGATTTATAAGAGGAGAAAGAAAGAATAATGACGCCTTGGGATGGCTATACTGTTTCCCATTTCTTCCCATTTTTCCTCACTTCTGCTTAGTCAAAATTGTATATCAATACATCCATAAATGTTTTCCCAATGAGTTTACCTGGAAACATGCTATTACCTAAGTCTAAGTTTTTATATTTTGTACTTTCTTATTTAAAACATTAACTATATTTGACTATATATGACAGAAATGTTAATATTTTTATCTAAAAAAAAAAAACAGAAGAGAAAGAGCTCAAAACAACTGCCCTATAATTCCTTCATTAGTAATTTTCCAATTGTGGTTCATCATGGACCTTCATTTTGCTTACCTATGCAATGGGCTTTTATTTCACTTGGTGTGCTTCTTGAGGAAAATTACTACCATTTATTCATCACAACCCAGCCAGAAATATTTCACACATATTTCAAAATAGTCTGACACATATCAAGGTATAACGAATGTTAATTTTTCTCTCTACTTTCAAACAGTCAGCTGGTAAACTCATTCCTTCTAATATGATGATGATCTGTTCACTAACAATGCTCAGAGAATGAATTGATACATAAATGTGGCATCCAGTTTCTTAAATGCAGTAATTTAAAAACTTTTAGGGAAAGTTAGCGTTTGTTTTGCAGAAGTACATCAGAGGTCACTATGGAGGGCAGAGATGGATGAGGTTTGGTATGGAAACAGAGAAATAAGCAGAATACTCTTCATGTTAACCTCAACCAGTGCAGCTCAACATTTAAAATGCTTTGATTTGGCTCTACCTCGTGTTTCAGTAAAAAAAAAAAAAAAAAAAAAAAAAAAAAAAAAAATACTCAGCTGCAATAACAAAAGTAATATCTGATCGACCTCAGTTATAATCCTGGCTCTGTCACTTGGGAGTTGTTATGCTCTATCTTGTCTCGTGAGGGTCAGGTGATTTAGGCTGTCTTTCTTCATGCATATCCCATGGATCACTCCTACTCTTTTCAAGAAAATTCCTGGTCCTAAGGTTGACCAATTGAAGATTAAAAATACTCACTTGCACTTTTGCATCATTATACTTGGTGGTGGTGTGGGCAAGAGAATAATCAGATGAAGCTAATTTCAAGTTTTCTTGATTTCTTGGGGAACATCATTTTAACAGGTACACTAATGCTGCAGTTCCTTTCATGAACTCCACGTCGCATTTCCTCTATGATTATTTTAGTTAACAGATTTTTTCCCTGTGACACAACTATCAAACCAGGTTCTCAGAATCTCCCTAATCAAGGAATATTTTATTACTTATTTGACTACTAGAAGTAAAAGCTAGGATCTGTATTCACAAAGATAGGTTTTGGGAAAGCGCCATAACATCACTTTCATAGATGGTGGAGCGGTATGAAACCATCTTTGTGTTAAGTGCATCAGATGCTTGATTTTGTGTGAAAAGTGCTAAATTGAGACAAATTCGTGATTTTGACATCTAGCCAGAAAAAAACTTCCATTTTGTATAAGTGAGTTTCAACTTGTAAGCCTAATGACGTGTATATTTCTTTGTCAGTTCAATTAGGTGTGTTAAATCTAAACCTAAACTTTCCATCTGAAATGCAGGCAAAAAATAAAATAAATAACATTGTTTTTATTCAAGTATTGGGAAAAATCTGAGCTTAAAGAAATACATAAATGACTATTTTTTATAATCAGAATTAATGCAATATTTACTATTTCAGCTTTAAAACATTTTGGTATTAAGTTCTACGCTTAACATAGGCCATAGTAGTTCTTATGAATACTCTAAATGCAGAGGAAATAGTCATGGTGTCCAAATAATGCTATTATGACAAGAAGTTATAGTAAATCTATTAGATGAAAACTCATCTCTATCATATTGTGATAGAAATGGAATTATAATGAAATTCTATAAATTATAAATAGAAATATTATGACAGACCCGTTAAGAAAAGTTATTTTAAATATACAAAAATATAATAACAATGTTACAAGTTATATTTCTTCTAAGAATAAAGCAAAAATATCAATTATTTCCAATAGAAATAAGTCATATATCAGGTAGACGTCATTATCAAATTCATGTTACTTGCTCATATGTTATTTCAACATTATCTTTCAATTATCCTAGCTCCTTTTCATAATAATCTTGAACTGAATTAACTAAATTGTAAAATGGTTTGAATTTCATAATGTCTTTTGGCAGACCTCATTGATTTTCCAGGTTACATGGTCATTAATTGTCAGTAATACCTTCTAATCCAGGTAAAATTGATTATAGTTTAAGCTATTTTCTGTATTAAGAAGCCACTGGTTCCAGTCTAGAGGTGTGACATTATTAATTTTGTTCTGCTACTCTCCAGACAATTAATAATCAGTTTCGCTGCTGCTTTTTCTAATTTTTTCCATAACAAAGACAAAAATGTTGCTTTGTGTAACAGAGAAATATAACACAATTTAGACTTTTTAGTGTTAATGAAAAACTTTTCTTTATGACTTTGTGTTTTTAAAATTCAAAAATAAGGATCATGCAGTTTTAAATCTGTTTTAAAATTAATTATGTAGGATGTGCCAAGTGCCCTTTCATTTTGGGTACATGTTTATTACAACTTTATTGATTACATCAGTTAGATTGTCTATAAACCCAAAGACGTGCTATAGGCTTACCTTCACATTTGACCTGGTGGATCTAGTAAATATAAAGTCCGTTTCCTGCAAGTCAGAAAAGACAAAGGCTATTTATTCCTGTTATCTGTTTCAATTGAATTGAGAATAACTTTAAGTTTGAACACGCTTAACTATATCATGTTTTTTTAAGGCTTTAAAGACTTTATGAAAGCAAATGGCATATTGTCTTCATTTCACTTTGGAAGTCCACCTTTGGCAGTGCTGTTCAAAGTCATGATATTATTGATATTTGTGAATTGCTAAATGATGAAAGAGCACAATAATACATTATCCTTAATTTCACTCCTTCATTCTACCTTAATGACATAAACTATAACTTGTATAAAAGTAGGTAAAAATAAGAGAACCTCAAAGTTCATTTGAGAGAGAGAGAGAGAGAATATCATGCTCTCCCCTGCAGCTAGGATATAAATTCAAAACATATGCTCCCTCTCTTGCACCTAATGGATTTCACTATAATTATCTTCAACAAGTATTTATTGTCTGGTTTCTCAAATTCAATCTATTGATACTTAGCACAGAGTTTAATTGTATTTTCCACCACCATGTACCTTAGAGAGAGGTATTATTAGACTGAAATGTTAACTTTAATAACACAAGAAGCATATTATGAAACAGAAATCTGTGCCAATGGAGTTAGAATGGCATTTCTTTAAACATTTATTCAGCCAATTGGAAAGAAAGTTCTAAGAACCTCTTGACTAAGTATCATGAATATATAACAGCAACACCTAGTGATAGGAACAGTTATTAATGGGAATACAACACTATGAGGAGGTGAAAAGCAAAATAAATATGACTTTAACAGGATAGAAATTTGGGTGGGGGTTGTGTGTGTGTCAAAAATTATTAAACTTCCTCTCTCCAAATATTACTTTGATTTCATTCTTTCTCTCTCTCTCTCTCTCTCTCTCTCTCTCTCTCTCTGTCTCTCTCTGTCTCACACACACACACACACACACACACACACACACACGTCTGGGACTCAAATTCTCAGTATATTAGAAATTTCAAATGTGTCCCAATGTTTCTGACACTCTTTTCTTTTTTTCTCATTTGTTTTACTCTCCATGATTCAAGCTACATGTTTCTATTTACCTCTCTTTTAGTGCAAAAATACTCCTTTATAATGGCTCTACATACCATGCTATATATACAATAGTACTATATATTGAGTTACACATTGTTGTATTTCTATGTGTATTCTTAAGACAGAGTCTTGTTCTGTTGCCCAGTATGGAATGCAGTGGCACAAGCATAGATGGGATTATAAGCATGAGCCACTGTGCCAGGCCAATTTGTAGGCTTTTATTTGATTGTCATTTAAATATATATTACAGTTCTCTGGTGAAGTTCTCCATTTTGTCATGTCCTTTTACAACATATTTATGACAAGTGCTTTAAATGTGTGACTAGTAAGCTCAATATTTGGATCTTTTGTCAGCGTCATTGTCTATTGGTTCTGATTCATATTTTGCAGAGTATTTTTTACAAAGTGTCACACATTTTATCATCTTCTTTCAAGAAGGGTTGAGCTTTATCCTTTGATAGACAACTAGGATAGGAATAGAACATCTTAATCTAATTAGAGACAGAGCTGACTGGTTGCTGGTTTGGATTTTTTATTAAGCTCTCTCTGCCAATAATTAGCATGGACTTTTAGAGTGTAACACCCCAGGAGGTCTGTCTGTGAGTCTATGGAGTTTCCTGTATTCTTTGCCTTAGAAGGTTATGAATTCCAGTTTTTGTCTTCTCATCACTATGATACTGTGGTACATTACCATCTGTGTCAGAAGTACGCTGCTTAATTTTACAGAATTACAAAGTCTGTTAAAGCCTTGTAAAGGAATATTGAACCCCCACAAGACTTTTCTATCATGGTAATGTCTTTTATTCTTTTATTTTTATTTTTGCTTCTCTAGCTCTGTAAAATTGCCAAAACTCTACAGGATTGACAGCTACATAGTCTTGGCTACTACTATTCTCCATCTCTGCCCTGCCCCAAGGGTAAATAATGCCCCCAGGGATAAACAAATAAGGAAAAGCTGAATATCCCCAAGGATAAATAAAAAAGGAAAAGCTGAATGTGGCATTTCAACTCATACTCTGAAATTCACTTCTTTTGGAATCTTGACCCATCGGCTCCTTGTTGCCTCACAGTTCTCTGGCAACTTTAAAAAGATGTTTTCTAGTTGTTCTTGATGGAAGGATGAGCCTGACGCAAGGTAGTCATCATGACTAGAAACAAAAGTCCTAGAAAATTCATCTGGATGTCATATGTTTATAGTGTTGTAGAAGAGACTGAATAATAAAAGTAAGAAAAGCCCATTGTAATGGAGCTTGTAAGTCATATTCAAGCATATGATTTTTATAATGATAATCTATTGCAGAAATTTATGCAATAGGAGATATAATTGAGTTTACATTTAAAAAGGACAAATTCATCACCAAGGAAGATTTATTAGATCAGTATGAGAGTAGGAACTATCTATGAAAATTATAGGCAAGAAGTAATATATTAATTTAATGACTATTTAACAGTTTTCTTTTATATGATAAACACCGAAAGATGATAGGCATTTAAATACTTTACAGCACGTTGGGAAGGGGAGGCAGGCAGATCACCTGAGGTCAGGAGTTCGAGACCAGACTGGCCATGGTGAAACCCCATCTCTACTAAAAATACAAAAAAAATTAGCTGGGTGTGGTGGCAGGCACCTGTAATCCCAGCTACTTGGGAGGCTGAGGCAGGAGAATTGCTTGAACTTATGAAGGCAGAGGTTTCAGTGAGCCGAGATGACGCCATTGCACTCTAGCCTGGGCAACAAGAGCGAAACTCTGTCTCAAACAAAACAAAACAAACAAAGCAACAAAACAACAACAAAAAACTTTACAGTTTTCAAATTAATCAATTACTCTTATATGTAAGATAAAAACTGATTTTCTATTTCTGATACAATTTGGATTAAAAATATTTACTCACAAAAGTGCTTTAGTAAATATAGCATAATTAACTTTTATTAAATATACATAATTTACTTTATTATTAAACTTTTGGCCACACTACATTAATAGAAATATTCAAACAGAAAATAAATTAAATAGGCATACAGATTTGCATATGTCTTTGTTAGTAGCAAGGAATTCCAGTTTCACAGTGAGAAAAACTGGATTTAATCCAAAATGCTGTAACTTCCAAATGATGTAAAATTAGGAAAGTCATTAATATCACTGAGTAAATTTGTTCAACTATAAAATGGGTAAAATATTCCCCTGTTGTAAATGTGTAATATGTGGAAAACACTGAAACATTTTGTGTGACATAACAACAATAATCATTCAGAAATGTATATAGGCAGAAGACTAATTTAATTTAGACATATAGATGTGAGATTTATGATTAAAAATAACATCATTTGGAGCTTCTAAATTAAAAAAAAAATTTTTTTAATTAACATTAAACATATATATATATATGTGTGTGTATATATATATCTCAAAACACCAAAATACAAGAAACAAATCCAAGACCTTAAAACAGATAATAGAAATGGTTAAATTCTATACACGTTTTGGTGTTGGCTGCCAAGGTTTTTATTTTTAAATTTTAATTTCTTTTTTGAGACAGAGTCTAACTTTGTTGCCCAGGCTGGAGTGCAGTGTCGTCATCTTGGCTCACTGCAACCTCCGCCTACCAGGTTCAAGAGATTCTCATGCCTCAGCCTCCTGAGTAGCTGAGATTACAGATGCTGACCACCACACCTGGGTAATTTTTGTATTTTTATTAGAGACAGGGTTTTGACACATTGTCCAGGCTGGCCTTAAATTCCTGGCCTCAAGTGATCTGTCTGCCTCAGCCTCCCAAAGTGCTGGGATTGCAGGTGTCAGCCACTGCACTGGATCCTGTCAAGGTTTTTAAATTAACATCATTATCATCAAGAAAATTTCAAAAGTAAAATCTCACCAGAGACATAGAATCAATTTTTCAAAAAGTGAAATGTAATTATTATAACTTTAAAATATGCAGAGCTACTTAAAAAGAACATTTTATTGAAAAGAAAAACTATATCTTAAGATATACTTGATTTTGTATAGAAATTAATTTAGTATAAAATCTAAATTAAAATATGCTGGTATCATTTACATCAGGAGTCCCCAACCCCAGACCCCAGAGTAGTGCCTGTGTGTGGCTTGTTGTGAATCAGGTGGCACAGCAGGAGGTGAGCAGTGGGCAGTGAGCCTGAGCTCCACCTCCTCTCAGATCAGCCACGACATTAGATCACCATAGGAGTGCCAACCCTATTGTGAACTGTACATGTGAGGGATCTAGGTTGCACACTCTGTATGAGAATCTAATACCTGATGATCTGAGATGAAACAATTTTCTCCTGAAACCATCCTCACCCTTCCATTCATGGAAAAATTGTCTTCTGTAAAACCAGTCCCTGGTGCCAAAATATTGAGTACCACTGATTTATATGATAATTACTCTTGAAAAATTTAGGTTGAGGTTTCTAATACTGCCCAATTATGTAATCTTTACTGAGGTAAAGTTATCATTGAAAACAACTGTGATACTGTTTTGATATGGTGCAGAACTAGTCAACTAAATTTGGGCATGAATTTTGCTAAGAAACTATAATTACACATTTAAAACATGTGTGTATAATATCTTTCCTTAAGTGGTTCACCTATACTGGTGACAAGACTTCTTGGAATTACAAAGCTTCTTTTTACAGTAACAATGGCTTCTCTGTGTCATAACGATTAACAATTCAAACAGCACTGTTATTTTAAAAAACACATTTTTTAAACTTAATGTAACTTTATCCCAAAACAGATAAATAAGATCAATTGACAAACTACACTGAACCATTAGACCTGTCATTTTTTGTACTTCTTCAAGTTTTTTAATTGATACATAATAGTTGTACATATAAATGGGGTACATGTGATATTTTGATATAAGCATAAAATGTATAATGATCAAGTCTAGGTAACTGTTGTATTCATTACCTCAAATATTTATCATTTTTCAATGTGAGAACATTCCAATATTCTATTCTAGCTATTTTGAAATATACAATAAACTTGTAACTATAGAAATCCTTCTGTGCTATCAAACACTAGATCTTATTCCTTCTATCTAACTGTATTTTTGCAGCCATTAACCAATCTCTCTTCACCCTTCGTCCTCACTTTCCTTCTCAGCCTCTGGTAACCATTATCCCATTAACTACCTCCATGAGACAAATATTTTAACTCTCACATATTAGTAAGAACATGCAATATTTATATTTTTCTGCTTGGCCGATTTCACTTAACATTATGACCTCCAGTTTTATCCATTGTTGCTGCAAATGACAGAATTTCTTTGTATTTTATGGCTGAACAATTTTCCATTGTGCATATACACCACATTTTCCTTATCCATTGATGGACATTCAGGTTAATTTCATATCTTGGCTATTGTGAATAGTGTGGCAATAAATATAGGAGTGCAGGTATCACTTTGATATTCCTGATTTTCTTTCTTTAGAATATATACCCACAAGTGGGATTGCTAGATCATACAGTAGAAAATATTTGAGCATCACTCATCCAACAATGATTAATGATAAGAATATATAAGGAACTCAAACTACTTAATAGCATAAAACTAAATTATTCAATTTAAAAATGGGCAAAAGATCTGAATAGACATTTCTCAAAAGAAAAATACAAATTGCCACAGGTATATGAAAAAAAGTGCTCAACATTTCTAATGATCAGAGAAATGTAAATCAAAACCACAATGAGATATCTCCTTACCCCAGTTCAAATGGCTACTATCAAAAGACACAAAGTAACAAATGCTGGCAAGGATGTGGAGAAAGAACTCTTCTTATATACTGTTGGTGAGAATGTAAATTAGTGTAGCTGCTATGGAAAATAGTATGGAGATTCCCCAAAAAACTAAAAATAGAATTACCATATAATCCAGCAACCCCACACCTGGATAGCTGTCATTTTTTTAATATATTAACATTGATCTGTTAAAGTAACCTACATTTCAGTACTCATATGAAATGATAGTCATTATTAATCTTATATTTTATAGCTCTTTACAAATTAATGAAATACTTTTACGTAACTACAACTTATTGAACCTCTATCAGGATAACCTTTAACAATATAGATTATTCACATTTTTGCAATGAGAAAAGTGATGATTTTGGTACTTAGTAAGGTCATAAATACAGTATAAACATATAATAAGACTAAAATTTGGTCTCAATCTTTTTAATTCCAAGGTCTTCCTTCATAAGCACCATAAAATACCATACCCAGTATTCTTTTGATGCTAGCAACACTAGGAGATAGTTTAGGATTTTTCTACTTATTTCATAGGCATAAAACAGTCATAGAGACATATGCAAATTAGATCATATTGCAGAAAAAATGCTTACCCAGGTCAATTGTTTTTTCTTTTTAATTATAGCTTTTAAAAACTGATTTTAATTAGCACTTACTGACTCTTAGTTATAGTGCGTCTTAATTTTACACAGTGTAGTTTGTCCTGTTTGGATGTTTGCAGTTAGTCACAAACAAACGTAAAAATTACATTCAATACCAAAGTTGTGAAGGAGCACTTTTTCAAATTGTATCCCTGCAAATGAATTGCTCAAACATATCTGTAAGTAAAAATGGTCGACCTGAGAAAGAGAGACATTTTGCTTTGCTTACAAACTAAAAACTCAAACTCAAACTCAAAGAGTAATGGACTCTAAAAATGAATGTATTTTCTATTATCAATGGCTAGAAGCACTTTGAAATGTTTGATTTGAGGAAAACATAAATAAACAAGTTAGAGTGGGGAAATTCAATTGAAAAATCAAGAGGAGCTTCCTGGATTTACATAAGAGAAAATATCACTTTTTAGATAAGAAAGTTAATTTTTTGCTATTTTAAGACAATCATAGATAGTTAACTTTCTGCAATAATTTAATCATAGTTTTGTCAAAACTCTAAAGTATTGACCAGATGATTGCTCAATGTCATACTCAGAGACTGAGGAGTCTGTAAATTCCTCTTAAAATAGATACACGAATAATTTTAGATCTTGGCATTTTCAGTAAGACTAAATCTGAATCCAAGGTTATGAGGAAGAGTCACCAGTCACACATAAAGAAAAAATAGTTAGTTTCGCAGAAATAAATGAATTTATGAGAATTTTTCTAAAGTGCTTTGTCATTAGGATAAACAATGTTAAATTATTTTTAAAGTACTCAAAATTCATACTCAACATTCTACATTGAAATTAAGAAAGATAACACAACATGGTATATTTTACAAATGTAATGTAATTTGGATTTTGTATATGGTAGCACCCGATTGACTAGAATTTCAATTCTAACAATTACTGGAGTAATACAAACCTGGATAATTTATTCATTTATTTAGATCAAAGGTCACCATTTAAAGAAAACCTGTTATCTTATATAAGCTGACTCATAAGAGTTTTAATGGCCTACACAGTGAGAGGTGACAACCTGATGGCGACCCTCTCTTGCTCTCAGCGCCTCCTCTGCCTCGGCATCCGCTCTGGCCACGCTTGAGGAGCCCTTCAGCCCGCGGCTGCACTGTGGGAGCCCCTGTCTGGGCTGGCCGAGGCCAGAGCTGGCTCCCTATGCTTGCTGGGAGGTGCGGAGGGAGAGGCACGGGTGGGAAACCAGGCTGCAGGTGGTGCTTGTGGGACAGCACTCATCAAGTGCAAGTTCTGGGTGGGCGCGGGCTTGTGGCCCCGTGGCTGCTGTCCTGGTCAGTGAGGGGCTCACCACCCAGGCCCACAGCTGCCGAGGGTGCACCGGGTCCCCGGGGACTGCCAGCAGCCCACACTGCGCTTGAATTCTCGCTGGACATGCAGCCTGCCATGCCGGAGCCCCACCCCCCCACCCCCACAGTGGGCTCCTGCAGGCCGAGCCTCCCTGAATGTTGCTGCCCCCTGCTCCTGGCACCCGGTCCCATTGACTGCCCAGGGGCTGAGGAGTGCAGGTGCCACAAGGGACTGGCATGCAGCTCCAACCATGGCCCTGGCACAGGATCCACTAGGTGAAGCCAGCTGGGCTCCTGAGTCTAGTGGGGACTTGGAGAACCTTTATGTCTAGCTGAGGGACTGGAAATACACCAATCAGCACCCTGTCTCTAGCTCAAGGTTTGTAAATACACCAATCAGTACTTTGTATCTAGCTAATCTAGTGGGGACTTGGAGAACTTTTCTGTCCAGCACTCTGTGTCAAGCTAAAGGATTGTAAATGCACCAATCAGCACTCTGTGTCTAGCTCAGGGATTGCACCAATTAGCATTCTGTCAAAATGGACCAATCAGGTCTCTGTAAAATGGGCCAATCAGTGCTCTGTAAAATAGACCAATCAGCTCTCTGTAAAATGGGCCAATCAGCAGGATGTGGGTGGGGTCAGATAGGGGAATAAAAGTCGGCTGCCCCAGTCAGCAGTGGCAACCCCTTGGGTCTCCTTTTGCAATGTGGAGGCTTCCTTTTTTCGCTCTTTTCAGTAACTCTTGCTGCTGCTCGCTCTTTGGGTCTTCACCGCCTTTATGAGCTGTAACACTCACCGCTAAGGTCTACAGCTTCACTCCTGAGGCCAGTGGGACCACAAACCCACCAGGAGGAATGAACAACTCTAGATGAGCCACCTGAAGAGCTGTAACACTCACCGGGAAGGTTTGCAGCTTCACTTCTGAAGCCAGCGAGACCATGAACCCACTAGAAGGAAAAAACTTCAAACACGTTCGAACATCAGAAGGAACAAACTCCAGACACACCATCTTTAAGAACTATAACTCAACCATGAGGGTCCGTGGCTCCGTTCTCGAAGTCAGCAAGACGAAGAGCCCACCAATTCCGGACACAATGGGATTAGGGGTGGTGAGAAAGAAATCACCTTATGCTTGGACTTGTCTCATGAACCATGTTTCGTGGATGAATACAGATGATTTTAAGTGTTAACAGATGGTGCACTGTGTCTCACAACTAAGGAAAGGCTCAAGATAGGCCGCCTTCTGCTAGAGGATAAACAGATTGGAGACTTGCAGGCAAATTTTTATAGCAGTAATAACAATTTTCTAGTTCAAATTCCATGTTAAGGTCTTGAGAATCACGAAAGACCAAGAAGTGAACAAAACATAGAATAAACACTGTAACAAAAATGGGAAATAGAACAAAGAGGGAAATCACGTTATTTCTGATCCTTAGAGAATAAGAAGGACAAAATGAGTACCTCAAAATCTAGAATTAAGATAAAAGAGATTGTAGAAGTCAAGTTTTGTGACCAAAGGGGAAAGAAACTTAAGAGATACGGGAAAGAGGAAGTCAGCCAAGCTACAGTGGTTGAAAGCTGGCTGATGCAAGTTATTTGGGGGAAGGTAAGCCAATCTTACACAGCCCAGATGAAGTAAGATGAGGTCCAAGTCCAGAAATGTACAAGATCAGTTAGGAAAAGGCATTTGGAATATATTCGAAGAGGAATGGGATATTACTGAAAAGTTAAATCATAGAAGTGATGTGATATGATTTGTGTATGTAAAAGAGCACTTCGGTTGCTTGGTGAAGATTGAGTTACAGGAGTAAATCAGAGAAACCAGTTAGGAAGCTTACAGTCATGTTGGTGGAGATGAAAATTATTTGGTTTAGAATGGTGGCTGTATGAAAGATAAGAATTGAAGTATTGAACAACTGTTTTTAAAGCTAGAGTCCAAATAAAAAACCAAGAATGAGTCATAGGATTTTATCTTAAGCAAATGGATGGGTGGAATTTTTAAGTATTAAGATGGCAAATATTGCAGTATTTGTCAGAGTTAGGAGGAGTAGGGGAAAAAAGCAAGTTTTGTTTTAAACATGGGTATCCAGCTGGAGAAGATGTCTAGTAGTAGGCAGTTGAATACATGGAATTTTCAGTTTAGAAGTGTGTGTGTGTGTGTGTGTGTGTGTGTGTATCTTTGAAAAAATATATTGTAAATATATGCATAAATGTCTATATACAAATGTAACTACTTAAGAGTCCAAAGAACTTTAAAATCATGGATTTATACTTTACATCCAGTCACCCTGATCAACTCTGCACAACACACTACCTGGCTTAATTATAAAAGAATATATTCACTTTAGCAGTGGGTCTGCTGTACCCTCCATATTGTACTTTGTAAATACAAAGTGAAGGAAAGAAAAATTTGAAACATTTTTAGTGACTTCTCTAGTCGTAATATAAATTGAATTTAATGGGGGATTTTACATGCTTAGTTTAGTAATATTTTAAAATACAAAATTTAGCTAATCCCAAAGAAAAATTTGACAAATTGGACTGCAATGAAACATTATAAATATTATAAATATTTCCTCCTTCAAGTAATATGTTACAATTTCATATCCTTTTGGTGAATTCAATTTCATAGTTTAGATGCTTTAGATAATTTCTAATATTAATGTCAAATAAAACGGTTTAAGTCATGTGATTTTTTTCAATTGTTTTGTATTATAAGCATACTTTCCTGTGACTCTGTTTTTGAATCTTCTAATCAACTTCCATGATGTTATTATTTAATTATAGTATTTATTTACATCATCTTCAAGGTTATTTAGAATATTTAGATGATGATAAATATGGAAAAATTTCTTCATATCAGCTTTAAGTTTTACACTTTGTGAAAAGTACACAAAAATAATGCACCCATACAATGTGTTAGACACAAATGTTTTGGTAAATACTGCATAAGATTTTAATATTATGCATGACAAACATATAAATACAATTTTATTATAGAATAACATTATTAAAACCACTGCACCTTGCATTGGCATTGGTAATATATAGTAAAATAAATCATAGACGGTATTAGTGTTCTTAGAGAAAACAATTGCACACGCTCTGAGCAATCTAAAAATTAAACATTTTTGTACATTTAATAATGTAACATGTAGACCAGAAATGATTATTTTTCTATCTAAGCAAAGTACTCTTCCTTTCTCAATTTAGTCACAAGACTATACATATAAATATAAATTTTAGTATGTTCTTTATTTTATTTTTAAATTTCCATTTATTTATTTATTTATTTATTTATTTGAGATGGAGTCGCTCTCTGTCACCCAGGCTGAAGTGAAGTAGCATGATCTTGGCTCACTCCAACCTTTGTGTCCTAGGTTCAAGTGATTCTCATTCCTCAGCCACCTGAGTACCTGGGATTAGAGTGTGCCCCACCTCACCCAGCTAATTTTCATATTTTTCAGTAAATACACGGTTTTGCCATGTTGGCCAGGCTAGTCTCGATCTTCTGGCCTAAAGTGATCCACCTGCCTCAGCCTCCCAAAGTGCTGGGATTACAGGCATGAGCCACCACGCCCAGCAGTATGTGTTTTAAATCACTCAGATAAACGTGTGCTTTAATATATAGCTAGCCATTTTTTTTTGCAAAAATAAAATAAAATATGTATTAGGTCTACGCTTTTTAAATATCAAACTAAATTCCAAATGAAATTAAATACTTAACTATTAAAATGAATCTATAAAATGCTGTATGTTCTTTCTTTTGAAAGATACATGATGATGACGACAATGATGATGATGCTGTTGTTGATAAACAGGTGGATAGATGATAGACAAAAGAAATGAAAGAAAAACAAATTTCAATATACCCATAAAATACTCTTTAGAGTTAAAATTACATATGTTTAAAAATACACACACACAATTATATGTATATGCTTGGCTGTTTTGGAATATAAACACAGTGAAAAGCTGTACAAGGTGCATACAATCCAATGATACAAGTAGGCAAGAGTGAAGTTGTAAAATGATAAGATAAAGTTTTGACATTAATCATATTACATTTATGTATTCATAAAATTATCTGGAAGAATACAAGTATAGGCTTAAGTGTGGGAATATGAAAGTAACTTTTTACTTATCTGTACATGTAATTCTATTTGGTTCATTTCAGTTTTTCAACAACCATATACTACTTCACTTGAAAATGAAAATGATAAAGAACAGTTCATTAATAGCCCACACGCTTCATCCTAACTTGAATTTCAATAGTATACAATAAGCTTTATGATATTCTCTTTCTTTCTAGTGTTTTAAAAAAATGCTGATATTTGAAGCAAATTCGAATTGAAATAGGCATTTTATATTGCCAGCTTTATTAATATATGATTAAAAAATAAACTTTGAATATATATAAATTATATAATGGGATGTTTTGATATACATTTTTAGTGAAATAATTATTAAAATCAACCTAAGTAACATATTGTTCTCTTTATATGGTTTTGTGTGTGTGTGTGTTACAACATTTGAGATCCACTTTCTTCACCAATTTCAAGATACAATACAATATTATTAACTATAGTCACCATGCTATGTATTAGATCTCCAGAAGTTCTTTATTCTGCCTAACTAAAACTTTGGATCCTAAGACCAACATCTCCTCACCCATGCCCCTGAGCATTATCAACCACCATTTTTCTATGTTCTATAAGATGAATTTTTGTATATTTTGCATGTAAGTGAGATTATGCAGTATTTGTCTTAAAGTGCCTGTTTTATTTCAATCAAACTCTTCCAGGTTTATTTGTGTTGTCAGAAATGGCAGGATTTCCTTCTTTTTAAAGGGTATTTTTAGTAAGATAACAATATCCATATTGTTTAGCTCCCACTGGTAAGTAAGAGTATGTGGAATTTTAATTTCTATTTATGAGTTATTTCACTTAAGATAATTGCCTCCAGTTCCACCCATATTGCAGCAAAAGAAATAATTTCGTTCTTTATATGGTGCATAATATTCCGTGATATAACACATTTTATTGCCCAATTATCCATTGAAGGATATTTAGGTTGATTTCATGACTTTTCTATTGTGAAGAGTGCTGTGATAAACATATGAGTTTAGGTGTCTTTTTTATATACTGATTTCTTTGTTTAGATATCCGGTAATTGTCTAACTGATTGATGAAGGAAATGGTAGTTTTATTTTTAGTTCGCTGAGAAATCGCCATAATGTTTTCCATAGTGATTGTACTAATGAACATTTTCAACAACAGTGTATAAGCATTCTCTTTCCTTCACATCCTTGCCAATATCTGTCATTTTTTGACTTTTTAAAAATAGCCCTTCTGACTTGTGTAAGATGGTAGTATGTTGTGGTTTTAATTTGCATTTTTCTTATGATTAGTGATGTTGAGCATTTTTTCAAATGTTTGTTGTCCATTTGTATGTCTTCTTGTGAGATATGTCTATTGTGTGTTTTGCCCACTTATTAATAGGATTATTTGTTTGTTGTTGCTGTTGTTGTTGACTTGTTTGGGGTCCTTGTAGATACGGAATATTAGACTCTTGCTGAAGGCATAGTTTGTAAATATTTTCTCCCATTCTGTGCATTGTCTGTTTATTCTGTTGATTATTTCTTTTGATGTACAGAAGGCTTTTGGTTTAATTAATTTCCATTTGTTTAGTTTTATTTTGTTGCATTTGTTTTAAAGTCTTAGTCATAAATTATTTTCCTGAGCCAATGTTCAGAAACATTTTTTTCCTAGGTTTCCTTCTAGTACTTTTATAGTTTCAGGTCTTACATTTGTCTTTAATCCATTTTGAGTTAAGTTTTGCATATGATAAGAAACATGGTCTAGTTTTGCTCTTCTGCATATGACTAACCAGTTTCCCTAGAACCATGTATTGAATATTCTTCTCCAGTATATATGTATCTATATATATATGTTGTTGTTGTTGTTGACGCTGTCAAAGATCAAGTGGTTGTAGGTATGTAAATGTATTCCTGAGTTTTCTATTTTGTTCCATTGATCTATATGTCTATTTTAATTCCACTATCATGATATTTTGGTTAATATAGACCAGTAGTATAATTTAAAGTCAACTAACATGGTACCCCCAGCTTTATTTTATGTAAGTATTGTTATTCTTGTTTTGTTAGGAATGCTGTGGCTTTTAAGGCGCTTCTTCCATTGCATACAAATATTAGGATTGTGTTTCCTAATTATATAAAAAAATGATGTTGGTAATTCGATAAGGATCACGTTGAATCTATAGATTATTTTGGAGAGTATGATCATTTTAGCAATAATTTTTCAGTGGGAGTTTCTCATGGGAGCATGAGATGTTTTTCCATTTGTTTGTGTCATCTATGTTTTCTTTAATCACTGTTTTATCATTTTCCTTGCAGATTGTTTATCTCCTTGGATAAATATATTTCTAAGTATTTCATTTTTTATAGCTATTGTAAATGAAATTAAGTTATTGGTTTAGCTTACAGCTTGATCATTATTGGTGTATATGTATATGCTACTAATTTTTGTATGTTGACATGGTATCTTAACGCTTTACTGAATTCATTTATCAAATCTAGGAGTCTTTTGCGGGAATATTTAGGACTTTTTGGGTAGAAAATCATATCATCAACAAACAAAAGTCATTTGACTTGCTTTTTAAATAATCTAGATTACATTATTTCTTTCTCTTTCCTGATTGCTCTGGCTAGGACTTCCAGTACCATGATGAATATGAATGGTGAAAATGGGCATTCTTGTCTTGTTCCAGTTCTTAGGGGAATTGCTTTCAACTTTGCCCTGTTCACTTTAATGTTGGTTTTGGGTTTGTCGTATATCATTTTTATTATTTTGAGATATATTCCTTCAGAGCCTAGTTTGTTGAGGGTTTTTATCATAAACATTGCTCTATTTGATTGCTTTGCCTGCACATATCGAAATGATCATATCATTTTGGTTTTTAATTTGTTTTTAAATGTTTCTGTTTATGTGGTGAATGACATTTATTTATTAGTGTATGCTGAACCATTCTTTCTTCTATGGAATAAAAGCCAGTTGATTCTGTATTATCTTTTTGATGTGTTTTTGAATTTGGTTTCCTAGTATTTTGTTGAAGGTTGTTGCATCTATATTCATTAGGAATATTGGTGTGTAGTTTTCTTTTATGTTGTGGTCTTTCCTGCCTTAGCTATCAGTGTGATACTGGCTTCATAGAATGAGTTAGGAAGGATTACATTCACCTTGATTTTTTGGAATAGTTTCAATAGGATTGCAACCAGTTTTTCTTTGCATATCTGGTAGATTTTCACTCTGAATTTGCCTGGTCCTCAGCTTTTTTTTTTGTTGGGAGACTTTTTATTATCTATTCAATCTCACCACTTGTTATTGGTCTATTCAGGATTTCTATTTCTTCCTGGTTCATTCTTAGGGGGGTTTATGTTTCCAAAAATTTACCAGTTTTTTCTAGGTTTTCTAGTGTGTGAGCGTAAGGATGCTTATAGTAGTCTCTGATGATCTTTTGTATCTCAGTCGGTATCATTTGTAATGTCTCCTTTTTCATTTCTGATTGTGCTTATTTGAATCTTCTCTCTTTTTCTTGGTTAATCTAGCTAGCTGTCAATCAATTCTGTTGATATTTTCAGGGAACTTTTTGTTTCATTGATCATTTGTGTAATTTTAGGGGCTCAATCTCCTTTATTTCTTCTCTACTCTTTGCTATTTTTTTCTTCTTCTTCTAGTTTTGGGTCTTTGTTGCTGTTGCAGTTGTTTGAGGTTCAATATTAGGCCAATTTGTGATCTTTCTATTCTTTTGATGTGGACATTGAATGCTCTAAACTTCCCCTTACCACTTCTTTTTCTGCATCTCAGAGGTTTTTGATATGTTGCGTTTTGATAGATTTTCATTCCTTTCGAAATAAAAAAAAAAAAACCTTAATTTCACCCTTGACAAAAATTATTCAGGAATAGATTTAACCCTCATGTATTTGTATAATTTTGAGAGTTTTACTTGGTGTTGATTTTTAATTTTATTTCACTCTACTCTGAGAAGATACTTTATATAATTTGGATTTTTTAAAATTTACTGAGACTTGTTTTGTGGTTTAACATATGGTCTACTTTGAAAAATGTTTATGCGTTGATGGGAAAAATGTATATTCTGTGATTTGGGGATTCATTTTCTGTAAATGTCTGTTAGTTCTATTTGTTCTAGAGTCCATTTTTAGTTACACATTTTCTTTGTTTATTTTCTGCTTCAATGATCTGTCTAGTGCTGTCAGTGGAATGTCGAATTCTCCCACTATTGTATTGCTGTGTATCTCTTTTCTTAGGTAAGGTAGTATTTTTTTTTAAATCTTTGTGGTCCAGTGTTGGGTGCAAATATATACAGGATTATTATATCCTCTTGTTGAATTGATTTATTTATCATTATATAATGACCTTTTTGCCGATTTTTACTCCTGTTGATTTAAAGTTTGTTTTATCAAATATCAGTATAGCCAGCTCCCAATTGCTTTGGTTTCTGCTTGCATGAAATATCTTTTTTCACCCCTTTACGTTAAGTCTAAATGTTTTGCCAGTTAGGTGGGTTTTTGTAAGCAGCACATGTTGGATCCTGGTCTTTTAATTTATTCTTTCAATCTGTATCTTTTAAGTGAAGCAATTAACTCATTTATATTCAAAGTTAATACTGATATGTGAAGTTTTGTTGCCATCATAATATTGACTGTCACTTAGTTGCTTTGTATCCTCAAACATATAATTAACTTTTAGGACCTATAAGTTTTACACTTTCTTCTGTTTTAATTGTTGCAAATATTAACCTTTCATAGTCATGTTTAGAAATCATTGAAGCATTTCTTGTAGGGCCAGTCTAGTGGTAACAAAGTCCCTTAGAATGTTATTATCTAAGAAATATTCTATTTCTCCTTTATTTGTGAAGCTTAGTTGATCAGGATAGAAAAATATTGGCTGACAATTTTTTCTTTAAGAAACTGAAAATAGGAACCCAATCTCTTCTGGCTTGTAAGTTTTCTACTAAGAAATCCAGTGTTAGTCGGATGCAATTTCCTTTTTAGTTGATTACTTTTCTCTTGCTTTTAGAATTTTTTTTCACATGAATTTCTGATGGCTATATGCATTGGGGGAAGTTTGTCTTGCAATGTATCTCCCAAGAGCTCTCTGGGTGTCTTGTGTCTAAATACTAAATCTCTAGCAAGACCAGAGAAGATTTCCACAATTATTCTCTCAAATAGGTTTTCCAACGTTTTACTTTTTCTGCTGCTTTCTCAGTAATACCTAGGACATACTTTTGGATACTTTTACATAATTTATTTTTTAAAATTCTTTATTTTTATCTGCTTTGATTATTTTGAAAGACCAATCTTCAAAATCTGAAATTCTTTCCTTAAACTTTAACTGTTAACTTGAACTGTATTTTGTAGTTTCTTCAATACGATTTTCTCTTTCAGTGTGTGTTTGTTTTAATCTATCTCATTAGTAAAGTTTTCCTTTACAACCTTTTTTTTTTTTTTTTTCTATATGTTGTTGTTGGTTTTCAACTTTCCTTTAGATTTCACTGGGCTTCCTTACAAACCACAATTTGAAAGATTTATCTGGCATTTCAGAATTTTCATTTTGTTTAGGATTCATTGCTAGAGAGCAAGTATGACACCCTATTTTTTCTGTACTGACAGACTTATACTGATTCCTTTGCATTGAGAGCAAACATCATGTTTTAGTTTTTATTTTTCCCTCATTTGGATGAGACTATTTCTCCCCTCACCCTTAGAGTTGTGATTTTAATATCTATTTAGTGGGGTCATATCACTTTGTTTCTCAGTGCTGTCACAGGGCCAAGGTTCTGTATGAATTCCTTGGTTATAGATAGATTTAATATGGTTATTATCTCAAATGTTTGTTGTAGTAGCAGTGTACCAAGGATGTGAGTAGGCTCCTGGCCTCCTGCAGAGATGGGGAGGTGGAAGTCTCAAGAAGCTTATCTTAGTCCCAAGGGCTGTGCACTTGAGTCAACAAATTTTGTAGTGGAGTGTGCACTGGGTAAGGTCAAGGATCTCTCCCATGGCCTGGATTGCCTGGCTCCCCAGTGGGAATATCTATCACAGAGTCAAACTCTTTCCCTTTTATTCTCTGAAGATGCATTTTCTACCATACCAGAGATGTGGGTTGCTGCCCACTCCCTTTAACAAAGTATACAAAAATTCTACCACATTTTCTGTTGGGCTCTCATGTTCCTTCTTGGATAAGAGTTCACAGTATGAACCTCTACACACTATTTTGCTCTTTCCAAGTGGGTGAGGCACGTAATGCTTCCAATCTGTCATCGTGGAAAAAAAAAAGGTATAGACATTTTAGCAATAGTAATTCTTTCGATCTATATCATGAGATATTTTATTTATTCATGGTGTCTTCAAATTCTGATTTTGTTTTAATATTTCAAATGTACAGATTTTTCAACTTCTTAATTAAATTTATCCTTCAGGTTATTTTTTATTGTTTGGTATTGAAAACTGGATTATTTGCTTAATTTCCTTTTTGGATAGCTAGTGTATATAAATACAATTAGTGTATATAAATACAGTTAATGTATATAAATGCAATTTATAGTTATATAGTTATATTTAGTTATATAGTTATATAGTAATATAGTAATATTATATAGTTAGTGTATATAAATACAATTGATTTTGTAAGTAGATTTTGTGTCCTGAAATATTACTGAGTTATTTTATTAGTTCAAGTTTTATGGTGAGTCTTTAAGATATTCTTCATATAAAATTATGTCATCATAATCTCAATAGATGCAGAAAAGGCCTTCAATAAAATTCAACACCCCTTCATGCTAAAAACTCTCAGTAAACTAGGTATTGATGGAACATGTCTCAAAATAATAAGGGCTATTTATGACAAACCCATAGCCAATATCACACTGAATGTGCAAAGATTGGAAGCATTTTCTTTGAGAACTGGTGCAAAACAAGGATGCCCTCTCTCACCACTCTTATCCCTCATAGTATTGAAAGTTCTGGCCAGGGCAATCAGGCAAGAGAAAGAAATAAAGGTGTTCAAATAGCAAGAGAGAAAGTCAAATTTTCTCTGTTTGCAGATGACATGCTTGTATATTTGGAAAACCCCATCGTCTCAGCTCCAAATCTCCTTAAGCTGATAAGCAACTTCAGCAAAGTCTCAGGATACAAAATCAATGTGCAAAAAAAAAATCACAAACATTTCTATACACCAAAAATAGACAAACAGAGAACCAAATCATGAGCAAACTCCCATCCACAATTGCTACAAAGAGAATAATATACCTAGGAATACAACTTACAAGGGATGTGAAGGACCTCTTCAAGGAGAACTTATTTATGTTCTTTATAGTCATTGAAATATTGTATTATGCATAACTAGGACAGGTATAAAATATATTTTCTTCATTGTTATTTGTAGTCAAAAAAGGGGATAAAAATCAAAGGCAAATGTCGAAAATTATTATAATTCACTCACCTTAGTTTCTTGGTTATTAATATGTTGTAAACACAGAACTGTTATCACCTCCAGCTCAATCTTGCTTCACCTATCCATGAGGTTCACACTTGTAGTTTGTTAGAAATAAATAGCGTGAAAGACATTCAGTCTCAATATGACTGAAACCTTGTCACCTCAATCATGAAGAAACTCTTTTCATCTATATTATTTAGATGGATTTTTCCTTCACCTGTAATTACCTTTTCTCATTTTGAATAAATGCTACTTTACCAGACATTTAGTTCTTTCAGGCACACTACAAATAAATACAGCATAAATCTAGGTCATATGCCAATATACAACAAAATAATTTTAAATTACATTTCTAATAGATTTAAGTTTCATTTAACACATAGAAATCGTTAGAAGAGGTTAAAACATACCAGAAATATGAATATTAGCATTCTTACATCTACCTTAGGTAGTTATTTACTTTTATCTGCAGTGCATAAAGAATTAGAGCTTTTACCATGCTTTGCATAGAAAAATATACTTTTGAGATTTCAAAGGTTTTTTCAATATATGCCACAAACTCCTTTTTCAAAGACTAAGATATAGAAAAATAGGAAATGTTCTTATCAGCAAAAGTAACATTTGTGCTAAGTTATTGATAATCAAATGCAATAGAACATGCTATAAATCACCTTACAATCCACCAATCAAAGTCTGTAGTAAATCAAATCAGAAACTCAAAAAAGCTGTCTGACATAGGTGTTACTTTAATAATAATGACATTAGACAGAGATGATTTTCTTTACCCAGGCTTATTTGTGTTTCTCAGTATCTAAGAAAGGTTTAAAGAAGGCAATTTACAAATGAAGAAGCTCTCCGCTGATGTGTTTTTACTATTATAAACAAAATATAAAATTCTAAGTCCTCCAACCAACTGAATGGACCCATCCTCTAAGCCAAAGGGATTACAAAGAAACCTGAAAAACTAGTTCAGACAGTGATGGGAAGAAGGGGCCCTGGGACATGTCTCATTTAGCTTTGGAATTCAGGCACAACTGACCAGCATTAACATTAAACAAACCTCTGAACACTGATAAAACACTGTAGCAATAAGATGCTAAATTCCAACCTGACTCTAGTATACCATCACATGACAGATAGCAGGCCTTGGAACAAATCAGAATATTTTACACCAAAATATATTTCTTTAACACATTTTGAAATGGCCCTGCAAAGGGCCATTTGAGTTTTCCTGCCTTTCTGTCTCTTGTGGGGAAAATTTATATTCTGCAGAGGATCCCCTTGCTTCTCCAGGTCTTTTTCTGTACATGAAGATATTAACTGAGAGTCCAGCACCTTTTAAATATCTGAAGAGGAAACATGTGCATCTATTGCCTCCTAGGGCAGCCACTTTTGAGACTTTATCTACATAAGCACCTTAGTCTTTACAACCACATTTCTTAACCCAAACTTCTATTGATTCCATGTTTAGATAACTTTTTCAACTAATTGCCAATCAGAAAATGTTTGAATTCCCCTATGACCTGTAAATCCCCATATTGAGTTGTCCTGCCTTTCTAGACAGAACCAATGTACTGCTCATACATATTGGTTGATGTCTTCTGTCTCCCTAAAATTTATAAAATCAAGCTGTAACCCAACATCTTGGCTCTCCCGACGCTATGCCATCGGTCATGGTCCTCACATTTGGCTCAGAATAAATATTTTCAAATACTTTCAGAGTTAGGCTTTTTTTTTTTTTTTTTTTTTTTTGTCCTGTGAAAGGACCACATCTTGGGCCCCCAAAATCACTAAGCTAAAGGGAAAAGTCAAGCTGGCAACTCCTTAGGGCAAACCTGCTTCCTATTCTATTCAAAGTCACCTCTCTACTCACTGAGATAAATACATGTCTGATTGCCTCATTTGGAAAGGTTAATCAGAAACTCAAAAGGATGCAACCATCTGTCTCTCACCAACTTGTGACCTGTAAGCTCCTTCCAGACTTTGAGTTGTCCCGCCTTTTGGGACTGAACCAATGTTTATTTTACATATATTGATTTATGTCTTATGTCTCCTTAAAATGTATAAAGCCAAGTACTCTGATCACCTTGGACACATGTCATCAGGACCTCCTGAGGCTGTGTCATGGGTGTGCATCCTCAACCTTGGCAAAATAAACTTTCTAAGTTAACTATGACCTGTCTCAAATTTTCAGGGTTCACATTTGGTAACCACAAAGAGATTCTGAGTGGAGATGCTCTTGACCTTTGGCAAATCTCCTATTGGTGCTTGCTACCAGCATGAGCTAACTTTATGACTCAACCCAATAGGACAATTTGCTGAGGTCTGAGAGCACCCCCTGAAGAGAATCCCTGATATTCCAAAATTGTGTTAAGATCTAAAGTTTATTTTGTTGTACAATTCCTCTTCTTTTTGGAGTTTTACTTGCATCTAAAACAAGAAAGGCAATTTTTTCCTGCTTTCATGATTATGGAAGGCAGGTAACTCCTTTATGGAGTTTGAGCTCACTTCCAACAGGGAAGATGAGGTTTTTTGTTTTTGTTTTGTTTTGTTTTGTTTTCCTGCTTCTAGGAATGTGGAGAGAAGTCTTCAGCCTGAGACCCAACCTTAGGTAAGTAAGTTAATTGGGCTTTGTCTTGGCTACCGTTAAGGTTAACAACTAGCTGGTCTTAATTTCTCCTTGCCATTAGAGAGCTCAGGGATCATATTGTTGGTTTGTTGTTGTTGTTTGCAGTGGTCTTTCTCCCATTGGATTTTACCAACTCTAGCTGACTTGATCAAATCAAACTGAAAATTCCAAATTATGAGTAAAAAGGACTTTCTAATTTGGCTAAGATTCCTCACAGCCATAAAATAAAATAAAATAAAATAAAATAAAATAAAATAAAATAAAAGGAAAAAACAAACAAACAAAAACTATGTGTTTGGTTTCTGTGTTTGCTTTCTGTCTTAAAAAATTGTTATTTCATTTTATTTTCTTCCACCTTTCTTCCCCCTTTGCCATCTGCAGTGCCAAAAAATCTAGAGGAGGCTTTTAATGACTTAAACCCTTTAAATAATTCAGAACAAAGGCTCTACTCACCCCCTTTTGGAGTGTTCTGTTTTCTTTGTGGAATTTCCAGAGTCATGGGCAGTTTTGTTGTATGACCTGCCATTTTGGCTTTGGGGTACCAGGGATGACTTTGCACTGTGAGAGGATGTGACCTTGGCATGTATAATGGCAGATGAGAGCTACAAAGTTACAAGTAGTAAAGCAGTTTACAGAAAGTAGTCTTGGCTGCTTTTGCTTTTTTTTTTTCCTCCTAGGAAGTTGCTGTTTAAGAATCCTAATTCTAGTTCACAGATGCATTCCAAAGAGTATTCTCTATTACTTTTCCTCCAAAAATTAATCTTAATTTGGTTTTTCTGTGCAGATTTGCAAGAGGGAGCAAACTGTTGTTTTCATAGTTTAGTGGGATACTGAGTTTTCTCAGCTTTTAAGAGAAAGGAATTTTATTCTCCCATCTGAAAGGTGGGGGCCTTATGGAAGTGTCTGGGAAGTTGACCCCCAGTGATGTGCAGTAGCTCTGTAGGGAAATCCCCAACAAAAAATAATTTTAAAAATGGCTCATCCAGAAGATAGATATAAGGGCTGATTACATGATGTATGAACCCTCTCAGAGGTCACAGACCTCTGGAGAGAGAAACTGAGACATGTAAGAGGATGGAAAAGACTCAGGGGTGACACATTATGGAGTCTTTCCCACAAGCAGCACATAAAGATCCACCCCACAAAAACCCGAAGCCACAGCTCAGTTCCTCCTTGTAAGAAAAAAATGGGGGGTGGGGGCGGGGAGGCAAGTAATCTAAGAATGAGGAGAAAACAAGAAAAATGACCCCCTTTTGAGCATGCTGTAGGTTTTATGGCACCACTACTTGCCAGAGTACAATGGAACTAATACAGTCTTTGTGCACATTTACATTAAGGAAAAAGAGCCCTAAGGTTAACCTGCAAACTATAGCATTCCTAGGTCCACTTTTCCTCTCTTTTATTTTCTGCCTGCTTTAAATCTGCTGTTCCTTTTCTACTGAGATAAAAACCACTGTTTGGGTCTAACAGGTTTTTTGTTTGTTTATTTGTTTATTTTTTGCAGAGCAGCAAATTTGTATTTACCATATGGATAAAGTACTGAAGTGGAAGCTATAGAACATTGTGTGTATGTGTGTATGTTACATGTTTATGTATATATTTGAATACCTTTATAATACACTTCTAAAATTTTATGTTCAATTGGCAATAAAATCAGTTTTAATTTCCCTCTAGTTTGCCATACTTTTTCTTTGTACCTTATGACGTAAATTTTGCTGATTTTCACCTGAATTGTTTCCTTTAATATGCAGATTTAGGGCTAGTTAGCTGACAACTGCCATGGCAATAAAACAGGTTATCAAGAGTTTGCATGTCTAAAATAGGAAAAAAAGAGTCTTAGGAATCTATAAGATGTAATTCTATTGGCATGCCTAATACGTCTATGTATTTATGTGTTTTATACACAATGTTTCACTACTGAAAATATATAAAGAACTCAAATTAATTGTCTTAAGAAAACAAAAGTGCTTGAATCAAATACTTTATCAAAAAAAATAAAAGACTAGTCAAAGGCTTTCTCAACTTTATTTAACTTAAGTAAAATATTTAATAAATTAGCTAGTTTGAAAATTATTGCCAAAGTAATATTAGAAATGTCCTAAGAATTGTCAGAAAGCATTTTTGTTTCCATTTATTAATCAAGTAATTTTATACTTATTCCCACCAAATATTATTAGGTGTCAAAATTTGTCATTAGTGTTGCAAAACTATAAACCCAGCCAAAAGAAAATGATTTTTGCTTGTGTAATTTTTAATCAGTAAGATATTGACATTGATTTAATGAAAATAGCCATATCTTGAATTTAGTAAGATTATCATAACTTCTATACCTGTGGATTTAGGCAGTCTAGTCCACAGGCAGTAAGAAGGTTTGTTTTGGGAAAGAACTGTCATTGTCTTTGTTTCAAAACTAAACTATAAGCTAAGTTCCTCCCAAAGTTAGTATGGCCCACACCCAGGAATGAACAAGGACAGTTTGGAGGTTAAAAGCAAGATAGAGTCAGTTAGGTCAAATGTTTTTCACTGTCTCAATTATCATATTGCAGTGGTGGTTCCATAACTTTAAATGATGACTATTGCAGTTCTCCTAAATAATTTAGGTAAAGAATTAAAATAAAATAATTAGGTAAAGGTAATGGAATAAATACTCATAGACAGACATCATAATTTAGAATATAAAAGTATATTAAATAGTAGATATATCATTATTTGTGTATTTATCAATAAAGATATACTGTACAAAAACATTCTTGCTAAAAATGTATGTCTTTTAAAAAAGGTAAACAAGTTCAATCTAATTCAAAGCTTATTTAAAGCTGATGTATAAAACAAGGTAAACTCTGTTAGGACAGTTACCAAAAGGCAAAAGAAAAGACCTTCTGCAGTGAATAGAATATTATGTTGGAAGAAATAAAGATACACTGTACAAAAACATTCTTACTAAAAATGTGTGTCTTTTTTAAAAAGGTAAACAAGTTCAATCTAAGTCAAAGCTTATTTAAAGTTGATGTATAAAACAAGGTAAAATCTGTTAGGACAGTTACCAAAAGGCAAAAGAAAAGACCTTCTGCAGTGAATAGAATATTATGTTGGAAGAAAACATTTCCTTTACCTCTTTAGGAAAACATGACTTTTAAAAGGGGAGATAAAGTTGAAAAAAGTGAGATGCAGTAAAAGTTGAAATTTGTGTTAAAAATTAAAATATCTTATAATTTATTAAATCAACCACTTAAGAAAATTTTCTTGTTCTAACCAACAATTTAGTATATGTGTTTATAATTTCCTTTACTTATAAACAATTTGATCACATAAGAAGTTTTTTTTAAATAAATCCCCTTATTACGCCTTATACAGACTCTTCACAACATGCTTGGACTTACTGTTTGTCCTCAACATCTTATTTCCTTAAACAATCAGTCATTTTAATTTAGGACTAAATTTACCATACTAGATTATTTTTCATATAAAATTATCTCTCTTAAACTTTCTTACCACAAAAAAAACCCTTTTCTTTTGCTTTTTGGTAACTGTCCTAACAGATTTTATGTTTTATCAAAATAATTCCTATACTATTATTATTAAGTTTGGTTTTCTTAGGAAAAAGTGAGATTTAATTTTTTTAATTAAGGTTATTACATCCATGTGTCTTGAAGTATGTACCTTTAAAGTCCTGTGGCATTGAGTTACAGGCCTGTGATTCCTGGGTCTAAAAAGGACACCAAGTCCTGCTAAATCTTAAACACTGACAGCAATTAAGACCTCATCTTCAGGCCCCATAAAAGATGTCAATCAAAATAAACTGCATTCCTGAGACACAGGCACAGAAATTAAAGCTATTCAACTCCTCAAGGCCCAAGGACTATTGTGGAAGAGATGGGTGCATGAGACTGTAAGGGCCAATTTTGAAAGAAAAACTAATTTCAGTTTCTCTGTAAATTAAGTATTAATGTTAAAGGCACACTAAAGAAAGACCAGAATATAGGCCCATGTATCAGATTAACAAGGTTTTTTGGAAGCATTAACTGACTCCTTAACAAGGGATATAAAGATTATAAAAGGCTTATGGAAGTTATATAACAATTACAATTCGATAGATAGTTTATAAAATTTTGAAACACAAATTTAATTGGCTTCATGCTGCTTTTATTAAGGCTTATTGTTTGGAAAATTATGTCTCCTCCCTCAAAGAATGAAGGGTTTTTCCTCTTTTTTTTTTTTTTAAATCCTTGAGTTATCACTTTGGTTAAATGAATGACTAATTTTATAATGACCCGTGATTCTGTTTTGTGTTATCAAGTGTTTTAAACCTTTGATATTTGACAAATTTTTAAAACCAAACTATAAATTATGTATTTTTCTGACCTAATTGAATTGTTAAGATATTAGATTCACTAAAGTCCAAAAATGACATAATTATACATGAAGCATTGTCAAATGTTAAATGGTGTTTGGTTTTCTTTGGGCTCTATTTGTATAAATATATTATTGGTATGTGTTCCAAAATTATGGGAAACTCCTATAATTCTGATATGACTTAGTGGACTTAGTGTACATTATCAGTAATGATCATAGTTGTTATGTTAAAATTATTGTGTGCCACAGAGGTAACAAATTTCCTTGTCAATTGTGTCTTTGACTATGGCTTCTCTAAAACTTATTGTCAACCACAGACAACTGTTTGTGTTGGTCCTCTTTAGAAGGTGGTTTTATAATCAACAATAAAACTCTAATGGATGCTCTTGAAAGTAGGTTTCTGAAAAATTTGGAGATTGTGACATCAAAATATAGGAAAAACTTTCAGGACTCAGGGAGAGCTAAAATGTTCATGAATATCAAGCAGAACAGGAATTAACTGCATGGACTGAAATAATCTTTTTAAGTTTTTGCTTGAAACATTGCTGATCTTTTGGTTTGTTTCTCAGTCTTGAAATGTTTCTTTTTATATATTGACAGCTTTTAACAATTTAGTATACTCCTATGAACAAAATTTGGAGCATATTTTTTTTCTCCACTTGATTTCTCCAGAATTTGGAAACTATTTATGAACGTTCTTAACTTATGGCAATAAAGTTATTTGCATAAGTGCAATAAGAATCTGTTTTCATTTGTAACAGGACACAATTGGAGAAACTGGTTATTTTACCAAGGCTTTGACTGGAGTGGTGTGCTTTCCTTTAAGGAATCAAATTTAACTTATGGAGTCAATAAAAGCTCTTGGAAAAACTGGCCTCATAGTTTACACAGTCCCTGTGCAGGGTATTTGACCCATGGTAAATTTAAAAAATGTCACTTTCTCACAGGTCCAGGAGCCTCAGGTTTGACTTGGAACCGCAAGAGGAGAAAAATTTTACCTAACTCATATATAGTTAGTAGCACAAATCCATGGCTGAGTTTGGCATTAAAAAAATCTTATCTGAGATTTCTATGGCACAAAGTTTCATCAAAACCAATTTTATAAAGCTGATGTGAAAATTAATTATTCTTGCTAGACTTTAAACAAACAATCTGGCCAAGTTTAATAAAGAAAATTGGTCCTACCATGATTTGTCTTTAATAAAAATGGGAAACTGGAGAGATTAAAATTATGTTTCCAAAACTATAGTACACCTGTTGTTAGATGCTAGTCTTGCTTAATGTTTTCAATTTTTATTATTTTCTATAGTTTGGACTGAATTCTATTTTTTTCCTTGCTATAAGTCTCCAAAATAATATTTTCTTTTTTTCTGCTTTCTCTTCTTTTTCTACCATTTTTTCCAAAGTTGAAATCACTAAAAAATAAGCTGTGCTTTCATAAAGCCTTATGAACTGAATCTAGACAACTTAAACTTCAGAAGAAAAAACAGCAATGCATTTACATACATAATTCACTTTCATACCTGCCTACTAATATATGGACTTCAGAGTAATGTGGCCTATGTTAATTTTCCAGGATTTTTCTTTTTGTTGCTGTTGTTGTTCTTCCCTCTTCATCCCCCTATTTTCTCTTCAGAGGACATGAAACTTCACAACCTGCTAAAAATGAACTTTCCTAGTAACACGAGATCTACCTGTCTAGGAGTAAACCATCCTAGCCGTAAGAGATTAGCTGAAACCTGGGACCAAAGACTCTTTTTTTTTTTTTTTCTAAAATGCTTTCTCTGAAAGATTTTTTTAAAAAACAGGGGGGAAATGTGAAAAAAATCTTGCACCCCCAAAATCACTAAGGTAAAGGGAAAAGTCAAGCTAGGAACTGCTTAGGGCAAACCTGCCTCCTATTCTATTCAAAGTCATCCTTCTACTCATTGAGATAAATACATGTCTTACTTCCTCTTTGAAAGGCTAATCAGAAACTCAAAAGAATGCAACTGTCTATCTCTCACCTAACTATGACCTGGAATCCCCCTCCCCACTTCAAATTGTCCCACCTTCCCGGACCAAACCAATGTTCATTTTATATATAATGATTGACGCCTCATATCTCCTTAAAACGTATAAAGCCATGCTGTGCTCTAACCACTTTGGGCACATGTCATCAGGACCTCCTGAGGCTGTGTCAGTGGTGCACATCCTCAACCTTGGCATAATAAGCTTTCTAAATTAACTGAGACCTGTCTCAGAATTTTTAGGTTCACAGGCAATAGTACAAATATAAAACAAAATGTATCTAAAAGCTACACTTGTTGTTTCTGAGATAGAGAATAGTACAATACAGAGAGGAACACTGTGTAATGGAGTGTAGATAACTCTGACATATTAAGTACATACTTTAATTTTGAAGCCTCCTTTTACTTATATGTAGAGATAGGAGAAATAATAAACCTAACCTTCTATGATACTTGTCAAGATAAAATGATACAGAAAACATTAAGCACAGTTTATGACACAAAGTATTCCATAAATGTTACTATCAATATTACATTAAAATATGCTTGTGTAATATTTTTAGAATTAATTTTTGAATTTGTATTCACACTTCTATTCATCAAAACATGTCTTCTCCCTCTTTTTAAATCTCTAATATGTAAATTACCACTGTCATCTAATATATTGTGCTACTCATTCAAATTTCAATTATTTTGTTTATTTGTATCCATGTGGACTCATAGGACTCCTATTTTGTTAAACAGGTTAAAATCATTACTGAAAGTTTCTTTGATGCTCAAATTGTCCCAGATTTGTCCAGTGACAATGTATTCAAGCTGGTGCCAGTGTCATTTTGCCAAGTCCATATTATTACTTCAGCGCTCCTTTGATCTCCGGTACAAAAATATATGTTGAATTCATCTTGTACTTGAGGAGAGCAAAAATCACCTGATGACCATTGAATAGGCCCTCTAGACAAAAAAACTCCTTATCTGAAGAATTTAGAAGGGACCAAAGATTACCTGGTGACCATTTAATAGACTATTCGGCGGTAAAACTCCTTATCTGGGGAATTTTAAAGTAATTTAACTTCTCTGGTAACTAACGTCAGCATCTTGTTCCAGGCCTATTTCAGCTTCTATAAGTAACAAGAATTTCCATACATAATCTCTGGAATGCATGCATATCAAAACTCATCGTGCAATCCTTGCTGACATTAAGGCACCAAAATGTCTACAAATCTAATCCTTTGTCATGACCCACGTGACTAATATGGCCCAAATTACCCTTAAGCTCTTGCCTTAAGGTTTATGAATGCTTCCAAGGAAAATCCACCATGTCATGCTCAGTCCTCTCTCCAAGGCACCCCACTGCACTTTTACACAATATTCTTTCTGATAAAACTTTCTTCTTTCAAACCTATACTCTTGCTGGTAAATTCTTCTTACCAAGTCTCGTGTCAACCACTTCCCTATGCTGGAGCTCTGACACCTCTTCCAGCAGTACTTACCTTTTTAGTCATAGGAAATCAGTCATTTCTCAGAAGAGTCCTTGTTCCTTTTAAGTCCTTGGGCTTTAGAAGTCATGATCTGGGTGTGAGATATGCTCCTTAGCACTGTAAAGTCACTGCTTCTAGGGCCTGTCAGTGGACAGAGATATACATGCATTCATAGATGTTTACATCTATATTTATTTCAACATCTATATATTTTTAAAACTATGAATTCATACAAATACCTCCAATTGCAGTCCAATATTGTAAGTTTTAGTCTAATTTTCTCTATTTTCATATTTGTAACATCTTGTTTTGAAAGCAATGTACTTAGATGTCATTATCATTTATACATTTCCTTATTTGATCAATTTCCTGGTGAATTTTCCTTCTCCATTGCCACCAATTTCCATAAGTGCCATTATGGCTATGACCCACCCATACCAGGTCACCACTCATTTGGAGTCTCTCCTCAGTCTGCTAGGGGTGTGACACCTGTTCTGGACCATTCCCTTGCTTGCTCTGACTAAGCTAAGAAGTTCCCTGAGTTGACTCAATCATCATCCTGTTTTAGCTCTAACTCCATGTTCTAAGCTGTCATGTTCCTCTTCCTCACTTCTGGCACAGATACCTGTCTTTATCTGCCTCGTCCAATGTCTTTAGGACTGAAATAACAAGAGAAGATGAATAAATAAAAGAGAATGGAAAGGGGAGAAAGAAAAAAAAAGTGATCACTACTATATATTTTTTAAATGTTTGTGGGTATATAATAGGTGTGTCTATTTATGGGATACATGAGATGTTTTGATACAGGCATGCAATGTGAAATAAGCACATCATGAAGAATGGGGTATCCATCTTCTCAAGCATTTATTTTTTGAGTTGTAAACAATCCAATTACATTATTTAAGTGATTTTAAACTATAAATTTGTTATTGTTAACTATAGTCATCGCCTTGTGCTGTCAAATAGTAGGTCTTTCCATTTTGACAATAAATAAAAAATAATAAAAATTTCCAATGTTATATACATCCATAAGTATTATTTCCATTAACTTATTTCATCACCAAACTCTTGTTAATTATCTAAATATATGTCATCAACTACCATACATACTACACAAAATGTAATTTTTATGTCTCAGTGTAAAACCCTAAAGTGTTATGTCTCATTAACTTGAGTTGTAGAGCTTTGAACCTCTGTTTGAATGAACAATTAATAAATACTATTTGATATTAATGACCTTTTTGAGTATGTGTGGTTTCTCAGCCTCTTAGAAAATATATTGAGCTAATTCTTAGTAGAGGACAGGAAGAATGTGGTTTACATATGACAAAAGTTAAGCTGTCTCTTGGTCAATGCAAAACTCAGAGATTCTGTCAGACATGTCAAACACCAGGAATAAAAGTATAGGGATCATTATTCAGAATCAATTTTAATAAGACTCCATGGTAGAATTGGGTATAAGAACTAATTACCATCCACCTAAAAGATCAAGGACATTTCCCTTTAGCCGAAAGCACAATGGTTGAATTACAGTATTATAATATGTAAAAGGTGGCTCATTTATTTCTGGATTGACATTTATCATGAAAACAAAAAAAAAATTTAAAAGAGGTCATTGATACAACATCAATTCTTTGTAGCTGACAGTCCTAGACTATTTATATACTTTAAAGAAAAATTATTTTTGAATCTAACTTAGCCCAATATCTATAATTATCTAAAGTCCTCAAAATACATTGTTTTTTCTGTACTTTGCAATATCCACTAAAAGTTTGAAAACTCCAATTATCTGTTTCTAATTATTTAAAGTAATTTTTGATGATAATTTACAACTTAAGTTACATAGTGCATTTTTCAAGAAAGTATGCAATTAATAATTCTTCATATCAAGTAAAATTTTATTACAAAATAATGTGTTTCTTCTAATAGTTTAAAGCATACAATGATAAAACAAAGGTACATCTTTTGCTAAAACATCAAAATAATCTCCTTGGTTAAAATAATTCTTAGAAAAATGGAACACATTTGCTACTTTTTCTTATGTGGTAGATATAAAATAAAAATATACAGCTTGACTACCGTGACCACAGGCCAAGATTTTGAAATGTTTTATCACTTATAGACTGTTTGGTTAGCATCTAACTGATGGCAACCTTGAAGCATATCTGTTTACTATGGTCCTTTTGTGCAAATCATTTGATTGGAAAGTCCCTAGAACTGGCATACTCAATAGAAAAATTAAAAAATGATAGAAATCAGAACAGTATATTCTATGTTGTACAATAGATATCTTGAATGTATTCCTTCTGTAATTAACAACAGTGTATTATATTCTTGAAAACCGTTAACAGAGCAGACTTTAAGGGTTCCCACAACGAAGTATGATAGGTAGTGCATATGTTAAGGATGTAAGGTAATGTACACATTAATTTGCTTAGTGGTGCCATTACATAATGTATACATATTTCAAAGCATCATCTTGTACACAATAAATATATATAATTTTTATTTGTCAATTAACAAATAAGAGGTGTTTTTTTGTGTGGATATAGTGATCAACTGGAAGGAGGTAACTTTCCAAAGTGATGGGAATGGTCTACATCTTGATTGTAGTGGTGGTTATGAAGCAGGACATTCCCCTGACCCCTTCATGGGTGGAAACTGGAGTGCACAGGTGCTAGCAGAGACTAACTCCACTCACTCAAACTTGCTGTGCTCAACCTCTTGTGGAAGGAATTGCGTGGGTAAGTCAGTGTAGGAGTTGAGGTGAGTGCTTTTGGGCACTGGCAGGAAGGATGGCCCCATGGCAGCACCTAGGGGTGTGCCTGTGATGTCTGAAGCCCCAGAAGGAGTGTTTCAGTCAGTCCTCTTTTGCCTTAAGTGTTAAAAGCTTAGTGGAGGGTCAGTGTGACAACCTTTTGCACTCACACCCAAGTTTTGTCCAGTATCCAGAAGGAATGAGTCGCATGAACAAATTGGAGATGATAAATGAGGAGGATTTTACTGCCAATAAAAGTGGCTCTCAGTGGGAAGCGGAGCTGAAAAGGGGACTGAGCAGGAAGGTAATCTTTCCCCAGATTCTGGCTGGGTATGGCTGGACGACTCCTCTCCAAAGCTATGCTGGCAAGCTGTCCTTCTGAAGTCAAGCTGCTTCTCTCCAATGTTCAACCACATTCTCTGACGCCCAGCTGCTTCTCATCTCTGCAAGTTGAGTCTGGGGTTTTTGTGTGCACAGGATGGGGGCAAGGTAGGCCATGGCTGGTTTTGGGAGAGGCAACATTTGGGCAGGGAAACAGGGAAGTATGGCCTCACTTTCCTCACCTCAGGAAAACAGGGATGTGTGTCTCAAGCCACAGTTCCAGGCTTGAGAGTGGGGCCCTCACTTGCGGACCTACCTTCTTCTGCCCGGAATTTCCCTGCCTCCTATGCCTATCATTTATATGAGTATATACATTTATTAAAATGAATAGAATTTCTACTCTATGTAAATTTTACCTTAACTTTAAAGTCAGAAAAAGCCAGAAAACATTGTAAATGACCATTATATCCAGTATATAAAATGTTATTAAATTCATTTTATCTCTTTAAAAATATATAATTTGTATTTTCAGCAAAAAGCAAATTTACTTTCAGTATAAAATACATATTTGTAGACTCATTTCAATTTTAACTCTAGAATCAAATGCTAGGAAGATAACTTATAATTAATCCAATATCTCATTCTTCAAATAAAATATCAACTAAATATGTATTTATTTATTTGAGACAGGATCTCTCCCTGTCACCCAGGCTAGACTACAGTGGTGGGATCTCAGCTCACTGCAGCCTTGACCTCCCAGTCTCAAGCAATCCTCTCACCTCAGGCTCCTGAGTGCTGGGACTGTAAGTGTGCACCACCACACCCAGCTAATTTTATTTTTGTAGAGATGAGGGTCTCACTATGTTGCCCAGGTTGTTCTCAAACTCCTAGGCTCAAGCAATTCTCCCACCTCAGCCTCCCAAAAAGCTGGGATTACAGACGTGAGCCACCACTTCTGACCTAAATACTTATTTTTATCATAATCAATAATCAGCAAACTTTCTTAAATTTCAGGTTCTGTGTGCCAGACTCTGTACCTGGTACTTCACATTACCTTTTTTTTTTTGCTTTTACAATTATGCGAGGTGAATACTTTAAAAAAAATTTATAAAAGAGAAAACAAAGTTTCAGACTAATTGAATAATTTATGAATACAGAGCTCATAGATAAAAGTGTCAGTAGTGATTTAATATATTTACTTCTATTGTATATCAAAGTTATAGTATTTCCCACTACATGTTGCCAAGTGTCTAATGACAATTTATTAATTTATTCTGAGAAATTAGTTTTATGGATCATATATTTATGCCATATTAGCCTTTTATTTTTCTTTCCATTTGTTTACTGCATAAAAATGATTTTAAAAAGTGCTTAATGATCATACAGTCTGAATCTAGAGTATTATCAACTTACATGTAAGTTATGTATCTTCCAGGTAGCTAGGACTTGCTATGCTACCCCTTTTTCCTGACAGGGTATAAAATACACTTGAAATAATTAGAGGACAATTTACAATGAGTTATGTTCTGACTTGATACAGACCTTTGTATAAAACAGTCATTTTGTTATAAAATAGTATGAAGTCAGAGGTAAAACACAAATTGTCAAGACCCTGAGGTTTTGCGATCTTCTTCATATATTCAGGATATCTAGCTAATTGGATCTTCCTTTGTATTTTTCAGAAAAATAATACAAAGTAAGTTGTCTTAGTCAATTTCTGTGGCTATAACAAAATACCATAGTCTAGGTAATTTATAAAGAGCAGAAATTTATCTCTCATAGTTTTGGAGACTGGGAAATCAAAAAGTCAAGGTACCAGCAGGTTTGTTGTTTCATAAAGGTTCAGTCTGTTCTTCCGAGATGGTGCCTCAAATGCAGCATCCTCTGGAGGAAAGAATACTTTTTCTTCACATGGAAGGGGAAAGGGCAAAAGGAGAATGCTATGGCCTAAATGTGTCCCCTCTAGAGCATGTAATTCTCACCAGACAACTCAATCTGCCAATGCCTTGATCTTGAATTTCCTAGCCTTCAGAACTGCGAGAAAATAGATTTCTGTCCTTTGTAGATTACCAGTCTGAGGTCTTCTATCACACAGCACAAAATGGATGCAGATGTAAGGATTCTATGCTTTTGCACACTTGATTCTGGTACAGAAACGGAGGAAATTTGATGTTGTTACTGCATGTGAACTATACAGTATAGTAACCTTAAAACAAATTGAATATGAATAGGTTTGACAATTAAACTCAATATTTCTCTGCAAGCTTCTGGGTATGACATGAGCAAGCCAGGAAGAGGTGACCAAGAACCAAAAGCCAGGAAGAGGTGACCAAGAACCAAATGATTACTTTAAGAGGTAACCTTAAAGCAAATTGAATATGAATAGGTTTGACAATTAAATTCAATATTTCTCTGCAAGCTTCTGGGTATGACATGAGCAAGCCAGGAAGAGGTGACCAAGAACCAAATGATACTCCCAAACAAATTGTGTTAACTCACTTCTGATAAACAAATAGACTTGACTTGACTATAATGTAAGGACAGTCGTCTTCCAATGCCAAAGTCAAGAATATGTTCAAAATTACTTTGTTATATCATCATCTAACTAATAATAGTATGTTACATTATTTCTCAAGATTGATTTTTTTTAGTGTCTTGCATGGTTCTAAGTTCATACAGTGTGCTCAATAGTTGTTGTGATGGTTAATATTGAGTGTCAACTTGATTGGATTGAAGGACTAAAAGTATTGTTCATAGGTGTGTCTGTGAGGGTGTTGCCAAAGGAGATTAATGTTTGAGTCAGTAGACTGGGAGGAGCAGACCCACCATCAATCTGGGTGGGCACCATCTAATCAGCTGCCAATGCTGTTAGAATAAAGCAGGCAGAAGAAAGTGGTATGAGCAGACTAGCGGAGTCTTCTGGCCTTCATCTTTCTCCTGTGCTGGATGCTTCCTGTCCTCGCACATCAGATTCCAAGTTCTTCAGCTTTTGGACTCTTGGACTTACAACAGTGATTTGACAAGGGCTCTCTATCCTTTGGTCACAGACTGAAAACTGCACTATTGGTTTCCCTACTTTTGAGGTTTTGAGACTCAGACTGGCTTCCTTGCTCCTCAGCTTGCAGATGACCTATTGTGGAACTTCACCTTGAGACAGTGTGAGCTGATACTCCTTAATAAACTCCCCTTTGTATGTGCATCTACCCCATAAGTTCTGTCTCTTTAGGGAACCCTGACTAATAGTTATTTATCTGAAGTTTATGTGTGTATATGTGTGATTTTAGGGAGCCTCCATTTAATCTATAATGACTAACATGGATCTGACATTATAATAAGTCAATTATTATTTATTCTAGCTTTGCAGGTTTTATTTTTAAATTTAATCCATAAAATATTAATATTATCATGTAGTCACAATCAAATACTTCCAAGAAAAAGAAATAAACATAAATAACTTTTTCAAGTTTACACAGCTATGAAGTGTCAGGCCATGATTCAAACTCAGAAACTATAATGCCATAGCCTGACATCTCAGTCACTCTCCTACTTTAAGTATGAGAACCTTGCTCTCATTACAAGATGATAACGTAGAAAATTTGTCCCCAGGTCCTTTTAGCCACACATTACACGTATAATATTTAAAGACACCACGTAAAGGGAGCAAGTATAAGCCCATCTAAGCTATAGGCAGAGGTGGAATGGGGATTGTGATTTATAAAATTATCATATAGTTAAAACTGTTTAATATAAATTGAATGCAGTTTAGGTGTCAGGCACTGTTTGAAGTTATTGATGTGTCTTAATTTAATATGCAAAACAACGTTATAAAACCAGTTCCAATACACTGCTTAGGTTATAGATGAGAAAGCCAACACACAAAGAAATTAAGTACGTGTACTTAAATAGAAAGGGATAGTGGAATGTATGCTGAGCACAATGAACACAGATGAAGCCTCCCTGATATTTTAGTTTGCTTTACTTGGTTTGGAAGAAGGAGATCTCTGTTTGTGCCTTGGAGGATTTTCTCTGGAAATTAAGTCTACGTGCTATTGACCATTATCCCCTACAAGATTTCTATATATCATTAATTTTGGATTCGAGCTACAATAATAGAGGAAAGGTTGAAAACATTTACTTTTGAATCAAATAAGAATGACTTTTTTTGAAAATCTCATTTTTTTTACTCTGCTTGAATAGCCTTTCAAGTGCCCTTTAGTCGGTTAGAAAGGCAAGATAAAAAGAAGTTAAGATCCCAGATTCAGACACCAGATGATCTGGGTTTCAAATCCCTGCTCTGCCACTTACTAACTGCATTATTTTGGGAAAATTTCTTTAATACCACAGAGAGAATTAAAATCAAGCAATACTGTTGTATTTGTAAAGCATAAAGAGCAGTGCCTGCCATATAGTAAGTGCCATAAAAGTTTCACTGTTATTAATCTAAGTGTACATTTCTCTCAACTATACAATGGTGATAATATATAGTATCTATCTCAGGGGTCATTATGAGACTAAATTGGATCACCTAATTTGTTTTCTCGAATGCAGTAGCTATGAGACATGTGTGACTATTGAGCACTTGAAATGTGACTAATACAACTGAAGAACTAGATTTTTAAAATTAACATAAGTAAAATCATCCAAGATTTTCTCAAAAATGTGAGAAAAACTCAGATTAAGCTCATCATGAATAGGAGACAGAAAAGAAAATACCATGGGGATGATTACGCAAGGCATGGAGAGGCAAGGAAAAGAAGAGTACATATGATGAATTCTAGGGGATGAAAACATATGTAGTAAAGTAAGAAGATTGAAAAATGAGTCTAGGCTGCCATCCTCAACTGTTTTGGGAATTTTTGTACAGTAGTCATAATGAACAACACAAGGCTAAAAATCATTCTTTTCATTGCACACCCAGCTTCCTTTTGCATAAAACATACAACATTTGTGAAATGCTTAGCTTGGGTTGGAGATGTAACTGCTGGTCTTGAATTAAGGTAAAACTAAGACTTCAAAGTGAATTTAAACTCATGGCTTTGAAAACCAGCATTATAAGCAAACAGTTGTTGGGTTAAAATGAAAATAATGTCCCACCGAAAATTTAACACTATTTTGAAAATGAAGTGGCAATTTGAGAACAATTGTACGTGATACCCTAGTGTGAAAAAAAGAGAGAGATTTAATTGAAATTAGGAATATTGTTGATCACATAATATGAGAAGGGCACAATGACAGGTGCTGTGTGGTGGACAAATATAATTACTCAGGTGGACACATATTATTTCATTTTTCCTGAGCAGTAGTATCCTTATTCTGGGATATTCTCTTTCTTTCTTTTATTTATTTATTTATTTATTTATTTATTTATTTATTATTATTATTATTATAATACTTTAAGTTCTAGGGTACATGTGCATAATGTGCAGGTTTGTTACATATGTATACTTGTGCCATGTTGCTGTGCTGCACCCATCAACTCGTCAGCACCCATCAACTCGTCATTTACATCAGGTATAACTCCCAATGCAATCCCTCCCCCCTCCCCCCTCCCCATGATAGGCCCCGGTGTGTGATGTTCCCCTTCCCGAGTCCAAGTGATCTCATTGTTCAGTTCCCACCAATGAGTGAGAACATGCGGTGTTTGGTTTTCTGTTCTTGTGATAGTTTGCTAAGAATGATGGTTTCCAGCTGCATCCATGTCCCTACAAAGGACACAAACTCATCCTTTTTTATGGCTGCATAGTATTCCATGGTGTATATGTGCCACATTTTCTTAATCCAGTCTGTCACTGATGGACATTTGGGTTGATTCCAAGTCTTTGCTATTGTGAATAGTGCCACAATAAACATACATGTGCATGTGTCTTTATAGCAGCATGATTTATAATCCTTTGGGTATATACCCAGGAATGGGATGGCTGGATCATATCGTACATCTAGTTCTAGATCCTTGAGGAATCACCATACTGTTTTCCATAATGGTTGAACTAGTTTACAATCCCACCAACAGTGTAAAAGTGTTCCTATTTCTCCACATCCTCTCCAGCACCTGTTGTTTCCTGACTTTTTAATGATCGCCATTCTAACTGGTGTGAGATGGTATCTCATTGTGGTTTGGATTTGCATTTCTCTGATGGCCAGTGATGATGAGCATTTTTTCATGTGTCTGTTGGCTGTATGAGTGTCCTCTTTTGAGAAATGTCTGTTCATATCCTTTGCCCACTTTTTGATGGGGTTGTTTGTTTCTTTCTTGTAAATTTGTTTGAGTTCTTTGTAGGTTCTGGATATTAGCCCTTTGTCAGATGAGTAGATTGCAAAAATTTTCTCCCATTCTGTAGGTTGCCTGTTCACTCTGATGGTAGTTTCTTTTGCTGTGCAGAAGCTTTTTAGTTTAATTAGATCCCATTTGTCAATTTTGGCTTTTGCTGCCGTTGCTTTTGGTGTTTTAGACATGAAGTCTTTGCCCATGCCTATGTCCTGAATGGTACTACCCAAATCTCCTTAAGCTGATAAGCAACTTCAGCAAAGTCTCAGGATACAAAATTAATGTGCAAAAATCACAAGCATTCTTACACACCAGTAACAGACAAACAGAGAGCCAAATCAGGAATGAACTTCCATTCACAATTGCTTCAAAGAGAATAAAATACCTAGGAATCCAACTGACAAGGGATGTAAAGGACCTCTTCAAGGAGAACTACAAACCACTGCTCAGTGAAATAAAAGAGGACACAAACAAATGGAAGAACATACCATGCTCATGGATAGGAAGAATCAATATCGTGAAAATGGCCATACTGCCCAAGGTAATTTATAGATTCAATGCCATCCCCATCAAGCTACCAATGAGTTTCTTCACAGAATTGGAAAAAACTGCTTTAAAGTTCATATGGAACCAAAAAAGAGCCTGCATCTCCAAGACAATCCTAAGTCAAAAGAACAAAGCTGGAGGCATCACGCTACCTGACTTCAAACTATACTACAAGGCTACAGTAACCAAAACAGCATGGTACTGGTACCAAAACAGAGATATAGACCAACGGAACAGAACAGAGTCCTCAGAAATAATACCACACATCTACAGCCATCTGATCTTTGACAAACCTAAGAGAAACAAGAAATGGGGAAAGGATTCCCTATTTAATAAATGGTGCTGGGAAAATTGGCTAGCCATAAGTAGAAAGCTGAAACTGGATCCTTTCCTTACTCCTTATATGAAAATTAATTCAAGATGGATTAGAGACTTAAATGTTAGACCTAATACGATATTCTCTTTCTAATCATGTGGCTTTGGTGAAGAATTGCCCTCCATGATACATTTCTAACAATATTCATAATACATCCTCTGCAACTAAAGGTGATAGTCCATTTACCTAATAGACTAGTCTAGGGGGGAGCAAATAACCCCAGTAGGGCTAATCAGAGTCTTTCACAGAAATTCAGTTTGGATTTGAAAATGAAAAATGCTGTCTTCATCTGAACACGGCAAATGGCAATGGCAGTGTCACACAATCATATAGGGGAGTCAAACATGAACACACGGCTTTAACAGATGTGATTTATAATTGCTAACTATATTTAAATTGCAGGTATTTTTTGTTTTTGTCAATATCTAGTCACTCTTCATATAGCTATATGTTGTTTTAACTCTGGTATCACTAACCCTTCACAACCCCCTATGCCAAATGTCTATTCATTTTAGAGTTGATTTCACTCTAGTATGGAAAGAAAGAAACTAGGCCTGAGAGGGATCACATTTTACTTCCTGTTGACATGATCCATTTAGAGACAGGCATATGAAGCAACCCATGAAGCACAGAGAGGATTTTATTGTTGGGGTTCCTGGGAGGGAAACAGAAATTTTCTCTGCCTGTCTTAGGCTTTACAATGTAAGGCTGGATTGTTGTAACCAACTTGTCACTGTAAGAAAAACATTTATAATTTTTACAGAGTTCCATGTGGAACCTAAAAATGAAACCAAGTTTGTAGAAGGCAGAGGTCATAAATGTACAGGAAACGAGCCTGAACAAGCCCTTAATATGTGGTCATGGGTAAAATTGAATATGCCCATGCATTTTCAGTTTCCTAAGCTAGTGAGTTCCCCACTCACTGCTGACTATTTCTCTCTCCTTCTTTTACTTTGTATGAATTTTTTTTCTCACTGGTAACAAAAAAACATTGTAAGAATCTTTACTGATATGGCAATAAGTGTCCCGCATTCTTATATGAGTATTTCATAATATGATAAGAGATACTCTAATATGTAGATCAATCTGAAGAGAAGTGACATTAAAACACAAAATATTTTGGGCTTGGCATAAATGCTGGTCTCTTCAATCTGTCTTATCTGAAGTGTATTCTGTCAGGTTTTATTTCATAACTTGAGCATACCCTTAACTTGTCTTCAACTTAAAAACATATACCCTGCTCAGGGATGGCTGAACTTATTACAATTGATACACTTCCTTTCTTCTTTTAAATTCTTTTCCCAATTTTCTTATCCATATAATGCCTTGGACATATGGGCACCATCAAGTAGTCTGATTGACATTAACCATTGGCCCTCTAGGCATTCTGAAGCCTTTCATAGTTACAGAAAATAGTTTCTTGCATCCTAGAAGTGACAGGTAAAAGAATAAATTCGGGGTTGTTAGGGAAACTGTACAAAGGATTGAAAACACATTGCTCTATATCCAGAGCAAGCAAATTATCTCCAGAGACGTGTTCTTGACAGCGATGAATCAAATAAATGGTTTGCCTCACTGAAGTCAGACAAAAAAGATCCTTAAAAATAACATGAACCTACTATTTAGTTGGATAAATAACAAAAAGTACTGTCTCTTCTCCCTTAATTGTTTTTGACAATGAGAATATGATTCAATTTATACAGCTTTTTGGACTTGAGTTTGTAAAATGCAGACGAATTCATGAAATTAGAATATAACACTAAAAGTGTACTTTCATTTATAAATTGACTGTCTCAGACTAAAAACTAAAACCCTGATTGGATATGAAGTTAGGAATAGACTCTCTTACTCTCTCTTCTTAATTCATGCCACCCTCAATCTGCACCCCATTCTGTTTAAGACTTTGAGTTTTCTGTTTCATTAATTACATTGGAAGTTTGAGGCTTCAGAAACAAAGGTTGTTTTGAACCATTCCTCTGGAAAATTTGCTGGAATGCCTATCAACAAAAATAATATAAACATTTATTTACAGATGCACTGTATTATCTAGTGATTGCTCAAATTCAAAATTACATTTTATTATTTGATGCATTAAAATTGATTAAAGAGTTTCTTTGCTATGAGATTATAATTTCTTTTGATAAAATCTCCCAAAATATAGATGCATTGATCAACAAAAGGAAATTGATTAAAATAACTCTTTGCATTATGCAAATACTTCCATCTTCAGAACTATATTTTGCGAGTATTGCATGAGAATTTGAGACAAATAGGATAAATTATGTCCTGGGGAAAAATAAATAAACTATAACTTTTTGTTTCTTGGGTTGAGACAATTATCAAATATATGATCCTCAATTTATAATGTAACACTCAAAATTCAAGTGAATAGTTCAGGGAATAGTAGCTTTATAAATAAAGCTTTATTTATTTTATAAAAATAGCTTTATAAATGTTCTGATTAAAACTTAAAGAATGTGTTCCTGTTATTACTCTAATATGTATAAAAGTATATCCAAATTATGACATTTACATATTTTTATTTTAACAGGATTATTTTTTACCATTTAAAATTCTATCTAATTATTAAGTTTTCTATTTTTAATAAGACATAATCTTCCATAAAAGGAAGCACTTAAAAAATGTGAACCCCTAACATACCTTTATGAAATGAAGATTGTCAGTATATTCTTCACAAATTATTCCAATATAAATTAAATGTCAAACAATGAGTATAATTTCAGATAACATATTATATATGTAATAAATATTATCTGACAGCTTTCTATTATACATATACATATATTTCTCCTTTGATTTTTCATCACTATATAATAAATATTCTGTCCTATCAGTACACAGGGATATAAATCTTTGTTTTAATATACTGCATGTTTCATATAAAAGATGTATTAAATTATTTAGCTAGTGTTTTCCTTGATTTTTTTTCTTTGCTCAAATAAACATATAGTTGTGCCTAGGTATATCTTTGGGGGATTGATACCAGAATCCCCTTTAATACCAAAAGTCATCCAAGCTCAAGTTCTGCAGTTGGCCTGTGGAATTCAAGTATACAAAAATCAGCCATTGGTATCTATGAGTTTTGCATCCCCGAATACTGTATTTTCCTTTATGTTTAGTTGCAGATGGGAAACCCACAGATGCAAAAGTGGGTTATCTGCATATAAGTGGGTCCGCATATTTCAACCTGTGTTGTTCAAGAGTCAACGGTATTTGTAAATATAAAACATTAATAATTCCATGTCTATTGAGTAGGCTCTTAAAAGGTGAATGTACATTCATTGAGGAGGCATTGAAGAAATGTCTTCTGAAGGGCTACTCCAATCATATTCTCTTGAACTTGGGGTTAAATAGTCATATCATTGCCAAATCGTAATTTTCATCTCTTTTTAAATATTTATTTATCTTAATCTATTTTTTCTTACCATATTTGTTATGGTAATGACATTTAAAAGTTATACCAGTGATTTCAGTTTTTCATATTTTGTTCCTAATTTTAATGGTTATGTTTTTAAGAGTTTCTGTATCAATATTAAACATCCATATAAAATATCATGTTTAATATTAATTTCTAAAATATGTATTTTTCTCTGATAAGAAGTTTCCCTTTAATTTTATATTCATAAGTGTTTTGTTATTTACTCAGGAATTGATCTCAAATTTATCTTCATATCTAAGTCATCTTTTAATGTAATGAATCACATAAGTGGTTTTCCACATCATTGATAATCTTTTCAATCTTATATTAACACTTTCTAAATCACACCACAAAATTCTTTTAATATAATTCTGCATTAAATTACCCATATTTTATTTAGAATATTATTTTATAGTTATATGTAAGTTTGGTGTAGAGTACCCTGTCATGTGTAATATTTTCCTAGATTGTATGTTAGAGTTATAGTAATCTTATGTAATAAACGCTTTTTGTCTGCTCTAGACATTTAAAATTAGAGAAATCATCTCTAGTTTAAAGGTTTGGCAGAAGTCTCAGTACCATGTGAGCCTATTATTTACAAACTTAAAATCTATTTCTATTTCAAGTTTTCTAAGTCTTCCTTATTAAATATTCTATATCTCTCTGGAATATTTTATTTAATCTGAGTTTTCAAATTTATTAGTATATAATGCCATATAACATTTTTCTGCTTTTAGATTATACATGCACTTTGCTCAACCTAATGTTGACCTAGTTGGTTTCTCTATATTTTTTCTTGATAAGATTTGGCATAAGTTTGTCTAATTTTTTTCCAAAAATAGTTACCATGTACTTTCCAAACTAACTTATTTTACTATTTAATAGTTTCTATTCTTATTTATTTACTTATTTACTTGCATTCTTTTGAATTACTTGTTAACCGGAGTTTTTAAGTGTTGAAATGTCAACAATATCAGTCAATTCCTCCTGACATTGTTGTTCTTTTAGGCCTAGAATGAAAGATTCACAAAAAGATTTCCCACAATATTGTTTTCTTCTCTCCCCTATGTAAGTTAGAAACAACTATAGTTTCTAAAATATTATTTTAATACTCACACTTTAGAGCCAAGGTAAAAAATTTCTAGAGCAATTTGCGTGACAGGTTTTCTTTTACCCTAACAGAGATGTGATTCACTTAACTTGTTAATTGCTGTAATTTGACGCATCGCCTCCAAAATGCAGGTGTTGTCAATGATAGTATTTAGAGTTGGAGTTTAACAGGTGATTAGGTTCTGAAGGCTTCTCTCTCATTAAGGACCTTATAAAAGAGGCTTCATGCAGCATAAGGCTAGCTTGCTCTTCGGTGCTTCTGTCAGGTGATGGTGCAGCAAGAAACCCCTCACGAAATGCTAGTGCTTTGATCTTGGACTTCCCAGCTTCTAGGACGGTAAGAAAATAACATTTTATTCTTTATTACTTGCTCAATCTGTGATATCTTGTAATAGCAGCATAACATGGACTAAGACAACCCCACCAAAGAATTAACAACCCAAAGCCTTAGAAATTAGTGACATTAATGGCACCGTGGTCTATAACCAGTGCCTGAATAGAGGTATCCCGTTTAATGTCAAAACCTACAAAAGAAGGGTCAGATGCAGAGAGAACTAAAATGAATGTAATAGTGTGTTTCTTCTTCACATACATTCTCCAATGTCTTTTGTTTTGTTGTTGTATTTTAACATATTTACATCTTTCTTCTTTGGAAATAATATTTGAGGTTATTTCTTTCATCCTATTGACAATATTGCACAGTGTTTGTTTTCTTCATTTTATATGACTGGAAATTTAGACTCAAAATTGTTTCAGTAACTGACTTGAGTCAGTCACTACATATGAGAGGGTCAAGATTTATCACCAGGGGATTCTACAAACCTTAATCTCCACATTAAAATATGTTAACTATTTTTAATTTTAAAAGTGCTCATTATATTGTATTATTTTTAATTGTCTTTCATGCTAGACTAAGACTAAAATTTTCTAAGGACAGGGCTATGCCTATTTTGTCTATATTATTGTTACAATCCTCAAGTTTTTGAAATTACCAAAAGAAAGTAGGTGCTAAAAATTATCTTAATTTGAATTACCTTTCTCCTCAAAAATAACAGTTTACCTTTAATTCTTCAAAATTCTGCAAAGGTGGAATGATTTATTTCAGCAAATACTTACTCTATGAGCTTGGCATGCAGTATCAAAGTTGAACAAGACTTTTACCTTCAAATTATTTACAATCTAGTGACAGAGACCCATAACAGCCAACTCTACTAAAATATTTTAAGTGCTGAATGATGGCACAAAGCCTGTTCTATTATAGATAGAAATAGGGAGACATTAATTTACAGCAGAATAATGTGCAAATAAAACATTGTTTGATGTACTTCTCTTTTTCCATATTCTTAATCCTGCTTGTTTAATGTTCACCCTCAGACAGTTTACAGGAAATCTTTAAAAAAATACGTAATAATAAAAACTACTTCCACAACCACTGCAATAGCATCAGTAATAATTACTTTTCTGTATATAAAACTAACACTTTCATAAGGAAAATAGGTGAGGCTTCTTGAACTGAGAGAAGGTAAGACATGTGAAGAACTGTTTCACATGCAAGTAACTTTTGTTAATGGGAAGATCAAAGAATTATCTCATGAATAGCTATCAAAAAATAGGAAGAAACAACTCAGATTGCCAAATAACAGTAATACTTAAGTCATTTTAACTTTTTCACTTTCTTGCCAAATAATCTGTGAAGACCTATGTTAAATAATAAGATGTGACGATAGACATTCCGAAGAAGAAAAAGCACATAATAATTTATAATATGGCTAATTTGACCTTAATTTGTGAAAAACAGATTCCTAGAGAGCAAAAGGACATGTCAGTTTAAAATTGCCTCCTATAATTTATAATTTATAATAAATAGAAACTCATACCCAAGACTTCTTACGATGCCATCTGATCTTCTGGGTTTAAAAAAAATCATAACATGAATAGATTGATCTATTCTCCAAAGTGTTTAATTCTTTAGACCTAACATGTTTTAGTGTAAATAATTTTTTTATTTCGTAAAGAGAGTCAGCATACTTAAGATAACTTGGGAGCATGATTGCTTGTATATACTACTAAACAGTTGTTAATAATTATTAAGTACTTTACATAAGAATTTGCACATACAAAGCATTTTTACATATGCTTTCTCACTAAATTCTTTATTATTATTATTATTTTTCAAGTGCAGGATACGCAGGTTTGTTACATAGGTAAAAGTGTGCCATGGTTTACATTATTTAATGCTTTAAATTCTTACGCAGTAAAGCTAAACAAATATTCAGACTTGTTTCATAGATAAAGAATTTTGTTTCATAGGTAAAGAATTAATATGTTAAGTGAATTGACCAACATCATCAGCTAAGCACTTAAAGTCACAGACAAGAACCAGAGTCTTCAGAATTCAGGATCAGTTAAAAACAAAAGCAAAGACAAACAAATCTGGCTCAAATGATTATTCTGATTTCTAATTATTCTTTGATCTTTGATATTATTCTCCAATATTGGATGCTACTAAAAATTAATAAAAGGCCCATTCTGATAACGATCTTCATTCCCTAAAAAAATTGCTCTTAAGGTTTTCTTTATTTTAAAAGGGAAGGCAATTTTTCTACCTTCTTAGGAAGTGTCACAGAAAGTGTTAAAGCAGTCAAATTTAAGTCACCTAAAATAGCCAACCCATGAAACAGTACATTGCCTGTTAATTGGTACCAACATTGAAAAGTAAAATTCAAAAGATGAGTATTTATTTGTTGTACAAGAATTGGTAATACATGGATATACTCTCATTGGATATTTTAGAGTAGACAAGATTTTCCCTTCTTATTGATTGGTCTAAATGGTACATATTGAAAATATAAAACAAAACTTTTTCTCAGTTGAAGTAAAGGAACTGTTGTTTCTAAATTGCTATATTAGCAAGTATTAAAATACATGATTCAGTCCATTTTTAAATATTTTCTCAGGATGGTAATAGTTTCTACATAGGCATTACAATTATAGATTTTTGTAGTTGGGGTACATGAGCAATTAATCAGAGCACTCAGTTCAGTGAAATCTGATGCTATTTTTCTCAGATACTAAAACACCTTAATTACTTTGTTATTATAAACAAAAGAAATATTTTGCATGTAACTTCACAAAAAGCAGACTAAGAATTTATTAATCTGTGTAAGATCAAAGCTTCACTAAGTAGATGTAAGCCAGTAGCCAACTTGGCATAATTGACATTTACTAATGAGTAGGATAGAATGCTACTGTGTCCAGATAATAAAGTGGCTTTCAGAATCTGCAATGGAACACATGTCTCTTCATGCTCCCAGTGGCCTTTGTTCATTCAAAGAGCATATGCTACTGCAAAAGATTTTAATCTAGTTTATTTTGTGAGCTCAGACAGTGTGATTATTTTCAGAATGGAACTTCACATTTGCCATGAAATTTGCTTTAGTCAGAAAAAGACAAAGACAACATGCTTCGTGTTGCCTCTTATCTATAGCACAGTTCATTTTAGAAAACGTAACTGACCGAATAGTTCACAGGGAAGAGATCTTTTGACCCAGCAAAAGCTATAATGGATCCCCTGCCTTTGTGCTTGACCTTGCAGTTTTTTGACAGAGGCGCTTGAGGTTGTGTGACACAAATCGATGAAAACCTGTACTTGGAAAACAGCAAAACAAACCTAACACTGAAATTTTCAAACCACTCCACTAGCTCAGTCATAAATTAGACCTAATTTATAAAGCACTATCACTATAGTTTTAAAATGTCTGTCTAAATGTTTTCATTGCTAATTAAATAGCAATAGAGCATATTAAACAAACACCAAACAACTGAAAGGCTCTTTTCAGCAATTTAGTCGCAGCATTTCTAAAGTCTGCTCACGCCAATGGTAGTTATTTCTGACGTATTTTAGGAAAAACACATTGATAACTCTGTGCCAAACTTGACACAGTGGTATGAATGTATGCACCAACTGAAATACACTTACTACTCCAGGGCGCCTTGTTTCCCATCAGCAAATGTGAAACATATTTATTTCTGAAAATAAAAATACCAGGGAAAAGCAGATTATCTAAACATACCTGTCTAAAAGTCAAATTAGTATTTATCCTATACATTGTCAGATTACTTCTTTTTAAAATTTAAACAGCTCTCCCTTTTACGCACTGCCTCTATTTAGGAGTGTCTTAATTCTACCTCTGAATATTAAAAATTCACCGTTTCTTCTGTATTCCAGATCAAACTTCTCCTTTCATGCCATCTTTCACTCTTCCCCACATACACCCCCTACCTACTCCAAACACACTTTGCCCTATCCCTTCACTGACCTATTGTGTATGCTGATGTTTTTTGGTAGAAATGGCCAAGTAAACGGTATGACCTGATAATAATGTCTTCGCAAAAGACCTTCAATACATCAAAGGGAAATGTATGTGGAGCCATTATTTCTCTAGTGTGCCCCCACGCATTTATCTTGGCCTTCCCCATCCCCTTGGAGGAAATGAAAACCCTTGTGTATTTTGGAATGAAGTAATTTTTTCATTGCTTTTCTCAGATTCATTAGTTTTTTAATACCAAAAGGAGATTAAAATAATTTTAAAAAATAAAAATAAATTACTAAATTCCCTGCAGGAAATACTGCCTATCTTTTGCCATTTAATTTTTTTATCACACAAAATGGAGGCACAACGCTGTCATCTATACTTTGCAATCAAGTGCCAAGTACAGGGTAATGATTCCATTCTAGTTGGAATATTTCCCATTTTTCAACTGGTTTAATAAACTGTCACTTGAAAGGGGGTCTGATAGGCTTTTTCACAATGAATCAAAGAACTACTCGCCTTCTTCCTTTATTATGCATGCTACATTTGAAGCTAATGAAGCGTATCTTCTGAGCTGATACTTTCATAGATGAAAGAGACATCATGTCACGTCTTCTATTTATTTCATCAGCTACTCATAGCCAACACAAAACACATTGATTGCCTTGAACTTTATTTTTGACAGATGATGGACGTTTCTGTTGCTATCTTGCCTAATAGTTTACTACCATATGCATGTTTTAAGATATTAACCATGAATAAAATTACTAGAAAAAAATGTACAATAGCAATGGTACATTTAATTGAAGAAAGTGTAGTAGACATAATATTATGTCTTATGTCTTAGAATATTTTGCAGACTTTTATATACCCTCCCCCTAGAGCAAATACTGCCTTGAAATAGTTATTAAGAAGTGTGACATCATCTAATATTATTTTCATGAGGCTTTTGTTATTTACTAAATTGTCTTCATAATTCATTCAGCTAAAGCAACACAATCTTCTATGAAAGTAGAACTTCTTCATTTATAAAAGGCATCAAAAGGAATAATTCATTGCTAAAGAGATGCTTTCATTGCAATAACACTAGACAGTGTTACTAATTGGCTAACACGAGTCAATGCAATGTGGGAATAAAATTTCAGGCATAAGCTACATTTAATCAATGTAGTATAGGAAATAATCTTTGCTATTTACAGAAATGGTATATGTAATATAAAACATGATTTTCTATATAATGTTTTGTGACTTTTTAAACTTTAAAAATGTTAATATAGACCATAACTTTTTAAAAATTGGCTTTGCAAATATAATTTCATGGGTATAAAATTATTTTCAAAATAGTGTGGCTTTAACATTGTAAGAAAAAACACAGCTTTTGCTCATAAGAATAGAAAAGTTTTACACACATGCACATATTCATACATGCAACTGGACAAATATAGATCTTTCATTTTATAAAATAAATTTTATATTTATAGCAATGAACCTTACTTGTTCCAAATTAAGTGTTATATTTGGAAGTGAGGAAAAATATTTGATGTAGGATTATAGCACACACTAAGGTACTACATACAAATTATTAAAAAGAAATTGCATCATGAGCTATTGCAAAAAAAGCTGATGTGTAAAAGCTATGATATGACTACAGCAACTACTTGGAAAATTTCCGAGAATGCATCACAAAGTTATTGAAAACATGCATAACAGAAGTTATTATAAGTCAGTGACAACAAAATGAATAGAGCACAAACATCCCCACCGTACAAAATCTATATATTGTCTCTCTTATTAAAGACAACTATCAAGAGTTTTACAGTTAAAATGACTACACAAGGGCCAGGCGCGGTGGCTCATGCCTGTAATCCCAACACTTTGAGAGGCCAAGGCAGGTGGATCACGTGGTCAGGAAATGGAGACCATCCTGGCTAACACAGTGAAACCCCATCTCTACTAAAAATACAAACAATTAGCCAGGCGTGGTGGCGGGCACCTGTAATCCCAGTTATTCAGGAGGCTGAGGTAGGAGAATGGCGTGAACCCGGGAGGCGGAGCTTGAAGTGAGCCAAGATGGCACCACTGCACTCTAGCTTGGGTGACAGAGCGAGACTCCATCTCAAAAAAAAAGTTACTACACAAAAATGAATGAAATTAAAATCTGAAATTTAAACAACAATTAAAATTGGACTCCCATATATAAGGGAATTGGTGAAGTTCTTAAATTTATTTTAAGGAAAATAAAATACCAAAAGTAAAGACTGTTTTTCAACAATATGAATGTTATCCATCTCAAGGTTAAAATTAGCTTTCTGTTCTTTGATCTCTTCAGCTATGCTAATCAATCTAAGTTGTATAAGTCACTGATTCAGGATTCATTGTGGCTAACTCTGTGGTACACAATCAAATTAATTGTTGGCTTTTATTGCATGATAAGCTAGAAAATTTCTCAAGAGACCCCTTGGCTGTGGCTTTGCATTAAACTGGTCTGCTCCTAAATACAATGTTGTCAAGTGCACTACATTAGAAATCAGAAGCAGCCTATTTCATGTTTGACTCATCCACTCTGGGCCAGTTTCCTTATTTTAAAAATAGGAGCCACCTATTAAACCACCACTACAGCTCCAAAATTTGGTAATTCCAAATCATTCAATACCACCAACTTATTACTCATTTTTAAAAGTGATATAAGTCCAGAATATTCAATATACTAATGTATGTTTTCTCTATATAAGAGTATCATAATAAAGCCTTTCTATCTATAAGCAAACACTTTTATTGCTGAAACAAGTCCAGTTATTCTCATTACGATATCAGATAATTGAAAACATCTACATTTTTATGTTTTCCAAAGTGAAAAAACCTATTGCATGGTCATTCATTAACCTTCACTACAACAATAAATTTTTATTAAAAGTTTGTATCAAGCCTCAATTCCAATGTCTTTGTAAAGATCCCTTTGATACAGGGCAGGCAGTCCCCAAATGGGGGCTTAGCTATGAATGGTTCTTTGGTTCATGTAGGAAAAAATTCAAGGGTGAGCGGACGGTAGAAGAAAACAGCTTTATTGAAGCAACAGTGTTACTGTTTTGGTGGTGTTAACAGCTCAGGCAGTGTTGTAGCTCTGTGCCTGTTCCTTCAGAGCAGGGCTACCCCATAGGCAGTGTGCTGAGAGTAGCAGCTCAGGATAGTTCTGCAGTCATATTTATACCCACTTTTGATTACATGCAAAGTAAGGAGTAGGTTATGAAGAAATTTCCAGGGAAAGGATAGTAACTTCTGGTTCATTGGGTCATTGTCATGGAAAGGGGAAGTAACTCCCCAATGTTGCCATGGCAATGGTAAACTGACATGACACACTGGTGGGTGTGTATTAAGAAAAGCTGTTCTGCCTTGGCCCTGTTTGAGCTTGTCCTCAATTTGGTATGGTGTCTGAGTCCTGTCTCCAGAGTCAAGTCCCAACTCCTACCTCATCCTCCCCTCAGAGACTGGATATTCCTCCTTAATCTTAAGAAGGCTGCAGAAGAGCAGAGGTCCATCTTCTGTGACTTCTTCTTTCTGAGTTTATGAGCATAGGCCCTGCCTACCACCAGAGAAGTGAAAATCTCCAGATACCTAATCCAGGAGACCAGAGGTAGGACACTTTTTATTCTCTGGAGTAGAAGGCAGGATGGGTTGGAAGCCTTGTACCAGCATTGTCTTTACCTGGAACTGTTGTAATCTAGAAGACATAAACTTTGAAGAGGTTAAACAAGCAAAGGCAAAAAATTAGTAACATGAGAGCTATCAGAGGTCCTAGAAAAGGTAAAAACCAGGGGAGATTTGAAAAGGCACTTTTAATAGTTGACCAGACGTAGCTGGAGTCAGTGCCCTGGTTATATCTATGTAACCAGGTAGCTCTCTCATACATCTTTTGAATGTTAATCTCAACTTTTCCAGAGTTGTTAGTATATGTGCAGCAGGTTTCATTAATAACTGTATACAGTCTCCCACTTGTTCAGCTAGTAAATAATCCAATACTAGTCTGTTATTGATAACCACATTTGCCAAAGAGTCTAAATATTCTTGAATTCCTTTTAGTGTCTGACCTGTGTTGGTGGCTAAGGATTCTAGAGTTTGAATTAAGTTATTTAGAATTTACTCACGGTAGGCAAAGCCACTCCAGGGTGCTGCTAGTCCTATTGCTTCCCCAGTTCCTGCCAGAATTTACCCTATTGCTTACTTACTTGTGGTATCCTTGAGTCTTATGGGGCTATAGGCAGTAACTCCTGGAGGAGCAAGTGTTGCCAATGTACATTCATCTCCGTTCCAAGTTTTTGATATACAAAGGAATGATACTCCTAAAAGAATAGGTGACTCTGTAGGGAAGTTGGGAGCAGTTATGATGTGCCACTTCTTCCCATTCATGGCCACAGACAAAAATGAGCCCAGTTTGGGTACAAACAAAGGCCCTATGGGGTGTGATGTTTATCCTTTGCTGGTAAGTTGGGTCTATAGAAATTTTCTTTTCTTATTCCAAAGGGGATAGACAAAAGTTTTTGTTTTTCAGAGAGGTGCAATACTCTCACCTTCTCAGACTATGAAGTATAAAGTTGTTTTTCCCCTCTATATTCTGATCCAGGAGAAAGCACCATATATAGTCTCCTCACTTATAAGTGCAGTCCCATTTACCTTGCTGTGACCTTTGGAACTTGACAACTTGCCAACTAAAGTTGAATCAGAGCATCACAGAGAAGTTTCCACTTTTGTATCATTCACACAAGAGTGGGTGCAAAAGATAGACTCATTAGTGCTCCGGTGGTACAGATACCCAACTTCCCAGGTCCAGGCAATAGTGGTATGAGGCATTTCAGGTGTAATCCACTAAATGGGTGAGTGTTCCACTTAACTTCTAGGGGTTGGGATATTTCAGGATCACTATGGCTAATTAGGAGGCCTGGGGGATTATCATTAGCTATTCCAGATGAGCCAGAAGATAGAATTTTCTATCCTGGGAATGTTGATGAAAAATCCAGCAACCGTGAAGATGATCCCCTGATGCTGAAATTGTTGAAGTATTTACTAGTTAGGTTCCCACCCACCCTGGTTTAGGATAATTGGGAGAGCAAACATGATTAACAGTAACAGAATGGTGTCCAATTGGGTCGTAGAGTGGCCTCCGCACTCAATAAGGACAAAATAATTTTTTCCTGGGAGGTTGGCTAAGGTGACAGAAGTATTAAAATCAAGAAGAAGAAAAAAATTAAAGCTTCTATTCCCACCCAAAGCATCATGTTACCACTTCCGACTGAGTGTTGATTCTTTTAAATAGGTAGAAGAGATGCTTGGAAGGTTCACAGATGAAGGTCATGGTCTCCACCTTGTATGCCTGTGATACATAAGAAACAGGTTTAATCCTGAATAGTTGTACACAACTAATTATTTCCTGAAGTTTAACAGCTTTGTGGGAACTCAAAAACACCTGATGGGGCCCTTCCCATTTTGGTTGTAATTGATCCTCAGGGGATCCCTCTTTTCAAGTTCTTAGTAAGACCAAGTCTCCTGGTTGAATAGGAGAGTTACTTCTCTTCCTTGTGGGAGGGGACATTATTTTATTTCCGTAGGTTTAGAGGGCCTTTTGAACCAGGTCTAAGCTGATAATATGGGTGAGCATTCTATTTATCTCTTCATCAAACAGGAGGCCTGAAGTTAAAAAGGGCCACCCATAAGTCATAATGGACTAAGTTTTAGAATTCTATTTGGGACTATCCTTGTGCATAAAAGGGCTATGGATAGCAGAGAAACCCAGGCCTCTGAGGCCTCCTGACAGAGCTTTGCTAATGTTCATTTTGAAACGTGATTAGCTTTTTCTACCTTACCAGAGGATTAAGGTCTCCAGAAAGAGTGAAGGTAATAGGTAATATCTAACTCTGGGTAAACGTGCTGGGTCACTTTAGCTGTGAAGGAGGGTCTGTTATTACTATGCAGGATTTTAGGTAATCCCCAGTTGAAGATGATCTCTTTATCTAAAAATCCGAACACTTCTAATGCCTTCTCTGTCCTTGTGGGGAAGACCTCTAACCATCTGGTGAAAGTGTCTATAAATACCAGCAAATATTAAAGTCCCCTGTATGGTGGCATCTGAGCAAAATCTATTTGCCAGTCTTTCCCAGGATATGTTCCTTGATGTTGTATATGTCTGAGAAAGGGTGGGGGGATGGGACGGCTTCCTGGATCATTAGAGGCACACAGTTCACAGGCCCTGGTGACCCTCTTTACAGTCTGGAATAGCTCCTTTCCTAAGAAGATTTCAGAAACTAATTTAAATAGGGAACCCATCCCAAGTGTGAGGAGTTACAGATCTACTTAACTATGTTTCCATTGCTCAGCCTCAGGGAGGAGGAAGGAGGAGTGTGTTGCTTCCTGGTAACCATCCGGAGAGATCCTTTTGTAAGCCTTTCTGTTCTATCTATTTAATTTCCTTGGGGGCATAGCACGGTGTTGCTGATGTGGATGTAGTACCTGGCACTGATGAAGTGGCCTGTAATACTGGTGTTTCTTTACCTGTGGCCTTAGCTGCTCTGTCTGCTAGAGCAATTCCTTTGATAATTAGAGGTGTCTCCCTTTGGTGTTCCCTACAGTGAATAACTGTTACCTCCTTTGGGAGCTGGACAGCATCTAAAAGTTCCAAATTCTGAGTGATGTTATATGGCGGATCCCTTCATTATTAGTAGTCCCTTTTCTTTTCATATAGCAGCGTGAGAATAAAGCAATAGGAATATTTGGAATCAGTAAATATATTGACTCTTAAGTCTTTTCCTAATTGAATGGCTCTAATTAAAGTGATTCGTTCTGCTTTTTAAGCAGAAGTATCAGAAGGCATGGTTTTTGCCTCAATAACTTTTTGTTGGCTAACTACCACATAACCTGCCTTTCTTACTCCTTTATGCATAAAGATACTCTAATCTATAAACCACTCAACATTAGGATTAGGCAAGGGCTCATCTTTGAGTTTAGGCCTGCTAAAGTAGGTCTGTTTTGTTTTCCACACAAGCATGAATGAGTTGGGGATTTGTTTCCTAGGACATGAAGTTCCACAATAGAGTAGCAGGGTTTAAAACTCGAGGTACTTTAAAGATAACATAAGGGTATCAAGCAAAAGGGCCTGATATTTATGTGACTGGCCCCCATTTAGCCATTGGTGTGCTTTTGCCTCTACGACTTTCTGGTGGTGGGGGGCATGACATCAAATTGCTGTCCTGGGGTAAACTTACTGACTTCTACCAATAGAGTGGTGGTGACCACAGCTCACAAGCATCCTAGCTACCCATCTGCCATTTGGTCTAGCTGTTTAGAAGAGTAAGCCACTAGTCCTACTAGTGGGATGGCCAAAGCCATCCCTTGTTTTTCAGCAGCATAACAGAGTGAATGGTTTTTCTATGTTCAGAAGTCCCAAAGCAGGAGCTATTCCTAGCATTTCTTTTAGGGTTAAGAGTGTCTTTTGGCAAATTCCATCCCAATTCAAAGGCTTGTGACCACTCCCTTTTAGAGCTTCATAGAGTGGCTCTGCTATAGACTCAAACCCAAGAATCCAGATCCTGCAGAGGCGAGCCATTTCCTAAAAGGCTTTTAACTATTTCTCACTTTGAGGGGCCTGCAGTGCCAAGATGATTTCTTTTTGCTCCTGGGCCAAAGTCCTTGTCCCAGGGGTGAGAACATATCCCAAATATTTAACATTTTACGCAGAGATCTGGGTTCTGTGGTGAGATAACTGATATCCTTACTTTCCCAGAAAATTAAGGATCTGAATTATGTTCCTGTCAGAGTCTTCCCTAGTAGGGATGGAAATTAGTAGGTTATCTGCATATTTCAAGACAGACCCATTAGTTAACTGTAGTTCCCTTAACTCCTGGCCAATGCATTGCCAAAGAGATGGAGAATGTTCCTAAAACCTTGGGGAATAACTGTCCAGGTAAGCTGAAATGCTTTATTCGTGTCTGGATCAGTCCATTCCAAAACAAAAATATACTGGAAGTCTAGGTGTAAAGATATATAAAAGAAAGCATCCTTTAAGTCTAACACTGTCAGTTCTCTACTTTCTCAGCCATTATGGGTCTGGGTGCCTCAAACTCCCTCTTAAGCCTGGGGCAACCCTTTTTTAGTGGCCTTTCTTGCTTAAATAAGACATATTGATTCTGGCCTAAAGGCCAGTGAGTTGTGGGGGCTCTTGTCTGAGCATTTCAGATGCTGATCTCACCACATTTCCTCAAGGTGAGTAACCCTGAGGCAGCATGGTTTAGTGGGTGAGGGTTCAGGGTAAAGCAGCAGCCACTAACAGTCATGCTTTTTGATCAATTCTTTTGGAGTTTGCCTCTTCCTCTTCCCTGTCTCTATTACTATAAACCCCAAAGGCAATGTCTAAGAGTTGTCTCATGGAGCTTTGGGGTCCCATTGCTACCTTTTGTAGCTTCCTCCTAATGTCAGGGGTAGATTGAGTAACAACATGCAAACCCAGGAGAGCTCACCCTGCTGAGGAGTCTAGGACTGTATTAGTATATTTCCTGAGTGCCTCAACCAATTGGCCTTCAAATGAGTGGGATTTTCATCTTTCTTCTGAGGAATTTTTCTCACTTTATCATAATTAACTGGCTTAACCAAACACTTTTTCATACCATCCGTTAAACAAGTTAGTGTGTGATTTCTGCTTTCAAGATCTTGAGAACCTCTCTGGTAATTCCACTGAGGGTCGACATCTGGAAGTAAATCTCCCCAACATGATAAATGAAATGGCCTGGGTTATGTGCAGCCACTCTATCTCCATGTTCATGAGTAGTACCTAGAATTCTTTGTTTTTCCTTTACAATACCACAAGTGGATAATAATACTTGCATGTCATGCCAAGCTAAATCAAAGGACATGGTCAACTTAACAAACTCCTTTACAAACTTCCCTGGATCCATCAAAAACCAACAAAATTTTTCCTTGCATAAAGGCAAATCAGACATGGAAAAAGTCGCATATTCTCTGATTGTTCCTCCATTCCCATAAGCTACCACCCACAACTGACATAAGTTATATTTTGGGGCTGATATGAGGCCCCACTCCTGGTGGTACTGGTTGGGCTTATTTTTTCAGGTAGTGGGGGATATAAGCCAGGGCTTTTTGGATAAGCGGGAGGAATGCCTGACAACCTTGGGGTGGAATCTTGCTTTAGAGAACTAGTGGGGCCTCCTGTCAGAACTAGGGGACTGAGAAGGCTCTGAAGGTTGGGGAGGGTGCAGCACTGGGCCTTCTGGGGTGCCTGGGAGAATCATGAGCCAGACATAATCTACAGCTAGCCCTTAAGTTAGAATCCTGGTAGAGGGCCATAAAAGCCTGTACATAAAAACCTTCTTATTTTCCTTCCATTTTATAAAGCAAATATAATTATAAAATATCATCATAATGTAAAGAACCATGCCTAGGCCAAATCTGTTAGTTGGTCAATTTTTATTAAACCCAAACATTATTGCAATGATAAATTATTTATTTTCTTCTTCGATTTGTCTAGTAATTTAAATTTATTCCAGTAGTCTAAAAGGCACACTAGATGTGAATCTTTGGGGATTCTCACTGTTGTCTTCATGTCTAGTAAGGATTTCCACAGGGGGTTTCTGTTAGCCTAAGTTTAGTGAGTGCCTAATTAGTATTTTTCCCTTTTAAGTGACCACTTTCTACAAAATGTAGATAGCAAGGTGTTACAAAAGCAGGTGATGAGCCAGAAATGGGCAGTAGGGTGTTGAGCCTAAATTCCACAGAGTGAGGGTTGGGCACAGAGTGGGGTGCTAAACAAATGGTGACTGTGGATAGGAGGAAGAAAAGAGGTAAACAGTGATGCCTAAGGAGAGACTTCAGAGGCCCTAATTTGCCAGAGAACCTACCCAGTACGGGAGAAACAAACAAACCAAAAAGTTGGGATGGCCACTTATCTACAACTGTAGGTAGTCTTTCATCAGGCCAGGGTCCTCAGAACTCCCAGTTCCTTTGACCAAGAAAGGCTTGAGCAAGGCAGTTGTAAGACAGCACGATAGCACACAGGAAAGGGCTTGCAAATGGCTAAGGAAAATAATAACTTCTAACTTCAAGGCAGAAAAGGATAAGACCAATATCCCCCCCAGGGGAGTGGCTATACCCCACAATTCTAGAGAAAATGTCAATGCCAAAAAGCCCAGAGCATCCAGGAAGTGACCAAAACCAATGCTGAAATACCAGAGTGCCCAAGATCCTGTGAACAAGGATACCCATACCAAATGCTGACAACCCCAGGGCACTGGGGGGAATGGCCAACAGTGAACTCAAGACCAACTTGGTGTCACAGAACAATGTGATTTTAGCATCCCAGAGTCAACACAACAGGGGAGCTTTTACAACCAAGTGTTCTGCCTTAAACAACTGTCCAAATACAGTTAACAAGAAAGTCAAAAGCAAACATAAGACTGCAAAAAAAAGAAAAAAAAAATTAAGGATTGAAAATGAAATGACTGATGGAACAATAAAATGGAGGAAGAGGAGAAAGGAGCAGGGAGAAGGAGTGACAAAATCATTTTTAAGGGGAACTCAAACAATGGTAGACTTCTAACCAACCACCTAGCCAAGGACTTTTATTTTATTTCCTAATTCTCCTGACATTACAGGTGAACAGAGGAAAACACTCACTCATCCACAGGAGCCAAATAGCACTGACCAATTTCCATGTAGGACCCAGGTGAAGGTCTCTCCAGGATTCCTCAGCTTGGGTGGGCTCAGGTGCCATGAATGGTGGAACTGTTAAAGGGACCAGTAACCCATTGGTCTTCAGGACTGAGTGGCAGGTCTCAAATGAGGCAGCGCAACGTGATCACTTGTTAGGACCTGGTGGGAGGTGATTGGATCATGAGGCAATGTTTTGTGATAGTGAGGGAGTTCTCATGAGATCTGATGGTTTATAAGTGGCACTTTCACCTGCACTCACTCCCGCCTGCCACTGTGTAAGACGTGCCTTGCTTCCCCTTCAACTTCTACCATGTGTAAGTTTCCTGAGGCCTCTGTAGCCATGTGGAACTGTGAGTCAATTAAACCTCCTTTCTTTATAAATTACCCCAATCTCAGGTGTTCTTTATAGCAGTATGAAAATGGAGTAATACAGTATTATAGCTCTTAGGTGTTAGCAGCTCTTGCAGTTTCAATCACCAATTGCTTTGCTGCCTCTCACCATCTCTCCACTCATCATCTCACCGACTGCCATCTCTCGCCATTGCCTCACTGAATGCTGCTTCTCTCGCCGTCTCTAATGCCACTGTCTTTTCTCTGTGCCCTACATTGGATGCCAGGGCAGAGCAGGCCACCCCCAAATTAGGCCTTAGCCAGGGAGAGGTCTTTGCTTCACCCAGGAAAGAATTTAAGAGTGAATCAGTGGTAGAAGAAATGAGTTTTATTGAAACAGTAGTGCTACAGCTCTGGTAGTGTCACAGTTCAGGCAGTGTTAAAGCTCTGTGACTGCTCCTGTAGAGGAAAGCTACCCCATAGGCACTGTACTGAGAGTAGCAGCTCTGGGTATTTCTGCAGTTATATTTATATCCACTTTTAATTACATGCAGATTAAGGGGAAGTTTATGCAGAAATTTCCAGGGAAAGTGTAGTAACTTCCAGATCGTCAAGTCATTGCCATAGAAGGGGGAGGTAACGCCTGGGTGTTGCCATGGCAACAGGAAACTGACATGGCACACTGTGGGCATGTTTTATGGAAAACTGATTCCACCTCAGACGTTTGTTAGCTAGTCCTCAATTTGTTCTGATGTCTGAAGCCCATCTTCAGTATCTCACCTTTGCTAAGCCATCCTAACTCTAGTTTCTGAGAAGCTAACATCCTAATTTCTGAGAACCTTTTTTTCTCATCAGGAGTACTATTTTTAAAATGTTTCATATCATATTTTACCTCAGTATTTTCAGCATCGTAATAACCATGAGTATGATTGTACCCAGTAAAATCGGCTGTCTAAAAAGGCTATACTATTGATTTCATGTTTATGGATTGTCTACTACCTACATTCAGCCTTTTGTAATTCTTCAACAGCATCCCTGACTGTCTCACTCTGAATCTCTAAAGACCATATTTGCCCATGTCTTCTTAAAATATATATTCCAACATATAGATTAATAAGAGAAGACTTGAAAGGTTAAGCAGAAAGGTTCAAGGAAAAGAAAACAAAAACTTGGTTGAACTGTGTACTTGCTCTGCTGTTGCCTTATTTCCTTGTGTAAAATGCACGATGATGAACATATCCCATATAGTTTTCATGAGAATCATATATCATAAAGCACATAAACTACCTAGAATAGTGTCTGAGTACATTATTGCTTTTTAAGTAAATACTACTATTTCAATTTAATTACATAAATATAATATACAAATATTTATAGTGTGATATTAAATTATAATACAATTGTACATTAGATGTATTTTATTGATATTCCTTAATGATATAGTATGTAAAATCTTATTTGTAAGAGTACCAATGTATGCATATTATTATTTTATATAATTGAAGGAAAATAATGCCTCCAAGACAAAACTCTTCATATTTAAAAGATTCTTGATGATATTTAGAAATGTGCTTGTCTTTATTTTGCATTCTAGATATTTATAAAGTGAAGTTAAACTTTTATTGAAGTTTTAATACATATTTAATATGTTTATATTAAAAATCTCATCTACTGAAAATACATATTTTCCTCAAGTATAAGATTACCTGAAAGGGTAAATGCATCCCATCTATTTTATATAGATAGATAGATACATAGCTATAGATACATAGATATAGATACATAGATATAGATACTTATCGATAGCTATCTGTATATATATATAGTTTATTTGTAACTACTACTAACATGTGTTCAAAATTTTGAATAACAAACAAGATTTTGCTTTTAGTTTGATTATCATAGAAATAGTTTATCAATAAACTACACTTGTGCTGTGATATTTAAAAGCACATTTGATTGTGTCTGAGTTTTGTGCAGTTACAAATATCATATGCAGAACTTGACATAAAGAAACATGTTCCAGTCCTACATGTGTAGCAAATCAATGCAATATTTAATTCAATAAGCATTTATTAAATAACTTCTCCATACTATATAACTTCCAATGTGCCAAAGATTTGACAAGGAACCCTTAGATTTCAAAGTATAGTAATAAAAACCAGAGTAAAGAGTCTAGCATTACATTTTTTGTAGAATACAGTAATAAAAGGCCTTATTAATTATATCTTAGGGTATATTTTGGACCTATAAGCAATTTTGTGCAGTTATAAATATCATATGCAGAACTTGACATAAAGAAACATGTTCCAGTCCTACGTGTGTAGCAAATCAATACAATATTTAATTCAACAAGTATTTATCAAATAACTTCTCTATACCATATACCTTCCAATGTAGGAAGGTATATATATCATTCATTGCTGAATGATAAAATATAACTAATAGCATTTATAACATTGGTTAAGGCCTCACAGAATTTGCAGAATCCATTGAAAGTGGTCATCTGGCCAGAAGTGATAGAATTCATAGAAGATAAGCAATATGGAAATAGCCTAAGAAAAAAAATCACTCGTCTTGGAGACAATGCTTTTATCTAATAAATAATATAAAAGAAAAGCAAAAGATATCATGTGAACTGTGGCTTAATGCAAATTTAAGGAAAATGACTAAGAAACTGACAAGATTTAATTATGATTCCAAACAAAGAGCCATGACGATAATTACATATGGGATGCAAAATCAAGACTCTAGTATATAAAATGTCATCCTGGGGAAAGCATTATTGATTTTGTGCTGAAATTTGTTTTTTGCAAAGAAGGATTCTCAGGAATTTTTAATATTTAAATGTTGGTGACATGCTAAATATTAGATAAATGTTTGGCATATTAGTTTCTACTAATATGTTCACTAACACTTCTTAATATAATTTGCTAAATTTTGGAGTTTGGGATAATTTTAGATTTACAGAAAAATCAGAAAGATAGTAAAAAAATCCTTTATAGCCCCCACTGAACTTCCTCTAATATCAACATTTTTATATAATCATGGTATGTTGATAAAGCTAAGAAATTACTATTGATACAATACTCTTTACTTCAGGCTTTGCTAGAATTTCACAGTTTTTCCACTAATATGCTATTTTTGTTACAGAATTCAGTACAGAGTACAATATTGAATTTGTCATTATGTTCCCTGAGTCTCTTTTTATCTGTGAGTTTCTCCATCTCACTTTCATGACCCTAGCCATTTTGAAGAGTACTAGACAGATGTTTTATATAATGTCCCTTTATTTTTTTCTGATATTTTTTATGATTAGACTGAGGTTATCACATTTGAGGAAGAATTCCACGGAGATCAAGTATCCTTTATATCACATTAAATCAGGGGTACCTGATATCAACATGACCTTTCACTGGTGAGATTGACCTCTGTCACTTGGATTGAGTGCCAGGTTTCTCTGCTGTGAAGAAACTATGCTTTCCTTTTCAGGCTCTATTAACTGGAAAGAAGTCATTAGGTTCAAAGTACAATCAAGAAAAGAGGACTTAAACTCCACCTCCTAGAGATGGGAGTAACTATGTATTTATTCCTAGTAAAAATTTGATATGTTTTGGTCTAATATATCAGCTAGGCCCAGAGTTTCTGAGAAGGAGAAATATGCCATATCTCACAGTGACATTCCTTGAAAACAGTCACATGAAATAACTTCTTTTAAAAATATTTTTAAATGAATATGATAAAATATTTGTTTTAAAATAAATATGATAAAATATTTGTTTCAAAATGAATATGACAAAAGAAAACTAAGGGTAAAATTAAGCTAGAAGTAATTTAATTACTTAGGAAAGTTAAAGGATCAGAATGGTTTGAATTTTAACACTTGCCACTTAGTAGCTGTGAGACATGGATATTTTACTATTTCAAGTTCTCAAGAAACAACAATAGAAAAAATATGCTATTATTGTAAACATCAAATTAGTTAAATCAAACTCTTGGCCTGTTGTCTGGCATATGGTCAATGTTCAAAGTACAAAAACCCTTATTTTTTGACATTGGGAGACAAATGGCCCTTTCTGAGAATCTGTTCCCACCCTCTAAGGGTAATCTCTTCCTCACCTCTACTCGCAGATTTAATCCTTCCTTCAATTGTGCACTCTCTTTGATCAAGGGCTGGATGTCACAGGTGCAATACACCTTGATCTAGCCTTCATTCCATCGTCTGCTGATACATGATTCAACAATGAGTTTTTCACATAGTACCAAGATGTGCCAGTTTTAATCAGTTTCCTATGAAAATATGCTATCTTTGTCAAAGTTTGACTGGTGAAATCTGTCTTTACTTTTTAAAAAGAAGTGTCACATCTGTCTAATGTGCTTGATTACCATGTAAATATGCAGATTCTGATCTGTATAAGTGAAGTTGAAGAATTCAGGTACCAGGTCAGGCATGGTGGCTCACACCTGTAATCGCAGCACTTTGGGAGGCTGAGGTGGGCACATCACGAGGTCAAGAGATCGAGACTATCCTGGCCAACATGGTGAAACCCCGTCTCTATTAAAAATACAAAAATTAGCTGGGCATGGTGGCACATGTCTGTAGTACCAGTTACAAGAGAGGTTGAGGCAGGGGAATCGCTTGAACCTGGGAGGCAGAGGTTGCAGTGAGCCAAGGTCGTGCCACTGCACTCCAGCCTGGCGACAGAGCGAGACTCCATCAAAAAAAAAAAAAAAAAGAATGCAGGTATCAGCATTCTGAATATTCCTGGGTGACTGTCTTGGTGACTTTAGGTGATGCTCATTACGCTCTGAATTGGGACATAGGAATCTGCTATGCATGATAAAGATTGCTTATGTTTGGGGAAAAAATCGCGTGATATTTTATGCCTTTAAAAAGTACAGAGTAAGAGGTATTAAACAGAATAGTTGAACTATGAAGGTCAGCCTTGTATTTTATATGAGTAAAACATGTAACTTCTTGATAGTTTTTCTAATCTGATTGTAACACATGTACTTTCTTGCCAAGGTTTATTATATGTATAAATCAATAGCCCAAACACACTGTTTTACTGTTATCTGTTTGACAATTGCTACAAAAAGATAACAGTGAATTGTACTGTATATTATTTGTATAGAGATGCTTCCTAACCCACTGGCAATAAGAAATCAAAATAATCAGGATTTCAGCCAATAATAAAAATATGAATGTTGGCTGATTTGTTGATGTGGATAGTGCTAAAAACACAATAAAAAAGACTAATATTTCCAGCAATTTTTTCAGTGTAAATGAAGATGTAATAAATGGAAAATAAAACCTCTAATTAATATAATTTATGTACTTTTTATTATGAAGATTTTCAAAGTTTTTAAAATCAGTACTTACTAATTTCATTTTTTCTTGTCCTTCGTCTCCAACCTTCTTAAGCCAAGAGACTAAGGTTTGGCAAAGCGCTGAGAGCTTTTGACTCTCCCTTCCTAAATGTTTGAAAACATGCATAAGTAGAAATGATCCAAAAGAAAAAATATAGCTGGTACTTGTTTTCCATCCTATTATAATAAGTCTTCCACACATAACTCACAGTGAAAACATTTCCAAAACTCACTGCTGACCTCTCCAAATTGTTCTTCTTAACTATTCTGTAACATTTGCAATTGCTACATATTTGGGGCCTCTCAACTTCTGCTATAAAAAATCATGATTTCTTTTTGAAACCTTTTCCTATTACTTTATGATTCCATGTAACATTATTCAAATTCTTACTCTTTGCTCTATTATCAGAATCTCTGAGGGATTCTATTTTATGTTTTACAGTACTATTTTCATATTGGTGGTTCTCAATTCTATATTTTCATTCCCGTCTTGTGTCCTAAAGAAAAAAAATTCCAAATAGAGACAGATTGCAACACATGTCCATCACCACTAGAAGCTAACCATGTTCAAACTGAATTTATGCTGCTATTCTCCAGACTTACTTCTCCTTTAATTTTCCATCCACTTTTTTCCTGAACTGTTGACATGAGTTGACATTTATTCATACAAGTCCTCTTGTCTTGCTCTCCCATGAAGTACTAAGTGCTGTCACTTTTCTGCTTACCTCTCTCACAGTTGTAGAACACTTTCCATGTGATAGACATGGGTCTTCTTAGCCATTTCCTGAATTGTTGTCTCAGTCTAGGTGCTCTTACTCTTCTCTCTCAGCTCTACACATTTGTTTCATTTGTGCTGTCAGAATTATCTTTCTAAAATACAAATCTGAGTATATCTTATGGTTACACCTTATGACGTTCAAGGACTATGCAGGATAAAGCACAAACTCTGGCCTGATCTACGTATTTCTCCAAAACCTACTTCTATCTACATTTTCAGCTCACTTTACCTTTACTTCTTTCCTCTCTTCCCTCCTAAGACTCCTCTAATCTTTGATGTTCTTTGAATACTTATTTACGTATTTTAGAGCCGACAAAACTGATAATTAGAGTTTATATTGATACCCCCAAAGTGACATAATTAGAAGGCAGAGAAATCAACATTCAGTTAAGTCTCCTGATGCCAAATTGAAATAATCAATTTACCACTTAAAAAAACTGAAGAAATTCAAGTACTACCAATATTTTTTTCTTCAAGATTAAAAAAAAGGGAAATTATATTCTGAAGACATTTAATCTCACATGTATGGTATCTGTATTAATCTATTTGCACACTGCTATAAAGAAATACCTGAGACTGGGTAATTTATTATATAAAAGAAAAGGTTTCATTGACTCACAGTTTCACATGGCTGAGCAGGCCTCAGAAAACTTATAATCATGGCAGAAGTTGAAAGGGGAAGGGACAAAAGGGCGTTCTTCACATGATGGCAGAAGAGAGAAGAGTGAGGAGCTAAGGGGGAAGACCACTTATAAAACCATCAGATCTTGTGAGAGCTCACTCATTATGATGAGAACAGCATGGGGGAAACCACCCCCATGGGCCAATCACCTCCTATCAGGTCTCTCCCTGGACACCTGGGGATTACAATTCAAGAAGAGATTTGGGTGGGGACACAGCCAAACCATATCAGTATTTATATGCATTAGCTTTGGAATCGAAACTTGTGATTAATTCTTACCTTTGCTCAATGCTATTTCTCAGTCATTAAACAAATTATCTAACCATTAAATCCCAGTTGCCTCATAGCAAAAGAGGGATAGCAAAATATGACTCACAGCATTACTAGTATCTTTGAAATACATACATAAAATTTAGTTAAGTTTTAGTGTGAAGTATTTGGAATGCCTAAAGCAATTTTCATATGCATCCAAAATCCTTAAAAGTAAATTGCTAAATGCTACCAAGAATCATTTAAAGAGTTTTTGATATTTTATGTTTGTCAGCATCATGTTTTTAGAGCATGCACACAGCATTTATAATAACCTTTTTTCACTAATAATAAATGGTAACAATGCTTATCAATTGTTGAATTTTTTAAAGTGTACCTTTAACCCTTACAAAAATGAGGGATTATTTCCTCTTATTTTCTCTAAGAGGATATATAACAAGAGTCACACAGAAAATATGGGAGGGCACCAGGAGTGAAATTCTGGTATATCAACATAAAGTCCAGTGAGCTCCCTCAATGTTATTTTATTTAACTTTCAGAAGTATTACTGAAAACTCTTGCCTCAGTTTCTCTGAAAGATTATTTCTTAGTAAGAAATCTTTTAATTTAGAAATAATTAAAATATGTATTTTAAATACATTCTTAAATAACTTTATTTTTAAATAATTTGTTCAAATTAACATAATTTTAGGCAGCACTTGAAACATTTGACCAATTTTCCTGTCTTAGATATTTCCTGGCGAAAAAGATTACATACGAAAAGAAATATTCTGAATAACCACAGGCTGCTTACTCCAAATGCTAGAAAATGTAAATAAGTACATCAAAAGCCAAAACATGATTTTCACTAAACATTAGTTGGTGTGAATGGTGCCCCACAGAGTTGTTTCAGGACAATTCGTTTCATCTATAATGAGAACCAATGGGGTAAATTTGTAAGCATTGAAGAAACGTAAATGACATCGCCAATTACTCCGTGCCATCACAACATGCTTCTTCCTTCTGACAAAACAGTGAAATTATGATAAGCATCGTCCAGGGACACACAAAACTACCAAAGATGTAGTTTACTTAATCTTGATAATTATGTCCTAAGTGCATTCTTTCCACATTTCCATTTGAATTTAGGCATTTTTTTCTGTGTCTTTGAATACTGTGAATGGAAAATGTTACCTTTAAGCCTAGAGATATTGTTTCATGGGCAGATGTCTTTTCTTCAAATATTTTAGAAACTTTGGAAATATTATATCACTCATGGTGCATTCTAGGCAGGGAATCAAGCTGAATAGTCTTTTCCAGATCATGAATCTGCATTGGTGAATTGTTTGAGCACATTTGGGAGGTCAATTGGTGGCTTATAAAGAGACATTCATATGTCCAAAGATCCAAATAAAATATAATTCCACAGACTTAAACACATCAACACCATGTTTCTATAGGGGTGATGACACACTGTCTAGAAACAGATCTGTGGAAAAAATCCATGAACTGTGACTCAATAACAGTTTGGACTTCTGAATAAAAATCATATATATTAGTTTTCTTGTGCAAATAGATATGACTGTCAAGAGACTTATAATGTTGTCCAAACTGTAACAAGGACCAGCTATGTGACTGAAACCAGGTTATGTCATATCCCTGATCTTGATACACTTAATACAAAATGAACAAGCTTGAGGCTAGCACAAAGGAGATATAATTCTCTCCATGTGGACAGACATTTATTTTCAGAATGCTGCCTCCTCCATTATAATGTATGGTGATAGATTTGCGGAAACACTTTCCAACTGATTAATTACTATATTGTCTTATTGCGCTAAAAAGATCTCTATTATGAAATTGATAGTATGTATACGCAAAACTTTCTTTGAACAAACATTCGATAAATGCCACGAAGTGCCAATAGTGACACTATACTGGGTGCCGAGGACAGAAGAAAAATGTAATATAGACCTTGCCCTAAAGATGTATAAAGTAAAACGTGAAATAAAAATCCACTCTGTTGCATGCTTATTTTTCACCAGGTTGCATAGTTGCACAGTTAATAGATTAACAGAGCAATCTGTATGCAAATGTAGATTTGACTGACTCCAAATTCTGTGTGTAGTCAACAATACTGTATTACCGCAATAGGGAAAGGAATTCACAAATATTTATGTGGGTGATTCCGATTTCAAGACCTGTTTAGCTGTGGTCTCTGATGTCTTTAACCCACAGACTAATTCCACCAAGTTTCCTGAACCAATCCTGTCAACCCAGACAGCTTATTCCAGTGCTTATTTCTTCCATTTGGGGGATTTAGGAGTTAGGGACATGGCCATACACTGCATGAAGTATCATAGGAAATCCTCATTTGTGTCCTCTCAATTCACTTACCTAATAAGAATCTTACCCCTGCTTTTTCTATGCCAATTTCCTTCCTCAAGAGAATAGAGTTAGCTCTATAACCAGAGTCATCATCAACATACTTGAGACTGTAGTTATGTGAACACAAGTACTGTCCATAAGCAGCCAGAAGATGTTATTTTCTTCAAACTTGGTGCCTGACGGTAAAATGACAAAACTTGTCCTTGCTTTTGGTCTAAAGATTATTTTGCAGCCAGTCATATAGCTGAGCTTTCTCTTGGCCTTAGCCCTGCCTGATTCTAAATTTCCTCAATCATCCTTCATTCAGTTGAGGTCATGGGAAATTGTGAATTGTCAGCTTTGTTTTCCACTTTAAGCATCATTTCACTATTCAATTTATAGCACTTATATTAACCTCCTAAGCAGACCATCAATCCAATATATCTTGCTTAAATAAAATATTGCTTATTTAAGTTAAATATAATAAAATTTTACAATGATTATACATTTATCCACAAACATTGGAATTCAAATGTCAACATTTTGTTTAATAACTTCTCTAGTGCCTTCTACTAAAAATCATTTCAGTGACTGTGATGACTATGGCTTATGGATGCCAAACTCTTCTGGGGCAGATATATTTCTGCCTGCTTTGTGACTTCCATAGGCAATGATGTCCATTACCTTGAAGTTAAATTGAAAATGTTTGTGTAACTAGGCAATTGAAAACTCCCTGTGCTATGTAGGATGCCATGTTCTAATGGTTTAATTAACTTTGATCTCTGGAAATATGTACATTTTAAATTGATGTTGTACAGATGCTACATTTGTAGGATCAATGTCTCAAATAAATATACTGTGGTCTTCTATATGTCACATTTTGTCAACAGGAAGTGGCTTCTTAATGCAAGTAGCTCCATTATATAAAATGCAGTTATTTTTTGGACAAAATATTGTAAAACAAAGTACTGTGTATTAAAATGCATATTATAATTTTGGTGGATATTCTTAGAATTGACACGAAATGTATTTTATCCTCATAGATTTTTTAAAAGGTACATTTAAAATAATATCAGTTACACAATAACTATATTTACAATGTTCTATATTTAGGAGTAAAACATCGATCATAATGATAAAGTTAGAATGATAATAGCTCACTTTGCTATCACTTTAAAATCTGCACCGCTATTTAGAACACAGGCCCTATTACATAAGGCTCTTAGGTAGGAAACTTATCCTATTATTTTTTATGTGAGCTTAAGATAACTGCAACCTCTCAGAACACTTTACTATCTTCAAAATGACAATAAAGATACCTATTTTATCAGGCAGCTTTAATATTTATTTGTGTTAATAAAGGTATAAACTTATTTTTGTTGACAAAGACATTGAATATCACATTTTATTTGAACAGATTTTATCCTCAAGGCAACTCTGTGAGATTACTAAGAATCTCACCTGGAAAAGGAGAGATTCTAGCCACAGATATACCATCACGTTTCCATTAGTTCTGTGGTAATCCATTAGTTCTGTGGTGTTTGAGAAGCACTGGTGATATGTACATTGCTGGAATAGAGGTGATTCATGGGGATAATGAATAAAACCTTTTAGGGAGACAGAGGATGAGAGTCATGCTCATTTTTCTGAAAGACAGATGTTTCCACTATGTCGAATAAACATTGTATAGGATTTGGTGGTGGGAAACTGAAAGCTTGAGATTGACAGCTTAGACCAAAACTTCCAAAAGGCCAGAAGAGAATAGAAATTTTATGATGAAAGATATAAATAAGGTACCATCTCACGGCTTATTTTAGCCTACTTTTTTCTTCCTGTTGTTTTAACCTTGCTCTTCTGAAGTGCCCCCACCTCTTCTTCAACTTTTAAATACGTCTCATTTTTCAGTGTTTTTTAAGAATAAAGTCTCATGAATTCACAATCATTTTATTCAAAGATTTTATTTTGCCACTGTCCATTATTTTCTTTCAGTTTTGCTAACTCTCTGAACCCATAACTACACCCACTGCCTTAATTTTTCAGACAGTCTCTCAACATTTATCCCTGTGTACTCCAGCTCCTTTTTCAACACTCAGCCAAAAGTTACCCTAATAAATTATCCAGGATGTCTTTCTGACAAAAATCACTGGCCTTGTCTCACTTTTGATCTGAATTTAATGCTGTAACTTTTATTCAATTGACCTCGGTTTAATTAATAATTTGTGAATAAATATATTAATTTAAATATCAAAAAATTCAGAATGAACATCAAATCCAGTTGAATATGATTCATTAATTAAACACATCATGCATGAAAGAATAGGTGAGAATAAATCCCTCATAGAAATTTATAGCTGATTATTGCTATTCTCTTTTCAACATATTTATCTGACTGGTGTTCTTTACTATCTTTTGCACTGTAACTGTAAACATTACTTTATCACTATACATTTTTCGTCCCTTGCATTACTGAATCAACCTAAGTTTTCCAATATTGTCCGTGTGCTGAAGTCTCCCAAAGCTTCTTTCTATTCCTGATCTTTGTTGTTTTCGAGGCTCGAATCCTTAATTATATCCTAGGCAATCCCATTGGATATCCTCTCTTCCCTTCAAGTAAAATATTCCAGGACTAAAATGAGTTGATAGATTAAACTGCCTGTAACTTTTTATAAGCCTGATATCAAGATGGCATCTGGCAGAATAAGAGCAACACTATTTTTTTTTTCTATGCACCCTATCTTAATTCTTTTGTGCTGCTATAATGAAATACCACGGACTGGGTAGCTATAAAGAACAGAAATTGTGTACAGTTCTGGAATCTGGGAGGTCCAAGATCAAGATGCAGGCAGTTCAGTGTCTGGTGAAGGCCTGTTCTTCATACATGATGCCATCTATATGTCTTCTGGTGGTGGAAGAAAGGAAGAGGCAAACTTTCCAAAGGCAAGTCCATAAAGTTTCATCCTCTGGGTCCCCTCCTGTGACAGCATTCCAGCTCCACTTCTCTCTTGCGTTTCTTGCTAGTAAGATAAAGATTTGTAATTTCTCCCCATCATATATACTAGTGCTCCACAGGGCTGCCTACACAAAAGAATTAACTGGAGAGAGTTTGACAGAGTGGTTT